>NW_027556098.1:324750166-325481586 GCF_003287225.1 Phascolarctos cinereus | reverse complement strand
TCTAAAAAATATGTAACAAGTTGAGTTTGAGTTTATGATGTGACATAATAGCTAACATTTATATAGCACTTGAAGGTTTGCCAAGCATTTTAAAAACATTCCTACATTTAATCCCTGCAACAACTATGGGAGATAGCTGCTATTATTATTCCCATTTTGTAGATGAGCCAAATAGATGATTTCTCTGTCTAGTGGATACATGGAGGGTTGTACCAGAACCAACTCATACTGGCTTGATATAGTCAATTGTTAAATTTTCAATATGAGCATTTATATCTTACAAACCAGCAAACAATAAAAATCCAGACTTATTTTATTGTTTTATTAATTGTTTGGAGTTCATAAAGTGATTGAGAAAACATTAATAATGAACATAAATGGTTTTTTTATTACTATTACATCAGTTGTACAAGTTTCATAACACACCACTGGATACAGGGGTCTGGAACTTGGGAAATAGTTGGGGAGTAGTGATAGACTTAAGAGTCATTCACAGAGAGGTGATAATTGAAATGTTTTCAACAAATTGAGATCACCAAGGTAGAAAAAAAATAATTTCTGTCAACAGTCCACTTTGGGGGCTACATCAAGCTAATGCATTTCTCCTTTCCTGATAATAAGAAATTAATGTTCTATAAGAGAAACTCAGCATGACTTGGCTACAATGTTAATTGTTCCTATTGCTCCATGATTTATAAAGTAAAATTCTCATCATATTTTATCAAGGACATAGTGAAAATATTATGATTCCCACTTTATAAATGAGGAAAACTAAACTTAGAGGGGTTAAGAGACTTGCTCACAGTCTCATAGCTAGTAAGTACCAGAGCCAGGACTTTTACACAAATCCTATTTCCCACCTTGTAAAATGAAATCAACCCAGTAACTCACATCTTTTCAAATCATTTCCCATCACTACTGCAAGACTTCAACATGGCTATCAGTACCCTCTCCTCCTTTTTCAGTTTCCTTCTATGTGATGCCTTCCCCATCAGATTGGGTGCTCCCTGAAGGCAGAGACTATTTTATGCTTTTATTTGTATAGTACTTAGATATGACACATCATAGGTACTTAACAAATGTTTTTTTAATTTTTTAATTAATGTATTTATTTTTAGTTTTCAACATTCACTTCCACAAGATTTTGAGTTCCAAATTTTCATCCCATCTTGCCCCTCCCCCACACCAAAATGGCATGCATTCTGTATACCCCTTCCCCTAATCTGCCCTCCCTTCTGTCTCTCCTCCCTTCTCTCATCCCATTCCCCTTCAATTTTCCTGTAGGGCCGGATAGATTTCTATACCCCATGTATTGTATATCTTCTTTCCCAGTTGCATGGGAAAAAAAATTTTTTTAACATTTGTTTTTAAAACTTTGGGTTCCAAGTTTTCTCCCTTCCTCCCTCCCCACCCAGCCTCATTGAGAAGGCAAGCAACAAGATACAGGTTATACATGTGCAGTCATGCAAAACACTTCCATAGTAGTTATGTGTGAAAAAAGTATATTTCCCTTAATTCTATCCTGCCCCTATTTATTCTATTCTCTGTTTTGACACTGTCCCTCCTTAGAAGTGTTTGCTTCTGATTACCCCTTCCCCTAATCTGCCCTCCCTTCTATCATCCCCCTGCTCTCTTGTCCCCTTCCACCACCACCCCACCCATTTTCCTGTAGGGTAACATAGATTTCCATTTCCAATTGAGTGTGTATGTTATTCCCTCCTTAAGCCAAATCTGATGAGAATAAGTTTCACTCATTCCTTCTCATCTTCCCTTATTTCTCCTCCACAGTAAAAGCCTTTATTTGTCTATTTTATGTGAGATAATTTACCCCATTCTACCTCTCCCTTTCTCTTTTTCCCGTTATAGTCCTCTCTCACTCTTTAATTTTGTTCTCCACATATCACCCCTTCATCTTCAAGTCACCCTCTCCCCTCTCTCTCTCTCTCTCTCTCTCTCTCTCTCTCTCTCACATATATATATATATGAATATGTATATGTATGTATGTATATGTAAATAATTTTCCCCTCTAACTACCCTCGCACTGATAAAGACCTCATGAGTTACAAATATCATCTTTCCATGCAGTAATATAAACAGTTCAACCTTAATAAGTCACTTATTATTTCTCTTACCTCTTCATGTTTCTCTTGAATCTTGTTTTTGAAAGTCAAATTTTTTATTCAGCTTTGGTCTTTCATCAAGAATGTTTGAAAGTCCTCTATTTCACTGAATGTCCATTTTTCCCCCTGATGGCTTTTTTTTTTAATCATGGCTTTCTGATAGTCTAACAATTTTTTTATAATTATCTCTCCTGGATCTATGTTTCAGGTCAGTTATTTTTCCAATGAGATATTTCACATTGTTTTGTATTTTTTCATTCTTTTGGATTTGTTTTACAGTTTCTTGATTTCTCAAAAAGTCACTAGCTTCTAATTGTTCCATTCTAATTTTTAAGGAAGTATTTTCTTCAGTAAGCTTTTGGACTTCCTTTTCTATTTGGCCAGCTTTGCTTTTTGGGACATTATTCTCCTCATTGGTGTTTGGACCTCTTTTACCATTTGGGTTAGGCTATTTTTTTAAGGTGTTATTTTCTTTAGTATTTTTTTTTTGAGTCTCCTTTAGCAAGCTGTTGATTTGCTTTTCATGATTTTCTTGCATCACTCTCATTTCTCTTCCCAGTTTTTCCTCTACTTCTCTTACTTGCTTCTTAAACTCCTTTTTGAGCTCTTCCATGGCCTGGGACCAATTCATATTTATCTTGGAGGCTTTGGATGTAGGAGCTTTGACTTTTTCCTCTTCTGGTTGTATGTTTCAATCTTCTTCATCACCAAAAAAACATTCTATGGTCTGACTCTTTTTTGTGAGGTTTGGTCATGATCCCAGTCAATTACTTGAGCTATAAACTCTTTATTAAGGTACGGGTCTGCTTCCAGTGTGGAGAATGTACCATCCCAAGCTTCGGAGGTTTTGTGCAGCTGTTTTCAAAGATACTTCTAGAGACCTGTAAATTTTCAGTTCTTCCAAGGTGGTATGATCAAGGGCAAGGTGTTTAATCCTTTCCTGTCTTGGGCTCTAGTATACGAGTGAGCAGAAGCACTCTTTTCTGCGTTGGAACTGTTAGAAGGATTTCCTCTTAACCATCACTACAAGCTCCACTACTCCAGCACTCCTCCTTGCCCTAGGATCACCACCCAGAACTGTGATTCAAATCTAAGCACAGGCAAAGAAAGAGAATCCTGCCTCAGCATCACCAAAGAGATCCCTGCAATCCCCCTCTGATCAGCCACTAAATTCCCCCTTAGTCTGTGGGCTAGAAGCTCAGGAAGCAGCTGCCACCCCAGGTTTCCATGCAGGCACTGGGGCTGGGACTGAGCTTCTCTCTTACCACCACAGTCACAGATTTTTCCTATTGATCTTATAAGTTGTCTTTGGCATTTGTGGGTTGAGAAGTCTGGAAACCACCATGGCTGCCTGCGACTCAGTCCTCTGAGGCCTGCTCCAGGTTCACTGAGGCCTGTTTCGCTGGCTCACCCGTGCCAAACTGCACTCCTCCTCCCTCCTGATTCGATATACCTTTCTGATCAACCATCTAGGTTGTCTTGGGCTGGCAATTTGTTTCACTCTGTATTTTTGTGGTTTCTACTGCTTTAGAATTTGTTTAGAGCCATTTTTACAGGTATTCAGAGGAGTTTGGGTGACAGCTTAAGGAAGTCACTGCTTTTACTCTTCCATCTTGGCTCTGCCCCCCCCCAAACAAATGTTTGTTGACTCTAACTCAATGCATAGTCTTTCTACTGAAGCATGTTCCTACTTAGAACTCCTACTGGTCAATTATGCTAAAGCATTACCAGGGAATTGACATTTTCCCATAAACCTTTATAAACCAGCATTGGTATGGAAAGGTAAAAATGAAATCCTAATCATTACTTCTCCCCCAAATTGGGAACAGCCCACCTGCTACCCAGACAATTAAGAGCTTGAAAGGGGAAGGGAAAATGATGCTTCGAGGAGAACCAGAATTCATCTTGGCAAGATCACTGGATCACTTTGCCTAAGCTGCTTCTAGATATATGGCCAAACTTTTTTGAGGGACCAGCTTTCTCTAATTTCAAATTAAAAGCATGGAAATGTTTCCATTATTTGTATTATTCTGCTTGCTCCCAGAAGCATTCTTTTCTAATTTTTCACCTAGAGATTATTGATTGTGTACAATCTTTTGGACTTTCATCTTAATTTATCTGCTAATATTAACCATTTAATAATATGTGTAGTCATTCATTCTGTAATTAATTAGCCTTTAACATCCTCTTCTCCGACCTCTATCTCCTGATTTAAACTCTTTCAGAAGCATTATGATGTTTTCTTAAGTCTTAGAAATTGACTATGGTACCTTCCAATATCCAAGTCTCAAGTCTTATCACTTTAGTGTAGCCTTCCCTACTCATGCTAGCCCAATAAAATTTGCCTGTTCTGGTTTCCCGAGAAAAATTCAGTGAATACCAGACAATTCAGCATTTGCATACTTCCTGGCTTCAAGACTTCCTGGCTGTATGACTGTGCTTTAGCGACTTAAACTGTTTCCTCCTGTTAAATGGTTAAATGGAAAGAATAATACTTGTAAAATTGTTCTTACAACTTTGTGGTTATCATAGTACTTTACAAATCCTAAGATGCTTTAGAGATGTGAGTATGCATATTTTGCTATCTTGTAATTTTTTTTATCCTTTCTTTGTTACTCATAATTTGAAATGTCAGGTTTATATTGCATACCTATCAAATCTTTAGATGGAACAAAGCCAGGTGAGATAGCTAGCATGTTGTATTAGAGTCAGGATACAAAAAAAGGATATGGGATACAGAATAGGACAATTGAGCTAAATCTAATGACATGAATAGGGATAAACATGAAGTCCTACATATGAGTTTAAGGAATTAACTGCACAAGCACAGAAAAAGTCAGAGGATAAAAGAGTTTACGACAAAAATTTATTCCACCATAAGTTCAATATGAGTCAATGACATGTGAATGTCAAAAAGGATAACATATTCTAAGAGTGTGTTGGATATCTGTGCAGAATGTGGGGCATAAGAGTTTCACGTTAGTGTTCCATGATCATACCACATCTAGAGAACTGTGTTTACTTCTAGATGCCACACAGTAGGGAGTAGAATGATAAACTGGAATGTGTCTGGAGGAGATTGAACAGCATAGTGAAAGGGCCTGAGATCATGCCATATGAAGACTAGTCAAAGAAACTGGGAGTATTTTTCCTAGAAAAGAGAGGCCTTCATGGATAGTTTTCCTCAAGCTATTGAAAGGCTGTATACAGAAAAATAAGTTTGTTCCAATTCACACCTGAGGGAAGAATTAGTTGTAAGGTGGGTGAAACTGCAAAAGTATCTTCTTTGAAGTAAGGGCTGTTCACATTTAGAGGGGTTCAAAAGAAGAATAGGCTGCCTTACACAGCAATGACTTCTCAATGACTTCAATTTAACAAATATTTAAGTGTCTACTATGTGCAAGGTGTTTTCTACTGTCATAGAGGAGACCTAGCACATGTTCCAAGCTAAAGAAGAATTCACTGTGGAAAGTGGCATCTTTTAGATGCTATTGTTTGTTGTGACATCACCTTAGTTGTACCAAGACTTGGAACATTGCAGAGCCTCCTGGATGAGATCTATAAGCACTCAAAAGATCTTGATCTAAATATGCACATATGAGGAACCAAGTGGATAATGACTGCATGTTGCTCAGATTAAAGCAAGCTATCTACAATCTAGGGACAATCTAGAATACTTATATGTGTGTATGTGTTATGCATATCGAATAGAGACTGTAACTTTGCAGCACTAATAGAATGTTGAAGATGGAGGAAAAGCCATTGGTGTTGACAGTTTTTAAAATGTCTGTTCATGAAATTACTTCATGTGAAATACAATTTTCTGTGGAGTCATTAAGAAAATGTGTGTTTTACCTGTATTTCATATAGATTTATGAGTAGTGTGGATAAGACAGAAAATGATAAAAATAGTGGGAAACCTTTCCTCATCAGCACTGTTTTTATATGTTATGTTTTAAGGAATAATATCATTATTGTTATAATTTATTGGAGAGATATAAATTGTGAGGAGTTGGAAAATATAATGCATTTTTTGGGGAAAAAAACCTCATTCTTGTGATTAAGAGGAGACAAAGGAAAAAGACTAATCTTGAGGGAAAATAATTAGGTTCTTAAAAGAATCTAATTAGTATCTCTATGACATGAACTGAATCACTATCATGTAGAATGTGAGGCACTCAACCTGTGACATTGGTCATAGTCAGAATCTTATAAATAATTTCATATGAATGTATGTTTATTATTGCTTTAATCCATTAACAAATTATACGTGATTTATATTTTAATATTTAAATATTGATAAATATGAATAGCTTCTATTAAGAAAGGAAATTTCTTAATTTCATTAAATAATTAGTATTTAATGAACTGGAATGGATACTCATGTTAACTTATTAATAAGAAAGAAGTTTCAAGTTTAGTAATGAAAAATTAATTATCCAAACATACATGTAGATTGCCATAGAGCTCAGAATGATAAAAATAAACATGTAGCAATGAGTGAAGTGACATTCCATGGTTGAGGTGATATAAAGATGAGTATGGTTAGGCTCCAGACTCTATTAAATCTTACTACATGTTGAGAGGAGGATGGTCTCATCATCCCTTCCTTACATACCTGCTAAATTTATATCTTGGGCAGACACCACAAATGGACAATTTGAGCATAGAATCAAACTGGATAGCATGCTTTGCAGCCCTTGGGAAGTGAAATGTCTTCATTTGTGACCCAAACTTCTGCCTGAAACATGGCTGATCTTTTTTAATGACAATATTCTAGCAGTGATGGCTGTGATTCATTAATCACTAGTCTCCCAGGTATCACAAGACCACAGGAGCATAGATTTAGAGCTGGAAAGTTATCTAATTCAATCCCTTCCTTCTTCAGTTGAGGAAACTGAGACACAGAGATGACTTTAGGTAACTTGTCCAAAGTCAGATAGAGCCAAGATTAAAACAAGACCTCTGACTCTCAAACTAGCAGTTACTCAGAGGGCAATGGGAAGGTGCATATTAGATATGTGCAGGAGATGACACATGCAAATTAGGAGCTGCAAAGAAGAATTAGAGTAAATATTGTCATCTGAGAAATGTATACTCAAAAGAACAGATGGGCTAGTCACAAGACCAAAGTAAAATGTGGCCAATGGATAGTTTTTGTGCTCCTCTTTTTATCCTTGTGCTATCAAGAGGAATTTTTGAAGATTTTCAGCAAATTAATGAGATGGAAAAAGAAGAAAACAAACAAACAAACCAAGAATCACTGGGGCAGCTAGGTGGCACAGTAGACAGAGTGCTGGCCCTGAAGTCAGGAGGACTAGAGTTCAAATCTGGCATCAGACATATAACATTCATTAGCTGTGTGACTCTGGGCAAGTCACTTAACCCCAATTGAGTCACAAAAAATAAAAAGAATCACATAGGATGAGCAGACAGGGGTAGGTTATTATCTACATCAGGAGTGTCAAGATCACTACTGGAGCCCAAAGAACTCCATAATACTCCATAACAAAATGCAATTGGAAAATAGTTTTTAAAGTAAATAAAAATACAATATAACAAAAAATTTTAGTCATTTTCGGTCAAATCTGATTCTTTTGACTGCTTTCAAGGTTTTCTTGGTGAAGATACTGGAGTTCTTTGACATCTTCTCCAGATCATTTTACAGATAAGGAAATTGAGGCAAAAATGTGACTTGTACAGAGCCACAGAGCCATATGAGTATTTATGCATAAGTAAAGTGCTATGCACTAGGCACTGGGGATAAAAAGACAGGAAGGAGCTAGATCCTGAGCTCAAGAAGCTTAAATTATACTGTAGCTTTTAAAACATTCCTTATCACTGATGATCTTAAAGCTGACCCTGGAGACATATTCCAGATGTTATAAAGGAGATTCTTTCTTAGCAATACTTCCTTTAATCCATCTCTTAATTTATATCTTCATAATTACCCATTAGCTTCTGGTAGAGAAGAACAAATCCATTCACTAATTAATTAATTTAAATCCTACCGAAGCCTTCAAGTTTCCCTTGGAACACATTACTTATTAGACTTATGGATAGGAGAGCAATTTATGAATAAACAAGAAATAGAGAGCAAAGTTAGATGTAAAATGGATAATTTCAATTACATCAAATTAAAATGTTTTTGTACAAAAAAAGAAAAACAAATGTAACCAAGATCAGAAGGAAAGCAGAAAATTGGGGGGAAAATTATAGACAGTTTCTCTCATAAAGGTCTCATATCTCAAATATATAAAGAACTTTGCCAAATCTATAAGAATACAAGTCATTCCCCAATTGATAAATAGTCAAAGGTTATTATATTGACATTTATAAAAAGAATATCATTACAGGTCACCAAGAGTAACCTCCATATTATCCATACAACAGGAATATATTTATCTTGGGCATTACTGAATCCTAGACCTGGAAGGAATCATAAGTTTTATCTAAACCCCTCCCCATACCTAAACAGAATCTCCTCTATACAGTCTTCAGTGGGTGATCATTTAGGATTTCTTTGAAAATCTCTCATGATAGTAAATCTCCCCCCCAAGTACTTCAACAGCTCATTCCATTTAAGGAGTGATTCTGATTTTAAACAAGTTTTTACTTATGCCAAAATCCAAATCCATCTATTTCTTCTAGTTTTAACCCATTGAGTTGAGTAGCACAAATGGAAACTTTCTTCTACATAACAGTCCTTTGTATATTCAAAGTCAGCTATCATGGTCAATTTCCTTAGTTTTCTCTTCTTTGGGAGTAAAAATGGCTCAGTTCTTTCAATGGATTCTAATACAATTCAGTCTCTATGGCTCTTGCATCCCAATAATCATCCTCTGCTATACTCCAAATTGTCAATATTCTTCCTAACATGTTGCCCTGAGAACTAAAGTGCTATGAAGGTAGTCTGACCAGACAGTTCTTCATTCTCAGTTCTTAATCTGCAACCTTCAAACCACATGTAGTGAAATGATATTAAAATATTAAGATCTAGCAAATGAAATTAATGCCATGTAAAAACAGGTCAAGATACATGGCATCCCTTTCTGCCTGAAGGCTATTATATTTGTCCCAAAGATGTGCTTATCTTCCCATACTCTTGTTCAGTTACAAAATTTATTTTATCTACCTGCACCACAGTCCACAGAAATAATATAGTTAGTATTATTGAATACATAAGCATAATAGCATGATGACTTTTCCTCAGCCTCATTCTAGTGTAATCAAAAGATATGAGAAGAAGTCAACAATAACAACAAAAACAATTTGGAACTAAAATGTGGACATCACATTGGATCATCAGAAAAGGACAACACCTACAAATGAATTGGTCTCAAAGGACAAAACACTAGAAACATAAAGAAACCAAAGAGAAGCTGGTGGCTCTATATGATAAAATCCATACCAACATGCTGAATAAGGAGTACCAGTTTGAAGGGATCAACATTATATGCTACCAGTCTTGAGGTACCCATTTAGCACTGTAAAAGGGATTGTACTAGTTTTACAAAGTATCCTAACAGAACCTATACAATATTCACTAAACATAGGGTCCTTCACCATAAGGAATCTATACAAAGGTTAATTCCTCACTAAAAAGGAAGAAAATTTGTCTTTAATGCGTGTGAGAATGAACAAAATGCATTTATTAAGCATTTAGCATGTGCCAAGCACTGTGCTAAGCTCTGGACAAAACAAAACAAAACAAAACAAAACAAAAACCCAGAACAAAACAAACCAATAAAGAGACAGACAAACAAAAAGATGGTTTTTGTTCTCAAGTAACAATCTCTAATTGAGGGAAAAAGAAAATAGATGTTCAGCTTCTGGTTGGATGAAAAAACCTGGAAGCCCTAAGGCTACAGGTAAGGAAGATCAAAAAGCCTTTCTGTCATTAGGTTAGAACTCTGGAGGGAATAGAGATATAGCGTGAGGTAAAGCCTATGGAACACCATAGAAATCATTGCCAGGGCAAGTGGTAAGACCTGTTTGTCTTCCATGTTACAAACAAGAATAAAGCTGATAACTCTCTTATTATCTAAACTATCTGAGCAAAGAATCAATCAGGATAAGTTCTCGGTGGTTTGAAACTAAGGGAAGATTGGGGGTGGGGTGGGAGAAGGATAGGAGCAAAGAGTTCCCTTTTTCTCCAGGCTACCCTGAATGGATTTTACTCAGACAAGAGTGAAGAAAAAGATACATGAGAAGTAGAGGAGAAAGGGCAAGAGGGACCTGGAGGTAGGACAGGGAACAAATAAGGAAAAAGAAGCAAAGGGAATTATACTCCAAGTAGCAGCTTCTCACCTTTCTGACCATACCAGAAAGATTCTGGGCAGTCCTAAACCCAGAAAGGTAGAAGAAGAAAAGACAGAAGGTGAAGGGTAATCTGTAGTGGCTCAGTCAATCCACATGTAGTCTGAGCAGCCCAGGCCTGGAGAGAGAAGGAAAAAGGCCATCACAATAGTTCACTTCACTTCCCAGGCTACATAAAAAAACGAAAACAAAAACAAAACAAACAAACAAAAAAACCTTTTAGAATAAGAAGACATCACTTCACCAAGTTAAGTATTAAAAGCAAATAACAAGTACATGTCACTGAATCTGTCACATTGATTTATCTCTGGGTGCAAACTGAAAAGGGGCTAAGATAGAAAAATAGAGTCAAAAGACAAGGTTACTGACATCAGATATTACAAAAGGGGTTACCTCTAAGGAGTCCAGACTTGGTGATCAACGAAAATTATGAAGCAAGAGAATATAGACTTTGTACTATATCCCTATAAGCTTAAAAAATAAAAATATAGGACCTATAAAGTATCAAGCAAGACATCACCTCATAGCTAGAATTCTATGTCAGAAATTTCTTATCTTTTGTGGAATGACAAATAAGAAATCCTCACACCATAAATAGAAAAATCCAGAATTCAACCAATAAATTATATTAGAACATGATGTTTATTGCATTACTCATAATTACCCAGATAGAGCATTTATCAATAAAATCTTAAGAACAACTTTTTAAGAAATCACCCAAAAAAGTGCTTAAATTCCATGTTGCATTAAACAAAAAACAAACAAACAAACAAACAAACAAATAAATAAGTAAAATGATATGATATGATATAATAACCAAGCAGGGAAAAAATCAGAATAATGTAGAAACCAGATAAGGTGCACAATCATACCTGCTGTTCTTACTGACTGTAATGTACAAAAGATGAGTTAAGTGAGCTTACAGAGGATGACCTTATAAAATAATTTTTTTACTCATTGATAAAAAGGAAATGTTTTATTCATCTAAGTGATAGTCTATGGAACACTAAATATAAAGGAATAATAATAAGATATCAAAACAGAATATCACTTTGTCCCCGAACTTTTCTATCTAACCCTTACAAATTATTAAATTCAAGGAATTTTGAGAAGTGAGGGATTAAGAGGAGGGGAAATCATGGCAAAATTGGCAACTGAGCAGAGCCTTAAAAGATAGGAATTCTGAGGGATATACAGAAGGAGGGAATATATCCAGTCACAGGCGACAGCTTTTGTGAATACACAGCAGCAGGAGATTTAATCTATCAGTGAATCAATACTTATTTAATGAAGGCCCATTAATGTGCTTCCCATGACCATTATTCTGTGTGTTGTAAAAAATGCAGAATAAATAGAAGACAGCCCATGTCCCCAAATATTTTACAACCTTAATAGGTAATATTTATATAGTATCTTAAATTTTGCAAACAACTCTATCTATATTAGCTTGCTTGATTCCTTGTGAGGTAGGTCACATTATTTTCCTCATCTTGTAGACGAGGAAACTAAAGCTGATAGAGATTAAGTGACTTGGCTAGGGTCACACATTTTAGTGTCTGAAGCAGGATTTGAATGTGTTCCTCATTCCTCATCCAGGATGCAATCTACTATGTTTACCATCTAACCACCTCTACCATCATGGTTGTGAGACAAAACAAAATACAATTAGGCAAAAAAAGCAATACAAAATAATAAAACACAGATTATAGATGATCAAGGTCCAAACTGAGATGGGTAGGACAGTTATGGGCAATGATATGATAAGAATTCCAAAAAGAGGGACATCATTGTAAGTTGTGGCTGCTGTGAATGTTAGCACAGAGAAGGTAAAGTTTGAGCTGGCCCTTGAAGGATGGGCAGATTTTGGATGTCAGCCACAAATACCTCCACCATTTTTTTTCCCTTTTGACCTTCAGGTAGCTGATCCCATCTGTTTACCCAAGTCCTGACTCCTGAAGCTAAGTTAATTGAATAGCTGTTCCTTTCCTTTTATCTTCTTGAAGTTGGGTGGGAGAAGTTGTCTGGGCATCGTAAATCTCCATCAGTTCTGGTGCAAGGCTATATGCTCACTTCCATTGTAGCCTGCTTATATGTTATGATGATTTATTGTTTTAATCTTTTCCCTAAATGAGCACTGAGGCTATGCAACCGGCCCATATTTACAGACAACAGCAGCTAAATAAATAAATAAATGATTATCTTAATAACCTTGAGATTAAGATATAATGTTATAAGGCCTGCCATGCCTGAAGAAATGTGCATTTCTCTCCCCTCTCTTGGCACTGCTTCCACACAGTTATTTCAGAACCCCATATTTTTTATCTGTGGATAATTAGAGATAATCCCGTATTGCTTTAGCCACAATTGCAGAACAATAGGCTGCTGCCCATTAAGTCAATGTCAGTTTTGGCAATACTTCCTTTCTTTGTCTATGGTCAGAATATAAGGGGATCCACACAGGCACAATTTCAGGATGAGCAAAGATTTATCACTTTAAATAAGAAACTAAAAAAAAATATATTGTAGCCATTTGTTCTGCAGCCTGCCCTGGGTAGGAATTTCAGAGATGTACTTCATTCTCCTTCCCAGCAGCAACTTTCAGAATCTTTTTAGCAAGTTGCCAGTACAGCTTCAGACTGACTGACAGTCTCTGAACAATCCTGGATCACTAGACTGTGTTACATTCCAGATCTGCACCTATCTCATGGCCATATTGGGTAAGGTAACTTGATTCAAATTAATACACCTACCAAAGTTATCAAGCAGGAAAAGGAATAAAAGCAGAAATGATGGTATAGCTGTTTCTCTATTAACCAGACAGTTCCATCTTGGCATCCAAATTTGCCACTAACTTTATTGAGAAGACAGGGGCTTTCTGACCTATGTTACCTTGTATCCTCTCCTCTGAAGGATAGGGTATACTTCATCCCAACCCTTCACCTGTACCCACAATAGTATTCTTTTACTTTTGTCTATTATTTAGCCATTCCCCAATAGATGAACACACCCCTAATTAATACTTCATCATGACAAAAACAAATTGCAACCCTGGTTAAGAAGTTGGAGGGGAGCAGTAGGAGCTGAATCCAGGATCTTCTGTTATGTGGTTAGAAGAACAGTACAATAGGTTTGTTCTGAGCCCTGAAGGCTTAGTTTGATATCCTGGTCAACCCTTTTCCATACTTCCTCCCCTGGTCATTTTCATGTGGACTAAATTTGTGACCTAGGGTTAGAAAAATGATTCATCATTATTTCTCCATGGATTTCCCTATCACTATTTTGTCTAGCCCTCTTCTTAGATTTGCATGGAAATAGGTATAGGGAGAACTGGATTTTCATGCTTCCTCTTTTTCTATTATCATTGCTAGTCTTATAAAAATAGCATATTAAGAGCTATCATGCAGAAGAAAGATTTTTCAGAAAATTTCTTGGTCCTGGAAAACAAAACTAGGACCAAAGGAATAAAAATTACAAGTAGGCAGATTTTGGCTTGATAAATGAAAACGTATCTATCAGTCTGAACTATTCAACCATATATGGGATTGGACAGCTCTAAGAAGTAGTGAACTAAACATTATGGGAAGCTTTTTACTATGTTTTAAATAGGATCCATGTTTCAGTTAGATGGCCTATTACCTGAACTTTGAAGCTTTTTCTTTATAAGCTTTCTGATTCTTCACCTTGCCTCAAGGCTATTTTCTCTCTAATCCATTCTCTATCCAGCAGCCAAATTGATACTTCTAAATTACGTATCAAACTATGTCACTCCTCTGTTCAAGAAAGACTTATTTCACATACCAAAAATAAGATTGAATGAATGGAGAAGGAAAGCTTAAACAATTCCCTCTAAAATGCTATGACTAACAACTATGTCTTCCTGAACACTGATTTGTGTTATCAGAATATTATACTCTTTGACTCCAAGGCAGGATATACATAAATATTTTGCCCTGGACATGGTGGCAATAGTGTGGGGAGAAGAATGATGAGTACAATGACAGAAGATTCCTGTGGAAAACAGAATTGGGTAAGATGTTTCAGTAAAGCTCCTTGACATCAAAGACAATTAAAAAGTAGGAGCAGAATGGGGTAGGCCCTCTTAGCAAAAATAAGCTGTTTTGTTTTTTGTTTGTTTTTATTTTTGCTTCTGGGTTTTTTGTTCCTTTGTTTTTTGACTCCAGGCATTTCTGGAATTTTTGGTTTTGCTTTAAAAAAATCAAAGGATCTTAAATTTAGCAGATTTGTTGGTTCAACATCTTTTTCCATGCAGTTATGCCATGCAGAACTTATCTGAATGATTATCAATCATTTATCCTCATTTTTCCCCATTCAAGATCTATTTTAATCTTCTTTAAAATATGAGCAATATTTCTTATGCTATTGAGCTCACAAGATAATTGTGAGGAGAGTTCTTCACAAGCATTTAATTCTATCACCAAGAATGGTATGTGTTATACATTTATGAACTGGACTTTCTTAACTGATTTTAAAGCAGGAATCCCACAATCAACATGGAAGACATAACTGATTTTCCCTACTAAAACCACTCCTCTTCCTAGGTTCCCTTTTTCCATCAACAGTATCACCATCTTCTATTCACCCAAAGTTTTCCCCCCCTTTACATCCCCAGCACTTAGCAAAGTACTTAGGATAGAGTAGGCATTTAATAAATTTTTAGACAATTGAAATACTTCTAGCCTATGTTTGAACACTCTCACAAACTACTTCACATGGCAGCCTACTCTATTTCCAGGTAACATGGATTATTGTTAATAATAACTCACACTCACATAATGCTGTGCAGAGAGGGTACTTTCCTCATAGCCACAATGTTACATGGAAATTACAAATGTTATTTTCACCATTTTATAAATTTCAATTCAGAATCAGTGAAAGTAAAGGACTTGTCCATGATTACCCAGGAAGTAAAGATCAGGGTTAGCATTCTAACCCAAGTCTCCTGACTTCCAGCTAAGTGCTTATTCAATGACACCATGCTTCCTCTTTTTAGAACTTCCATCCTTAGATGATTTTACACCTTCCTTCTTGTAACTGGTAGCCATTAGTCTCAGTTATGCCTTCTGGGGTTATGCAATAATGGTACAGTTTATCTTCCAGGATAATACATAGTTTTCTTATATTTTCTCCCTTCTTCATAAAACCTCATTATTTTCAGAGATTGTAAAGAGGAAGAAAATATGGCCAAAAAGTATGAGAAAGAGTGATCAGAAAGATGAGATGCCAAACAGGAGAATTAATTGTTAACAGAATGCAAGGTAAGAGAGTTTCCAACAGCTGACTTCTCATATGAGATCATTCTCCCTGCTTGAGGCAAAATTTCATCTTTTTCCTGGATCACAGAGCACCCCTTTACTTTTTGGTATTCTATTAATCTTATTTCTTCTTCAAGGCTCCTTATCATCAGTAGGTGTACTGCATATATTACTTGGAACACTGCCCATTTGTGCATTAGTGGATGGACTTTGTTAGTGATTCCAGGGCTATTAAAAAGTCAGAATTCTCGTGATGGGGATCCTCACATCTAAGCAGTGTGGTCCAGAGCTGATAGTTACAAAGACCATCACATGGCACAAACTTAAAGCCCTTTTGTCTTGTTTGGATCTAATAGAAATTACATTTTAATGGCATAAACTTCAAGAACCCTTAGTTACCACTAAGTCAAAGTGAGATATCAGTGTAGGATATTATAGGAAGTTTTACACATCAGTGTCAACATATTCAAATATTCCCTGACATATTTGTAGTGAATTTTGAGACAGAAAAGAGACATCTTGCCATTGTGGAAAGAGGATTGGATTTGAAGTCAGAATTCTTGGGTTTAATATTCTATTCTACCACTTAATAGTTGTGTGACTTTGGGGAAGACTCTTTAGCTCTGACTTTCAGATTCCTCATTCATTAAGTTAGCCTGAAATTACTTAGTATGGATGTAAAAGGATATCATGAGCTGCAAACCAGTATATGAATTAATGACATTCATTTTTAAAAGAAATATATCATGGAATTATGGCTAGAAGAGACTTTAGAGGGCACTTAATAGAACATACTCATCTTACAGATGAGGAAATTGTATCTCAAAGAGTTTAAGAGGCTTGCCAGTGTCATGCATAAAGTTTGTGGTAGAGCTAGGATTTGAACTGAGTTCCTCTGATTCCAAAGCCATGAGACTTCTGCTGCACAAAGAACCCTGAACCTGGAATCAGAAAATTGTGATGAAAATCTGAGCTCCATAACTGACTGACAGTTTGAACTTAGCCATTTAAACTCTCTAAGCCTCATTTTCTCCCTCTATAACACGGGGTTAATAACACTTCTCAGCTATGTCACAGGACTTTTTTGTTTTTGTTTCTATAAGTTCACTTATCATAAGGAACAATAACAGATGTGAAAAACATAATGTAAACCACAGAGCAGCATATATGTGTGTATTTCTATATATATTTATATCTATCTACATATATCTATTTATCTGTCTATATAAATGTGTGTGAGTGTGTGTGTGTGTATATATATACATATACACGCACACACACACACACACACTCACACACACGCACACACAGAGAGAGAGAATAGTATTATTTCACTTTCATTAGAATTCTACTCTGATTCCCTATAGTAGTGTGGAGATAATGCTAGGTTCTTAAAAATTAAGCCAGTGAGAGAGTGGCTGAATGGAAGCAGGCATCCTAGCTCCCACACACCAGATCCAGGAAAGACCCTCCACCCAAAAAAATCAACAGACCAAATATTAATCAATAAACCCATAAATCCAATAAATCCAATATTATGCCATCCACCCAAGAACTGTATGAAAATTTGCCAGAAGTCCATAAGCAATAGGAAAGTATATCTGCCAAAAGAAAGAATAAAGCCAGCAAGTGCAGGGGAACAAGATGTAATCTCCCCATAAAATCAGAGATAAGCAGAGAGTGAGAGACAATTGTAGCCTTCAAGAATTTGTACTGAGGATGCAATAGCTAAGAACTTTCATGAGACAGCCACAGGCTGGTCAGAAACCTGTACCTTAGAAACCACCAAAAGTAGTGGTGATCAGTCATGAAACAGCAGCATTTAAACCAGGATACCTCAGACACAGGTACTCTGGGGTTTATAGAATGTTAACATAAGACACTACAGGTCCCCTGATGATTCAGTGTCCTTGTCCTCAAAGCTGAGGAGTGGAGTGGTTGTTAAACCAACCAGTGCTCTTAACATAGAAAACTTGAGGAGGTGGTGTTTATTGACCTACAGCAAGAACAAACAGAAGTTCCACTATATAACAAAGAAGATGATCAGAGGGTGAATCTTGGTTCTGGCAAGAAACTCCAACTCAAAACTATGAATTGGAACATAAACAACAGAAGACACTGACTACCATAAAGCATTAGGTTAAATCCAGAGATATCTAAGAATTCAACCTAGAAGAAGTCATTCTCCAACAACTGGAAGCAGATAATGAAAGGTTAAAAAAAAAAAAAGAAATTGATTTTTTCCATAGGGACTTCATGGAGAGCTAAAAGAAATAAAGCCAAGAGAGAAAGGAAAGAAATAGATTTGGAGGAAAGAATTGGAAAGAAAATAAATACCTCAAAACAGAAAATGGTAAAACTAAATAATAAATTCCCCCCAAATTAGAACAGAACAAAGAGAATAAATTACTCTATGAGATAAGCACAAATAATAGATCAAAATCAAAAGGCTTAACACTAAAAGAAAATATAAAGTATATGCTACCAAAAAAAAAACCCTTACCTATAAAAGAGATGAGGCCAGATCATTTATTTGAGTCAATTATTTCCAGAAAACCAAGATAAAAAAATCCCAGTCATTATATTTTGAAAAATTACAAATGAAAACTTTCTGTATCTATTAAAAGAAGAGAGAAAAGTGAAAACAGAAGAATCTACTGATCATAAGAAGTGATCAGAAGACAAAATTCAGAGATTCCAGGTTAATTAAAAAAATTAGTACAAATGTACAAATTTGAAAGAATTCAAATGCCATGGAATAACAGTCAGTATCATATAAGACTAGGTGGCTGCTACTACAATGAGAAGAATTCTTGGAATATATTATTCTAAAATATGAAAGACAATAGGATTACGATTAAGAATTACTTACCCTGGAAAGCTAAGTAAGATCATATAGGGGGAAAATGGGCCTTTAATAGAATAGTGAACTTTTAAACATTCTTTTTTAAAAAAATATTTTCTGTTTATTTCAATAAATATTTTATAGTTACATTTTTTAAAAAATTAAACATTTATTTTTGAAAATGTTGAGTTCCATATTCCCCCTCCTCTCCATACCTTGCTTCCCCTCCCCTCCCCTTAAGAAGTCAAGAAATGTGATATTGATTATGCATGTGGAATTATGTAAACATATTTTCATATTAGTCATGTTACAAAATAAATCACATCCTCTCCAAAACAAAAATAAAGAAGAAAATATACTTCAATCTGCACTCAGTGCTCATCAGTGAAATTATTAATTATGCTATGATTTATTCTTTGACCCATTCATTCTTTAAAATTACTTTATTTAGTTTCTAATTATTTTTAATCTATGCTTTAGTGCCCTTTACTGAATGTAATTTTATAACACTGTGGTCTAAAAGGGGTACATTTAATATTTTCACCTCTTTAAATTTATTTCTGAAGTTTGTGTGCCTGAATACATTGTCAATTGTTTTTTGATGGTGTCCTGTACAACTTAGAAAAAGATATACACCATGGGGGCAGGTAGGTGGTGCAATGAATAGAGCTCTGGCCTTGGAGTCAGGAGGACCTGAGTTCAAATCCAGTCTCAGACAATTAACAATGGGGCAAGTCACTTAACCCTGATTGCCTCACCAAAAAGAAAAAAAAAGGTATACACTTTTCTATTCTCATTCAATTTTTTTCAGAGGTCTATCATATCTAACTTCCAAAATTCTATTATCTCATTAACTTATTTATTATTTATTTTGGTTAGATTTATCTAGATCAGAGCTTCTTAAACTGTAAGTCATGATCCCATATGGAGTCACGAAAAATTTGGTAACAGTAAAAGGTTTCTGAACGTGCAACGACCAAAAAGTAATTTAAAAAATCAAGCCCTGAATGAATCTGAGGTGTTTCTAGCAGCACTTCAGGCAACTTCATTTCAGCCTTGGTTCTGAACAGAAAGCATTCACACTTTGCACTGTGCAGTCCTCCAGGCCATGCAACAACAATGAACACTACTGAAACAGAAAAGGGGTCAGGAGTGAAAAAAGTTTAAGAAGCTGAAAGGTAAAAGTTAGGTTTTCCACTAGTATAGTCTTACCATCTGTTTCCTCCTATAACTCATTTAACTTTTCCTTTAAGAATTTGGATTCTATGCCATTTGGTGTATATATGTTTAGTACTGATATTGTTTTATTGTCTGTAGTAGAAGATGTAATTTCCTTGATTATCACTTGGGGAAGTTGTGATTACTGCAGTACCTGTCTTTTCATCATATGTTCTTCTGTTGATCCTTCTTTCTCTCTTTTTATTATATTTCTTCCCTCTTTGAATCAGTTCAGATGAAAGTAAGGTTCAATTGTTGCACACCCTTTTGTTTTTCTTTCCATTGTAAAAGTTCTTCCTTGTGCTCCTCTTTTATATTAGATAATTTTCCTCATTCTTCTTCATCCTTTTCCCTTCTCCCCGTGAATCCCTGAGATCATTTCAACATGATTAACTCACACTCTTGTACTCTATGTACATAAACTTCTTGTAAGTGCACTAATGATGATAAAGTTCTTAGGAGTTATAAGTATCATCTTACATGCAAACAGTTCATCTTTTTTAAGTCCCTTATAATGTCTCTTTCTTGTTCACTTTTTTATGCCTCTTTTGAGTCTTAAGTTTGAATATCTTTTTTTTTTTCAGCTCTGGCCTTCTCATCACGAATACTTGAATGCTCCCTATTTCATTAAATATCCATTTTCCCCAAATAATTATACTCAGTTTTGCTGGGCAGGCTCTTTTGGTTGTTATACTAGCCCCTTTGCCTTCTAAAATATCATATTTCATGACCTATGCTCTTTTATCATGGTAGCTGCTAAATCTTGTGTGTTCCTGACCATGGCCTTCCAGTATTTGAACGATTTCTTTCTTTTTTTTTCTTTTTGCTAGATTTTTTCTTTCACCTGGGAACTTTAGAATTTGGCTGTAGTATTCTTCAGAGTTTTAATTTTGGGCTCTCTTTCAGGAGGTAATCATGAGATTTTTTTCAATTTTTTGTTTATTCTCTGGATCAAAAATATTGCAGCAGTGTTTCTTGATAATTTCTTGAAATGTGATTTCTAGGCTTTTTTATCATGGCTTTCAGGTAGTGCAATGAATCTTAAAGTATCTCTCCTTGATCTAATTTCCAGGTCAGTTGTTTTTTCAATGAGATAATTTCTTCTAGGTTTTTCAATCTTTTGACTTTTAAAAAATTATTTCTTGATGTTTCATAGAGCCATTAGCTTTTACTCTCACAATTCTAATTTTTAAGGAATTTTTAAATTAATTTTACTTTTCTACCTCTTTCCATTTGGTCAATTTTGTTTGTTAAGGTGTTATTTTCTTCAGTACTTTTTGTGCTTCTTTTATCACACTACTAGTTCTCTTTTCATAATTTATTTTGTATTGCTTCCACTTCTTTCCCAAATTTTTCCTCTACCAATAATATTTGATTTTTAAAATTTTTATTTTTTTTCTTTACTGCTTCCAAAAATTCTTATTGGTCTTTGGTCCAGTTTTCGTTTTACTTTAAAGTTTTGCTTGGAGATGTTTTTGCATCATTGTTTTTTTCTGAGTTTTTGTCTTGATTTTCCCTAAATCCACAGTAGTTTTTATGGTCATGTTCTTCTTACTGTTGTTGTTCACTCATTTTCCCAGACTATTGACTTTGAACTTTATGTTAAAGTTGTTTCTACTTACATGTGGGATTTGGGCAGTGCCCCAAGATTCAGGCTTTTTTGCACTTCTATTTTCATATCTGATTCTGGGAATTTGTAAATGCTCAGTGCTTCCATGGTAGTATGATCCAGGGAGAGTTGTGATCACTGCTTTCTTGGTCTATTCTATTATCCTTTCTCAGAAAGGGCTCCTGATTCCACATAACCAGAAGTCTTCCTCTCTGCCCTGGTAACCTTATAGCCGGTATGGACAATGGAATTGCCAAATAGGACCTAGTCCTGTGTGCAGAGCTAGCACAGGGGTCCCCTATAATTTTTTTTCTGACAAATTGTGCAATCCCCTTACCATCTCTGGGCTGAGAGATCCCAAAGCTTGTATTGATGCTGCAGTAATCCCCTCCAAGGCCCACAAATAGTAGTGCATAATAGGCTGTGGGCCAGCTCTACACTAGTGTCACAGATGTCTAAGTTGTCATGGGCTAGAAAAATGTATCACCTCAACCTTTTGGGGGTTTTTCACTCCAGAATTCAATTTGAGATATTATTTTAAAGTTTTTTAGAGGGGAATATTGGGAGAGCTGATGTAAGGCTTTCTTTACTCTGCCATGTTGGCTCTCTCAATAAACATCTGTAAGCATCTAATATGTTACAAGTACTGTACTAAGTGCTGAGTGCACATATACAAATAAATAGGAAGTCTGGGCTTTTAAGAAGCTTACTATCTAATGGGTGAACGCAATAAAAGGAAGGTAAAAAGCATGGGTGGCATCTGGTGGCAAGAGGAAGGTGTGAGGAGAAAGTACCTTATGTGGGAGAATACTGGAGAAGTCCAAAAAAGGCCAAAAGCAGTGAAGCTGGTTGCAAATGTGGAGAAAATTGTACTGGGCTCCTTCCTTATGTGGAGGCCCTGGAGCCCATGCCTCTCCTCTCCAATCAGAGAGTCCGCTTAGTGGGGTGTAAGGTACTGATGATATGTGAGTACTATGGTTAATTCAATCTTGCAAGATAATAAGATTTCCCAATGATATATTCCCCTTTTGCTGGGAAAACAAAAACACAGATTTGTGCAAGTTTCTCTGATGGGGTATAGTATCCAAGGCACATAAGGAACTGAATCAAACATAGAAGAATAAAACACATTTTCCAATATATGGATAGTCAAAGAATTTGAACCAGCCATTCTGTTTTTGTTGTTGTTGCTGTTGTTGTTGTTGTTGTTGTTGTTGTTGTTGTTGTGTGTGTGTGTGTGTTTTGGCTAGGCAATGGGGTCAAGTGACTCGCACAGGGCCACACAGCTAGTAAATGTTATGTATATTAGACTGGATTTGAACTCAGGTCCTCCTGACTCCAATGCTGGTGCTCTATCCACTGTGCCACCTAGCTGTCCCATGAACAGGCCATTCTTAAAGGATTAAATCCAAGCTGTAGATAGCCGTATTTTTTTAAATGCATCAAATCACTAAGAAAAGAAATGAAAATTAAAGAATTCAACTTCTACTTCACACCCATTAGATAAGTAAAGGTAAAATAAAACAAAGAAAAATACAAATGTCAGAGGGCATGTCGAAGGACAAGTATAGGTGTGCTAAATGCACCACTGGTGGAACTTTGAATTGGTGCAGACATTCTGAAGGACAATTTTAAACTACCTACCAAAAATCACTGGACTGAGCTACTTTCTGATCTGGTAATAACACGGCTGTGCTTATACCATAAGGAAATCAAAAAGAAAAGAAAAAAAATCATAGAGACATTTAGCTACTTTTTGGTTTAGCCAAGAACGCAAACTAGGCGAGAGTGCCTATCACCTGGAGAATGGCTGGACCAGGTGAAGTAGGGAACATTGTTGTGCAATAAGAAGTAACCAAAAAAAGACAATTTCAAGGAATTCTAGTAAGACTTACATGAACTATAGAGTGAAGTCAGGAAAACCACAAAAACATTATATAAAAATGATAGTATAAAGAAAAATAAACTTTAAAAGGAGTTATCTGATCATAATAATGACCATCATGATGCTAAAGAACCTAGGACCACAAGCATATTACTCACTTCCTAATAGAAAAGCAATGGACTCAAGGTAAGGACACATACATTTTCAACATGACTTCTGCAGGAGTTTATTTTTCTCGACTTTTATCTATATGTTTCCAAAATTTATCCACCCAAATTTGAATTTTACCACTTTAAGAATGGTCGACAGGATATAATTCCATTAAACAATATATAAGGATTCCTGTTGGCTGCCCATTGACTTAGAGGAAAAAAAACACTTATTACAATATCTTTATTCTATTGCATTTTCATTTGTTTTGTTAAATATTTTCCAGTTACATTTTGGCCTGGTTCCAGCAGCACTGAGGAGTTTTGCTAACCATATGGGGCCTATAGGCCACATGTGTGATACCTCTAATATTGAGGTTTATACACAGTTGTTGTTTGTAATTTTTGCAACAAAACCATCCACTCATCATACTGAAGTCAGTAGTTCTATTTCTTATGCTATTCTTATACTATTTTTACTATTCATGATTTATACTATTTTTTTTTAATTTTGGAGATTTTTGAAAAGAAAAAAGATCTAAATTCTGTCCAATTGACCATATTATGGTTTTCTACATGGATAAAGAAGAAGTAAATTTATGTGTGATTGAATGTAAATAGATCAGAAGATTCAAAGACTAAGGCTCGGTATGATAAGAGCAAAATTAAACACAAATGGATTAAGAACTTGGCAAAAGAAATTCATTTGTCCATTCTTAATTCCAAACAGGAAGATTAACTGTTAAGAACAGCATGTCATTTCCATGCTTTATAATGACAGCCTAATCCATTTTACTTACATGGATTAACAGTGTACAGAGAGTCTAAACTTTCTTGTTATTATTAGGCAGTTTTATAGCCTTTACATGAATACAATCCTACTTGTCTTTTCCTCTCTTTTTTTTGGTTCCATTTTCAAGTTAATTTAATTTCTCCTGGTTGATAAAGACAGGATTATTCATATCTGTATAAGCTAGAGGCAAGGGAATGCAAACATTTGCTCATTTAGATTTTGGATTGAAAGGTGGCAAAGGCAGTAGAAGAACGTGTGTGGGGAGGACATAAAATAATTTTATGCTGAATTTTCTAGTTACTTAACCTTTCTGCTATGTTCTCAAATTTTCAATATAAGAAACTGAGGAGGAATTTTTTTTTTCTCAACAAAAGTTCCCATCTATTGGGTTTGGCCAACAGCCAATCGCCCTGATGGGATTCTTGTACCTTGGGCACCAAAGCTTCATGATATTTAGGCTGTCCAGACAAGTTCAAGAGATTAATAAGTATTTAATGTGTCCAATTCTGTTAGATGTCATTAAGAATAGAGTCCAAAGAAATGTCATCTGGCTAATTCAATTTGGCTAAATTGATTGAATAATGGTGCTAAAAACAGTTATCAGATTTATCTTGATAATATATGTGTATGTTTGTGTTTGCATATGTGTGCATATATATACACATGTGTATCCATTTGTTAAACATGCATGTATACAGACATATTATTATGTATAATACACATGTGCACATAAATATGTTTATGAACAGGTGTTTATGTATATATGCATACAAATGTATGTATGCATATGTTATATTGTGTTGTTATATTACTTTATGTTACATCACATCATATCACATTTTTATGCTTTATATTATATCATATTATATTAATTATATTATATCATGTCATGTCATGTCATGTTCCAGAGCTGTCATTTCATTGGCAAAGAGAACCTCCTGGTGAGAAAATCCCATTGATTTAAATTAGCAACTCATGTATAATGTATGATCAGTGAGTTGTCCAAAAATCCAAAAGTTAAATGACTTATTTATAATTTCATATCTTGTACATGTCAGGGGCAAGATTTAAATTCCAGTATTTCCTAATTTTAATGCCAGTTTTTTTTATCACCTATATCATGCTTCCTCCTGTCATACACACAAATACATGTGAATGCAATGCCCAAAATCTACCTCTTCTATTTCCTATCTTTAATGATCCCCTCTATGATTATACAATTATTCTTCAATAATTTGCTAAGGGTGGGAACATAAGCTTATATGTTGGTAATTACTAAATTTTCTTACCTTTTTATTAGTAATAACATCCATGTTTCTCTCAAGGATTTGATATTCTTTCTTCTTCCAATGATTTTTTGTTTGTTTGTTTTAGAACTCACCCATCAAAACCCTCAAAATTCTGTTGCTTTTAGTATAGACCTTTCATGTGTATTCTTGGTCTAGATAGTCCAGTGTAGTGGACTTTCTTCAGTGCCATTTCTACTTTGTCAGAGAATATATCAAGGTCTGTAATTTTACAATCCAAATATGTTGGTTTCACTCATGTTGATGGAGAGAACAGTTTGTCAAACTTATGGAACATGTTTTTTTTTTTGTTTTTCGTTTCTCTTTCACAACTTTTAATGGTGTTGCGAGATGGCGACATTCATAATCTTCCACTCCATAAGATTTTATAAGAGCTGACATTCTCAAACAATCTTTCCTTAGGCTACTATATGCACCATTTGACAAGGAAATAAAACATTTGTTGGCCAAAGTGACTTTTTTAAGACTCATCTTAATGTGAATTAAATAGCTTAAATTCTCTAAATATAGTCTATATATATGCCCAGTCTTTTATCTGTAATCCATTTACCAGAATTGCCAAGTTCTGGATACATGGACTATGTCTGATATTGGAAGCATCTCCAAATTAATCTCTCTCTCTGCCCTTATAGAGTGTTTTCTCTAGAAAAAAAAAGTAACCAAATATAGTCTGTGTCAAAGGCATATGATAAAGCCCCTCTCCATATCTTAACAAGTACTTAAAGTAAATTTTTGTATACTGAATACAAGATGGTTTTTATTCCATCTCATAGAAAATGTCAAAAGAGTAGAAGCATCTCATGATCCCATAATCAATGCAAAAAGCACACAGAAGGACCTATAATGACCAATAAATAATCAGCAAAATTTCCCTTTCTTCTGCAGTGAGTCCTTTTATGGACTGAATTTGGGATTGCTAGGCAGACAATCTTCTCACATTTGGTCCAAAGATCTATATAGACATCCTGCCTTATGGAACCATGTGGATTCCCCCAGAAGGAAAGGTAACTTGGGACTGCTGAGATCAATAGCTTATTTAAATAACCCAGGTTAGAGTATTATTTTACTGTAATTTCTTCCTATTCTTTCTTCAAATTTAGTATTGATTTTAATCTTTGCTTAACAAATTGATGATCTCCCTGCATTGATAGCTAATTCAGGAAAAAAAATTCTGTCATTGGTAACTAGTTATTTCCTGCCTGTTAAGCTATAATCAATTTGATTTCTTTTGTCCTGGATAAGCCTAGTACTTTCTGACTTATGAAAAGTATTCCTTATGGAAGTATTCATATAGGCCTTAGGTTTCCATAAGAACTACCAGACTTTACTTACTTCCATTTCTTAATCCTGAGCCACATTTTTCCATTATTTTTAACCACACCCCCAACTACGCTGTTGCATTCAAGTCATTGAATATTGAGTTATATGTTGATTTAATTTGGACGGTTTTATTAAGTTCATAGAATTACTCTATCTTCTCATTCTCTGCAATAGATGTTGGTGCATAAGTTAATAACAATAGATAACATTTATATAGCATTATAATGTTAAGATTATCAAACCACCTTACAAATATTATCTCATATTATCCTTACAATATCCTTGGGGGGTGGGTGCTATTATTTCCCTTATTTTACAGATAAGGAAACTGAGGCAGACTACAATTTAAGTGACTTGACTGAGTTACAGAGCTAATAATGGTCTGAGGCCAGATCTTAACTCCAGCAACTAGGTGGTGCAGTGGATAGAATATCAGGCCTTTAGTTAGGAAGATCTGAGTTCAAATCCTGCCCCAGATACTAGTTGTATGACCCTGGGCAAATCACTTAATTCTGTTTGCTTCAGTAATCTCATGTGTAAAATGAGCTAGAGAAGGAAATGGCAAACCACTCCAATATCTTTGCCCAGAAAACTCCTAAATGGAGCCTTAAAGACTCAGACACAATTGAAAAACAACAAAACTTCCTTATTCCAGGTCCAGTTCTGTCCTCTATCCATTGTGTCATCTAGCTTCCCCTTAATTGCAGTTATATTCATGGTTATTGTTTTACAAACGATGATTCTGGCCACTTCAATATGTGATATTTCAGTGTTGTTTCTCTTTGCCTGTGGGTGCATATTAACACTTCCAATTCCTTTATTTTTCTCTCCAGGGATGGCTTGTGATCCATCCTCCTATTTGGCTGTAACTTTCTTTTGTCTTCTAGATTAATTCATAGTGACAAAGTTAATATCAATGTATTCATTGTATGTCCATCTTTAGTTAGTGGAAAATGATACACATATAAAGTGCTAACAGCTAATTCAATTTATTTCTTATTCTATATAACATACTGAACTAGTGTTTATTAGTGGGTTAAAAATAGCATGATTATTTGGCCTCTGTATCCCTTTTCTGACACTATCTCTATCTCCATGAAAGTGGAAGGATCCCCCCCATCATTCAAGAGCTGGGAGAATATGGGTGTGAAACATTGCATATAAAATTGATGGGCATGTTAGTTGGTTTTGCTTAATTTTTTTCTTTCCCCTTTGTTGCAAGGGAACACTCAAAAGGTGGGGAGGGTTGTTTGTGTGTATATGTGTGGCATATCTTGACATGGCAAACAAAGGATTTCAACAAAACTTAAAAAAAGAAAAGAAATGGAAAAAAAAAGTAACACAGGGCTGGGGGCCATTTTGTATGTTTCTTTTTTTTCACATGCTATTGCCAAAAAATGTCTATCTGTTCTTAAATCAGGTATTTCTCGGGTATTACTCATAGGATGTTACAAGAACTTTCTTTGAAACCTTTTCACCACAATAGAGCCTGCCAGAGCTTCTGCTCCTCTGACAGCATCTGAATAATCCAGAGTCATGATGTCACAATGAGTCATCAGTGTTGTACTCTGTTGATCCTTATGTATAAGCTATAAAACTCATGTGATGAAAACATAGGTTGTCTTCTTTACAATTGGTCTTTAAGAGGAAGCCAGATGACCACTTTTTAAGAACATTATAAAAGATATTAATTGTTTAGGTTAGTTGAGCTAGGTGTATTCCAGCCCCAGGGCTCTATAACCACATTAAGACATTAAGTCATAGACTTTGAAATCTAACCCTATGGGTTTTAACTCTAACTCAGCATTTGGCTTAGTGCCTGGCATAGATTAGGCACTCAACTTGGCTTTTGTAACAGAATGTGACCTCAAAGGTCATCTAGTCAATGTTCTCATTTTACAAATAAATGAGTGGAATCCTAGTTTCTATAGGATTAATAAAACCCTACCACATATTTGAGGCAACTAGGTGGTGCAGCAGATAAAGAGACAAGTCTGGAGTCAGGAAGACCCGAGTTCAAATCCTGCCTCAGACACTTTCTAGCTATGTGACCTTGGGCAAGTCACTTAACCCAGTTTGCTTCAGTTTCCTCATCTGAAAAAATGAGCTACAGAAGGAAATGGCAAACCACTCCAGTATCTTTGCCAAGAAAACTCTAATGGGGTCATGAAGAGTCAGACACAACTGAAAAGACTGAACAACAACAAAATCCCACATTTAGTGTTGCATTTCATGTTGGGTTCATATGTGTGGAGGAGGAACAAAATCAACTTTAAAAATACTTGACACAAGGACCTATAAATAAAGGTTTTATTATCCAGTTTCCACAACTAAGGAAACTGATCCTCAGAAACATTGTGACTTGCCCAGGGTCATACTGCTACTTAGTATTAGAGGTAGGATTCAAACCTAGGACTTCTTAATATCAAGTTCAGCCCTCTATCCATTTCACATAACTATGCTACCTCTAATTAGCAAAACCAATATTCCAGTCCAGCCTGGACTGGAATTTAATAACCATTTCACTATAACAGGTGCCATCTGTCATCAGACTTTCAATACTCAAAGGACAAAGAGCAAGGCAGCACAGTGAATTGAGTGATGGGTTTGGAGTCAGGAAGGCCTGAGTTCGAATACTGCCTCAGATACTTACTAGCCTCGTGACTCTGGGCCAGTAATTTAACCTCTCAGCCTCAGTTTCCTTAATTTAAAAATGGGGATAATAATGACAGCTACATTCTAGGGCTGCTGTGAGGATCAAATGAGATAATATATGTGAAGTGCTTTGTAAATTTTAAAGTTCTATATAAATGTCAGCTGTTATACAAGCCTTTATTTCCATTTGAAAATCACTTATTAATATGATAGGCATTGAGAAAAGGGATTCAAAGAGAAAAAAATTAGTTTCTACCCTCAAGAAACTTACAGCCTACTAAAGGTGAGGGCAGGTGCGAAGGGGACAGCATGCACTCAAATAAGGGAATAAAACATATGCATAATAAATAAATTATACTTTGGAGCAACAAAAAAGAATTTATTAGAATCTTCTATGTACCAGATGTTACGCTAGACACTGGAGATACAAAGACAAGCTCCCACAGTGAAAAAGCTTAGAGTCTACCAGAAAAGATAACATGTGCATAAACTTCATATAAAATAAATACACACTAGTGCTGGGGGAGTGGATGTTGCTAGAGATGGGGGAGGGATCCTTAAAGGCTTCATGGAGAGGGTTATGATTGAGGTGGGTTTTCAAGGGATTCTAAGAGATAGAAATAATTTAGTAACTCTTTGGACATAATTCCAGATTGCTCTTCAAAATAGTTGCATCAGTTCACAACTCCACCAACAATGAATGAGTGTCCCAATTTTTCCACATCCCCTCCAATACTTATTGCTTTCCCCTTCAATCTTTCAAAGGAATAACAAGTTATACGCCGTAGATGTGCAGTTTTGTGTGCAATCATCTGTTTTATTATACTATGTTATGGAAATGTTTGTTTTATTCCGTAAATTAAAAATAAGATAATACTTTAAAAGGAGACAGGTGAGAAAGGAAGGCTTCCTTCACAAAGAATAAGGGGAATGCAATGGCTCAGAGATTGGAAATGGAAAACCATGTGTGAGGAACCAGCAAGAAAACCAATTTGGCTAAAGTGCAGGAAGAGGAGTATGTCTAATGAAGCTGGAAATAGAGGTTGTGAAGGGATTTGAATGACAAATAGAGGAGTTTAGATTTTATGCTAGAAGTAATAGGAAACCACTATAGTTTATTGACCAGAAGAATGATATGGTCTGACATGTGCTTAAAGAAAATCATTTGGGCAGCCACAGCATGTGGAGGATGGGTAGGAGCAGGGAGAGTCTAAGCAATCAGATCAGTTAGGTGGCTACTGGAATAGTAATAGGTGATAAAGGACTGAACTAAGGTAAGCAATGAGAAAGGGTCAGCTAAAAGCGATATTGTGGAGGTAGAAAGAACAAGATTGGTTAAGTGATTTAATGTGTGTGGTAAGGGAGAGAAAATTGAAACACCCTCCCACTAACCCCAAGATCACAAAGCAAACATTTAGTTGTTTCTAAAATCGAGACTAAGAAATAGAGTCAACTAGAGCCAGCATCTCATAGAAGCACAGACTGTTAGAGCTAGCAGGGACCTTAGAGAATATCTCGTCCAATCACTTTTTTTTTTAATAGAGACTGAAATGCAGGCACAGAATTAAAGTCAGGGCAGGGCTCCTTCCAAAAGAACACCAGCCCTTTATAGAGCAATGACCACAGGTCTCATGATTCATAAGTAGCATTTGAATATATAGAGAGGAGTGAGAGGAGAGGAGGAGGAGACGAAGAGTTTAGTTCAAGATATTTTCAGAGTCAAGTACCTCTGGCACATCCAATTAGAGACCTGCAGCAGATATTGGAAATAGAATACTTCAGTCCAGAATAATTCGAGACCAAAGACATATTTTGCAAACCCTTATACTGATCAAGAATTTCCAAGTTCACAGTCAAAATGATGCTTTGAACAGTAATAAGAGAGAAACAATTGAAAGACATTTCCAGTGTAGTTTCAAATAGATAATATAGTACTTTGAGGTTTTTGGTTTTATTTTTTTTTAGTCTTTAGAAAAAGCAAAAAAAAAAAAGAGAAAGAAATGCAGTCATCAAAAATGATGAATTTAAGGGTTTCTAAATGAAAGTGGGAGAAAAGAAAGCTGCCACATTTAGAAGAAAATGAAGAGTTTTATAGACTCATTAGAATCTCTTAATGAAGAACATGTCAATGATTTCTAGACTCCCGACTAGAAGACAAGAAGGTGGTTTTTTTAAAGCATATTTCAAATCCAACACCTTCTGTCCTTAAACCTTTGGGTGGTATTAAGAGGTTCCTGATATAAAAATTACTGATTGACATCTCTTTAACTTCCAAATGTTTGGAACAGGGACACAATCTTTTACTGTGCCTTCTTATCCTCTACAATTGGAAATGGAATACTAGGTTTCAGAAAAGGAGGAAGTAATAGTAATAAGCCATGTGATTGAATTTGAAATGCAGTTTCATGTTGCTAAGAGAAAATGTCCTTTTGGATTGAAAACTGGCTGGCAAGTTAAAAAATGGTGGACCTTTAGAAGACCATCAGAAATGACCTAGAAAATCAGGAGTTCTACCTTTGCTCCTAACTCTGAGAGAGATTGAAAACAGTTTTAAGAGACCCTAGACAGAAGGATGGAAACTTTTGCTGGACTCTCTTAAACTTGGCTTGACCCAACCAGAACTAGAAGGAAGTACAAGACACATAAAGGACTTTGGTTCTTCCTCTTTTTGCATTCAGACTAAATGCTAATTGCTCCTTTCTTTCTGCCTCCTTTCCAGAGTCTGTCCATTGCCCTCTCTCCCTTCCCCATTTCCTTCACTTTCTTTCTGCTTCCTTCGTTTTTCTCTCCCTTTCCCCTTCTCTCTCCCCTCTCTTCCTCCTGTCTTTTTACCTCTGTTTTTTCCCTTCTCTCTTTTTCCTCCCCTCCATTCCCCCTCTCTTTTATAAGTTACTAATTTGTAATCTAGTTTCATTGCCTTTTCAGGAATGTCTGCGTGTCTCAAATTTCCAAGGCAACTGTGGGAAATTGCATATTCTATAAATAGAATACGTAGATGTGAATGTTTGTATTGAATTATATATTTCTCTAAAAGACCATGTTTTGGATTCTTATAAACTACCCTAATCTGAGTAGAGGAAATTTATGTCTCTTTAATCAAGTGGGGCCTAGCATCTTGGAATGTTCTCTTGGTTACTTCCTCAAGACTATAGGAAGTAATGAATGGTAAGGGAATCTCCTCCCAGTCAAGTGTTCATAAAATACTAATTTACGAAAAGGTTATATGTCTTTATGACACTCACTTTGTGAGATTAAAAACTCTGTATACTACTTATTGCACAAACCAAGATGAAATATTTTGCCTCAATTGCATTTCATGTGATTTAAAAAATATGTATGTAAATGTCACACATATGGGCTTTGGAGCTACAAACACCAACCCACACTAACACTGGTAGATTTGGTCCCCAGAGTTTAGGTGGCTCTCTCTTATCACCTCAGAGACTAGAAAAGCCCTGAGGGTTTGAGGATTATGCTTTCTAGTCAATAAGTCCCCTAGCAGTGTTATCCATTCCCATAGTTTATCGATCAATTAGTCAGCCTGGTTTACTAAACTTTTTAAAGAAGATATTTACTTTGGTGGCATAGCTAATACAATACAACCCCATGCCCCCCCCAAAGTCTCACATACTCACATACACAAGGTCAAAATTACAAAATCCAAATAAAGTGAGCTAAAGCTTCAAACTTGGGTAGTAACTCATAGCTCTATGAAGTGGTTTTTACCATAATCCTCATTATGTTTCCCTTAGGCATAATATAGCTTTTCCTCATCATGTCCAGTCAGTCCTTAGTTCATGATGCAGATGCTACCATTAGCTCTTCTGAATTAGAATGCCAATAGGATGTCCAAAATTCTTCAGATCTTTTAAAGTTCACAAACTCTTCTTCTCGTCAAGGTGGTTGGGGAGGGTAGGAGATGAAGAAAGAGGTGAAGACTGAGGTTTAGTCTGTAGCCAGGGCCAGGGCTTCTCCTCATCACCTAACAATCCTCAAAAGACTTCTAATGTTGAACTTTAGATGCTCAAATATGTTGGTTCCAAACTTGTAGAGGTTTCACCCATGAATCCCAAACACGCTTCCTATGCAATGTCACTTCAGTTCATCCATTGGTTTTTAATACACCTAACTAAACAAAGATTTGTCACATTTAGTCTAATTCTTTGATCAGAGACGCTGGGCTTGTTCACATATCTAATTCATAGATTTAATTGAGAAATCCAGTCTCTCTTTAATTAGGAAGATAAGAGTAGAGTGCACTGTCCTGAAAAATTGTTAAAGCTCCATTGGTCAGTTTTTATTTTTCCCAATAAATACAAAACCAAAGCTCACATTTATTTTATAGCTGTTCTCAGATTTTCATCGTTTCCCCCAATTTTTCCCTACCAATCTCTCTCCACACATGGTACTTAGGACCTGAGCTTATAAGTAAAGGCAACATGGTATAGTAAAAAGAATCAGAAGAGCTCTGTGTTCAAATTTATTTCCAATTTGGGTAATTTTAGTGAACTCAACCTCTCTATGCCTCATTTTTTGCCAATTACAATGGATAATACTTTTACTATTATCTTCATAGATTTTATTTTTAAATATTATTAAGAGGGAAACACTAACTTCAATTCTAATTCATCTTAAACATTCAACTTGATTAAGCAATTAAAAAAATCATTAAGTACCCACCGTATTATATGTTAAAGTAGATAGAATGTGAGTCTCAGAGTAAGGAAAACCTAAATTCAAGACCTGCTTCTGACACCTAATGGCTAAGTGTTTCTTAGTTACTGAGCAAGTGCCCCACTTCATTGGTAGAGGAGTTTCTTTTCCAGGAGCTCTTCATACCAGTAAAATAATTTGTTGTTCAGTTACGTCAGACTATATGTGACCTTCAAGCCACTTCCTTCTATCTTATATTATTTCTTGACATCTGTTCAAGTTCATGTTCATTGTTTCCATAACACTATTTGTCCATCTCATTCTCTGCCATCCATTTTTCTTTTTGCCTTCAATATTTCCCAACATTAGGGCCATGTTAAAGTCTTTAGTCTTGGTTTTAAAAAAACAGACATACAAATCAATATATATTAAACTGTGCAGATTTCCAGATTTTTCACAAACCATAAGATGTTGATAGCATTACTCAGTTGTTCTGCATTTTTTTTGAGGCAATTGAGGTTAAGTGACTTGCCCATGATCACACAGCTAGTAAGTGTCTGAGGCTGGATTTAAACTCATATCCTTCTGACTGCAGTGCCAGTGCTCCATCCATTGAGCCACCTAGCTCCATGGTTACTCTGTTTTTCTTTAATGATTCCCTAATAACTATTTTTTAAAGTCAGAGCTCCATTGTCATTAAGAGCTGTCCACAGTCTTGCCATGACCTGCCTCTCTAGAGTTACTATCTACCATCCTGCTCCATGACCTCAATGCAATTCATCATAAATGTATTATGAGAATTCTGTGTATGTGTGTGTAAACACTTATTATGGTTTTAGGAACATAAGACTCAGATGAGAAAAAAAAACTTTTTGTTAACAAGCAGCCTATGATTTAATGAGTTTGGGTTGTAGCATAACATTTAACAAGCAGAAATGACAGAAGATGGAATGTGAACAATACTGAAGAGAGGCCCAAGAAAAGAATTCATGTGAAATTTGAAAATAAATCATAAGATCACTACAGCTTATAGAATCATAGTACTATATCGATATTAGGCTTTAGAAACCAGAGAGTCCAACCCCTGCATTTTGTAGTTAGGGAAACTGAGTTCAAGCATATTAAATGAGTTGCTCAAGGTAAGACAGGCAGTATCAGGGAAAGCAAGAAAAAAACATTTTTTTAAAAAGTTGTTTATAATCTTTAAGGAACTGTGCTAATCCCTTGGAGTACCAATACAAAAGTCAGACAGTCCTTGCCTTCAAGGAGCTTACATTCAGGTGGAGGAGGGGTAGTGGCTAATGAAAGGAGTTTTGGTCAAATTTTCCCTTCCAAATAACCATGTCTATTTATTTTTTCTTGAAAACTATTGATTTTTACTAAAAGTATGATTAGCACCCATCTTTTAATTTGGTTCTACCTGCAGTACAACATGTGGAATGGAAACAAACATTTTTAAAGTGTCTACCATGTGTCAGGCATTTTACAAATGTCATCTCATTTAATCCCCAAGGCAATCCTGGGGGGGAGGTTCTATATTATAATAATTACAATTGAGGCACAGAAAGATTAAGTGATTTTCCCAGGGTCACAAAACTTTTAAGCATCATAGATCACATTTGAACTTGAGTCTTCCTATCTTAGACCCAGAAATCTATCCACTACACCAGCTAGCTTGGTATTTCAACCAAGGTGCTCTGATTCTAGAGCTACTACTCTTTCCACTAATCAATTAGTCAATAAACATTTATGAAGTGACAACTATGGACAGCTAGTGGTGAAGTAGATAGAGTAGGGGGTCTAGAATCAGGAAGCCATCTTCCTGAGTTCAAATTTAGCCTAAGATGCTTACTAGTTGTGTAATGTTGAACAAGTCACTTAACCTGTTTGCCTCAGTTTCCTCATCTATAAAATGAACAAACCATTCTAGTATACTTGCCAAGAAAACCCCAAATGGAATCACAAGGAGTTGAACGTTACTGAAAAACAACTGAACAATGTGTCAGGCACTGTGCTAAATTCTAGTGCTAAGCACTACACCATCCCTGAAGTAGGGTGAGGGAAATCCAGATTGATTTGAAGGAGGTGAGAGAATAGTTTTCAACAAGTCAATATAGAACAGAATTTATGCCATGCATGAGGAACGGTGGGGGCAAAGGCTTGAGATATAAAAGAGAAGGATAAGAATGGAGACTAATATGTAATTCACTGTAAGTAGAGCACAGAGTCCACGAAAACAAGAAGTTTGGCATATTCCTGAAGACTGTAAAGGGCTTTTGATGCCAATGTTGATATCTGATACTTTATTTAGTAGGCAATGAAAAGTTATTAGAATTATTATTGTTTTTGTGGAGAGGAATGATGAAATAAAAGCAATTCATTAGGACAATTGCTGAAGGATAGGCTAGAAAGGAGAGTGATTGGAGGAAGGAATAGCCAGTTAAGAGATGATGAGGACTTGAGCAGGGTAGTTTCCATGGGAGTAGTGGAAAAAAAGGAATAGATTGAGGAGGGGTTGAACAAATAGAATAAATAGCACTTTTGTTGTTCAATCATTTCAGCTCTGTCTGACTTTTCATGTTTCCTTGTGGAGTTTTCTTGGCAAAGAGACTGGAGAAGTTGGCCACTTCCTTCTTCAGTTTGTTTTATAAATAAGGAAACAGAGGCAAATAGAGTTAAGTGACTTGCCCAGAGTTACATAGTTAATAAGTATCTGAGGCCTGATTTGAATTGAATCCTCCTGACTCCAGGACTAGTGCTCTACCCTCTGTACCACACAGCTGACACCAATGGCACTTAGCAGTTCACCATATATTGGAGGGAAGGAGTAACAGAGGACACAACAATAATGATTTCAGCCTGGGAAGCTGACAGAATAGAGGTGTAATCAACAACAACAAAAAAAAATCAGACTCAGATTGAGGGGAAGATTTGGAGGGGGTGAAATGTGGAGAATTGATAATGTCACTTTTGGACAGAGTGGATTACTTGTTCAGTCTTTCAGGCGCGTCTGAGTCTCCATGACCCTATTTGGTGTTTTCTTGGCAGAGAAATTGAGTGGTTTGAATTTCCCTCTGTAACTCATTTTACAGATGAGGAACTGAGGCAAACAGGGTTAACTGACTTGCCCAAGGTCACACAACTAGTAAGTGTCCAAGGCTGGATTGTGATCTTGAAATTGATCAATAATCAAATATTAACAAGGCAAGTTATTGCACTGATATCCCATTTTAAAAACTATATTTGGTGAAATTTAAAGATTTTTCCAATAAATCATAATGTTTCTAACCACATTAAAAAAAAACAAACCTCTGAATATAATTAATCTATAACACCTCTTTGTATTGGCACCTTCACTGAAAAGCTTTTGAATTGAAAATGAATCTTTTTTAAAAATTGCTTTGTTACAAGACAATTTAAACTAATTTCTCATAATCCACCTGAGAAAAAATGATTTTCATATCTTTGAGAAAACAGTAGTAAAGCCCCAAAACAAGCCCTAACCCCCTCACCAAAAGGAGAATGACTTTGAAAATACTTCTAGATGTATTTATCAAAGTAGGATATTTGCAGATTTCTAGATGTTTGAAGGCCAACTGAAATAACATTTCTTTTCTCTCATAGCTTTTGGCATCTGAAAGCTACCTCTGAAGAAACCTTCCTGATTCTACTACATCGAATAGACTATCCTGGAAAGCACTGCTCAAGGAGCTTAGTTTTAGATAAGAAGCGAATGAATAGTTCAGTGCAATTCATTGCAGTGCACATGGCCTAAGGGAGGAGTCCCCAGTACTTCATTTCTCAAGATTGTCTGACTGCGTAAAGGGCAATGATATCATGGGGTAGAGGTAGAGCTCCATGTTCTTCATTGTTGTAGGCCATTTAAAGGGCAAAGAAAGTGTTTGTCATGTAAGGGTTAGCATAACAGAGGGCAAAAAGTGCAGGCTATGATCAGTACAAGACCGTCATGGGATTCTTGAACCCAGGATTCAGTTATGATCCTATGGAATCAGTGAGATGAATGCCTGTTTGAAGGACTCTTCAGTGGGTCATTATATCTTTCTGGAAATGGAGAGAGATTGAGCTATGAGCATTCAGTTAAGAAATGCTTACTTGGTAAGATGTAGGGCAGACAGGACTGTAAGCTAAATCATTCCCTATGTGGCATTTAAGTCTGCAACTAATGGTACACTTTGTATATGGGAAATAAGACTGAGTATAAGACCAGCTACATTCAAAACCTAGTATTTGCCAGGTATGGTGCTATTGGAGATGCAAAGATTAACCAAAAACAAATAAGCAAAACCAAATAGTTCTGTTCTCAATATGCTTACATTCCATTGGAGATGGGGGTGAGGTGGGGAAATAAATGTACAGATAATGAAATTCAAAAGCATAAAACAAATCTGAGGGATGGAGAGGAGCAGTAGGAACCACCTGTTGAAAGAATCATGATAGGAGGTGCAATGAGACTCAGCTATTGAGTGTTATGGATCTGAGTCCAGATTTTATATGATAGACTTTTGATGGTTCCTAAATGGAGATCATAGAAATATACGTATTATTAAGTTTTGGGCAAAAACTGTAAAAAAAAATACATGAACAAATGCAGAAAGAAAGACAGAAGTATTAAACAATTTTTGGTACAATTTCAATAGAATAAAACAACAATTAAGGACACATTTAGGAAAAGATTAAGAAAAGGATTCTGGGAAGATGGTGGAGTAGGTCAGAAAATTTCAAGCCCTCCAGATTTCCTCCATAAACAAGACAAAATAATGTCTCAGGTTGAATATAGAGTGGTAAAAATAAACAAGACTTGGGACAGAACAGTGATACTCCTAGAGCAACTGGAGAAGATCTGAAGAAAGATCCCTGGATGGTGGTTCCACCTAAGTGAAGTGTAAACACCTCCAGTCTAGCTCTGCAGAAATACCAAGCAGTTAGCCCTGGAGGCAGCTGGCTTGGGAAGTAGTCTTGACCTCAGCCACAGGAATTTTCACTTCCCACAAACTGTGGGGAGTCAGGCATCTGAGTGGGGGAAGATTGAGGAAGTCTCTGCTGACAAAGGATGCCAGGGTAGCTATGCTGACAAGACAAGGTCCTGGGTGAGAAGAAATCAGCACATGCCCCATGAGTGCAGTAGTGGGGCAAGAACACTACTGGTTATGGGCAGTTACAAGAGAGCTATGTTCTTGCTCTGGGTTATTGGCCAGAGGGGAGAACTGAAGGTCATAGCCCCTGGAGGATTCTTAGGGAGCAAGAGCATTTCTAGAATAGTGTGCTTGTGCTAGGTGAATGGGGAGTATCTGTAGCTTGGAGGGAGAAATGAGCGCAGAGGTTAAGCCCAGGACAAAGCTCAAAAATTAACAGAAAGAAGGACCTAAGGCCAAAGGCACCACCCTCCACACCTCAGAATTAGAGGAGATTATAATAAGCTGCTAAATATATACACCCACACTCACACACACACACACACACACACACACACACACACACACACACTCACACACACACACTCACACACATACACACACAGATACATACACACACACACACACACACTCACACACATACACACACAGATACATACACACACACACACACACACACACACACACACACACACACACATACAAAGGAGAAAGAACCCAACCATAGACAGTTACTATGGGAATAGACAAGATTAGGGTTCATCTTCAGAGGAGGATATTAAAGCAAAAAAGGCCTTTCCTACCTCAAAGAGTAATGTCAAATGATCACCTGACCAAAAAGAATTCACAGAATTCAAAAAAAAGACTTCAAAAATTCAAAAAAAAGAAGAGATTGAGGAAATAGTTTTTAAAAAGTAAGAACAACCGAAGGGAAACAAGAATATTATGAAAAGAAAGTCAACCAGATAGAAAAGGAGATCCAGAATCTTAAGGAAGAAAATAACTCCTTGAAAATTAAAATTGGGCAAGGGGAAGCCAGCAAAGTTATAAGAGACAAGAAATAATAAAACAAAATATAAAGAATGAAAAAAAAGAAGAGAATGTAAAACATCTCATAAGAAAAACACCTGATATGGAGAATAAATCAAGAGGAGAAAACATAAGAATAATTGGACTACCTGAAAGATACAATAAAAAAGAATCTTGATACAATAATACAAGAAATAATTAAAGAACATTGTCCTGAAATGTTAGAGCAAGAGGGAAAAAGTAGAAATAGAAAAATCCACCTATCACCACCTGAAAGAGATCTGTTTGAGGAAAACCTATAGGAATATCCTAGGCAAATTGCAAAACCCCCAGCTCAAAGATAAAATATTCTGAGCAACAAGAAAAAGAACACAATTCAAATGTGCTGGGGACACAATTAGTGTCCTAGGACCTAGCAGCAGCTACAGTTGGAACACTATATATCAAAGAATAAAACAACTGGGGTTATGGCCAAAAATATCATATCCAATAAAGTATAATGTTGAATGAAACAAAAGGACATTCCATGAATTGACAGACTTTCAGGATTTTATTGCAAAAAGACCAGAATTTGATAGAAAATTTGACATACAATGTCCAAGGAAAATATAAGGTAAACATCAAAGACTAAGTACAAGGGATTCAGTAAGGGCAAATTGTTTACTTTGTATAAGTGGAAATGTAAACTGCATGTCTGAGACTGTCATTAGTAATTTGGTAGTTCAAAAGAAAGAGTGGGATATAGGAAAAGTTGAAAGAATAATTACCTCATTACCCAGATGAGGTGGGAGAGGAAGAACTGACAGAGAGGAATTAGATGGAGGAGGAAGGCAGGTAGTTCTAGATCCCTACTCTCACCAGGAATGGGTTAAAGAAAGAATGATGCATATATTTCTAGAAGGATATTCAAGTTTTCTAAATTCAGAAAAAAATAAGGGGGTAAGGGGATAGGGAAGGGGGAGAGGATAAGGGAGGGATATGGAATAGGATAATGGAGGTATAGAAGAGTGTTTAGATTAATGAGAGTGGGATAAAGAAGGAACAACATATATATTTAGAAGGGTACAACAATCTTCTAAATTCAAAAATAAATAATAGAGTAAGGGGACAGGGTAGAGGAAGAGAATAAGGGAGGGCTTCTTGGAGGGAGGGTAGGTTTAAGAATAAGAGGACAAGGTAGCAGGTGGAAGTAAAATAGAGGAATGAGGAAGTATAGGAATAGGATGAGAAGGATAGTGAGGAAAAGAGGAAGGAGGAAAACACAACAAGTAATTTTAGTTTAGAATGTGAATGATGATAGAATCCTAATAAAGCTGCCAGCAACCCCAATATTCTAACTTCCTTATGGGCCCCACTTGAACAGTAATCATGCCCTGATTTAACCATACAATCTGGCTTTAACAACACCACAGGCCCTCAGACCCAATACATCCACTGCCCCTAGTGAGCCACTGCCCCCAGATCCAATTCACATATTTGAATGGGTGTGTTCTTGTACTCAACCACAATCACTTCTTCCATTTCGCCTATAATTTCTATTACGTAATTACATCTTTGCCCTATAAAATCTATCTTGTTTTCTCTGAAGTTGTTGGTTCCTCTTGGAACCTAGCCTGATTCTGAGGCATGTCAATCTTCAGTAAATGCCTGTACCTAAATTAGAGGTGATCTGACAAATGGGATGAATTTACCTATAAGGCGTATGCAGCCTATGTCCAAGGTTTTATCAGGGTAACCAACTGCTTATACCTTTCAATTCATGCCAAAGCCTGTTCAGGAGGCATTAAGACATATACTGGTACACCATTGAAATGCGGTGTTCAAAACTAGCACTGGAATGCAGAAAAAGAGCAAGGATTGGAAAGGTCCACGGGCTGAGAGAGTATTTATGTTGAGAGATTTGGTGATTGTGTAGGAGTGAGTTCACCACTGGCATATATATGATCATAAATCTAGATCTGAAAATTATCTCAGCTGCCATTTATGCCAACGTCCTCATTTTTTCCCCCTCAGAATTAAATTGATGTCCAAAAAAATGTAAGCTATTTCTTTGAAATCACGTAAGTAGGAAGTATCATAGGTGCAATTTTAACCCAGCTCCTCTGACTCCAAAGCCCATGTTCTTTCATTGAATGGCTGCCTCCACTAGAGATGTAAAATTATAATGAATAGAAAGCTATCTGAAAAGCCAGGAGGACCTGAGTTCAAGTCCCTCCTCTCAAAGATTGTGAACTCCTTGAGGGCAGGGACTGTCTTTTGCTGTATCCCTGGCACTTAACACAGTGTCTTGAACATAGTAGGAACTAAAAAAATGTATATTGACCCACTGACACATACCAGCAATGTGACTTTTGGCAAATGATTTAAGTTTTCTGTGCTTTAAATAACCATAGAAGATTATAAGTTGTAGAGAAGATAGAAGCCTACATTTTTAGGAGCTCTCCTAAGAGTCTTCTATATCCACTATGTCAGACATGGGACACACTATCCACAATGTGGCCCAAACCAGATTAAAAGATAATTGGGAAATATTTAACAAAATAAATTAAAAAATGCAATGAAATATAGATAATATCCATATTTTAAAAGAAAGTCAATATGAGGTCTGCAGAAATCCTTTTTTTAATGGATCAGTGGACCTTGTTTGAGTTTGATTTCACTGTTCTAGACCAGTGAAATTACAGGCATAATCCTTCTACTTAGGAGTGAGTTGAGGGGTAGTAGTATATACCTAAGATAAGGTATATGAGTGAGTGAATGAGGAAAGGACTTGGTAAGTGTGCACAAGAGGTAAACTGAGTGTCTGGAAAGGCATTTATACAACTGGAACTCTGTTTACATTGAGTCCTGAGTCAAGAGAAACTGTATAACTTTGATTGCTGGTGCTTCTGTTTTTGTTTTTCCCTTTTCTTCACTTCTCCACATGTAATGAGGGAAGTCTATTAATTATTTTTGGTCTCACGTGACTTACTTGAATGATCATTGTGTGAGTTCCCCTTGAATTTCCACAAGGGAAGATAAAACATGATCAGGGTCAAAAGGGAACCTAGGATTCAAGGTGTAAGTGAGTCTAAGCAGGTCTGTGACAGTGCAGAAGGCTCATTATTTTAGATACTTCCTTCTGTACTATCAAAGCCTTTGCTATCTTCTGCTTCTGTAGCACACATAGTCAGCCAGACAGAATGGGCAAAAAGGAAGCACCCCAAGGTGCCCCAAAAGGCATCTGTTTACTTTCTGTTATTTGCTAGCATTTCGCATATATTACAGCATATTTAATTTCAATGCAATATATTATATTTCTTCACTGGGGCATTACTGGTTAGAGACAGGATGGTATAGAGGAAAGAACAATAAACTGGGATCAAGGAGACTCAATTTTTCACTTGTGTTTGTCATCTTACTTTCCTTTGGAACTGTTTCTTCCCCCCTCAATTATGATATTGTATTAGATCAATGGTTCCCAATGTTTTTAAGTCTGGGAACTCTATTTTGACACTGAAATAATTCTAAGACATGAGTAGCGTGAGTTTCGTCATCTTTAAGATGGGAAAATAATAGCTCCCACCTCACAATTGCTGTGGAAATCAATTTATATAAACATACACACAACACACATACATACATATATACACATATACATACATACATACATAACACCTACATACATATATACATACATATATACACACACATACATACATATATTATATATATTACACATATCACATGTAAATCAACTAATACATATATTACACATATCACACACACATTTTATATATATACACACATATATATATACACACACATATTTTATATATATATGTGTGTGCATGTGTGTAATATATATATATATATATATATATATATATGCATATATATGTATACACACACACATACATACCTATGAGCTTGGGGATCCTTAAAGCATATCACAAATGCCAGCTATTATTTTTGCTATTATTATATTTTCATAAAATATCTAATGACAAATACCTACTACAAATTCAACAATACTTGAAACGAATGCTTGTTTTATAAGTCACAACAAAATTTACAGATATTTGAAAAGTAGTAAATTATTATTCATTTTATCTACAGAAAGTTCATTTATTTGTGAATATATCAGCTACTTGGAATACTTAGGTATTCTTCCTTCTCCCCCTTCGGAAATAGGAGATGCACATCATAAGAACCACTAAACCAGAAGGTCTACAAAGTTCCTTCCCACTCTCATGTTCTATGATCTAATATCCTTTCCATCACTGATATTCTGTCATATCCCTTGCAAGTATAAAGTTCTGTGTTTCAAGGTGAAATATTTTTTCAAAGCCAAAGTTATATTGGAACAATTGAAAGGTGCTATATTTCATGAAAGGTCAATTAGACCATTTAAAAGTCAGAATGGTGGCTCCTTAAAGCAAAAAAGCCAGGGTGATTTCTTCTTTCCTTAAAGTTTCCATAATTGGGAATTCATCAGGTATGGCTGACTTCTCAGGAAACACTTAATAACACTCAGCATTTGCAGAGCACATCCTAAACACTAGATAATACTCACTGGACCCTTTATGGAGAGCTTAAGTTTTCATTTTTCATTTGGGAAAACTTAGCCAAAGAGGTTAGTGATGCAGTCCTGTGCTGTAAAGGGAACTGGAGTGATAAAGCAGGCCCAGAAATCTGAGCATTATAACAATGCAGAACCTACATTTAAAGAAGTCAGGGGAGAAAGATATGTTCAAATAATAAGTGGAAGAATATATAAATGGCCTCTGCTCAACATAAGGAGGTAGACAAGTAATTTGAAAGCTTGATGGGGACTCTAAGTGCTCCCTGACAAAGAAAGTTCAAATGTGATGTCATATGATATAAAGACTTTCAAAATTATAAACAGAGGCAATCAAAGGAGTTCCCACCAATCAATTTGTTGAACATCTCTTCTGCTATCAAGTGAAGGCATGTAGAAAGATCAAGGAGTATCTCTCCTGATTGGGATTCAGGCACAGCAGCTATCTACAATGACTAAGTAGCCAAGATTCAAGAGGGTGAACTTCTCTGGTCTGAGAAGCCAACTTCCTGGGCTGAATAGTCAATAAAAGGGACAACACTCAATCTTTTCATCTTTTTTTTCCCCAAGTGTGTTGTTGAGATGAGTGTATAAAGAATAAAAAATGCATTTCTTCTTGATCCCTACCTATACTTTTAAGAATGATTGATGTCAACTCGTGGCAAAAGCACATGGCAAGAACAGAAGCATTTGCCCATACACTCTTAGAGGAAACTATTGTTCATTGTCCCAAATATCTCAGTCTTGAAAAATAAATGGTGCAGCCAATAGTGTGACAGTCACATTCTGACTCCTATAGATGTAGCTGTTGATCATTAGCTGATGGCCCAAAGATTTTTGTTTGGAGTCCCCTCAGAGATCTTCACTTTCTTCTGATATCATTCTATCACCCAAATTATGGCAAAACCATGAAGCAAACTTTCTATACACTCTGAGTTTACCAAGGTCCTGTTGTAGCAACCTCTTCCTACACTAAGGGGTTGAACTTCAGATATCTGGGGATTGGTAAAGACGGTAAAGAGATTTTCATAAAGCTCAGTCCCAACTGTGTCGCTAACTACTTTATTGAATATATTCCAATGGCTCCCTATGGCTTCTTAGGTTAAATATAAACTCTGATTTTCATTTAAAGGTCCTTCACAACATGATTCCAACCTATCTTTCCAGATTCACTGAACGTTCTCCCCCATTCTTCACTCTGTGACACAATCAAACAGCCCTTCTCTCTATTCTTCTCATATGATACATCATTTCTCATTTCTATGTTTCTGTCCTGACCCTCCTCACCCTAGAACATATTCTTTCCTCAATTCTTTCCTGTTTCCACTTCATAGGATCCCCACTTCCTTCAAAGCAAAACTAATGTGTCACATGCTATTGAAGCCATTTCTGATGCCCTTCCTCCCAACGACCTCAAATTTCAATATTTTGCATTTGTTTAAATTTATTCTCCTTACATTAGTTCTGTACATCCTCTCCCTCTTAGAATATAAGTCCTTGAGAGCCACCATTCTGACTTTTGAAATCATGTAATTGACTTCTAGTGCTTTAAGAGTAGGGATTATTTCATTTTTTGTACTGTATCTCTGATACCTGCCACATAGCAGGCCTCAATATAAACTTTTAGATTGATTGATTAAAAACAAATCTCAATATCATGAGCAGTTTAACTCCTCATTCCCTACATTTCTGGTGCCCAGATTGTACTGGTATGAGTGGAAGACAGAAGAATGAAAAGATAAGCCTACTCCATCAGACTGTATTTCTATATAAGAAGAGTAATAACGTATCTGGAAGCCTGAAGCTACTTCTCTCCCTCCAGGTACTCCACAAAGAAGAGCGAAGTGAGTTTAATGGTACAGCATCCCCAGACCTTAGCAATGCCCAGCAATACCCAGTGGTATTGGGTAAGATATTTGCCAGCTTCATCACTATACCTCACCTGCCTTCTTTCCCTGGAACTTCCCTCATTGCCTATAATCTACTCACACTGGAACATTCTGCTACTCCTGTAGTACCCTTCTCCACCTGGTGAGTTTCTTTCAGAACCTCAGTTTTTGGGGAAGACTTCAGGTCAGCTGTCTTTCATTCCCTTCCCTGCTCTGCCTTGGACTCTCTGGGCTTCACCATCATGCCCCTGGTTGGTTAGGGTATTTTCCCTTGCTCACTACCCCTGCTTTTCAGCTGACTCATGTGTTATCTTCACCCATTAAAATATAAGCTTCTTGAGCATAAGGATTGTCTTTTTGCTTGTATTTATCACCCTTGAAATTAGCACAGCACCTGACACACTGTAAGTGCTTAGTAAATGCTTGTTGACTGACTATACTTGTTCATCAACAATTTTCAAAAGTAAAGCAGCAACTACAGATCCAGAGATGAATCTTTCCCTCGAGTCTTCTTCCTGGCTTAGAGGTTCAGTAGTCCTTAAGGTTTCATGTGGAACCCAGATATCTAGCATGTACAAGACTTTGGTCTAGAGTGAACCACCTAGCTAAGCTTCATTTCCCTTTTTATGTCCTGCAACCAAGGACTTCTAGCTACATTTAGGGCAGGTACGTGGTACAGTTGATAGAGTGCTGGGCCTGAAATCAGGAAGTCTCATTTTCATGAGTTCAAATCTAGCCTCAGATGCTTACTAACTGTGTGATCCTTGGCAAATCACTTAACCCTGTTTGCCTCAGGTTCCATATCTGGAAAATGAAGAAGGAAATACCAAACTACTCTATCCAGCATCTTTGCCAATAAAACCCCAAATGGGGTCACAAAGAATTTTTCATGAGTGAAATGACTGAACAACAACAAAAACAACAAAATATACTTTTAGTTGTACCTGGGATCCCTATCATGTAGTTTCCTTACAAATATTTTTTATTAAGATGCGTTTTAATAAATCTTTTTGAGATCATTCCAGAATAAAAAGCCTTAATAAATCTGTTTCAAGTACATATTATTCTAGAACATTAGGGATATGTGATCTATAAGATGAATTGGTGGCCCTAGACATTCTATCATAGGAGGTAAAGGACCTAAAAGTGCAAAATTTGTAAAGAACTCTATACTTAAACCTAAGGACCACTGTTTGAAATGTTCTTGAGCAGAAAATCTGGCCTCAGATTGTTCTAGACTATGACTGTTATTATTATTTTTTATGATTTTTTTATACTAAAAAGTTAAATCTATTCTATGAAGCATTTATCTCTCTATTCATTAAAATCTTATCTTCTGTATTCATAGTTATTGTTGAGGTGTTAGTTTTCTTGATTCTAGATGCCAAAATGATCAAAATCAAGATGACACATTAAAGGAGTAAGGAATAGCATAATGGTGTTAGTACTAATTTCCCTCGGCAATATATTGGCTGAGAAGTGGCACCAAGTTACCTTTTGCTACAAAATGACTAAGGAGGTAGCAGTCCCATGTGCATCACATATTGAGAATATGACTTTCTATTATGAAATTGATTCAAAACTGAGATCCCCAGTGGTCACAGGGATCATGGAAACTGGACTGAAGAGGCTGTTTTCTATTTATTAGCAAGGTAGAATCTCTTTGATTCAAAACAAATTCTTGGGGCGGCTAGGTGGTGCAGTGGATAGAGCTCTGGCTCAGGAGGATGTGAGTTCAAATCCAGTCTCAGACACAAGACACTTACTAGCTGTGTGACCCTGGGCAAGTCACTTAACCCCAATTGCCTCACCAAAAAAAAAAAAATTCTTTCTTGGAAAGAAGCACCACTTCCCTAGATCCTCAGAGTTCATAGAGTTTGAGATTTAAAGTTACATTTTTTTTTTATCTCAGGGGAAGAGTTTAGGGACAGCTTTGGATCCACATAAGAAGAGACTTGGCTAGAAATATATAACTGAAACAGACTACAGTAAGCAGAGCTTCAAGATTTAATTGAAATGAGGTCTTTCTTTTGACCTTCTCTTTTACCTTAGATTGATCAGGGGAGTACAGGTCCATCTCTGTTCTGTCTCTCATGGATTGATCAATAAAAAATATCATGGTTCAATGAAGAATATAGTGGTCCTTAGTTACTATTCAGGCAGATGGGGATAGAAATTCACTCTTCTGGCAGACAGAAAATGTAGCAGAAGTCTTTTCACACATACATTTATTTGTATATATGATATGTATGCATGTATATGTTTATACATGCACATGTGTATATGTATATGCATGTGTGTATATGTACCTATGTGTGTTTATGTGTGCATGTGTGTATATATATATGTATGTATGTGTGTGTGTGTGTGTGTGTGTATATATATATATATATATATATATATATATATATATATATATATATCCATCTATCTATCTTTACATCTTTTCTTGTCTTCTCTCTCTAACTAGGCCCAAGAAGTCCTTGTGGCTTAATATAAGGGCAAACCCAGCTGGATCTAAAGGAAATTTCCATCTTCCTTTAAAAATAACTGTCTACATATAAATAATACCACAGATCTAGATAAACTAGGAACTTAGAAGCCATGTAGTCCAAACCCCTTCTTTTTAAAGATGAGAAAACTGATGCCCAGCAAGGTTAATTCATTTCCCCAAGATCATATAGGTTATAAGTATCAGAAGCAGGATTTGAACCCAGTTTCTCTGAGTCCAGAATTGGTTTTCTTTCCAAATTAAGGGCCTAATAATTTTAATATTATTTTAATGACTCTACTTACATCACATAGCATAGACCTCCTATGGAATGTGTCTGGGCAAATATGGACAAAGGTCTCAGAGGATGAACATTTATGAATGGTTGTAATCTGCATAGTTGAAGGGATTGCCCACAGATCCATCAGAGTATTAGAATAATTGAGAAGTCATGTTTGACTCCTCAAAAATGTTTGAATGATTATTTAGTTCTCCATGTGTCCTGAGACTGCATGTTCATTTTTCATTTGAGAATTTCCTTTATAGACCCATTAATTCTCTCTCTCTGTCTCTGTTCCTCTCTTCCGCAAATTGTGACAGTATCTTATGTTCATTCACCTTCCTAGTACTCTAATGGCCAATCTCTAAATCCCAAGAGCACTGGCCCTCAACTGGTTGAAATCAAATTTAGGAAGAGGAGGAAGAGAATCAAGAAGAGAAGAGGGAAAGTTGAAGAACGATATTTAGTAATTGTATAGGAATCACACTGGCATAGTTTAGATGGCAACACATATTAAAAATATTTTCCCAGTAAAGAGGGAAATTAAGAGCCAAGAAAATTTATTCATTTTTCTCTAATTCCAAGTCAACACTCAGGTCATGTTATAGATATAACTTCTTGTATCTTTTTGTCCTTGTACTTTGGAAGATGTGGTATGTTGTGGTGGATGAAGAGATGCACTCAGAGTCAGGAAGACCTGGATCCGCATGCTGCCATTGACACATACCTGAATAAGTCATCCCAGGAAAAGTATCATACCATCGAAATCAAATGTCTAGTAAAACAAAAACAAAAGCAGAAACAACAACAACAACAACAACACAAAAATGAAAGAAACAACAACATTAAGAATCACTAGAAAATCAGCCTTAGACATTTTATGCTCTCATCATGCTGAGCTTCTCTCTCTCTCTCTCTCTCTCTCTCTCTCTCTCTCTCTCTCTCTCTCTCTCTCTTTCTCTCTCTCTCTCTCTCTCCCCATGGCTTATCTTGAACCTAACTGCTTAGAATTGGAGGTGAAAATAAGGAGACTGGGATAGACATAGTTGGAGTAGGATGACAAGTTCCTAGCTCTCTGACACATACTACGTGATCTTGAGCAAGATATTTAATTTCTTTAAATCTCAACTTCTTCACCTAAAATGGAGAAAATGTTACACATAGTATCTACTTAAAATCAGGCAATGTGTAAAAACCATTTTGCAAACCTAAAATTACTCTTTAAATCTTAATTATTTTCACTGACCATCAGAGATCGTGCTATATTTTGTAGACTAAGGGAATTTGGGTATTTATTTGTCTCTCCCACCCTTATATCCACTATGACTAGGATTTCCACTAGGAAATATAAAGCCAGTTGGAAAAGAAATAAATGACTTTGCAGTAGGCAACTTTGACTTTAAGTGGAAAATGACTCACGAAAAATGAAGCCCGTATGTTTCTAGTTATAATGGTTTGTCTAAGAATCCTTTGGAAGTATGGTTTTAATGTCTTTCCAACAGCATGACTTCTCAAAAAGGTATTAAGAAAATAATTTGGTATCATTGTGGACATGATTATTATAGCTCTAGAATGGGCTAAATAGGATTTACTCTACCATGGCAGTCATCCCGTCAGTAGTAGTAGAGGCCACTGGCCTAGGGCAGAAGCATAGTCATTTGCAACTCAAAGACAAAGGAATCTAGCAATAAGGGAAAGCATCTAGTAAACAACATCTGGTAAAGAACAAATGGGTAAAGATAGTAATATTCTCAAAAGAGGACTAAATTTGGAGTCAGGAGACCTGGGTTTAAATTCTTCTTTTAAAGTTTAAATAGCCTTCTTTTCTAAATGGCTAAAATAGAAATAGGTTTTGCATAATTTCTCATGTATACTGATATCATACTACTTGCTTTCTCAGTGGGTAGGGGAGAGACTGGAGGGAGGGAGATAATGTAGAACTGCATTTTTTAAAAGAATGCTACAAATAAATAATGCTTTAAAAAGAGAAAAAAAAAGTTTAGTAGCTATTTGAATACAACAAAGTGAGTTTAGTTCTCTGAGTTTCAGGACCTTCACCTATAAAATGGAAACAATGCATATATAACCTTTCCCAGAGGGTTGTTTGTGAGAGTAGCACTTGGCAAACCTTAAAAATCTAAAATAGAATAAATCATGTTTATGTAGTATTTTAAGATTTACAAAACACAACCAGAGGAAGGAACCGTGGGACTAAAAAGCTGTATTTGAAGGGTGGGCATGAGCAAAGACACCATACTAGTTCAGTGAAGACAGACTAGAAAAATGAAGTGAGCACTGTGTCAACAAAATCAAGGAGAAATTTAAGAAATCACCATCTGCAGGGTTGGGTTAGAAGTAAAAACCAAAGGCAAAAGTAGGTAGGAAACCAAGGTAGGAAATGGAAACAGCAAATTGTACAATGACAGGCTCTATGAGCATAGGGGTTTTATGAACAGCTGGGGCAGTGTAATGTCTTGTACTTCTCAGTCTCTGTCTGGAACTCACAATTCTTTAAATTAAGCTGATGAATATAAAGATCATAAAAGATGATCCTTGCCTTTAATGAACTTATAATCTTGTTGCAAAAGAATGTTATTTATACAAATTTATAAAACTTTTCCAATAGTCTATTTTTGTATGCATGTGTATAAAAGGTTTTATGTGGTTATATAAGAGGTGTATATGTTGAAGATTTGGTTGTATAAAAGATACATATATGTATGTATATACATAAATATATATACACATGCATATAAAAACCAATGCACAATGTACAAAAGCACACTCATATTATACACACACATTTGTACATGTGCTTCAAGGTCTTGATTTTATCACTTTGGGTTATCTTTCCAGCAGAATAGATATAACCATATAATAGGTAGTGGTCTTTGTGAGTTATCATAATTTAAATCTAAAGCATCACTCCCTGACCAGGTTTCTGATGAGTTTCACTTCATTTATCTTGGCTTTGCTTCACTTCTATATGTAGAAACTCAGACAATGGTCACACATTTCTTTTTCAGGGCTTGTTATAGGAACAATAGCCTAATCTCTGACCCATTCAAGTTAGGCTTGTTCAGTCGTTTCAGCTGTGTTCAACTCTTCCTGACCCCCTTTTTTGGGTTTTCTTCGCAAATGATGGAGTGGTTTTCCATTACCTTCTCCAGCTCATCTTATGGATGAGGAAACTAAGATAAATAGGGTTAAAAGACTTGCCCAGTGTCACACAGCTAGTGTCTGAGGCCAGATTTTAGCTCAGAAAGGTGAGTTTTTCTGACTCCAGGTCTGGCACCTGATACACTTTATCACCTAGCTACCATAGCAAGCCCAAGTTAGGTTAAGTTTTCCTTAAAATAAATTGAGGCACCCGTGTCTCAGATAAGGACCTCATTTCTAAAATACATAGAGAACTAAGTCAAATTTATAAGAATACAAGTCATTTCCCAACTGATAAATGCTCAAAGTATATGAACAGGCAGTTCTCAGATGAAGAAATTAAAGCCATTTATAGTTATATGAAAAAAATGCTCTAAATCTCTATTGATTAGAGAAATGCAAATCAAAACAACTCTGAGATACCACGTCACAACTATCAGATTGACCAACATGACAAAACAAGTAAATCACAAATGTTGGAGAAGATATGGGAAAGTTGGAAGACTAATGCATTTTTGGTAGAGTTGTGAAATGATCCAATCATTTTGGAGAGCTATTTGGAACTATGCTATAAAAATGTGCATACCCTTTGACCCAGCAGTAGCACTTCTAGGAATATATCCCAAAGAGATCATACAAATAGGAAAAGGACCCACATGCACAAAATATTTATAGCAGCTCTTTTTGAGGTGGCAAAGAGTTGGAAATTGAGGAATGCTCATCAATTGGGGAATGGCTGAACAAGTTGTGAGTATGAACGTAGTGGAATACTATTGTGCTGTAAGAAATGATGAACAGGCAGATTTCAGAAAAATCTGTAAAGACTTATATGGACTGATGCTGAGTGAACTGAGAAGAGCCAGGAGAACAATCATGTTGTATGATGACTAACTTTGATAGACTTAGCCCTTCTCAGAAATGCAAGGATCTAAGACATCTCAAAAAATCTCCTGATGGAAAATGCTGTCTACATCCAAAGAAAAAACTATGGTATTTGAATGCAGATTGAAACATACTGTTTGCCATCTTTTTTCTTCTGTTGTGTTTTGTTTATTCTTTCTTGTGGTTCCTCCTATTGGTTCTAATTCTTCCTTTCAACATGACTGATGTGAAAATAGATTTAATAGGAATATATATGTAAAGCCTATATCAGATTGTGTGCTGTCTTATGGTGGAGGGGAGCACCGAGGGGGAGAAAACATTTTAAATTCAAAAGCTTATGGAAGCGATTGTTTATAAATCAAAAAAAATTAATAAAAATCAAAAAAAAACTAGTTGAGGTGTCCCTTGAAACTTAATTGACCTAGAGGATTAAATGCTCAGACTGTTAACATCATTTACTCATCCCTTGAGTATAAAGCAGCCATGAAGAGCTCCTGGAATATGCTAATGCTCGGTGGGTGGATCATAATGAGGCAATGGAGCTTCATTCATTCAGGTGAATCAGCATTAGATGTCTTCAAAGCCTGTTCTTGTTGAATATCCTGCTTTGGCTAAGTGAATCTCATTTTATTAACTGTCATGTGTCTCACAAATATCTGTTATTATTTTTAACATTTAAACTACCAAGGAAATAGCCCGACCCAAACATAACTCAAAATAAAATGCATATTTGTGATCATTCTTACTTTTTAAGATTTGCTAGAAGTGGTACCCTACCGAATACTTTCAATAACCAAGCATCACAACCACATCATAATAACATGACAGAGGAAAATCTACAATGCTACACATTTTTATGTATATTATATATGTGTTTATATGCATGCAAGTATGTGTAAAGCATATAACTTTTGTATGTGTGTACATATGCAGATAAATAGATAATGAATCATATATGCATCACATATATCTATCAGACAAAAGACAAAGGAAGAAAAGAACACCAAGATATACCATCTGCCCTAAAGCGTGTGGTAAGGGACGCCAGGCCTTGCCATCTGTACTGCAACTGTAATATGTATAGCCTCCTCCCATTAGCATGTGAGCTCCTTGAGAGCAGAGACTGTCTCAGTTTTCAATTGCTATTCCCAACACTTAGCACAAAATTTGGCCCATAATATTATAAGTGCTTAGTATAGACAGTTCTTCCTTTACCTAAGTGGTCCACAGACCTCTGCGCAAAGCAATTTTTATGTCATGAAATTTGTCCCTACCCACTCACTTCACTTAGCTCATTACACACAGGCACACAAAAAATATCTTTACACAAGTCATGAAATGCACTAAAATGCACTCATGTTAAATACTGTACCATGATAATAAACAGAATTACGAAATGAAAGGCAAAGTTAATAAACTATGAACAGTACTGGATAGGAAAGCTAACATAGTTGCACAGTACACTGCCCCTTCCCCACCCAGTGAATTTAGCTTTTGTCACTGGAGGTTGGCTGTGTAACTTCTTTTATGAAGCTATGGAGAAATGTTTGGACAGTGGCTCTCTTTTTTCCCCTCATATATCTGATACTAGCAAGCAATATTTTCCTCAACTAGTCTTTGAACTTTCAAAAATCTTGAAGCACTTGGATCCATCTTTCCAAAACAAGGAAAAAAAAAATCACTCAAATGATGAAATGCTTCTGCGACCTCTTTCATTGTGAAACTTTTTGATTTGATCTTGGTTCTGACACTTTCCTTTCTTCTTCTGCAATCTTTGTAGTGAGCAGCTCCATCAGATCCTCATTCAATAGTTCTTCTGTCTAAGACTCAATCAACTTCACATCATCCACTTCTAGATCCAATTATTGCTCTGATTTGCAATCTTGTTGCTTACTTCTTCATCTTTGTCAAATCCATGGGAACAAACTATGGTCACACTTTTTTTTCCCCTAGGCTTTCTTCATTCACATTTCTGTTTCATCTTCTGATGCTTTCACAATATTCTGGATTGCATGGGAAATAATATAGGATTTTCAGAAATCTTTCATTGTCAAGTCCTTGCCTGCATCCAAAGTTGCAATTGCCTGGGCAAATGTAGTGGGTAAATAATAGGCCTTGAAATTCACAATCATTCCCTGATCTGTAGTTTATAATAATGAGGTAATACTAAAGGGAAGGTAGACCACTTTTACATTTTCATTAGTATCAGTCATATAGGGAGATTAACTCTTTGGGCATTATCCAAAATAAGGAGAATCTTGTAAAGAATTCCAGGATTATTATTACAAAACTTCTCCACTTTTGGAATGAAGCAGTACACAAACCATTGTTCAAAGATGATAAGGGCTATCCATGCTTTAGGGTTAGGGAAATAATGTACAGATGGTATTGCTTTGCTGATTCCTTTCGATGGTCTGGGATTTTCTGAGTGGTAGATAAAAATAGGTTTTAATTTGCAAGTCCCAAATGCATTTCCTCCAAGCAGAAAAGTAACTTTTTTGGGGAGCTATATGCCCCAGCATGTTTTTTTTTTCCTCCACTGAGATACAGGTGTGAGAAGACATTATTTGATAAAATAGGCCTACATTAAAGATTTGCTTTGGCAAGTAGGGATCCTCATCTATTATTTTTGCAGGAACTCTGGGAACTTCTTTGCTGCTTCAATATCTGTACTAGCAGCTTCTCCTGACACTTGCACATTATGAAATCATGTACAATATGCAAACCAACCACTGCTTGCTGTAAATACCTGTGTTCTTTCAGGATACTTTACCTTTAAATCATCAAAGAGGTTTTGAGCCTTGACTTGAATTGTTATCAACTTTAAAGGAATATTCTTCTGAATTAACATAGTTAATAGTGTCTCCATCTCTAGAACAGCATCTTCTTTCTTTTGACAAAGAAGTTGACTTCATGCAAGAGCCTTTTTTCTGGGCAGCATCCTTCATTATGGTGTTTACAATGGATGAAGTAAGACCCATTTCACATGCTATCAATGACAATTTTTTACTTCCTCCATATTTTCTAATTATTTTCATTTCTAAGTCTGTTACTTGTGTTTAGAAGATGGTTCACTTTTCCCCTCGAGAGTGTGTTTGCCACCAGCCATGGTGAAAATAAAAGTATAGCTACTGAACCGAAGGTAGAGGGACAGTATCACTCACTATCTGTAGACACAGGGGGACTGACTAAGCAATGCTCCTCAGCTTCCTACCACTCTTTTCACTTCCCACATCCACATTAAAAAGCTGTTTATCATGGAACAACTGTTTTGCATAAGGAATTTTTGTAATTTTTTTGGAATAAAGATTTCTTTCGGCAAATTCAAATTTGCACAATGCGAATTTACATACAATGAGAACTGTTCTAAATGCTTTTTTTTCATTCAGTTATTTAAGATGAAACTTAGGCAGGGGACATGATGGCTATTTCCAGTATTTAAAGGGTCACCATGTGCAAGAATGATTAAAAACAGCCCTTTCAAATCCTTGCCTAATATTTTTATGTGTGATAGAGGCTAGGAGGCCCTAGAAATTCTAACCCTGAACATAAATGCTTTGATTCTAGAAAACCGTTAACCCTGAAGCCAATGAAGCATAGATCTTGAAACTGGGGAGCTGATCATTCATCATAGAAAAAATATTATTTTTCCTATATAGAAGCAAAAGAATTGAGCTGAACCAGTCATGTTGTTATGCCACCTCATGAGCTTCCTGCAAACATTGGTGCTTATGTTGGCATCATGAAAGTTGGAATGAGCCTAGAGATTTTATTGGCCCTCAGAAATGCATCCCTTTTATTCAAGCATTATGATAAGCCTTTTGGCAGCTGTGTTCCCAGCACTCACTATTTTTCTGAAATCCAGGGAGCTGATTTGTATCCTAGAACAAAAGCTCTTCAGAATATTTGAGGTATTCATGTGCATTTGCTTCCCTGGTCTGAACAAAAGTTTGCCAAAAAGTGATATGAATAATGGAGAATAGGCACAAAAGATTTCTTGTGATGTAAGATTATTGGTCCCCAACTGCAGCTAGGTGACACAAGGGATATATCTGTGGGTCTGGAGTCAAGAAGATCTGACCCTGGGCAAGTCACAAATGTCTCTGCCTCAGTTTCTTCATCTGTAAAATGGGAATAATAATCACTTACCTTACAGGGTTGGTAAGAGGATCAAATCAGATAATAATTACAAAGTATTTAGCATTGTGCTTTCTTATTATTAATAACCAACTATACCTCACAAACAAAATTTTAAGCAATGGTCAAGATTTTAAGAGAGGCAGATTTTGACTCCACTCAAGGTAAATCCTCCTTCCCATTAGGGAGAACTAAAAGGTAGAATTGGCTACCTCAAGTGCTGATAGACTTGTCAACATAGAATAGGAGTTCAAGTAGGAGCTTAGTACCGAATGTTTGGAGATGTCGTAGAGAACATTCATGTTCAGCTTGGTTTGGATCAGGAGGCCTCTGAGGTCCCTTTGAACTCTGAGATTCCAGATAGATCCAAATCAGCCACAGAATGGTAGAATCTAAATGGACCTCAGAGGTCATCCTCAGCCCACACCTGAATAAGGATCCTTTCTACAACATCTCTGGCAACAAGTCCTCTAGCTTCCACTAGAAAAACTACAGGGAGAGGAAACATACTATGTCTGAGGCAGTTCATTCGACTTCTGGGCAGCTCTGGTTGTTAGGTCATTTTCCCTAATATCAAGGCTTAATCTGTTTCTTTGCAACTTCAGCTCGTCATTCCTAGTTCTTCCCCTGGTGATAAATAAAATAAATCTAATCTTTCTTTCATATAACAGCCTAACAAATGAATATTAACATTTAACATTTACGGACATTGCACCCAGTCATTCTCTTACCTAATAAAAATCAGCAGATCTTTCAGGAAATCTTCATATGTCATAACATCCACTTCAAAGACTATCTTTTTTTTTAATGCTTTCTAGTTTCTTTATCTTTTGCCATGCATGTGGTGTATTGATGCATAATCCTAATCTTCCTAACTAGAGGAAGCTAGGACTGGTGAATCGCTTAATTTTGGGGATCCTGAGCTGTAGTAGAGTTAAGTCCAAAAAATATTTGACTTAAATCTGGTAAAAACATGGTAAACCCCCAGGGCTATGGGGACACAGGCTGCCTAAGGGAAAGCGAACTAGACCAGATTGAAAAGAAAAAAAAAAACAGAGTAGGATAAAGCTTCTCTATCTATCAATATTGATTTCAGGTCCTTGAGTGGCCACTATATTTTCTGCTCGAATGAGACAGGGAAACCTAGGCTCAAAAAAAAAAAAGTTTGATGAATGAATGAATGAATGACTTTTTTTTCTCACTCAGAGCACAATACTCATGAAACACTATATATAATCCTCTTGACTGTAATTTGAAGGGTGTGATTAAATTTCAATGATTTGTTGCACTAAACCTAAAGAAATTTGGAGTAATTTAGATATCCTGAGTCAACACTTTACCATTTAGAGTAGCCTAGAGACTTCCTATATTGGTTTGGCTGCTTAGATAACAACAAGCTGTTAAAAAGCAACACGTTTTTTAATATATAATTTGTTTTAAGGCTTGCCAGTTTTTAGATTAACATATGATTAAATACTTGTACAAAACTCTTTTCTCTGCTAAGTAGAATACAAATTTTGATTTAGAGGAATTTATTCAAAGCATAGATATCTCTGGGCCCATGCTAACCTGCTTACTTATAAAGATATATTGTGTAATCAGTTCATGGCAGCAAAAGTGTTTAATGTTGTTTAACATCTATACTAGAAAATAGTGTATTCCAGGTCACATGACCAACAAGATGGAGAACTAAAGAACAAAAGGAACTAGAGCAGGTGACCAATGGGAGACTGCACCAGGCTTAAAGGAAAGGAGACTAGCATGCAACTGGGACCTGCACTGTCCTCCCAGAAATTAGAAGGATCAATGAAATATGAAAAATGAATTCCCTAATGTGAGAGGAAGCTGAGACCGCTTTGGAATCTAGTCTCTGGAGGATCTGTAATTAAAAGGGGAGGAGTAAGAAAGTGAGTGATAGGGGAATAAAAGGAAGGGAAAAAAGCCAAAATTATCAAAGATTTCAGGAGAAGAAAACTCATTTTAAAAACCTTGACTATATGCAGGTAAGTCAACAGGTAAGATTTTAAACAAAAGGGAAGATGGCCACAAAGACCACTTTATCAGTCCAAACATCTCTAAATGCATATGGCAAGACAAAGGAAATGAAACCATCACTTCATAAATCAGAGGACTATATGGATTCCAAAGAAAACATGGAATCACAGCAAGATGCTTCTGAATGGTTCAAATTTATAGTCTACACCACAGAAACAATTGGAAGGATAGAAAGAAATGTAAATTCACAATATTGAGTTTCTCTAAATAACTGAAAGGGAGAACAACAACAATACCTAGCAAATTTGTAGTACTTTAAGGTTTGCAAAAATGCATAAATATCTCTATCACTACAACAATACCAGAAGGTAGGTGCCATTGTTATCATCATCACATAGGTGAGGAAACTGAGACAGGCAAGGTAAATTGACTTCCCTGACATCTTGTAGCTAAAAAGTATCTTAGGCCAGATTTGAACTTTTTCACTTCAGGTCAAGTGATTTATTTACTACATCATTTAGCTGCCATCTCTAATTAGGGATGCAAATATATTGAAGTAAAAGACAATCAGTAAGAAGAGAAGTAAAATACAATAACAAAGTATTTTTTGTGTGTATACACAACATACAAGTAAAATAAAAAGGCCTGCATACAATAAAAATATATTGATCATGAGGACGGATTACATTTAGAAAGCTTAAAGGAGATAGGACTTCCTGGAAGCTCCATTTGAGGAAGCTCCCAAACCAGCTATGCTTTACCTTAGTTCAGGTCCTGACTCTACAGATTACTGTTCCACCTTGCTCCTGTGTGTGGTGTGTACTTTCTCCCTGGTTAAACTTCTGTTTTGTTTTATTTTTTTGACTTTCTGTTACATGTTGTTTTCTCTCATTAAATTGTAAGCTCCTTGAAGCAGGACTTTGTGCTTTTATTTGCATTCCCACTGTTTAACACAGTGCCTGGCACATACTAAGTACTTAATAGATGCTTTATATAATTTTAATCTAAGAACATAAGTCACAAAACTTGAACAACATAATGCAAAAAAAAAAATACAAGAAAACTTCGTAACTTCTAAACATAGAAAACAAAGAGCTAATTGGAAAAATATGTAGATCACTTCCAGGACAAACAACAATAGCAATAACATATATTTAGCAAGCTGCAAGAAAGATAGTGGTTAAATTTAATAATTCCAATAATAAACAGAAAATTCCACAAGCGACCTGGAGAAAGCTTTTCCAGCAATATAAAAGAAAAAAAGTTGAATAACACAAGACTATTTTATACCCAACAGAAACAGCAGAAGGAAATAGAAAGAAACTCAGCATATAGCCCAAAGTTATAAAGTCTGCAAACCTAACCCTTTTCATCAGTAAACAAAGATGAACACTTAATATGAGAAGAACTGGAAGCATTCTTAGGAAAAATTAAACAAATATGATCATGCTGTTTTCAATATTTCCTTTGCAGACATCTCAGACAAAATGAATATAAGAAAGATGGTAAATATACTTACCAAGGAAAGTAGAAGTTAAAAAAAATCTAGAAAATCAACCAGAAGAATAGAAGGGCCTTTAGATTTCTTTCTAAAAGTTCAAAAAAAATTAAAGAATAAAGGTGAAGTTTAAAGAGGCAATGGTGGAGGGACAGACTTGAAACAGCATGAATTAAATTGTATGACCTCTGTGCCCACAGGAGAATTAAATTTGTGTGTGTGTGTGTGTGTGTGTGTGTGTGTGTGTGTGTGTATACATATAATACTCAACTGAAAGATTGGAGGATGCATAAAAGAGGAGAAAGCATACAGGAGGAAGAGGAAATATATATTGTGCTCACAAGGTGATAAGAAAGTCTGTAAGCCAGGCACTAAACTCAAGAAAGGAGGGAGAATGATCTGATAGAGATAACTGTCACCAGAATCTGGGTAAGGAAATATATTTGCCTTGACTTAACTCAAAGGACAAAAGGTTGCCCCAGAGGGATGGTCTGGAAATGACAGTGAAGAGAGAAGATTAGAGTTGCTACTTCCCTTTTAATCAGAGGACCATGACATAGAGTAAGTACATCTAGTACTACAGATCAAATGAGATAATATTTGTGAAGTGCTTAGCATAGTGTCTTACACATAATACACTTTTTTCCTTCCTTCCTTCCTAGAAGGATGACAGGTATATAGTTGTTGACTGAATGGTTAGCAAACTCCCTTCTTCCTTTCTGATAGGAGAGAGGTCTCCATAAGTGCTAGAAAGCATAAGGGCCATGAAAATAAAAGTCTAAGGCAAAAGTAAGTGTGTTAATGATAGAATAGACTTCCAAAATACCACAAAATTGGAAGATAGAGCTGGATGGGGAATGGAAAGGGATAGAGTTGAGGTAAATGCATATTAAGAGAAATGATAATAAATCATAGTGGAAGTAAAAAGTTTTCCTGGAAGTCTACAATTCTATATCACCTGTATTAGGTGAGGAAGAAATGTGTTTGCTAGCCAGCGAACTGACATTTATGAAACACTTCTTATGTTCCAGGCACAGAAGTCCTTGACTATTCAAAGCCCTCTGAGGTAGGTTTGGTTAATCAATTCAATAAACCTTGATCATATTTTTCATATAGGTCCTCTTTTTCCTACTAACCCAGCTACCATCCTCATTCAGGCCAGCATTGCCCATTGTGCCTGGGCAGCTATTCCCAAAGCCTTCTTGACTGGTCTCCACTCTAATCCATCCTCAAAATAACTTCCAGATGATTTTTTTCCCTAAATTGTTTATCTGACTATGCCATTCTCATGCTCCATGAGCTCCACTGGCTTCCTGTTACCCTTGGGATCAAATATAAATGCCTCTGTTTGGCCTTTAAATCTTCACAACTTGGTCCCTTCCTACTTTTCCAGCATTGTAGGAGGACAGTTAGATGGCGCAGTGGATTTAAAAACAAAACAACAAACAACAACAACAAAGACAACCTGGGTCTGGAATCAGGAAGAACTGAGTTCAAATCAGTCCTCAGGCACTTCCTGGTTTTATGACCCTGTGTAAATTGCTTAACTTCTGTCCATCCTCAGTTTCCTCAACTGTAAAATGGGGATGATAAAAGCACACAATTCCCATAGCTGTTGTGAGAATCAAATGAAACTATATTTGTAAAGCACTTAACAGCACCTGGCCCTTAGTAAGGACTAGGAAAATGTTTATTTCGTCCTCTCTTCCTTCTTGTACTGCCTTTCCTCTCTGTGTCCTCTGATTCAATTACAATACCCACTTGTAACTGCTCAACCATGATACTTTGCTTCTCACATCTTTGACTTTACAATGTCTATCCCTAAGGCTAGAAAGATCTACCCACTAACGTTCACCTCTTAGCTTCTCTGGCTTCTCTCAAGATTCAGCTCAAGCCCGACCTTCTCCAGGAGGCCTTTACTGGTCCATTTAGCTGCTAGTGTCTTTCTCCCTCAGATTACTCTCTAAATACTCTGTTCATATGGATTATACTTTATATATATTGTCCATATGCTCTATGCATTCTATCTACCTAGTTATTGACATGCTGTCTCTACCATTTGAATCTAATTTCAAGTATACTAGCACTTATTCAATGTGTTATACTGGGGATTCCTTTAGCATGTGAGTTAGGCTAGATGGTGGATAGGGTCCCTTGCAACTCTCCAGTCCTGAGAGTCTTAGATTTTTAGGAACGAATGGATGAATGGATGGATGGATGAAGGAATGAATGAAAAGCAATTCCCTGTTCTTAAGGAACTTCCATTGTAGTCGGGAGACAATATGTATGTAAAAGTATGTTGGAAAGACAAGGGTGTTTAGATTTCTGTTTAATCACTCCATTAACAGTCCCTTTCCACAAACTATGTTACTAGTGATTTAATCACACTTCCCAGAGCAAGAGATGTAAAGCATGAGAAAGAGCTTAGGGATAAGCAGTACCTTTGCAGTGCCAGGGCAAATTGCAAGGAGATGGACGCAGCATCTAGTTGAATAGGCTGTACAGCATAGCCGGGGTCTAGGGCTAGATAAATATAATAAGGAAAAAGGAGACAGAGGTAAGATATGTTTTGAAATTATCCATGGCTCTGCATTCCTTTGAGTTGTGTGTACCAAAGAAAGGCAAAAAGGATAGCAGATCATGCCTGATAATCTGGAAAACTCAGGTGACAGCTCACAGTTAGCAACAGATCAGTTCTCTATCACAGAGAACTAAATAGCTTCACTACATCACACAAATTGTTAAATTATGACTACCTGGCAAACTCTAATAATTTACTATAAATCAGACTACAATAGTGCAAACATTTCCATCTGCTTAACTCTTCTGTACCAATCTAGAAAAGATCTGTGGGGCTGAGAGGGAAGCTGGGAATTTATTGTTGTTCTAAAGAACCATTTGTAATACATCTGTTGATGTAATGCTACAAAATAAAATCATGTTCAAAACGTGATTAACTGATTCTAGCCTAGGCATTGCTTTGAAACTGCTACATGATATTCAACAAGTCCCTTAGTTTCTCAGGGACTCAGTTTCTCCATCTGTTAAATAGGAATAAACTTGATTCTCTCCCAGCACACTGGGGGAGCAACTGGTTCTCTATCATGACGAGATGCAATAAAATATTGCCACTCATTCCTCTAGCATTCAGTTGCGTAACTATTCCCACAAGCCTGATATGATGATTTCTAGCATGCTTTTTGGTGGTACAAGAGAAAATAAAATTAAGAGTTTTATTATGGGACATTCCTAGGGATAAAACAGGGTTGGGAATCACAAGGCAAAGGTGGAATGCAACTATAATGTCAGCTACTAAATTTTATGTAATTCTAACTATGGCTCCTCAGTCCATGAATTCTTTCTTTCTGGCTGTTTGCAGTATTTTTTCTTTGTCATGAAAGCCCTGATTTTGTCTAAAATGTTCCTGTATTCTCTTTCAGGAAAGGATTGATGAATTCTTTCTGTCTCTGTTATGGTGTCTGGTTCTAAGAGATCTGGGCAGTTCCATTTTTTGGAATATGGAGTACAGGGTATTGTTTTGGTCATATCATTTAGCTAATTCAATGATTCTTAAATTTTTTCTTCATCTGTTTCCATATTAGATGTCCCTGCCCTCCTCCAGAGATATTTTATATATTTTTTCCTATTTTTTTCTGTCTTTTGACTTTGTTTTAATATTTCTTGCTATCTCAGGGAGTCATTGTCTTATATTTGGTCCATTAAAATTTTCAGAGAATTTGTTGCTTGGGTAATGATTTATATTTCTTGTGCTATGCTATTAATTGCCTTCTTTATTCTTTCTTCCATACTTCTCATTTCTTTTCTATTTTTCCCCCAGCATTATCATTTCAGCAAAAACATGATGACTTTTTTTTCAATGATTACTTTCTCTTTCAATAATTCTATTTCAATTTTTCTCAGTGTTTTTCTCTGAAGTTTTGTTTATAGATATTTTGGAATCATTCTCTTCTTCTGGTTTTGGGTCTTCAGTGTCCCTGTCACCATAATGCCTTTTTTCTTAATGGCAAGATTATTACTTTGTTTTGTTTACTTATTCTTTGAGCCTTCTTCCTGTATTTGTACCTGATGTTAGGGGTGGGCTCTTTGTATTTTTATAGGAATGTCTAGGTTTATTCTGCTGCTGCTTTTTTGGCATGTTGAATGTTGTGTTTTTCTAGGATCTCCAAGATGACTGAGGCTCAGGACCTGTAAGCTTTCAGCTCTCACAAAGTGGTCTGATCCAGTGCAAATCTGATTGTTGCTTCTGTGGTTTGAATTCTGCAACATCCTGACCTTGGTTTCAGTCTGAGCAGCAACAGAATGTTGGACTCAGCTACTATCAGACAGCTGGGAAGCTCTGTTGCTTCAGAACAACAAAACTGAACTTCACTTTGCTCTGAGATTCCTGTCCTGGTTATTTCTCTGCAGGCTGCAAACCAGGCTGGAGCCTGGAACTGATAGCCTGACTTAATTCTGGGCTCCTGGCCACACTTCTGCTGTTTGCTTCTGAACTAGCTCCTTTCTCAATTTGCTGCCTAGGGCCTCAGACCACTGGGGAAGAAGGGACAGTTTTGTCAGTGTGCCCTGCTCCAGTATGGTTCTGGGACTCCTTCTTGCCACAGTTCACATCCTCTCTATGGACACTGAAAAAATCCAGGAACGTTTTTGAAAGGAACGTTGCCCCAATTTTACACTTCTCTGGCATGGAAGTAACTGTAGTCAAGACAGAATAGGAAGGAAAAGCCAAGAAGCTTCTTGAATTAATGAAAAACACCATATGTAGCATGTGTCTCACCAGGCCTAGTCCCTGGGGTCTGCAGAGTTCTCTATCTGTCCCTCTGTGCTGATGTAGGCTAAAAAATTGACTCGTGATTTTTTCTTGGATTTCTCCATCAGGATTTGATCTAATGTATTTCTGTATCTATTTGGAGGACACTTTGGGGGATTCTTGTTGCACCGCTCTGTTTTAACAACATCTTAACTCCTAATTAATGTTCTTTCGATTGAACAATTCAACTAGTATGCTAATTATTTAGTATTTAGTTAAGTATTAAGTACATAAGTAACTTATGTACTTGGGTCAGGACTGAGAAGATCTGGATTCGTATCCCAATTCTGGTACCTTTCTGGCCTTGCACCAGTTATTTTATTTTTTAAAAAAGAAAAGGTTAAACTAGATCATCTCCAAGACCTCTTCCACCTGTAAACCCTATTACCCTTTGGGAAATATGAGAAAGAAAGAAAAACCAGGTTTAAGCTTTCTAAAAGGGAAAATAAAATAATCACAGCCATTTACAAGAATGACTTACCATTTGTGGATAATTAACATATGCAAAACCATTATTATGAACATCATTAACACATGTCAGGTTAATTCAGTGTATTTTTATTTCATTATGCACAAAACTCTGCTTATATGTGAATAATCTTCTGTTGCTTATGTAAGATGGTCCACTGATTAAAAAAAAAGTATTACCCATCAGTCAATTCAGTGAAAAATAAAATCAGTAAAAGAAGTAATTTTCAGTCACAGAGTCAAAAAAATAAAATTTACTGATACCCCTCCCCTTTTAAGCTCTATTGGTCATGAATTCAATTTTTATAAATCAACAAGTATTTATAAATCAACACTTCCTAAAAACTAAGCAATACAAAGAAAATTAAATCTTGGTCCCTGTTTCATAAAGCTCACACCTAGCTGGGGCTGGGTTGGAACTACATACTATGTGCAAATATATGATGACTACAATGAAGAATAGATTTAAGAAACAAATTAGAAGAAGAAAGGAGCGTTATTAAATATGACAGGAAAAAGACTAATTTGTAACAGGCAATAAAAAGGAAGACCCATAGAAGTGGTAGCATTTGAATTAAACTTTAACACACGAACAGGGTTAAATAAGTCAGCTTGGAGGACTTGGAAATTCCTTTGGATTCTGATATTCCTTGCTTCTGTGAGGAGAGGGAATTCCATGCATGCCATCACCTGGGTGAAGAAAAGCACAAAATGTGGGAAGGCATAGAAATACATAAGGGAAAGCAAGTAAATCAGTTTGGCCAGAGTAAAAGACATGTAGTGGACAGTGGTACGAAATAAGTCTGAAAAAATAATTAGATGTCATTTTATAAAAGGCCTTGTATGCCATCATTCATTGTTCAGGCTTTTTTTGAGGAGTTATTACAGGAAATGCAAAGTTTTAGGCAAAGAATAATATGAAGAGAATGGTCCAAGAAGAAATTTATTCTGGCTTTGGTTTGAAGGATAGATTGTAGAAGGAAGAAATTGGATGTAGGGAGACTGATCAGGAGATGTCAAATGTTCGCCCTTGAACTTCTCTCCTTTCTTATTATCTTTTCTTTCAATTTTCCCCTTATTTAAACATAATAGACTGACATTCAAGGTCAGCCGCAAAAGGAAAGTTCATTACCTTTCCAGCCCTAGTTCTCAAAATTATCTATCGCATGACCTTCACTGTTGCCAAAATGGACTACTTGCTGTACCTCATACAAAGTTCATACCTTTCTACCTATAAGCTTTTACTCACACTGTTCTCCCTGCATTGAATCTCTTCCTCTCCGAGAATCGTAAACTACAAAATGGGGAAGGAATCTCAAAGAAATCCATTGGTACCTACTGAAATCTTTCCCATGCTCCAAGGCCCAACTTAAATGTTGCGTCCTCCAAGAAGCCTTCGTTTTCTACCCTAATTGAAATGAACTTTCCTCCCTAACACTTCATATCCATATGTAGATTAGAACCAGAAAATGAATCCAGAAACAAAACAACAAGGAATTGTCTAAGAGTATTTCCCCCACTGTTCCCAAGGAAATGGAAGCTTTTCATTGGTATGGTTCAACTAATTCTAGAACATGCACTAGACCACATTGGCTGAATATTTCTTACCTATCCTCCATCTGGTACATTATTAAATACTTCACTGCCAGAATCTATTGAAAATATTTCACACTCATGGTCTGCAAGAAGGCAGGCTGAATTTATCCTCCAGATCGGATGTATAGATCATGGGAGACACTGTGAATAAATCATGTTTATTCCCCAGCCATACTTTGAGACCATTCTACTATAGCAGCTGTAATGCCCGTTGATTGTAATCATGCTCCAGTTCATGTAATTTCTGTGCCAGACTCAAGTTCTGAAAACTACTATCGATTTTATTCAGTTATGAAACTGTTAAAAAAAAATCACCACTGAATCAGGAAACATGCAATTTTTCTGTGTTCTGACAGGTTGCAAAAAGAAATCTTCAAAGTTAGATCTCTTGTTCCAAGTAAAACATGCACATCTATTATATGCTACATAAAGAGGCTCATCCAGTGAGTTTTAATTAATTTGGTCTTAGGCAAACTATTGTTTTAGCTTAAGGCTGTTTCTTGGAGAAATCAAATACTTATTTGGAAGAAATACTGCAAGTCATTCGCTGGGAGAACACAGGGTTCTCTTTGACAGGGGCCATTAAAGAGATTTAATGGAATCACCCAGACTTATTTGAAGCTTGCCTAGGAACATTTTTATACTCAATCTGCACATCAATATTAATTTTTTAACACAGATGGAGGTTTTATTGGTACCCAAGGAAGGAGTACAAAAGAAGATTGCTAGAATTTCAAGTTGTGATCTGGATACACAGAAGGTGATGGACAGTCAGAGGCAGCATGAGGGGAGAAGTTAAGAATCCGAGTCAAATTAAAATGCAAAGCTTGGGGAGGGGAAAACCGTATAGTAAGAAACTGTGCATGCCACTTGTGACTAATTTTCTCCCCATCAATGTTGAAACTGAATTCAAGATGTACTCAGAAGGATATTATGCAAAAGCATCCAGCTGCTGTGCTATAGTTAAGGGTCTAGTGGTCATTCTCTTCTAAACTCTATTTGCTAAGGTTTTTAATAGACCCATTAACATTTGATTTGGGATTCACACACGAGGCAATTTATTTAGTGTATATATATATATATATATATATATATGTATATATATACACATATATACACACAGATACATACATATAAAATACACACACACACGTATGAACCAAAAAAAAGAGTATTCCATTGAATGGAGCTTATATTCAATTTTTCACTTTGTTCCTGCTGGTTTTGCTACACTTTTTCTTATTTAAGGTTGAAATAGCTTTCTAAAGAGAAAGTTATTTGGTAGGAACAGCTTGGATAGAACTAACCAAATTTGGAAGCTATGGCATGGATGAGAAAACCATTTGTCTAAGAGGTAGAAGATCAAGGTTTGAGACCTACATCTGAGACCATATTAGTTTTGGCAAATCATTTAACTTACCTAACCCTTATTTCCTTTTTCTGTAAAATAGAGATAATAATATTTGCACTGCCTGCTTCTTAGTATCATTGAGAGAAAATGGTTTTATAAACCTCAAAATAGTGTAAAATATGAGATACTATTGCCAATCAGACACTTGTTATGGAATTAGGACTCTAATCTTATCTGAAGATTTCCTCCTTCTCTCTCATCCATGTTTAGCTAACATAGATCAAAGAACTGTTGCCACTGGATCTCAGCAGGACATAGAAAACAAACCTTGCAATTGTAAGCTCAGTAGCCAGTAAACTAATCCCTAGTTTCTCTCAGGACAGAGTCTGACAAAGAAAATTATTCCACTTCTCTGAGCCTTAATTGTTTTACCTGTAAAAGAGGATAGATGAACTAAAAATCATTTAAGGCTTCTTCTGTTTCTATGATCTTAAATCTTATCTTTCTTCCCTAGCTTCATTCATTTAAATTTATTCAACAAACTTTTATTAAGCACCCAAAAGCAAAGTAGCCCATTTCCCTCAAAAAGTTTTCATTCAATTAAAGAAGAAAATTATTTGGAAAGTCAGAGATAAAGAGAGCTTAGGTTCAAAGCCATAAGAGAGAATCAGTTAGGATGAAGAAAGGCAGGAAATGAATTAGCTCTCAGCTTTTAATTTTACTCTGCCTCCACACTGAGGCAGTGTGGCCCAGTGGGAGTAGGCAGGGAAGTATACCTGATCCTAACTATGACATTCACTAGTTGTGTGATAATAAGAAACTTTTTAAATTGCCCTTAACTTCAGTCTGAGAAAATAACCTGGTACAGTAGAGCAAGTGCTGTCTTGGGAGTCAGAAGCCCTGATTCAAATCCTGACTCTAATATTTATGACTTGTGAAACCCAGAGCAAATTTCTTAACTTCCCTAGGCCCAGTTTCCTCAACTGTCAGACTTAATGGTCTCAATAGTCTTTTCCACCTCCAGAGTGTGAGATGAGCTTTAAAGCATGACTACAACAGAAAAGCTGGGGGGTATGGAGTGAATATTCCAAGAAGGGAAGCAGAAAGCACAGACTTTCTTCTTCTTCCTCCTCCTACTTCTGCCTCTCATCCCCCTCCTGTTCCTTCTCCTCCCCACTCCTCTTCCTCTTCTAACACTTATAGAGCACCAAAATGTAGTGTTTGGTTTTGTTCATTTTTTCTCAGTCTTCATCCCTGGCTTGTCTGCAGTTTTGATAATGCTGATTTTCTACTAGATACATTTTTCTCTGGGTTTTTGTGACATTGCTCTGTTCTATTCCTCCCATTGTCTATCTAGTAATACTTTCTCTTTCTCTTACACTGATAATTCGTTCATGTCACACCCACTAACTTTGGAGATCACCAAAGGTTTTGCCCTGGGTCCTCTTCTATTTTTGCTATGAACTATGTCACTAAGTGATCTCATGAGTTTCCATGAGTTCAATTACCATCTCCATGCAGATGATTCCTAAATGTATAAATCCAGTCTAGTCTCTTTCTTGAGCTATAGTTCTCCATTATCAATTGCCATTTAGATAATTTGAATTGTATATTTTGTATGGATTTCATGTTCAACATGTCCAAAAATAGACTTCATGATCTCTTCCCTAAAACTCCACACTTCTTAAATTCCCTGTTGCTGTCAAGGGCACCACCATCCTCCTAGTCACACCTTGATGATTTCCTCATCTCATCAATTTCATTCATCCTTTAAATTCAATATGTTTTTTTTCAAATCTTATTGTTTCTACCTTGAATACATCTCTCATATAATTCTCTTATTCTTGAGTCCCAAAGCCACCCCCTAGTTCAGGTTGTCATGAACCAGACCTATTGCAAAACAATAATTGACCTCCCTGCCTGAGCAATCTACTACAATGAATCTATCCTCCATTCAGCTGCCAAAGTGCCTCACCTCTGTGTCTTTGTACTGACTACTAGATATGGAATACTCCTCTCACACCTACCTCAACTTCCTTAGCCCCTACAGTATACTACAGGAGGTCCTTTCCAGTCACCTGGAGGTTAGTAACTTCCTCTCAGAGATTATCTTCCATCTATTCTATGTCTTGAATGTACCTAGTAACAAATAGGTACCTTATATGTAGTTTCTCCCAATAAAATGTGAGCTCCTTGAGGAAAGCTATTGTTTTGTCCTTTCTAGGTATCCTAAGCACTTAGCATGGTACCTGACTGATAGTCATCCTTAATTAACAGATATTTAATATATACCACTGCATTGGCTTTAAGATTGGAAAAATGCTTTATATATTACATCTCATTTGATTCTCACAACTTGGTGGTGTAGGTATTATCATTACAATCATTTTACAGATAGGGAAACCAAGCAGGCGGGGGTGGGGCAGGGATTAGGTATGTTTTTATTTTTAATTTTTCTCACTTGCATGTAAAAACAATTTTTAACATTTGTCTTTGAAATTTTGAGTTTCAAATTCCTTCACTTCTTCCCTTCCCCCCCACTTCACCCCAGGCACCCTCATTGAGAAGGCAAGCAATTCAATAAAGGTCATACATGTATAGCCATGAAAAACACTTCATGCATAACAGTCATGCTGCAAAAGAAAACATAGGCCAAAAAACCCTCAATAAAAATAAAGAAAACAAAATAAAATATGCTTCAATGATTCAATTTGTATTCAGATACCATCAGTTCTTTCTCTGGGGTTGGATAGCATTTTTCATCGTAAGTCCTTCACAGCTGTCTTGGATCATTGTATTGCTGAGAATAAAAGTTATTCACAGCTGCTCATCTTACAATATTGCTGTTACTTTGTATACAGTACATTTCACTTTGCATCAGCTCATGTAAGTCTGGGTCTTTCTGAGAGCATCCTGCTCATCATTTCAGCACAATAGTATTCCATCATAATCATGTACCACAATTTGTTCAGCCATTCTACAATTGATGGACATTTCAATTTCCAATTCTTTGCTACCAGAAAAGAGCTGCTACAAATATTTTTGTATGTATAGGTCCTTTTCCTTTTTTTAATCCCTATTGGGATACAGTCCTAGCACTGGTATTGCTAGGTCAAAGTGTATGCATAGTTTTATAGCCCTTTCAGCATAGTTCCGCATTACTTTATAGAATGGTTGAATCAGTTCACAACTCCACCAAAAATATCTTAATGTCTCATTTTTCCCACATCTCCTACATCTGTCATTTCCCTTTTCTGCCTTATTAGCTAATCTAATAGATATGAGGTAGTACCTCAGAATTGTTTTAATTTTCATTTCACCAATCAATAGTGAATTAGTGCACTTTTTCGTAGGGCTATTGAGAGTCTTGATGACTTCATCTGAAAACTGTTCATATCTTTCTATAACTTATCAATTGGAGAACAGCTTTTATTATTATAAATTTGACTCAGTTCTCTATATGTTTGAGAAATGAAGCCTTTATCAGAGAAACTTGCTTCAATTTTTTTTCACAGTTACTATTGCTAACTGTATTTCCTTCCATCCTATTCCCTCACCTATTTATTCTTTTTTTTTCTCTCCTTTCATCCTGTACCTCCTCAAAAGTTTTTTGCTTCTCACTACTCACTCCCCAAATTTTCCCTCCCTTCTATCACCCTCTCTTCTCTTATCCCCTTCCCTATTACTTTCCTGTAAGGTAAGATAGATTTATATACCGAACTGAAAGTGTATGTTATTCCCTCTTTGAGGTAATTCTGATGAGAATAAGGTTTACTCATAACCCTTCACCTCACCTCCTTCTGCTTCCCCTCCATTATAAAAACTTTTTCTTGACTCTTTTAGGTGAAATAATTTCCCCCCTTCTATCTCTCCCTTTCTCTTTCTCCCAGTACATTGCTCTCTCATCTCTTAATTTATTATTTTTAGATATCATCCCTTCATATTCAACTCACACCTGTGCCCTCTGTCTATACATACTTCTTTCTGCTCTAATAATGAGAAAGTTCTTATGAGTTGAAAATATCATCTTCCAGCTCAGATTCTTAAAATCTAGCCACTGATGGGATTCTTATAATCTAGCCAATAGCTTACTAATGTTAATAAACCTTGTCTTTGGCTGAAAGAAGGCTTGGGTTGAATTCTTTTGGACAGGACCCGTTTCTTGTGATTTTGGGGTCTCAGCACCCCTGAACTCCTAAACCACATCATTTTAGTGGCCTGTATGGGGAAACTGCTTAACCTCAAGTTCTTCTCCAGCCAAGACTGGAAGGTATGTAAGCCTCCTCTCCCTCCCTTTCTTGCTCTGCAGTTGGGGTCCATCTTCAAGCACCAAGGCTTGGAGGCGCTTTTCTGGCAGACAGTTATGAGGCTGTTTCACACTCGGCCTGATGCTCTCAGGCTCTCAGTCCACTGGGTTGGTTTGAGGCCATGGACCTGGGTAGACCTTCTGCAGCATAGAGGATAAGGATGGGCGCCCTATCTGGAAGTGTATGTTCAATTATGTTAATTCCTTCAGTGCTAGGGAATTGGGGAAAACTGCAGTTGCTTTTTGGTTCCCTGAGATTTACTTACTCCCTTCCCTCTGCACCTCTGAATCCTCCTTCATGGAGGTTACAGGGAAAGTTAGAACAGCTAAAAAATAACTTGGCAGATTCTGTAAGTTTTGTGATTGATCATTAAGGAGTTTTGAAACACCTGTACAACCTGGTCACTCCCTTCTCTTGAGTCAGTGGGTATCTGTTAACCCCTCTCGTAGGAGAAAAGAGTTTCACCTTTACCCCTCACCTTTGGGGCAGCAGCTACAGCATGGGCCCGACTGGCAATGGCCTTGGGCTCTGGGGCAACCTTTGCCTGGAAGCATCACCCAGGTTCAGCACATCCTGCTCAAGGTAAAGAAGCTGGCCTCTGAACTTGGATTTATGTCTTCCAGACTATGACCCATTCACCTACAGTTGGTAGCAAACAGCAAGTACCAGCCAATGTCCCCACATCCTTGGGACTGAACCTGTGCTCAGTTCCAGTCAGCCTCCTCTTTGGGACCCCCTTGAGACAGGGACAGCTCTACTCCCCTCTCCAGAAGGAAGCAGTTTCAGAAGCCATGACCTTCTCGCCTTACTCCAAAAGAATTTGGTCCCATTTGTTTGAGGGGGGAATGATGGGGTTGGGATCTGGGCCCCAGAAAGGAAAATCCCTGGACTTTCCCACATGGCCAAATCTTTGGCATTTCATCTGAGGCTATAATCCCATCAACTGGTCTTTCACTGTGGCTATATCCAATGTCCCCTCCATTGTCTTACTTCCCTATGGCCCCTGGCCATTTCCCACCCTTAATCCTAGCTAGGCTCCATTCTCCCTTGGCCAAGAGGTCCAGGTCCCAGGAGTTCTGTCCACCCAAGTTTACTGGCCACTCCTAGATCCCTCCCACAGGCTTTCTGTATATAAGGTCCATCTTGTCTCCATTAAGATACTTACATTCTTAAAATCTAGCCACTTCTGGGATTCTTAAAATCTAGCCACCACTGAGATTCTTATAATCTAGTCACTGGTTTCCCATGTTCAGACTCCTTAAGAGTCTGCCTAATATTATGGATGTTCTAATAAACCTTGTCTTTGGCTGGAAAAAAAAAAGAAAATATCATCTTCCCATGTAAGAATGTAAACACTTTAACCTTATTGAGTCCCTTATGTTTTCCTTTTCTTGTTTACCTTTTTATGCCTCTCTTGAGACTAGGTGTGGATTAAATCAGGGAAATATTTGTGGAAAGACAACCGATTTGAATACTGTTGAAAAAGAATAATCAAGGAGGGATGAAAGTATGAACTAGTGTGAGAGTGGAGAGAAAGGACCAATGAGAAAGAAAGTGTAGAAGTAAATATTTGTCAACTGATTAAATATGTGTGGGAAGGGAGATGAGGAGTTGAAACTTGAAAGCCTTGGTGGGTGGAAGGATGGTGGTGCCCTTGACAGAAATAGGCAAGTTAGGAAAATATAGCAAGTGCTCTTTTGGACATTTTGCATCTGAGATTCCCAATTAACTCATATTTCTATAGTTTAAGCTTTCTAAGCCATTTACCAAATAACATATCTATGAATTAAGTAGTCGAATCTTGTATTTTTACAGATGAGAAAAAGTAAAGAGACTTGTTAAGGGTCAAATAATTAGGATTCTATAGAGCATGGATACATACCTAGGTATTTTAACTCCACCTGCAACTCCAATAGTCTTTTTACTACATAAAGATATTATAGAGGTAGTAGGCATTATGATGAGTAAAAAGGAAAAGAAAAGAAATAATGTAATTATGACCTTAAAGATATCTGTTTAAGTAGATGGACCATTCCTAAACCAGACTAGTGGAGTCTAACTAATGGAAAAAATAAATGGACATTAAGAAAACAGCAAGTGAAAATGAAAACTATTTTTTTTTCTTGAATGTTTGGTACTGAAAGGAGTTGCAAGGGAGAACATGGTCAAGGGTAGAGATTCCTGGAAAAGGAAGAAATCAGAGTACTTATAGGCAGAATGGAAAGAGGCAGTAGGAGGAAGGGATTGAAGATTAGAGAGAGAGAGTGAGAGAGAGAGAGAGAGAGAGAGAGAGAGAGAGAGAGAGAGAAAGAGAGAGAAGAGATAATTGATTGAGGGCAGTCCCAAAGGAGGCAGGAGGACACGGAATTAAGAGTACAGGTGGATGGGTTAGTCTAGGCAAGGAATCAATAGATTATTAATATCTGTTTGCAGAACAAGATTTCAAGTTTCAAACTTTCAGTGGTCAAGGTGAAATGTCTGCCATGGAGCAGCAGACAGGAAAGCATGTGATATTGGTTCAATTCAAACGTCAATTTTCTTTTATTTTCTTTGTACAAAGTAATAACCCCAATACAAGCATTTCACTTTGACTTTTGTAAAAGTCCTCTGCTCTGAAACATTTGATAGCATCATAGATTTAGAGCTAGAAGTGACTATGGAGGCTACAGAATCCTTCTTCTTCATTTTATAAGTGAACAAATTAACAAAGATTAATTGACATACATGATCACACATTCAGTAAGTGTCTTAGGCAGTATTCAAGATTAAGTTTTCTTGATCCTAAGCCTAGTTCTCTATACAAGAAGTCACCTACATGACTGGGATTTCTAGGATTCAGTGCCAAGTAGGTCAGCGCCAAGAAAGCATTTGGCTTAATATTTTAGTATGCCCCTCCTCTTAGCAGATAAATCAGAAAGCAGAACTCAGCCCATCATAAGCAGTGAAAAAAATAGTCAGAACTGTTCAGGTAGGAGTCTCAGCATTTTTTCCACTGTCATTTGTATCACCATGAGTGCCACCAACCTAATCCCAGCCTCAAACTTACCCTTCTTCTTAATGCCTATTTTTGTCAAGTGTATAACCATTCTTCAAGTCAACTAAGTTTGCTACCTTGGTATCCTGTTTGACATTTCATTCTCTCACATCTTTTATATGCAATCATTTTTCCAATCTTATTTGTATTTCCATAGCGTCACATATATATGTCCCCTTACCTCTATCCATACAACCATCACCCAAATTCTCTACCAGTTCATTTTAATAGACTTCTTTATTGTCCTTCTTGATATATCTCTTCACTCTCCAATCCATTCTCCAAACAGTTGCCAAAGGAATCTTCATAAAACATTTCTGATTATAACAGTCTCCTTCTCAATCAACTCCAGTGGTTCTGTATTATCTATTGTATCAAATATAAATCTCCTTGTTTGAAATTTAAAACCTTTATAATCTGGTCCAACCTACCTCCCTAGATTTATAACTAGTCCTCTTCATATACTTTTTGGGTCAGACAAAGTGACCTTCTTATTGCCCTCAACTTGACCATTCCGTTTCTAGTCTCTTGCTTTTATACGAATCTAATATGTACTCCCACCTCATTTCTGTCCCTTTGAGTCTTGTTTCCTTCTGTGCTCAACTCAGGCAACATCTTCTCCATAGATCTTTGCTGTTCTCCTTTACTAGAGACTAACACTTAACTTCCCTTCTTGTCCATCCCTTATGTCCATTCTGTTCAAACTTATGCATGTATATGTTATCTTTCCACATAGAATATTAGCTCCTTAAGGCTGGGGACTGCTTTTTTTTTAATTCCCAATGATTAGTACTTCCAATGCATTCCCTTTATATTTTCAGTGACTATTATGCACATAGTAGATGCATAATAAATGGTTGTTGACTGATTTTTTTATTGATAGCTTGATAGCTATGAGGTCAAAGGGTAGAATAACCAATTAAACTGAATATTATATTCCTAAAGATTGTTTACAATACTGTCTTTACTCTTTAGTCTTCCTCTGATGACACTCTGTGGCTTGGAGATCTTAGGAAACCTGAGATCTCAAAGGTCATGGCATTGAAGCACAGCTCTGATCCAGCTGGTCAAAGGAAAAGCTGGAAAGGCATTGAGTACAGGCTTGGGGATGGTAAGTGTATCTCTTGTCTGAGAGCCAACTTAGTTGTGTTCAGATAGATTCATCACCATGCGGATCAAAGACTGATGGATTTTGTTGGTCACAGCAACTCTAGAAGACCAGAGTTGTACCTAGTGATTCTGGCATCCAGGTCAAGCACTACAAAACACACTCCAGGCAAGTAACACAAAGGTGTTTGCAAATTAATCTTTTAGGAAATATTCAATGGGCTATGGGAGGTATGGTAATTGAGAAGGGCACAAGATCCCATTGGAATAGTGACCCTAGGATAACAAAAAATTAAAGTTAAGGAAGCATTCACAGGGGGAGGGAGCAGGTCATGATGAGTTATAAGAGGTTCTTTATTTACATGAAGGAAGAGAATACATAGGTAGCTGGCATTTATACAGCACTGAGTTTATGTCACTTTCTTTACAAATCCTGTGTGCATGTGAAGCTGTAAGTATTGTCTGTATATTATGGATGAAAGAACTGAGGCTTTCAGAGGTTGATAACTTGACCAGAGACATGTAGCTTATGAGTACTTAGATCTAGAATCCAAATTTAAGTCTCTGAGATCCATGCTGAAGCTGGGATATTGTGATAGAACATTGACCAAGGGGCCAGGAGATCTGAGTACTAGTTCCTCTTACGGACTAATACTTGGTGGAACTTTGTAATGCGGTACAACAAAATCCACAGATTATACAGCACTTTAGGGGTATTCAAGTACATTTTTCATGATAATCTTACATGCAACATAAATAAGGATGAGAGGGTTTATGTAAGTTACACAAGGTCACACAACTAGTAAATTTTAGAAGGATAATTTGGAATAAAAAATACACACACAGAAATTATAAAATCCTCTTATACTACTTTGTAACTATGAGATGTCAGATGATTGACAAATTTTCTGGCCCTTGTTTTTCTCAAATATAAAAATAACAGCCTTAAAGTAGATGTGTGAAGTTCCTTTAAAAATGTCAGAGCCCAGTTTCCGGGAACCAAGATGGAGGAGTAAAAAGGTAGTTGCTCTCATTCTCCCCTATCAACCTCTGAAAACCCAGAAAATATCACCTCAGAAAAAAACCCTGGAACACCTGAACTAGAAGAAAGATGGGGAGCTGCAGTGCAGTAGCCCAGCAAATGGGTCTCCAAGTGCCTCAGTAAAAATAAGGGAAGCAGCACTACAAAAGGCCCCAGGTGGAGAAGTAACCTGCAGCATTCATCTGAAAAGATCTGAAGAAAGCAACCTAAAGTCTTCCTAAGGTCTAAGCCTTGCTGATTCCAGCCCAACACCAGGTAAGCTGTCAGAACCTCCAACTGTCAACCAGGAAAAGATCCTGAAGTCCAGGTGGTAGAGTAGGCAAACACCAACACCTGAACCTCCAAGTGACTCAGTGAGGGCAGGGGAACCAGTGGAAAACAGCTCAGAAAAGCACAAGGTGCCTTGGCACTCTACCTCAAAGGAATCTCCCAGTGCATTAGCAGAAACAAGGGAGACAGCACTGCAAGGGGCCCCAGGGAGATAAACACCCTGCAGCAACCATCTAAAAGGAGCTGAAGAAAGCTAAAGGAAAGGAAAAGCAGGCAACCTAGAACTGCCTGAAAGCTCCAGCCTTGTTGATTCCAGCCCAACACTAGGTAAGCTGCCAGAATTCTACAGCCTCCAACTGCCAACATAAGAGGCCCCAGCACACAAAGCCAGTGACCAAGACCTAGGCTTCCAACACAGGAAGCTTGGGTCAGTGCCTCCTGTTCCCCATCAGGAGAGCTCAATCTCTTTAAAGGCCAAGGAATAAAGATTCACCATGAGTAAAAAGAAATGCACCATACATTCATATTATGAGAAGAGTGAAGATCAAGGCAGAAATTCTGAAGTGGACAACATTGTCAACAAACCCACATCTGCAACAACAAAAGGGAATATGAACTGGTCTGAAGCCCAAAAAGCCTTCTTAGAAGAGCTCAAGAAGGATTTTAATAGTCAAATGAGAGAGGTAGAAGAGTCCTTCAAAAATACAATTGGCCAATTGGAAAAAAATACACTGAAGAAAACAAGTCCCTAAAAAACACAATTGGCCAATTGAAGAAGGAAGTACAAAAACTAAAAGAAGAGTACACTGAAGAAAACAAGTCCCTAAAAAACACAATTGGCAAAATGGAAAAAAAGTACACTGAAGAAAACAAATCCCTTAAAAATACAATTTGGCAATTGAAGAAGGAAGCACAAAAACTAACAGAAGAAAATAATCTGTTAAAAACTAGAACTGAACAGATGGAAACTAATGACTCTATGAGAGAGCAAGAATCAGTCAAACAGAAACCAAAAAAAATGAAAAAATGGATGAATACATAAAATCCCTCATTGGTAAAACCACTGACCTAGAAAATCGATCCAGGAGAGACAATTTAAAAATCATTGAACCACCTGAAAATCATGATGAAAAAAAGAGCCTGGATAATATCTTTCAGGAAATCATAAAGGAAAACTGCCCTGAAGTCCTAGAATCAAAAGGTAAAATAACCATAGAAAGAACCATACACCATTCACCATCTGAAAGAGATCCCAAATTGGCAACACTAAGGAATATAATAGCAAAATTCCAAAATTACTAGATGAAAGAGAAGGTGCTGCCAGCAGTCAGAAAGAAAGAATTTAAATATCATGGAACCACAGTTAGGATTACACAGGACCTTGCAGCTTCTACATTAAAAGACCACAGGGCCTGGAACATGATATTCCTTAAGGCAAAGGAGCTTGGATTGCAGCCAAGGATCAAGTACCCTGCAAAAATGAGCATGATTCTTCAAGGGAGGAGATGGATACTCAATGAAATAGGAGACTTCCAAACCTTCCTCATAAAAAGACCAGGGCTCAGCAAAAAATTTGATCTTCAAGTACAAGATCCAAGAAAGACATAAAAAGGTAAATGGGACAGAAAGATACAAAATGTTAATAAGGGTGGACTGCTTACATCCCTACAAGGGAAGATGACACTTGCAACTCCTGAGAACTGTATTTTTATTACACCATGTTAAAGAAGTATACATAAAGGGGTGGATATTAGTTGACTTTGATGTAATGATAAAAAAAAACTAATCAAGTGGGTTAAATAAATCCAAGTGAATTAGTTTGATCTTAGAAAATGTACTGAGAAAGGAGGAGGCAGACAAGGGTAAATTACATTACAGGAAAAGACAGAAAATCCTACTACAGCAGAGGGAAAGAAGGGAGGCGGGTGAGCATTGTTTGAACCTTACTCTCACGAGATTTTGCTCAAGAAGGGAATAACATAATCAGTTAGGTATGGAAATCTAACTTGCCAATGGGCAGTAGGAGGTAAAAGGGGAAAGAAAAGGCGGGTGGATGGAAGGAAGGGAAGAAGTGGTAAGGGTAAAGGGGAAGAGTGGGGAAGGGAATGATAGAAGGGAGGAGAGATTGAAGGAGGTGGTGTCAAAAGCAAAGTACTGGTGAGGGGGGGAAGGGAGACAGGAGAAAGAAAAGCATAAATAGGGGGGAAAAGGATGGATAAAAAGACACAGATAGTAATCATAACTGTGAAAGTTGAATCGCTATCTGTTTTTTTTCCTCTTCTGTTGAGTTTTGTTTCCTCTTTCTGATGATTCCTCCTATTGGTTTTAATTTTTACTTACAACTTCACTAATGTGAAAATACATTTAATAGGAATGTAAATGTATAGCCTATATCACATGGTGCACTGTCTTAGGGACGGTGGTGGGGAGGAAGGGGGAGAAAAATTTTAAACTCAAAAGCATATGGAAGTGATTGTTGATAAATCAAAATAAATTAACAAAATATGCAAGCAAAAAAAATGCCAGAGTCCTTTGATATGATAATTTATTTCCCTTAACTTTAGTTCTACCCGTAAAATAAAAGATGGAAAACATGATCATTAAAGTCTCTATCAGTTCAATGAATCCATCTTGCAAAGTTGAGATTTTTTTCTGTTTTTTTTCCCTTCCAAAAAGCAGGCAAGCAGAGAACTTTTATTAAAATCTTACTAAGTGCCAGACACTATGATAAATTCTAGAGATACAAATGCAAGCAAAAAGATAGTCCCTCCCTTTAAGTAGTTTGTATTCTAATTGAGGAAGACAACAGATGAAAGAGACAAGGAAACTGTGGGACAGGGGTGGTAAAGTCTATAAAGTCAGAAGCAAAGGTATAGGTTCACTGTCTCCAAAATGGAGGCCCTGAAATTCTCCAATGGAAAGTTATCTGAATGGCTGAGGGATTTTTCAAGATGAGAAGATCCCAGGCACTGAGGGAAGTTCCAGGGTGAGAGGGCAACTGAATCATGGTGTCATCAGAGTCAGAAGCACTGACTGTCAGGACACTTATCAATGACTTTTGAAGGGTCTGTGCCTTCCAAATTTTTCTTTTCCGTGTCCTGTTTAAAAATAAAATTATCCCAAAGACTGCGGTATAAAAATAAATTGTAAAAACAAAACTTTTAAAAGTAAAATCGAAATTAACTATGACCACTGTCCACTTGAAAGGGATCTTTAGGCATTCCTGAAGCATCTGAGGCTATACAGGGGAACTTGAGCTCCTTCTCCATATTTCTTGTGTGAAGGAATACAAATTTCATCCACAATGATCCTTTCTCTGTTAAGCATTTCACTAGGCTGAAGTCCTTTTCTATTCACCACTCTTTTATTGAGCATACACAGAATATCCCATACTGTGCTAAACGCTGTGTTAGGTTCAAGGTAATTATGCAGTATGTTCCCTCTCCTCAGAGACTTATAAGCTCACTACAAAGATAAAACATACACAAATAATAACTGAACAGCCATGCAAAATAACGTTAATTAAATTCAACAAGTATTTATTAAAGACTTTCTACTTCTGGATAGAAAGCATTTTTTCTGAGAGCTGAGAAATACAAAAACAAAAATGAAGAAAGTCCCTTCCCTGAGGGATATTATTTTTAATTGGGAATGAGAATGACAGATACATAGATAAGTAAATATACAATCTATTTGTGAAGCCCCCTGCAGGCTTGCCCCAACTCACTTTCACAGGTTGAGTCTCCCTGGGGAGTAACTAACAACAGGAACTAAATACCCTGTATTTCTAAACTATAGCTTTTGAATCCTGACCACTGTATTTTGTTCCAACCGAGATCACTAAATCTGCTAGCCTGTCATTAACCTTGGGAGTCTGAAAAAGTGAAGGCTGTTTTCTTGTTGTCCTTGTACAAGGACTGAAGGAGAGGAGACTTAAAAGATAGAGCTCTTTTTCATTGAAATAGAAAGTGGTTTTTCTACATGCGATTACTTGTGTCATGGAAAGGAAAATACAGTGACCTTCTCTCTTCCACCACAGTATGAATGTGCACTTATGTACATATGTGCGTAGGTGAATATATTTAAATGCCTTAGCAAGTTGGTATATGAAGTAACCTAGTTATGGTATGAGTTGTGCTTCTGAGCACATCATTTCCCTTCTCTGGATTTCAGTTTCCTCTTTTATCTAGAGACAGTTGAATTAGATGAACTTTAAGGGCCCTTCAACTTTGACAATCTGTGATTTTAGGTCTCTATTTTCACAAATTTTAATTTTCACACATTGGGTTTTCTTAAAACTGGAGCCACCTCTACAATGAAATGGACATCACTGAACTATGGCTCATTAGCATCTGAATCTCAACCCTTTCCTCTCTGGTGGGCAGTGTATATGAGAATGACACTGAATGAGTATATAAAGAGAGTAGATAATGCTAAACTGTGCATTTTGTCACATTTTTAGTTGCTAAGTTACAGTTACCATGGTAATTGTAACTAAAGTTACACAACTTGTCTCCAACTAATAATGAACTTGCTTCTTGCTTTCTTCAGGGAAGGGAAATGTTTCCTTCTTGTTAAGTCAAGTCAATGAGCATTCAGGGAACCAATCCTGACTATAATAATTCTACTGTGTATTTACACAAAAGTTTATGGTTAGGAAATGCTTTACATGTATGATTTCATTTAAATCTCATGACATAACAGTGAGGTAAGCAGTGAAACTTTCATTATGTAATGAAATGGAACGTGTAGAATAAGTGATAGAAAAAGCCTTGGATTTGGAGTTAGGTAACTCTAAAGTGCAAAGTTCACCTCAGCTCCTCACTAGTTGTGTGACTTTAGGGCACCTACTTCAACTCTCTGGGCCTCAATTCCCTTTACTGCAAAATAAGGGCAAATCGGTGTTCTCAACCTTTGCTTTTTGAACTTTTTTTGCTTAATACTTTGAAAATAGTATTTCAACATATAATATTTGGTTATTTACATCTATATGGCAGATTTATCATGTGACTGCCTTGCAAGTATAATTATGAAATGCCTAGTACTTATGCCCTCAATTTGAGAGTAAAACTCTCTAAGAATGGATCGGGGGATGAACTTCCAGCCCTATGCCGGGAAAGGTCCCTCTCCTCTATGTGGCTCCCAGAGTTGTCCTATGCCCTGACATTGCAAACAAAGGGACACCAAGAAACATGAAGTTAAAATTGACCAAAGATGTTTATGAGAAATAGTATTAAGCTTGCCAAATGTATTCTTTAGTAGAATTTTTTTTTTAAATAAACATTAAGTGGACCTAAAGTGCTTAGCCAATACCTGGCACATTGTAGATGCTTAATAAATATTTGTTTCCTTCCTTCCTTTTCTTCTTTCCTTTGTTTTTCCTTCCCTCATTCACTCCTTCCTTCTTTCCTTCCTTCCTTCCTTTATTTCCCCCCATCCTTATAATTTCCTTATAACAGCCTCCTGTTCATTACAATTGTCTCAATGACTCTAGCACTTGTCTCATGGTCTTCTTCCCACCCAACATCTACTGTCATTTTTGGGGACTTCAAAATTCTTGTTGATGGTTTCTTTAACAATTTGACTTTTCAATTCCCTGACTGTTTGAATTCTAGCAAACTTCTTCACCTCCACTTCCCCTACATATTGATATAGCCATGACTTTCACTATTTCATCTTTCAGAATGGCATCAGCTTCAAGAAGTGGTACGTGAAAACTGTATTCTTTGCTTGCTTGTTAACTCATATTAAACCTGTTCTCACCTGGAACTTCCCTCAGTTCCTGGTGCCTCTTCAACCTGGAGCATTTTGGGGCTGCACAAACCCCCTTCTCCCATTGGTGGGTTCCATCAGGTACTTCCATTTTCAGCAGGGGCCCAGGCCAGCCAACCTCCATTTCTCTCTTAGTTGTCCTTCAGACTTTCTAAAAATTAACACTATTTTTCAGTTACAGTATCAGCCTGGGGTCTTCTCACCCTAGAATATCCAGCTGACCCCCTTCATCCATTGGTGAGTTCTTCCTGGTACACCTGTTTTGAGAAAAGGTTCAAATTAGCCAGCCTTCATTCCTCTCCTTCCTGTGGTTCTGACTTTCTGAACTTCAGCACATTCTTCCCCTCCCCCTGCAATGGACACCTGCATTATCAACACTATCTTTGCAGCTACTTTTTACCCCATTAGAATGTAAGCTTTTTGAGGGCAGGAAATATTTTTTTCTTTTTTCTTGTATTTGTATCTGCATTGTTTAACACAATGTCTTACACAAACTCAGTGTTTAATACATGCTTCTTACCTTGCTTAGCTCTTTAATATTATCAGGAACTCTAGTCATCTGAACTCTCCCTGTCCTTCCAGTTCATCTCCCTCATGAGAGTTTCCTTTTCTTTCAAATCCTCATGGTCAACAACTATAATATTTCACCTGCTTTTACCTTAGAATTCTCTGCACTCCTATCTTAATGATACTCCTGATATAATGAACATTACTTTATAAAGGTGTTCTTTGCCTTTTATAAAACAGCTTTTGGCTCTTAATAACATAAATCATAATCATAATTAAAAAAGGCACTATCATCTGCTCTCTAAAGTGAACAATTAACATTTCTAGAGCACTTGAAGGTTAACAAAGAATTTTCTTCATAATAAAGTGGTAAAGTACATAAGTGAAAATGTTGCTATGCCAATTTAAAAAAAAGTATATTACTATCTTTTGTTTTATTTTACCTCCATTTCTCCTTCAATTTACTAAATTATACTAACTCTCATCACTAGCAGGCTTTAGCAGCATTATCTAGAGTATCTCCACAATTGATCTGGAAACTGGAGATGGTCATAGAAATATCTCTACAAATCTGCCTGATCTATCCACAGTTGCTTGAGAAACACACAGGAGATGCTTGCCAGACCCCTGAAGATCAAGGACATTATTGCCAAAGGACTTGACACCCCTAAAGCTACATTTAAATTGAATTTCATTATTCATCTTATTATCATTTTGCTTGTTTTATTCTATGTGTGTTATGGACCTGTTACTTATTCCATAAGCTGCATATCACTTCTGCTTGAACTGATAGCCTTGGGCAGCTAGGTGACACAGTGGATAGAGCTCTGGCCCAGGAGTCAGGAAGACTCATCTTCCTAAGTTCAATTCTGGCCTCACACACTTACTAGCTGTGTGAGGCAGGGCAAGCCACTTAACCCTGTTTGCCTCAATTTCTTCATCTGCGAAATGAACTGGAGAAGGAAATGGCAAACTACACCATTATCTTTGCCAAGAAAACCCCAAATGGGGTCACAAAGAGTTGTACATGACTGAAATGATTGAATAGCGGCAGCAGCAGCAACAAAGCCTTTCTCCCCAAATTGTAATTGCAGTGCCATGTGGACTGTCTATGTATGAACATACTCTGGGTGATTGGTATTTGTTGAACCTCATGATGCAATTGTCCTAATTTCCCTCCACTATGCATGAACAAGATATATACAGGAAAAAAATTGGGCAGGGGGTAGTCCCAGAGGGAAGGCATTAGCATTAAAAGGGAAAAAAAATTATTTTTAGTATCTCAGAGAGAAAAATTAAAAGTGAAAAGAACTTATTTGTACAAAAAAGATTTAAAGCAGCTCTTTTTGTGATGGCAAAGCAAATGAGGGGATGCACAATAATTAGGGAATAGCTGAACAAGTTATCATAAATGATTGTAATAGAATACTACTGTGCTATAAGAGATGATGAGCAGGCTAATTTCAGAGGAAAAAAAACCCGGGAAAAATTTACACAAACTGATACAAAGTGAAGTGAACAGAACCTCAAGAACATTGTACACAGTGACCACAGTATTTTATGACGGTCAACTGTGAATGACTTAGCTGTTCTCTGCAATATCCAAGACAATTCTGAAGGTCTCGTGATGAAAAATGCTATCCACCTCCAGAGAAAGAAATGACAGAGTTTGAATGTAGATCAAAGCATACTATTTTTCACTTTCTTTATTTTTTTCAGGTCAAGACCTTTGGGTCTGTGTCTTCTTTCACAACTAATATAGTAATATGTTTTTCAAGATTGAACATGTATAACCTATATGAAATTGCTTACCATGTCAGGAAGGGGATGGGAGGGAGACAATTTGGAACTCAAAATTTTTAAAGAGTGAATGTTAAAAATAGTCTTTACAAGTAATTGGAGAAAATAAAATATTAAATTTTTTGAAAGAATTCTAGTAGTAAATAGGACTTAAAGGAAGCCAAGGAAGCTAGCATTTAAAGATGAGTGGGTCAAAAATTCCAGTCATAGGATATAGGCACTGATAATGCGCAGAAATGGAGAAGTATCTAGTATCTTGAGTATCTAGTGTGAGGAACAGCAAAAAGGCAAATGCACTGGATGGTAGAGGATAGAGTGTGTGTTTGTGCATCTGTGTGTGTATGAAAGAGGGAATAGAGCAAGGTTTAGGAAGACTGAAAACTTAGTAGGGAGCCAGGCTATATGCAGGGCAATGAATACCAAGCAAAGGATTTTATCTGTGGTCCTGATGGTGATAAGAAGGTGAAATGACTGTTTAGTAATCCCATAAAATGGTTCATATAAGTTATCAAGAGTCATATACAGTACTAATAGTTTGTGTTTTAAATCATTGTCAATTCACAATTACGAATTTTGCTTTTCTCTTTAGTTCACCTTGGAAATTTTATCATTTCTTTAATGAAGAGAAAATAAATAGCTGCCCTTTTCCTTATCCTCATTGTATGCTTATTCCATTTCTACTCTCTTTTCAGGCTTTGGGATAAAGTACAAAAGACTATGAGTAAAAAACAAAAACACAAAAAAACACAAAAACAAACAACAAACAAACAAAAACAAAAACAAGGAAATCTTACATCTGTCTTTACAGGTCAGTCTCCCGCAGGAATGAACTCCATCTAAGCTCTCTATGAAGTACATAGGAGATTCAAGGCTCCAGGAAGGAAACATAAGCAAGAGTCAGCCAGGGGCACATGCTGTGCACTCAAGCTTGCTTCTTGAGTCCATTTGCCCTCTGCTCTGTGTAAGCAGCTGCATTTGCTCTTATTCTCTCCACCACACCCTCATAGGAAGACCCCTCACACAACCAACATGTGGAAAAAGAGAAAGAAGAGAATAAAAGCAGAAGTTGTCTCTCCCTTTAAGGTTACTGAGTCTCCCTGGGTCTCTGGCTAATTATGATGATGACAAAAATAACAAGTGCTTCAAAGTTTGCAAAACACTTCACATATAATATTGGTCTCCACAAAAAAATGTATGAGATATGTATTATTATTGTTCCCATTTTACAAACAAGGCAACGGAGATTAGTTTCCTTTGGCCAAGGATTCCCTTCCTCTCCTGCCATGAGGACCAAGGGACTGCTGTATAATCACAAAATCTTTCAGCACTAAGCACATGGATTTCCATAAATGGCCAGGTAGAATTCCATTGAGTTGTACCATGCCCCATGGGGTGTACTCTACCCTGATATGGTTATAATTACAAACCATTCAGTTTTACTTGCTTGTTCCTTTTTTATTATTGTAATTTTATTCCCATTTAAAATCTCTGAGAGAACTACACTGGAGTAGGAGAATTTAGTTCACATTGTACAAATGTCTCCAATGAAAGTGTTCTTATATCTAATCAATCCATTTATCAACAAGTACTTATTAAGCATCTATTATATGCCAGGTATTATATTAAGCACCAGGGATAGAAAGGCAAAAATGAAACAGCCTTTACCCTCAGGGAGATTTTGAGATTTCATGGGGAAAAATAAATAATACATTGTGAATTCTCCTCTTCCTTACCCCACTCACAATTATGTCTACTCTGATAGATTCGGTTTTTCAAAAGTAAAGTTTAACACAAATAGTGCAGTACTAATTTCTGCAGTAGATTTTGATTCTGCAGTAGCTCTCTATTGACACATTAATATTCCTAGATTATAATCCAAATATGCCTCCCTCATTCTGTATAATATTCATACCCTTCTAAAAATCCTTCATAGAGGATCTCCCCATATGCTGGAGAGCTTTCTGAAAGTCTTTTAAAATTTAAAGTATACCAGCACACCAATCACATTGTCTTTCTGTAATGTTGTTTCATCACTTATTCACCTTTTCTAGTCATTGACATCCTTAATGCAGTTTAGTTCCATTTCCATGCAAATAATAGTTGGTAGTATGTTGAAGCTTACAGTCATCATATGCCTTTCCATTACTTCCTTAATACTCATTTTTAGGTTTTTTTGGTTTTTGTTGGAGTGATTCATGATAGTATCACAGTATGAATAATATTAAAATGTTAGGTTTTACAATGGTGAAAAACGTGATCATTGAAAGAGCTACTGACTCTTCCATATGGAATCCAGGTAATCCTCATTTACCAACCAAATCCATGCCAAGCTCATTGTCAAACTATAGCCCAGGACATGTCAACTCATTTGGTTATTCACTCAACTGTATATTTTAATCTGGACAATATTTGTTTTGCATCCATTTTTATTTTCTTTTGTGTACCGCTAGTTCTATCTCCTTTGAATGCTTATGGATTGAACTCAAGGTGTCCTGCACTATTTTGAGGCAAAGCGCACCTAGTCAACAGCATCAATATAAATGGAAGCATTTAGAAATTCCATCACTAATAGGGAAATTTGTTTCCATTTTGTGCAGGACATCCTCTATCATACTAATGAATACATTTGGTATATATATATATGCACATATAGACACACATATATGTATATAAAGATGTATATATATATATATATACTATATATACATATGTGTGTGTATATACATATACATATACATACATACATGTCGATATAAAGTGAAGCATACAGAGACGTACACATTTTATGCCTCACTTGATGTTGATAATCAAATAATAGTTGGGCTATGATTGATATTTTCCTTACCAATAGGACTCAAAAATACAAGCTAAGGATTTGACCCAAATGGAGCATTTAAAGGAATGAAAAAGGAGACATATGGCTTAGTAATTGCTAGAATTTTCTTAATTACCCTTTTTCTGGAGATAGTTCTAACCACAACTGTTTTGTGCTTATAGTTTTCAGTGTTTTATGTTAATTAGCATATATAGTAAACCTGTGGGGCTTCTAGATGCTATTTTCTCTTTGTAAAAAAGTCTCTTTTGTGCAGGTGGAGTCAATTTCTGGACTTTTTTTTTGAGACTATCACGGTGAATACTTTCTATTAAGACTTAAAATGGTGATGACCTAGGTCAATGTCTATATTTTTATCTATTTTACAGTTTTTGGAGTCAATATCTTATTTCAATAGGTTGAATTGAAGTTGTGATTGCATACATACCATCTTAACAGTATTCTATTTTTGGACCTTTTGCTCTAATCATTTATTTCACACAAAAAGCTGAGTCTGCAAAAACTTCTACATAAGTAGTTCCCTGCCTTTAATATAATCAATTTATTTTTTATATTTGCTGTTGCAATGTTCAATGACTTCTAAATTTTTCCTCCAATTTAAACTTTATTTTATTTTATTTTATTTTTTTGTAATTTAAAGCATACAATTTCTTTCCCTACCACTCCAAACAAAAGCTTTGCAGGAAATATTTATAGTCAATTAATCAAATTCTGTAACATCTATGTAAAAATATATGTCTCCTACAACTTAAATTTATAACTTCTCTGTCTAGAAGTGGTTAGCACACCTCATGATTTGTCTTCTGGAAACTTGGTTGGTCATTGCATTATCATCATTAGAATATTGTTTTAATTATGAAAATCATTTTCTTGGTTCTGCTAATCTTGTCATTATTGTTGTTCAGTCATTTCCTACTCTTTAGGACTTTATTTGGGATTTTCTTGGCAAAAAATACTGAAGTGGTTTGCCATTTACTTCTCCAACTTATTTTGCAGATAGGAAACTGAGGCAAATTGTATTTAGAGATCACACAACCAGTAAGTATCTGAGGAGGCCGGAGTCAAACTCAAGTCTTTCTAACTCCAGGCCCAGAGCTTTATTCACTGCACCACCTAGTTTATTAATCTTAACTCTATAGTAGTGCACAGAAACCTTCCCAAGATCCTATGAAATGATCTCTTTTGTCACTTGTTATGGTCCAAAGATAATCCATATATATATATGGATATACATATGAGGAGATATATGTGTGTGTGTGTGTGTGTGTGTGTGTGTGTATCCATGTATTGTAACTTGTTCTGCCATTTTCCAATTAAAGGGCATCTTTCCTCTACAGTGTCCAGTTCTTTGCCACCACAAAAACAGTTGCTATGAATAATTTTTCATTTTCTACAATTTCTTCAGGGTATAAGGCCACTAGTGACATTTCTGAGTCAAAAAACATTTACAATTCAGTAAATTTTCAATCATGGTTCCAAATTTCTTTCCAGACTGGCTAGACCAATTCATAGGCCCAGATTCTTGTAAGGATCACATGAGATAGCATATGTATAATGTTTTGAAAATCTTAAAGCATTATAAAAATTCAAGATAGCAAAATGTTAGGTAAAGTGATTTATGATCATAATTGATCTGTTTTCTGGGTCTGTTATTTTTTATAGTTTACGTTGTCCTTTCTTTTCTCCCCCATCTTTCTAGGTATCGTGGATACATGGTTGTTGTCTTCCAAAGGATCTGAAAGTTTTCATGGACAACAAGTATGATATGAGTAGGCAATAAGATATTTCAACCAAATAAGTTAATACTGTCCTGGGCTACATTAGGAGAGGTGTATCTTCCAGAATAAAAAGCAAAAATCCCACTGTATTCTTCCCTTGTCAGACTTTATTTGAAATATTGTTCTCAGTCTCAGCCAGTGCTATTTATTAGGAACATTGAAATACTGGAGAGTATCCAGAGGAAGACAACCAGAATACCAAAGGATTTGGAGTTCATGGCAGATAAGGAATTGCTGAAGGGAATGGACATGTTTTGCCTGGAGAAAAGACTACTGAAGTGGAACATAATTCTCTTCAAGTATTCAAATGATTGTCATGTGAAGAAGGGCATTAGATTTGATGTGCTTAGCTTCAGAGGACTCTGCCAGAAGCAATGCGTGCAAGTTGTAAAAAGACCAAATTTTAGTGATGGGGTACAGGCCCTAGGAAACCTCCCCTCCCCCCCAACTCTCCTTTAGTTTTTTTCCCACAAGGTCAAGTCTCTGGAATTTGCCTGAGGCATCATCCCAGTAATCCTCTCAATTGCCCTTTCATTGTGGCTACACCCAATCTCCCAATTGTGTTACCTCTTGCCCAGCCCAACCTTCATTTTCTGTTACCTCCCTATTGACCCTGCTACTTCTCACCCCGGATCCTACTGTGAGAGTCAGGTAAAGGTTAAATTTCCACAGAGAAAGAGAATAATCCAGAGATTTAAAGAACAAAGGTCCCAGGAAGTGGTACACTGTAGGTGGGCTGGGCTTGACCAATAGGAAGTAAGTGGATTGTTCCAAGAAGACCCCAAAATCAAGATAAGGATCAAGCCAGCTCAGACCAGTTGGGGTCAACCTGAGGACACCTGAAAAGTGCTAGTGCGCCTGCTTTAATGAGCTTCATTACTATTATCTGACACACCCCGCATAAAATTGGAGCCTCATTAACGAGACATGGGATGTATGACCAGGGGAGGGGGAACATACTTGAGCATGTCAAGGGGAAGCATGTTAGGAGGGGTGTGGCCTGGGAAGGGATGGACCAATCCTAGCCTGGGAGGTTTCGCTCTGAATTCAACTGCATAAAAGCACACTTGCCCTTGCACACAGGGCCCACCCCTCCTGAAGAGGGGTGGAGCCTGCTTCTGGCCAGAAACGTCTAAATCCTCTGGACTTTCTTTATAATAAATTTTCTTGATACTAAATTTTGGTGTCAAGCCTATTTCTAACACTATCTACACCCCATTCTACCTCAAAGTCACTCCCATCAAGGTCCTCCTCGGACCCTTCCTCCAGTCACCCCAAACTACTTGGCCACTCCTAGATCCCTCCCACAGTCTTTCTGTATGTAAAACACATCTTGGCCACTATTAAAAGGTTGAGATTTACTGTAGCCCACTTGTCAATATGAGTGTCACAAATGTTCATATTTCTTAAGAATCTGGCCAATATGGAGAATTTTTAATAAACCTTATCTTTGGCTGAAAGAAGGCTTAGGTTGAATTCATTCAGGCAGGAATAGGACCATAATTCACCATGAACTGGGAGCACACATTCTGAAAGTCTAAATGTGAAGGTTCAGATTCAATGTGGAGAATGATTGTCCAGGTGTGGAGAAGCAAGAGAACAGTAACTGACATGGTAAAATAGTCTAAATCATTCTAAATCTAACTCAACTTTGAAGGTAAATTTATCAGGTTATGAGTGACCTGCAAAATGCTCCAGTGCATCCTGAACTAGATTGTAATTTTGAATGTTTAACAAAATAAATAAAAATACAATATAATAAAGACAATGTTAATTTGTGGTTTTCTAAGTCAATATCCCCCCCTCAGGGATTAATGTCTATTTCAGTTTGACATATTTGGTGTAAAGGGTAAAAAAAAAAAGCTATGATTCTTGAACTCTTTTCCTGCTCACTGTCACTTCTAGAATGGAAGGTGCTACACAGGCCTGAAGGCCTTGGAGATAAATACATCAGCTCTTCTGCCTTTTACTGAAAGTCCTCAATCAGACTCAAATCTACTTCTTCAGTTTTCTGTCACACCATGTACATTATGTTTTAGCCAAATTAAACTTTTAGCTGTGGCTGGATGAGATAACCATTTATATCATGCCTTCTGAGTGCTAGGCTAAGTACTTTATAAATCTTTACAAATACTACCTTATTTGATCCTCACAACAACCCAGGGAGGTAGGTGCTGCTATTATATGAATTTTATAATTGAAGAAACTGAGGCAAACATAGATTAAACGACTTTCCCAGTCTCTATACAGCACTTAAGTGACTGAAGTAGTATTTGAACTCAGGTCTTCCTGACTCCAGGTAGAGCAACATATACCCTGCACAACCTACTTTCCAACCAAGTTAAAGTCATAAATATCTTTGTTCTATAACACTTATACTCTAGTTAACTGGAAATAGGGAATAATATTTAACAGATAGCTATCTGCTTTCTTCAAACAACTTGCCTTTGTCTACTCTATAGTTGTCTTCGTAAAGAAATTTTAAAACATACCTGTGTCCAAATATATTTTCTCCAAAGATGGGTACTAGGAAATCATTTGTTTTCTCTTAGATAAATTAATTTAGGATTCAATCTTTTTCATTCCTGTCTCACAACAAAAAGAAATGAACAAAAACATAACAAAACAAAAACATTTGTTTGTTTTATTAGGAAATTTCAACTAGCATAATAAAAGGCAGCAAGAAGAAGCTGATAGCAGAAGGTTCTTAGCCCCAGCACATATCAGCAGCCAAGGTCCCTCAATCCTGGTTCAGCAGGCCAGTGTCATAGCAGGCTAGTTGTGAGGACTCCAGCCCCAGTGAAAAAGGCAAGTTGCCATTCCGAGAAACCAGGTAAAAATAGGTACAATTATGCTGGCCATCCAAGTGCAATGAATAAGACACCAGTACCTTAGTCCCAGCACACCAAACCAGTGACCAGGCCCCTGGCCGCCAGCACAAGAAGCTTAAGACAGTGTCCCCTGTGTCCCAGGAGGAGAGCTCAACTTTAAAAACCATGAAAGAGGCAAAAAAAAAAATAGCAAGAAGCAAAAACAAACATTGACCATAGAAAGTTACTATAGTGACAGGGAGAATCAACACACAAACTTAGAAGATGACAGCATTGTCAATATACCTACATCCAAAACCTAAAATGGTAGTATGAATTAGTCTCAAGCCCAAGAAGCCTTCTTGGAAGAGCTCAAAAAGGATTTTAAAAGTCAAATAAGAAAGGTGGAAGAAAAATTGGGAAAAGAAATGAAAGATATGCAAAGAGAGAGTCAACGGCCTGGAAAAGGAAGGACAAAAATTGACTGAAGAAAACAATTCTTTAAAAAGATACAATTGGCCAAGTGGAAAACAAAAATCCACTGAAGAAAAAAACTCCTTAAAAAGTAGTATTGGCCAAATGGGAAAGGAGATACAAAAGCTAACTGAAGAAAATAATTCCTTAAAAATTAGAATTGGGCAAGTGGAAGCTAATGACTTTATGAGACATCAAGGATAAGTCAAACAAAATTAAAAGAATGAAAAAATAGAAGAAAACATAAAATACCTCATTGGAAAAGCAACTGACCCAGAAAATAGATTCAGGAGAGATAATTTAAGAATTATTGGACTACATCAAAGCCATGATCAAAACAAAAGCCTACACAGCATCTTTCAAGAAATTATCAAGGAAAACTGCCCTGATATTCTGGAACCAGAGGGCAAAATAGACATTGAAAGAATCCACCAATCACCTCAGAAAAAAAGATCCTAAAATGAAAATTCCAAGGAATATTGTAGCCAAATTCCAGAATTATCAGGTCAAGGAGAAAATACTACAAGCAGATAAAAACAAACAATTTAAATATCAGGGAGTCACAATCATGATTACACAGGACTTAGCTGCAACATTAAAGGATTAGGGGGCTTGGATTATGATATTCTGAAAGGTAAAAGAGCTTGGATTATAATCAAGAATCAACTACCCAGCAAAATTGAGGATAATCTTTCAGGGAAAAAGATGGATATTCAATGAAATAGAGGACTTTTAATCATTCCTGATGAAAAGACCAGAGCTAAATGGAAAATTCAATTTTAAAATCCAAGACTCAAGACAAGTATAAAAAGGTAAACAGGAAAGAAATGATAAGTAGCATCTATTGAAAACCATCAGCAAGTATTATATGTAATGGGGATAAGCTAGAAGCTTTCCCAATAAGATCAGTTGTGAAACAAGGATGTCCATTATCTCCACTGTTATTCAATATTATATTAGAAATGTTAGCTTTAGCAATAAGAAAAGAAAAAAGATATTGAGAGAATTAGAATAGGCAATGAGGAAACACAACTATCACACTTTGCAGATGATATGATGGAATACTTAGTGAATCCTATGAATCAACTAAATAAGTACTTGAAACAATTAACAAATTTAGTAAAGTTGCAGGATAAAAAAAATCACATAAATCATCAGCATTTCCATATATTACCAAGAAAACCCAGCAGCAAGAGATAGCAATAGAAATTCCATTGAAAATAACTATAGATAATATAAAATATTTTAGAATCTAACTGCCAAGAGAAACCCAGGAACCATAGGAGCACAATTACAAAACACTTTTCAAACAAATAAAGTCAGATCTGAATAATTGGAAAAATATCAGGTGCTCATGGGTAGGCTGAGCTAATATAATAAAGACAATTCTACCTAAATTAATATACTTATTCAATGCCATATCAATTAAACTACCAAAAATATTTTTTAGAGCTAGAAAAAAATAATAACAAAATTCATGTGGAAGAATTAAAGGTCAAGAATATCAAGGGAATTGATGAAAAAAATTCAAAGGAAGGTGGTCTAGCAATACCAGCTCTAAAAGTATTTTGTAAAGCAACAATGATCAAAAGTATTTGGTACTGGCTAAGAAACAGAGTTGTGGATCAATGGAATAGGTTAGGTATACAAGACACAGTAGTCAATGACTTTAGTAATCTACTATTTGCTAAACCCAGACTCCAGCTTCTGAGGAAAAAAAAAAAACACCTCACTATTTGACAAAAACTGCTGGGAAAACTGGAAAACAGTATGGCAGAAACTAGGCATATACCAATATCTTACATTGTATACTAAGATAAGGTCAAAATGTGTACACAATTTAGACATAGAGCCTGATACATAAGCAAATTTGAGAGCAAGGAACAGTTTACCTGTCAGATCTATGGAGAAGGGAAGAATTTATGACTAAACAGGAGATAGAGAAGATTATGAAATGCAAAACATAATTTTGATTACATCAAATTAAAAAGGTTTTGCACAAAGAAAGCCAATGCAACCAATATTAGAAGGGAAGCAAAAAGATGGGAAATAGTTTTTAGTGCCAATGTTTCTGATAAAGACCTCATTTTAAAATATATAGAAAACTGAGTTAAATTCATAAGAATACAAATCATTTCCCAATAGATAAATAGTTAAAAGACATGAACAGGCAATTTCAGATGAAGAAATTAAAGTAATCTATAGTAATATGAAAAAATGCTCTGAATTACTATTAATTAGAGAAACACAAATTAAAACAGCTCTGAGGTACCACCTCATACTTTTTTGACTGATTAATATGATGAAAAAGGAAAATGATAAATGTTGGAGATATGGGAAAATTGGATTACTAGTGCATTGTTGGTAGAGTTGTGAACTGATTCAAGCACTTTGGAGAGTAATTTGGAACTATGCCCAATGGGCTATAAAACTGTGCATATTCTTTGATATGACAATACCACTACTAGGTCTGTATCCCAAAGATATGAAATGACAAGTCTAGTTTAAAAAGTTTGAATAAGTTAAGCCAAATACTATATGGAGTCTTCCCTGATTTTCTCACTTGGAGTTGTTCAGTCTCACCTCTGAATTGTCATACCACTTTTATTTTTTTTTGCATATGTCATATGGACTTGTCTACACATGTTGGGTAGGGCCCTACCTAGTTTTTTTTGCAGATATAGCTTATCATCTCTTGTAACTTGTTAAAAAGGTTGCTCACATGAGGTTCTGTTACAGTACATTACTTTTACCTGCAGGCAAATTGAGGTTGATACCAAGTGAAATATTTTTATCCAAAGGTTGGCTCTTCCCTTTTGTTCAGTCTATTGTTTTTACTCTCTGAGTGCCACTGGCTTGTGACATCAGCTCTTGGCCCAGCTGGGCACTGATTTAAACAATTTAATCAGGTGTGTAACAGATTTTTTCAAGTCATAACACCAGGTAAAATAAAGATGCTAAAAACCTAGAGTTGGACCTGTCTGCTACAAAGCAATGACTCTTAATTTGATTTCTATTGACATAATTCTGTGCTCTAGTAAAAAATGCGTAAATAAAAGGGCACGTGATTATGTGGTTCTGACTAAGGAAAAACTTCAAATTTCCTGTTACATCTTTCATCTCTGAGTCTGAGGAAGAACAGCAGGGAGACAGAATGTGCCTTTCAAGGCACCAGCTAATGACTGAAGTCAGCATAAAATGATGTATAACTAGCTTTCAGAAGCAGTAGGAAGGAATGGCTAAAATGACAGAAGCTTAAGATAAATCCAGCAGGATTACACTAGTCAGGAGTCACTAGTCAGACCCCCATTGCATTGTAATCTCCACAAAAAATGATCTCTCTTTTTAAAACTTTTTTCCCTACCATCATCTAGTATGCTATATCAAAAACTCCAGATGTTTTCCATACAAATTAGTATCTAGCCACCCTTTCTCCATTCTGTACTAGTACTATTGATTTGTATTCAAAATTAAATATAGAACTTTACATTTATCAATCAACAAGCATTTATTAAGAGACTATTGGGCTATAAAACTGTGCATCCTCTTTGACTCAGCAATACTGTTACTATGGAAAATACTCTCTATACCTCCAGGAGAGCAAAGAAAAAGGAAAAGCACCCATATGTACAGAAATATTTACACCCTTTCTTTTTTGTGGTAGCAAAGAATAGAAATGGAAGCAATATCCATTAACTGGGTAATGGTCAAACAAGTTATTATATATGAATGTGATGGAATACTGATGTGCAATAAGAAATGATGAAGGGCATGCTTTCAGAAAAACCTGGGAAGACTTAGAGGAACTTATGCAAAGTGAAGTAAATAGAACCAGGAGAACAATCTACATATTAACAGTAATATTATAAAGATAATCAACTGTAAAAGACTTAATAACTCTGATCAATAGAGTGATCCACCACAACTCATAATGTAAACCTCTATCCACCTCCAGATGGTGGACTGATGGACTCAGAGTGCAAATTAAAGCGTTATTTCCTGTACTATTTTCTTGCTTTTCTTTGGGGGCAAGGCATGACTAATGCAAAAATGTTTTGCATTACTTCATATGTATAATGGGTACTATATTTCTTGCTTTCACAATGGGTAGGGGAGAACAGAGGGAGAGGATTTAGAACTGAAGATAGAAATAATTTTTTAAAAGAACACCTGTTTTTGTTTTGTTTGTTTTGTTTTGTTTTAAGATCCCATGTGTCAAATGTCAGGCATTGTGTTGAGTACTGGGTATACAAAAGGACATAAATTTAAGAAGTCCCTGCTTTCCAGAAACTTATATTCTCACATGGCCTATACATATACAGGTACATACAAAAAACAGACAAAATAAATACAACATAATTTGGGGGAGTACTAACATCTGAGGAAGATGGGAAGAGGACTTACATAGGAAGTTGTATTTGAGCTGAGCTTTGAAGAAAACCAGGGAGTTTTAGAGGCAGTTAAGAAGGGATTGTATTCCAAGCATGGGGGGACTGATTGGAAATAGAGTATTAGGTGAGGCACAGCAAGGTCAATTTTACTTGACTGGTGAGTGAAGAGGAGTATTGCATAGAAAGGTAAGGCTGAAGTCAGGAGAGGGGGGCAAAGAGAGACTCATAAGCTAGCTACGTACCTGTTAGACTTAGCTATGAGAAAATACTTCTTTCTGTAATCACTTTCTCCTTAGAGATAATCCATTTGTAGAATGGCTTTGATCAAAATGAGATGTATAAAGTGATGAAGTAGAAAGTATCAAGGCTATAGTCCTTGAAGAGCTGCCAAATCAGATGGCAACTTTCAGTCTTATCAGAGATGTAGAAAGAAGTTTTGGAAGCCAGAAACTGCATTATCCTACTATATTTATATCTCTCATTGACTTTAGAGATTTCACCAAACACAACTGTGAAAACAGAGGGACTTAGATCTGGGATTGTTTTTGTATCTGTCATTTGTATTTGCAACATTTCATTGTCTGGAATGTGAACATGACAAAAGGAATGTTAGCTTTGATCTCTTCCCCAATGCAGAATGAGGTACAAGAGCTGTCATTGTGTAGCTGTACCTATGGATTCTGTGTTTTTAACAGGCTTCTCATAAATCCGCTGTGACCTGACAGAAGGCTTTACCAAGCTACATTTTAATGGACCCAAATAAAAGCATACACAATGTCTTTTCATTTTCTTCTCCTTCTTCCAGGGAGGCATTGTCTTGCACAAAGTGTCACCATCATCAGCTCTGTATAGATGAATAGAAACAAATTTCATAAGGCAAGAAGTGCAATTTTTGAACTATGAACTGTTTACATTTTTCAACCTTTAAAATAACAACTTGAATAAAAATCAGATCAGGTTCACACACACTTATTAAGTGTTTACACTGTGCCAGACACTGTGCACTGGGGAGGATAAAAAGAAAGGTAAAAACAGTCCCTGTCCTCAAGGAATGTAAATAATAGAAGTTAAGAGTTTCATAGACCCAGCTCTTTACCTGGAAAACTTGTTTCCAATGGGGAAAAATACAAATTAATTTCAAAGTAAATTCAAATTAATTTCAAAGTACTATATTATCCTACACTTAAATCACTTTCCAGTACCTCATTATGCTGTGTAGATTACCCTGCATTCTTATAGGAAATGCCAAGAGAGTTAAAGCTCAGACAGGTTCAACTATGATGGAACTAGTAATAATCTGTGCTTAAGTTCTCCATGAAGTAGTCTTTTAGGCAAGCATACATTTGGCACTCTAACAATTTGTCAGATGTGTGGGTGATTGGAACAGGAAGAGACTGAATGTAGAAAGACTAAGTATGAGGGCACTGTCCAGGGAAGTGATAATTAGAGCCTAAACAAAGGTGGCACCTACTGAGTAAGAAAACCAAAATATGAGTCATCTGTGTAGAGATGAAACCAAGAAAGACAAGAGATCCAAAAACAGAATCCCGGGGAACACCAGCCTTAGGGAGATGTAAAAGGAAACATGTCATAGTTCATCCTCAGATCTTCAAGAAAATCACTCCACTGATGCCCAAAGATCATCTCTTTTTTACACAATTTAAAGTGAATTTTGTGCTCTAGAGCAAGGGTTCTTAAGCCTTTTTTGTGTCTTGAACCTTTTTAATAGTCTGAGGAAACCTAAGGATCCTTCTCAGGAATATTTAAGTATTTAAAAATGTTTACAGTAAAATATATGATTGCAAAGGAAATTAATTATATTGAAATACCTAATTATTTTTTTAAGTTCATGGTTGCATGTTTAAAATCTCAGTAGAATAACTGTATACATTTTAAAGAATTAGCAAAGGGCTTTTAGAGATGATCTAAACCTTTATAGAGGAGAAAAATAAGTACCAAAGAGGAAGATAAATCTGATTCTAGATCAGTACTATATGACCTATAACACTCCATTAACACATGCTTTGACACAGGTTCTGTGTTTTACATCATATATAGCATGAAGGACAAATATTACAATCCACTTTGAACTAGAAGAACTGGCTTTGGATCCATGTTGCCATGTATTGATTGTGCAATCTTGTGAGAATTCCTTCCTAGAACCCTCAGTTCCTCAATTCTAAAATAAAGGAAGTGGATTAGATGACTTCTAATATGTCTTCTTTCACTAACATCCTGGAATTCTGTGATGAATTCTTAAATAGGCTTCCATGGCAATGAGGAAGTTCATTTTTTTCCCTACTTCTTCTCTTCCCCAATAAATGAAAAAAAAAGTATCCATCTCTACAATAATTGAACTAATCCTCCTTCATGATGTGGTCAAAAAAGGGAACCAAATGAATGCCATAAATATTCATGGGATGGGATTAGCAGTGACATCATTGACTTTCTGAGGATAGCTGTAAATGTGGGGTTTTGTTCCCATAAACAATGATTTGCAGCAAGAGGCACAGTTTATGAGCAGTGCCTGAGAGAAAGGTTCCCACTAAAGTGAAGCAGTGATACTGACATCTTAATACACCATGACTCTGCCATGAGTAATGCCAGTCCAACAAATATCAGCATAATTAATAACAATTAGCCATTTAATGTGAAATGATGCCAACAATTTTGTCATGGAATAAATGGGTCTGTGCTATGGCTTGGTATTCTCTTTCAGAGCTAACTCATTTTACATGTTTGAGCATCTGTATTACAGAGGAAAATAAAAAACGCAAGAAAAACACAAGGTAAATAATATAAAGCCATTATCAGAAATTCAACTCTGGGTGTCAGGATTAGGGCTACTGTCCAAATCAACCCTGAGACTATCTGTAGTGACGGATTATTATGGAATTTACAGAATCTCAGAGTTTGAAGGAACGTTAGGCCAATCTCTAACCAACCACAAATTCCCCTTAACAATAATATCAGCAAGTACTAATTCAGTCTCTAATTAAAGATTTCCAATGCTTCCTCAAGGCAGCCTCTCTTTACAGGCTCTCTTTGCCCCTCTGTAATTTTTACCCTTTGTTCTGCCCTTTGGAACCAAACAGAATAGGGCCATAGGACATCAGTTACAATCTTATTCTTATAGTTTAAGAAACTGAGAAACAAAAAAGATAAGTGACTTGCCAAAGATCATACAGGTAGTAAGTTGCTGAAGCAAGATTTGAACTGAGGACTTCAAGTCCAATACTCTATGTCATGCTGCTTTTTAATCCTTTTTAAAATTGGCAATATTTGTAATATTTGAATATGCAATTGTATCCCACCCGAGCTTTTTCTTCTTTAGTTTAAATATTCCCATTTCTTTCATCTAACTTTATATGGCGCACATATAGCAGTCCTTTCACCTTTGTTTTTTTATCCATTGTAAGTATATTCTGTCTTTCCTTATCATGCCGCAGATAGGGTCTCAGAACCATTCTCTTATGCCCAAGACTACCCAGGTTAGTCTGAATTAATTTCTTGTCCGTGCACACACCCAAGAAAATTTTCCAGCTCCACATGTGTCCTTGATTCTCTCTTTGTCCACAAAGTCCCACATGAGATCATTCTTCAATGGCATGCTTTTGTAAAGTAAAATCAGCTTCCTACTCTTCCCTAGCTCTATCTTTTCCCAATACTCATTTTAACATCTACTACAGTGCCCCACTACATCCCCAAGACTGTCAAGAGTTTGAAGCACTTTTTATCCCATCTTTACTCAGATCCAGGCCAGGTGGAAATGCATATCTAAGTTTTCTCTGTTCTTTTTTTTCAACATCCTCTTCACACCCTAACAACTAAATGTGCTATTGCCTTGATTATTTTAGTGATAATTACTAGCATTTATATAGTGCTTTAAGGTTTGTAAAGCATTTTAGAAATATCTCGTTTTATCTTAACAACAGTACTAGAAAGTAGGTAATAATCCCATCCACCCTAAATTTTATTATCCTCATTTTACAGATGAGGAACCTGATGTACAGAGATTGTAATTTGCCCAAAGTCACACGGTCAGTGAGTGTTTGGAGCCACATTTGAACTCAGGTCTTCTGACTCCACGTCCAGTATAAGCTTGTTGACTTGACTTAATTTGACTGTTGATTTTTTTTCCCCATTGTACAGATATTAGTTTGTCTCATGCTTCCTACCTCACTGTTTACCTTCTCCCTACTTTCTCAATTGTTTTTTCCTTCGTAGTTCCTTGAGTTTGAATGGTCTTAGCTTTCTCAGGTTAGGGTGTCTGGATGACCAGCTGGGTTTCTGCACTGTGTAAACACCACTTGGAAAGGACAGGATGCATTATGTATTCCATGTTCCTTTTCAAGTACTGAAGTTTCTGCTTGTCTAACTGACTTTTCATTGTCATGTTTCCTCCCTTCCCTCCCCCTCCCCTTCCAGGCATAATCCCTTGCCTTTGAATTACTGTTCAGATTCAATAAACTTCGCTCTCCTTCCTCTCCAGGATATACTGAGGATTTACTCTACCATTCTCCAGATCTTCATACTGAAACTTAACTCCATCCCTGGAATACACAGGTTAGAACTACCCTCTTTCCCAACAGCCTCTCTCTCTGATGGATGATTCCTCTGACCAATTTATCTATCTATCTATCTATTTACCTAAGAAAGTAACTCTCTAAGACCATCTATTAAATTGTGGAAGGGTTACAATGGGCATTGTAAAAGGCACTGTCCCATCCCCAAATTAATCAAAATTATATATTCTCAAAGTATTGAAGTTCCATATAGGAAAATTCAAATTTCTATATGATACTTACAGCGTAGCCAACAAAAAAATTGCCAGTTGAACCTTTCTGGTATAATATGGCTCACTATTTGTTCAGCTTGAGCATAACTGCACCACACATCAATCATGGTCCCCATTCACATGCTTAAGGAAATAAAGAAATAAAAATAGTTAACATTCTTTTTTTCCTCTTTCAGTCAGCTGCATTGCTATGAATATGTTGTCTCTTATACCTCTGCTGTCTTCAGCCCCCCCCATAAAAAAAAGGTCTTTAAAATGTTCTCTCCTCTTATTTTAATCAAGGATAGACTTAGTGAATGAATATTCTATTCTCATAAAGATTTTATAGAAATAAGTTCTCAAATATTTGGGCTGGTTGCTATCCACGTATTTTAAATCACTTTGTGTGGTAAAAAAATAAACAAACAAACAAACAAAAAGCCATCATCTCTAATATTTTGCATTCTTCTGAAAATTCTTAGCTGACCCTAAAAGTAGACTTCTAGGAGTCTTTAAAATTGCCTCATAGGTAGCAAAGTAATCTTTAACATATACCTGGTCAATCCTACTTCTTTTCTCAATATCATCTTCTTAATAGCTATTTCAGCTTCCCCATACAGTACATGGAATAATAAGGCAGTAGAGTTACGTAAATTCGTATTATTATATCAACAAGGTTGGGTTTTGGTGCTAATATATATTAGTCACCTCTTTCTTTAGCTGTTCCCTCAGTTTTGTTATTAGGAACTTTGTCCTCTGCCTTCCCTCCTTTCCTGTTGTATTTCATCTCACATTTAAGTTTTGGTGACATGAGTTGATTTGTGGAAAAGGTATGCTCAACTTTGAGAATAATGAGACATGTTATATAACCAAGATCCAACTAACTGTTCATCTAGTGGATACCCTCTAAATAGCATTTAGGAACTGAGTAGTCCCATGGTGTGTGGGGAGCATTTTATTCAGATCTTCCCGGATTTTAAACAGAATTTTGATGAGGTGTTGATCTCACTAATTTCCTCCTTCCCTATTCTACTACCATTGCACACACAAACATCTGCAGGGAGGGTGTGCAAATTAGACTACAAAACTAAGCTAGATTTTTTACACACATTAAGTAACAGCTTAATGCAATTTAATAATTTGATAATTAAAAATAATAATTTTCATAGTATCTTGGGTTTAACAAAAAAAGAAAGAAAGAAAATATTCACAAGGTTAACTTGCAACTTTGAAGTCCAGGCTGAGCTAAGGCTTTGATCTGTAAATCAGGGCAATGAAGTTAAAAGTGTTTGCAGGTAATTACCTAGGTTTGCAGGTAATTACATTCATCCAGACGGATTAGCATATCAAAAGGTTTGGAACAGAAAATGGTTCAGATCTCTTTACAAGGAAACAAGATGCAGGCTTTAATTATTTTCTTGCATATAAACTGCATAGTGTTCCTATGATTGGGACCTTTTGGAAAGGATGACTCTTGAAGACTGCATTCTTGCACAGGAGATATATGCTGGGACATTCTAAAGCTGCACATATAAAACAATATTCAAACTATTATCTGATATTTCTTCATAACTGTATCTCTACCCAATTCCAACACAGTGACTTGTACATAAAAATCACTTTAAAATACTTGTTAGTAATAATAACAGGTCACAGGGGAAAGATATTTTCTTTGGTGTTAGAGGACCTGGATTCAAATCCTGTTTCTGATACTACTTCTGAAACCCTGGCAAGGTTCTTCCCTTTCTGGTGTTTGTTTCCTCATGAATAAAATGAAGAGGTTTGACCAGAAGGCCTCTGCCTTTCAACATACATCAAACCTATGATCCCCAAATCCCATGATACCCACATAATTAATTTATCTACGTAAATACATACACGTGTTTTGCACATACATATATATAACCTGTCTGGAACAGTGAAAACTTATATCCCTTTAGGGGAGCTGGGGAGGCCTTTTCCTGTTACTTAATTTGTTGTTCTGCTTGATTAAGAGTCTTTTCCTTTAAATGAATGTGTACTTTCTGGTTGCCTTAGCAAAATCAAAGAAATAGAGATATGAGTATGTGCTTATGCATGTATGAATGTGTGCATATGTATGTACGTATGTATCCTACATGTGTATGTGTGTGTGTGTGTGTGTGTGTATATATATATGGAGAGACAGAGAGACAGACAGAGAGGAGTATGCATAATGTAAACACAGCCATACATAAACATTTATATGTGTACATATCGATGTATAGATGCATGCAAAGATTTCATCAGAAAATACCTCCTACATCCCCAGGTTGATCCCAGCATCAGGTAATGCATTGAATTAAATAATCCTGCCCACCCCAAATGAAAAGTCAAATGTGATTCTGTGACACCATTTGCCCTCCAACACCTCCAACGAGTACAGCCTTTGCTGGATGATCTCCAGTGACAGGGACCACCTCCGAAATATGCCATTCCATTGCTGGCTAGCCTAAATTGCATGAAGGCGTTTGTTCATTTTTAAATTTTTCTACAACATTGAGCTGAAATTAGTGTTCTATTGTTCTTCCTAGTTTTATATTCTGGTGTCAAGCAGAAGTTGTCTTAATTACCATTGCCTCGTACAAGAGTCTGTGAATATTTGAAGGCATATATTACTCCCTCCTCTACCGCCACTCCTCATTAAACCCTTAAAGATGAAAATTCCACTATCTTATCTTTACCTTGGGGATTTAATTGACTTATTTGCCCCACCATGAGGGCTAATTTTTCCTTTATTTATCTAGCTGACTGACTTGCTGTTGGGTAGGCCCATTAAATGTTGACTTTTCATTACTTATTTTAAGAAGTAAGCAAGTTTTATATTCTATCATTGTACTAAAATGTTGTATGACAGAAAAAGCCCTAGATTTCAATCAGAGGACATGGTTTCAAATTCTTACTTTTTACCAATGTTACCTTGGACAAATCACTTCACCACCCTAGGCCTTAGTTTCCCCATATGAAAAAGAGGACATTGGATTAGATGATCCCTAAGGACCCTTCTACCTCTAATTCCATGAATATGACTGCTATCTATGTGTAGTTTTTGTATGGACTTCATTGTGGATCCTCTATATATAATGTATATGTCCTATATGCATTTTTCTTCATCAGTGTTGACTGGCTTAGTTTATTCTGATCAAAATGATTAAATGATTTAAAATGATTTAAAAAAAACCCTGGGAAGAGAGGGATAATGTTTGTATGAATGGCTATGTACATTCAGCACAATTGGGCATGACCTGTTAAAAAGCAAGAATGAAGATTCCTAATTATTTTGTCTTTGTTTTTCTCCACTCAACTCAGCTTTATGATTCATGGTGGAAAAATGAATAACTAAGAGAAATTTAGTTGAATTAGAGGAAATTTAGTTATAATAGTGACTTGGGATAGAATTCCAGGAATCAGAAATGACCTTAGAAGTTATCTTGCCCACCTAATGGGATCTGAGGCCTGATGCTTTTTTTTTTTCAACTAGAAAAATCTTTTCAAGCCTATAGCCCACAATGCTCAAGAAGGAAGGTATTAATGAGATTACTTAAGTAAGCGGTGTCCTCAAATATGTGTAAAATGGTGGGATGATGGATGAGCTTTGTAACTACTACTGAGTGGGCTTAGGGAAACAATTTGCCCCTTTGGCATGTTATCCTAGTGCAGCTGCTGATGCTCTAAGTTCTTTTTGAGTCTATAGCCTGCAATCTACAAATATGAGGGGAGGGGGGAAGCAAAGGGAGAAGGTAAAGATAGAAATGGCAGTCAAGCCCTGAGTTTGGTGATCTATGCTGTCTTTGCTTCAGTCAAGTAGGTTATTACTGAATTAAACCTACTGTCTTCCACAGTTGAGATACTTGCAGAATGTAATATTTGAACTTATAAAGTTCTCACTGGTGATATTGAAGGACTATCCCTATTTTGTGAATCAACACGTTTCCCTTGGAGCCTATCCATTTGGGAGTTACCTATATCTTATTTGATCACTCTGATCTTCAGTTTCCCCATCAATTAAAATATTTCGATCTATAGGTAACAAAAGTGGCCTGGAAAACTGTTTTGATTCAATTATAATGTCAGGGGAACTTAACAGTGCTGAAACTTAGGCTCAGACTAGGTTGGATTGGTTCTTTTCTCACAGAGTAGCTCCTAGGTACTTTCCATCATTTCTTGTATGTGCAATAGTCTGGAAAGAATTAAGAATCCTCAGGCTGGCTCTAGGATTTTATACCTGATCAGCTATTTTATCAACTCTTAAAAAAGTAGTAAGTAAAAGAGCCAGGGTTTGAATCCAGGTCCAGTAAATTCAAATCCAGCAAGATTTTTCAGACTTTTTTCATGTTTTCTCTCTTTGAAGGGTAAATGAATTCAGCTTTATTATTACCGATAGTTTTCCATGAATATAGAATTAGAATTACTTACATTGTGCTATTTGTGGTGTCAAAAGTCTCTGTGAATAAAACATTTTCCCATTTGCAAATGGACTTCCTAACATTTAATTGACTTGACATTTCATAACTAACACTTTTTATATGTAAATATGTGGCAGTCCATCCTCCATTCAGCCACTAAAGTGATTTTTCTATAGCACACTGATGATGTCATAACCCCACCCTCCACGTCCCAAATCAATCAATTCTAGTAGGTCCCTATAACCTCCTGGATTAATTACAAAATCCCCTGTTTGGCATTCAGATGTTTATTACTTGATTATTATTGATTGACTGAAGGAAACTTGCTGTTCACTGCTAGAAACAGAATGACATGATAACAAGGTCGTGGAACCAGAAGTCTGGAGACATGGGGTTAAACCCAAGCTCTGCCTCTAACTTACTACATGGCTTTCAGCAAATCACTCAACATCTCTGAGCCATTTTTCTATAAAAAAGAGGTTTGTATTGCTTAAGTGTCTTCTAGCACTGGCATTAATTGATTTTTTTTATGATTTCCTCTTGCTTGGGATTGTTAAAGAGGAGACTTCCACTCCTCTTTGCCATTTCATTGTTCTTACTGACCATCGGGAATGTAGCCTCACTGAAGGTTCATGCTATCTCAATGTAGTGCAGGAATGCATCAAATTAAGAATCTAAGCTCAGCATTCATCCCGTATGGCTGCACTTATGAACACCTGTATAGATAATGGAAAACTCATCCCTACCTTAGACCAGGTGAGTTTAGGACAAAGTAAAATGAACCAATAACTAATACTTGAAGGATGCTAGTTAAGTAAATAAAATCAAATACTGAATAATTTTGGTATATCTAATACTGTGTTACTGAATGGTGGACTAGTGGGTGGGAAATTAGAGGACTTGGGTTAGAATACTATTTCTAAATGTTACTTCCTTTGTGACCTTGCAACACAGGTGAAAACATGATTCTGCCACTTTAAGTTTCTCCTTGAAGACTCAAATGATGCTCAATAAAGGTTAAGAGGATCCTTCCTCATTCCTCTTTCCAGATTCTTTGCTCCTACTGTCTGTGCCTTAATCAACTCTGAGACCTAGGAGAATTAAGCGACATAGTATTTTTGATTGAATGATACACAGTAACATTTGGACTTTACATATAAAGAAATACTCGTGGTACTAAAGGATTGAGCAAAAATATGTTTTAGCCTCAGAGTTTATAACATTTTTATAAAATGTGACAGACTAGGCATTGAGTTCATAAGTATTTTGTTAAAGGGATCTTTTCTGATTAAATTGCCTCCTATAGGTATCAGCATATTCCCCAAATCCAAGAGAAAGCAGCATGGACTTCTAGCCCAAAGACTGTGAAAGCTTTAAATCTGATCTTTCTGTCATGGCATTAAATTACAATGTCAGAAATAAGAATCTAGGGCCCTTTGGTGGTATAAATTACTGGAAAAAGATTACAGTCTAAAACAGGCTGCATACATATTTAAAAAGTGCTGTGTATACGGATTGGAAAAATAGATAGCACTAAATCTAATAGGCCCATCTTGCTCTCTGGCCCTTAAGCAGTAATTTCAAATCTCTGTGTTTTGGAGGGTGGGACTGTAAATAGCATGCACATATGTAAAGTGATACTTTCTAATAGCTCATATGTTACAAACAAAGAGATGCCCCTTACTGAGATAAGAACAGAAAATAAATATTTTATCATGTCCCTGCTGTTTCTTACTGCAACAGTGAAATATTTGTCCCGCTTAATTATATAAACAAGATGTTGCTGCCAGCATCAGGTTTTGAAGATGGCCTGATACTCCACGCTCCTCCCTTTATAATAGGATCCATCACAGGCTTCAACAGTGAATTTTCTGAGATTTCAGAGGGATTTTTTAAATATTTCTATATAGCTGCATTTTCTTCCTTTATTCCCTGGTTTCCTTTTATTGAAAGACTGTTTCCTTTGCCAAACATATTACATCTTTTAGAGAGAGAAAAGTAGAAAAAATGATGACTTTACAGTTATCAGTTTCTATTTTCATAAGGAAAATTAAAAAATAAAAAGCATTGAGCAATCCTGCTGTTTCCATCAATATCACCAACATCATCATTGTCATCATGTGGGACCAGGATGAGGTTCATATCATCCTTATTGTCCTATCTGTTACTGGAACTGTGCCAAGAATGCTTTCAATGAGCCTATAGCATATAAGCCTATATCCTGTTCAACTATGAAAAGCAGTTACATTACCTGTGCAACGGTCTATAGTACATTAAATATAGAAGAATAATAGGGCTGTGACTTGTCTCAGAATGATTTCTATCTGAACCTCCATCGAAAAAGATGAAAATGAGAAAATAACTCACATTTTGATGGTGCTTTAGAGGTTACAAAGTGTTTTACATAAATTATATCATTTGATCCAAGAAAGAGTAATAGCCTGGAAGTCAAGAGACCCACTGGCATGAGTCTAGTCCTAGGCAACCACTTGTCTTATCACAGAGAAGTGACTTCACTGGCCATCAGTTCACAGCTCTCTCTAAAATGAAGTAAAAGGCTAAGACTAGATGAGCTTTAAAATCCCTTTGAGGTCAAAAATTCAAAGTCATCAGTCAAATACAAATTTCATTACAGCTTCCCAGTCTATAGCGGGATTCTCTGCAAAAATATGTTTTGGAAGAAAAAGTATGGAGTAACCAAAAAAGGTGAGATTTATATCAAATATATATATATTTATTTTCCACAATAAAAGTGACATTTGTTTGAACAGAATACCAGTGTTGGTATCAGTTTGTAACTCATAAGTTTCAAAATGTCATTGTATATGCATATATTTTAGAGATTAGTTTCTTTTTCTGTGGATTTTTTTTTTGTAGAAAGAGAACAAATGTTCTTAAAATATTGACCTCTTAGGAAGAGAAGCCAATAGATATACAAACAACTAAAGATGATGAGGATAAGGACGAGGTAATAGGGAGTGATTTTATTTTACAAAAAGCACTCAGGTAAGAAACTCTATCAATAAAAATAGATACTTCCTCTGCACATGTTTAGAGAACAATCAAAAGCAGTGAGAAGATGAAAGACTTACTCAAGGTTACCCTCCCAAGGCAGGTTAGAGATAGGACTAGAACACAGATCTTCCTGGTTTCTAGGCTTGCTCTTTATCCACTATATTATTCTGCCATGCAAAGACTAACGATGATGGAAATGATAAGTTTATAAACATATAGCTTATAGCAGCATATATTATTTTTTTATATTAATGTATTAGTAATATTCTCATTATAAAAATGAGGAAACTGAAACTCAGTGCATTTAAATGACTTACCCAAGGTCACGCAGCCAGTATGAGTGACTGAGAGGATTCAAATCCAGATGTTCTGACTTCAAAACCTACACTCTGGCTCTAGTCTAGAAGAGAATTTTATTAGGTAACTTTAAACTGACTGTGGATTCAGTTCCTCACCAAAAGAAGGGATAGAAACGATCATTAAAAAAAATAAAGACAATTTTAATTATGTGAAAAGGGAATAAGCATTTATTAAGTACCTAATATATGCCAGATACTTTGCTAAATACTTTAAAACTATTATCTCATTTGGAGCAGCTAGGTGGTACAGTGTATAGAGCACTGGCCCTGGATTCAGGAGGACCTGAGTTCAAATCCAGCTTCAGACACATAACACTTACTAGCTCTGTGACCCTTGGCAAGTCACTTAACCCCATTGTCCAGCCAAAAAAAAAAGCAGCAAAAAATTATTATCTCATTTGATCATCACAACAGCCCCAGAGATAAATATTATAATTACCCCTATTTCCCATTTAAGGGAATTGAGGCACAAAGAGGTTAAGTGACTAATCCAGGGTTATAAGTGAGTAAGTCTCTGAGGCTGGATATGAAATTAGGCTTTCTTGACTCTAAATTTGTTGCTCTATTCACTCTACCAACTGGCTGCCTTTGCAGGGACTGGAACTTTTTCAAGAACAAAATTTATTTAACCAAGGTGACATGTGATTGACTTGGAAAAAAAAATCTTTGTATCAAATATTCATCTATGTCGCTATTACCCACACTATATAGTGAATCAACAAAGAATTACAAGACCAAAAACCACTCCCTAATTTATGTGTTCAAAGATAAAAATAAATAGCTCTAAAATGAACTGCAAACTATTAATCATCTAAAAGATTGTTCTCAACCATTAAAAATAAAAGAAATGCCCATCAAAATAACTTCAAGGTTTTGTCTTGGGCCCCAGAAATTGGTAAAAATTACAAAAGACTGGGGTAGTCTAGGTGAGAGGGATTGTGAAATGATAGATACACTTAGGTCTATTGCTTCTAGTACCATGGATTAGTAAAGATATTTGGAATTATACTAAGAAAATGATTAAAATATCATTATCCTTTGGCCCAGAGATCCCACTGCCAGGCATTAGCCCTCAAGGAAGTCATTAATAAAAAGTCCCAGAAACACCATAGCATTTAAAGCAGCAGGTAACATGGTGGCACCGAAGTGAAAATGAATGAGATGCTCATCCATTCAAGAATGGCTAAAGAATTTGTGTTACATTAAAGGAACACCGTAATTGCAATGATAAATATGAAGAATAAGAGAAACATGGAAATAGATGAATTGATGAAAACTGAAGTAAGGAAAAACCAAGAAAACAATATACACAAGGATTACAACAATGTAAAAATGGGAATAATGATAGTGTCTACCTTATAGGTTTTTTTTGAGAGGACCAAGTGAAATAATATTTGCAAAAAGTTCTTAGCACAGTACCTGGCACATATGAGAACTCTATACATGATCATTTCCTTATTTCCCTTTCTTTGTATCCCCAGCTTGACACAGTGTGCTGCACACAGTAAGCATTTAATAAGTGCTTGCTGAGTGACTGACTAGCTATGTAATCACTGGGAAATAATTTTTTTTTCTTGTTCTTAATCTCCTCTCTTTATGGTGGCCAAAATAATATTCACATTCCCTTCCCCACAGGGTTGTGGTGAAAGAAGTATTAGATAAAGTTTTAAGAGACATAGTCATGAGAAATACCATAAAGAATATATCATTCTAGCATTTTTACCAGTTAGTTGGTCAAGAGACATTTATTAAGTGCTTACTGTGTACTGGGAATTGTGCTACCATCTGGAGGTACAAAGAAAGGCGAAAAATAGTCCCTCTTCTCAAGGAGCTCACAGTCTAATAGGGGAGATGACATGCATAGAAGGATGTGCAAAACAGACACACACACACACACACACATACATATCTATGCACATATACATACTGATGCTATATATACATACTGATACTATCTATACACATACATATATATATATACATATATATATATATATATATATATATATATATATATATATTCATGTATACACATACATATGTACATACTCACACAGTAAGTATAGATAATCTCAGAGGGAAGGCATTTGCCTAAAGGGGGACATTGAAAGGTTTCTTGTAGAAATTGGGATTTTAACTGAGACTTGAGGAGAGCCAGAGAAGCTAAAAGGCGAAGACAGAGATGAAGATCATTTCAGCCTTGGAGTAGACAGTGAAAATGCCCTGTCTGGAGCAGTGATTTGTGCAGGAAATAGCAAGGAGGTCAATGTCCCTAGATGGAACAGCACATGGAAGGTAGTGAGGTATACAGAAATTGGAAAAGTAGGAAGGGGTCAGGTTAGGAAGAGTGTTAAAATCCAAACCAAGGATTTTCTATCTGATATTGGAAATAATAGGAAGGCCTTGAATTGTATTGAGTGGGAGGTGGGCAACAGCAGGAGCATAGTCAAGCCTGTGCTTTTAGATAATCACTTTGATAACCAACTTGAAGGTAGACTGAAGTGGGGAGAGACTAGAGTGAGAGAGAACAAACAGAAAACTGTGCGAATAATGGATTGCCAACTGTGAGGCTGTTAGAAAATTTTAGAATATTCTTCCAAAGCTATAAAGTATGTTTTTGAGTCTAAGCTTCTTCCATGGCCCAGATTTCTTGATCAAGATGCTGGGTGTTCCTACTCTAATCTACTCTCTAGCATTCCTTAATAGATATGCAGAAATCATATCAATGTTAACCAAAGAGGAATCTAACTTGGTAACAAGATGAGGTGTTTTGCAAGTGTCTGTGGCATAAGTCATTATTTTTCTTTCAGTATTTAATTAAACACTTATGTGTATCTATGTAAAGGATTTGGAACAGCCAATTAAAATTTTCAACACAGCCTTTAAAAATTAATTAACCATTAATGTAACGGACTAACTCATAACACCAGTGTTTACCTACTGTAGAAAGAATCGTCTCCTCTGATTTGTCTAAATTGTATTTCTCTACCAAGAAATGCATTTCAGAAAAAAGAAGACAATCTATAATGTGCTTATATCATGGCTTGTGGAAAGAACACCAAATCTGGAGTCAATGAACTGACTTCAAATGCATCTCTGCTATTAACTAATTAGGGATCCTTGCCCAATTCACTGTCATTATCTGGACTTTAGTTTCCTCATCTGCAAGATTAAGGCCTTGGGCACAATGCTGCCCCTCCTCTTCTAAATCCTACAAAACTCCTATGCCTCAGGACACCTAACTTATATAGGTTTTTTTGAGGGGACCAAATGAAATTATATTTGCAAAAAGTACTTAACACAGTACCTGGCACATTATAAGAACTATATAAATGATCATTTCCTTATTTTCCTTTCTTTGTATCCCCTGACTTCATTAGTGTAAGTAGTACTTTTAGTAAATAGATTGCAGTCCTTCTGCAACTCAATAGATATTTTAGAGTTTCTATAGCCAAAAAAATTTATCACCCTGCAGTCTTCCTGGTCATTATCTTCTGTGAACTTAGCTGGTTTATCTTCCAACAGCAGAAATACAGATCATCAGTAGGCCCATCTGAAGATTTTCCTTTCCAAATGTGTAGAAGATGATAGAGTTTGAGCTTCTTTTGCATAACCTTTCAGAGGGAAACCAAGGTTAAGTCAGTACTGTAATATGTAGAAGACTGGACTTGGAGTCAGCAGAATTGACTCAGGATCTCATCTTCAACATTTACTAGCTATGTGACCCTGAGTAAGTCACTTGTCTCTTAAGACTCTATTTACTCATCTGTAGAATGGGGAAAATAATAATTGTATGGCCAAGTGGAGTCATAAAACCTGAGTTCAAATCCAAGTTCTGTATGCTTTTTAATATACACATATAACCCTAGAACAAGTCGGAAACTCTCTGGGCCTCAATTTCCTCACCTGTAAAATGACAAGGTTGAATCTCTGGAGTCCCTTCCAAATCTTGATTTATGACCCTATGAAGCAGAGAAAGAAACATATGTGTATCTATTCTCACATTTAGAAAAACCTTTTAGGGAGGACTACATTATAATATGGGAAAATTAGCAGCACTGTAAGTCAGGCTTGGTCCTCAAGTGCCACATTTAGAGAGCTCTGATAACATTTGCAGTCTTCAGCAGCATAGAAACAACAGACTTAGCACCTAATTAGCAAAAATAATGAATTTAAATGGAAAATTCCCAGATGGTAGGTAGCACGCTTCCTTCCCCCTTCGGCCACAACTGAGTTGAACTCTTTCTTGCTTTGCTCAAGTTCTGCTCCTCATTTTAATGCTAATTGTCCCAGATGTAAAAATTACCAAGTTATAGCTTTGAGAGCCAGTCCAGCACAGTGGAATTGGGCTCAGTTTAAATCATTTATGTTCAATTCCAGCAGTATTTCTCCATCAACCACTGACTGCACCAGGCTGTTCTGAGAAAGATACTGCTTAGTTAAGAGGCTTAGGTAAGAGGCTGGCCCAGTCCTCATTAGTTTACAATCTACATAGTTTATAGCCATATTGGGCTACGTGACATACATAAATGGTAATAATAGACACAAATAATTGTAATGATATGGAACTGTACGATGAAGAAATGTCAGTGTTTTCTTTCTAGTAATGGACACATTAAAGGATCAGGTAATCTAGTTCTAGATTAGTCACTAGAAAGTGGTCTATCCTTGGCATGTCACTGCAGTATAACATAAAGAATGCTTGATGTGGAGAAAGGATATCTGGGTTCAGATCCCATCCCCAATTTCTAGTGTGGAATCAGAGGCAAAACATAAAACCTCATCTGTGACAGAAAGGGTTGGATTACATGATCTTTAATGGCTCTCCCAAATCTAAATACAGTGGTCTACAACTATGACCAAGAAGTCACTTTTCTTTCATCTCAGGGTCTCCGTTTTCTCATATTTAAAATGGTGGTATTTGTAGATGCAGAAATAATTTCTATGAAAACTGAAGTGGCTTTTCCATTATGAAAAAAATAAAGATATGATAAGAGAAAATGGTTTCTTATTATCAAATTATTGGTATTAACTGACATTAGTAATGAGAAAACACTTTGGATGATACCTAGGGATATGAGTTGTGGGGATGTGTCCAGAATTTGACTGCAAGCTCCTTGAGGGCAGGAGCAGTCTTTTGCTTCCTTTTTTTGGGCACTATTAAATAGCACTGTGCTTAATAGTAATAGCACTTAGTAGGTACTTAAAATGTTAATTGATTAATTGATTGATTGATGGTATAGTGACTACTTGGGTATTGCTTGTCTAAACATGGCCTGGCAACCTGGTCTAAAATCCCTCTCCTTCACCTGCCATTGTGATTTTTTTCCTATATTCTTAGCTATGTGTTTGCCTCTCTTCTCAGTAGGACAATAAGACATCTCAGTGTTTCATTCTATTCTCACCTCAGATTCCCAAGCAAAACTGCTGCTTATAAGGATGGTCATTATAGAAATATATATGTCCAAAATTCTATAGAAATAAATATAAGTTTAAAGTCCACAGTTTACCCCAGCAAGGGATGATGAAGAGCAAAAAAGTGCCCAATATACAAACACAGATCAAGTATTGAACAGATGGTTTATTCTCAAAGCAAAAAGGGAAGAATATGAATCAATAAATAATCATAGAATATTTAGAAAAGGATCTGGTAACACACCATAACTAGTAAAATCTATTGGGGGAGGGCTAATAATAAAGTGTCGATGTGATAGAATTTTTTTTCTTTCCAAGGCTTTAATTAGCCATTTTGCATTTTGCCCTCACTGAGTACAATGTGATAAAATGCGAAGAATGATTGCCCTTCCATTGGCCTTACCTTCTCTCTAGTGGTGATTCTTTCCTTGCCAACAGTCTGCTATGACTGCTGCTGGACCCAGAAATACTCCAGATGTTATGCCTGCTTCTTGCCAGCTCTCATAGTCCTAAGATCTTTGGGTATTCATAAAATTGATATTAAAAGAGGATATTCACAAGACAGGCAATGGAAGCCATGGATCGTCATATAAGTCCAACTCCATATAAGGAACAGTGATTCCTGTCATTATTCTGCCTTGGCATAAAGGGTCTCCTTCTCTATCCCTGGATGAATTCTTATGTTGCTGCCTAGATTTTGGAAAGCTGAGAGTACCACCAGTCACCCATTGTGACACCCCATATAATTAACTTTTTTTTCTAGTTCAGCAACTAGTCTGGGGGATTCAGTCCAGTAATGATTCATACATATCTGAAAGTATGCAGATGATATCTACATATCTTTACATTTCAATGTGGTTTTCCAGTGGCAGAGAGTGAGTGTTCCAAAGCAGAAAAATTCCAAAGCAATTTCTTTCATGTGAATGTGGTGCAAAACAACATCCTCTAAGAGCTACAACTCATTGGAGAATTTGACAAAATAGATTCTTTCTGTCTCATGTGTTCTCTTGCTAGTCAGTTTTGTTTATGATTAGATCATGTCATAAGGTGGTAATGCATCTTTTGGTCATTCCTAATGACATTTTTGAACAATGACTTTCAGGAATATAACAGGAATGAAAAGCAGCTTGTCTATAGAAGAGGCAGGGAAAAAAACCTTCAATAAGATAAAAAGTGCTTCTAGTCGGCAGTTTACAGGGAAAGATAGAAGCTGTAGAAGCCCATCTCTGTGTGAAGAATAGTGGAATGATAAAAGAACTAGCAGTGAACTGTGCATTTTTGTGTGAAAGAATACTGTAGGAGGAGGAGCCAAGATGGCAGAGTAAAGGCAGTGACTTACCTGAGCTGTCTCTCAAACCCTTCCAAAGATCTTTAAAAATGACTCCAAACAAATTCTAGAGTAGCAAAACCCATAAAAAGACAGAATGAAATAAATTTCCAGCCCAAGACAACTTGGAAGGTCAGCAGGAAAGGTCTATTGCACCAGGGTGAGAGAGGGTGGCAGTGGAGAAGAAGGTGAAAGAGAAGGTCAGTCAGCACCGGTGGAGACCATGCCCTGGTAAACCTGAAGGAGACCTTGGGGCAACCGAATCACAGGTAACAGTGGTGGTTTCCAGACCTCTCAGTCCACAGATGCCAAAGACAACTTAGAAGGCCAGCAGGAAAGATCTGTTGTACCTGGGTGAGAGTGGAGAACAGCCCAGTATGGCCATGCCAGCACAGTATGGACCACAGAAACCCAGGAGCAGGCCTTGAGAGTGACTGAATCAACAGCAACAATGACAGTGGCTGCTTCTGGATCTCTCAGCCCACAGACAGTAAGGGGATTGAACAACTGGTAAGAAGGAGATTACAGAGGTCTTTTTGTTAGTACTGAGGCAGGACTTTTTGCTTTGCCGGTGCTCTGATCTGGGTGGTAGTCAGAGAGCAAGGAGGATCATTAGCATAGCAGAGCTTGTGGCCACAGTAGAGGGGAGAACCTTCCTCAAAGTTCCAAGGCCCAAAAGAGTGCTTGTGGTTGCTCACAGATAAGAGAACAGGCCAGGAGAGTAATAAACACTTCTCCTTAGATCATACTGTCTTGGAAGAACTGAAAACTTACAGGTCCCTAGAAGTATCTCTGAAAACAGCTGCATAAAAACCCTGAAGCTTGGGACAATGTGCCCTCCACCCTGGAAGCAGAGCCCTACTTTAACAAAGAGCTAAAAGTCAAATAACAGACTGGGAAAATGATCAAATAACAGAAAAAAAAACTGACTATAGAAAGTAATGAAGGTGACAAGACAGATCAAAACACACACTCAGAAGAAGACAACAAAATCAAAACTTCTAAATCCAAAGCCTCCAAGAAAAATATGATTTGGTCCCAGGCCATGGAAAAGCTCAAAAATAAAAAAGATTTTGACAATGAAGTAAGAGAGGTAAAGGAAAAATTGAGAAGAGAAATGAGAGTGATACAAGAAAATCATGAATACAGCTTGGTAAAAGAGAAACAAACAAAAAAAATACTGAAGAAAATAACACCTTAAAAAAACAGACCTAGATCAAATGGTAAAAGAGGTCCAAAAAGCCAATGAGTAGATGGATGCCTTCAAAACCAGAATTGGCCAAATGGAAAAGGAGGTCCAAAAACTCATTGAAGAAAATGATTCCTTAAAAATTAGAATGGAGCAAATGGAAACTAATGACTCAATGAGAAATCAAGAAACAATAAAACGAGCCAAAAGAATAAAAATAATAGAAGGCAATGTGAAATATTATATTGGGAAAACAACTGACCTGGAAAATAGATCCAGAAGAGTTAATTTTAAAATTATTAGACTACCTGGATGCCATGATCAAAAAAAAAAAAAGAGCCTAGGCATGATCTTTCAAGAAATTATCAAAGATAATTATCTTGATATTCTAGAACAGGAGAGTAAAATAGAAATTGAAAGAATCTACCAATTACCTCCTAAAAGAAATCCCAAAATGAAAAATCAAGGAATATTACAGCCAAATTACAGATTTCCCAAGTGAAGGAGAAAATTTTGCAAGCAGCCAGGAAGAAATTATTATAGAGGAATTAGAGAATCAGGGAAGTATAGTGATGGAGATATCATAATGCTTATCTTTAATTTCCTTCACCTATGTGGTCACCATTATGTATTTGTATACTTGAAAGAGGGCTAAGTTCCTTGAACAGTGTTGTTGAAGTTTGTCTTGGTTTGAGTTTTTTGTCTTGGTCTTTATTCCCCTTGACACAGAATGTGTAGTGACCAATGATGAGGACTATAAAATCAGATTCTCTTAAATATGATTTATCTGAATTGTTGGACATACCTACTACTTTCTCTGTTTCCCATTCTGCTACTTGTCAGTCAAATAAAACTGAAGTTTGGGGAATAATTTTGTTACATTTTGATGATTTCAAAAGAAGATATAAAGGGAAGGAGGGAAACAGAAGCTAGAGAAAAAGAGGAGGATGGGAAAAATTGTTTCACATAATTGGCATATGCAAGTAGAAGATCGTATAGAAAATGAAGGAGAGGAATGGGGTATGGGCAACACTCAAATCTCACTTTCATCTGAAGTGGTCAAAAGTGGAAAGAATACAAACAATATAGGTGGGAGCAGAAATATTTTTCTCTCAACATGAAAACAGGAAGGAAATACTATTTGCTCTCTCTCTCTCTCTCGTTCCTTCTCTTTTTTTTTGTTTTTTTCTTCTTTCTTGTGGTTCCTCCTATCTATTCTAATTCTTCTTTACAACATGACTAATGAAAATATGTTTAATGAGAATGTATATGTAGAGCCTATAACAGATTGCACACTGTCTTGGGGAGGAGGGGGAAGAAGGAGGTGGAGAAAATTTAAAACTCAAAAGCTTATGGAAATGAATGTTGAAAGCTAAAAATTAATTAATTAAAAAGGAAAGCAAAAGCATTTTGTTAAAACAAAAAAAAGAGAGAAGTTAAGGACCTGGAGCAAAAGCACATCATATCAAACCAAGACTACTGCTGCCAAAGATACTCCTTTTCATTCACCATTCCCTCCTTTTGTAAAGAGGGAGTGAGACACAGAGCGGAAAAAATAAAGGAGAACAGTATCTATGAAAATACACAACTAATAATAATAATTTGTGAATGAGATATATTTATTATAAAATGCAAGAGGATAATTAAAGACAGACACACAAATGCGTGTTATACTTGATTTGAACCTGAGTGCAAATGCTGGCTCCAAATTCTTTGCTTACTAGCTATATGACCTTCTGCAAGTCACTTCATGCATGGCTCTGGTTGTCAATTTCCTCTTGCATAGAATAAAAGGCTTATATACTCCATGATTTCTGAGACTCCTTTCCAGCATCATGGCATGACTAGCATCTCTCATATATTTTGGTAAATCTAATGATGCTTTATCTTTATTTTTCTTTTTCCTGACTAACGACCATTGTTACTGCTAACAAAGCTCTGACATTTTCTGTCCTTGAAGAACCACGGGTAAAACAAAGAGAAATCATTTTCTGAGCACTCAGGCTGGAATGACTTTGTGAAGTGCTCATTACCCCTCCCTTCCCCAGGTCTTTTTTCCCCCTTTGGTGTTTAAATCCTGTCCCAAGTTGCCTACTGTTTAATCAACAGTATAATGTGGCAACTCAGCCACAACACTGGTTTCTAGCTTATCAGACTGTCTGGAGCCTCCTCCCATCAAGCTTAACTTTGTACTTAACACCTTAATGGTCTTAACAAAAAGCCGAGGAGAAAAAGAGAGATGTTCTGAAATGGGGATAATTAAAGACAGACACACAAATGCATTTGGTGCCAGATTTGGTTACTTCAAATGAGCAAAATTAAAGTAAGCATTTTGTCTTCTCCAATTACACAGAGTTTCTCTCTTGAGGAGAATTAGGACAAATGGCTAGAAGACACTGAAGGGAAAAATCTTCCCCACCACCCCTCAGGCCTAGCAAATAGCTCACAGTTCAGCTAACAGTAGGGGTAATTCATGCTTACTCCATTCTTTCATTATTGTGGGATAAGGTGAAAGGTCATCCTTCCTACTTTTCCCCAAGTCTAACTTTATTTCAGGACTCAAGTTATAGTCCCAGATTTTCCCTCATATCTTCCATTAAACCAGTTTTGACTCTGCACTTCAGTTAATCAGTATGTCAACAGCACTTATTAAATTACCTTTGGTAAGTATTATTAAATACTTGTTATGCACTAAGTGCTAGATTTACAAATAGAGTAAAAAAATAGTCCTGGCCTCAAGTAGTATATATTCTAATGGAGGAAAACTACGACTATTCCCTTCCCACACCCATATTTACTTTTGGATAGGCAGCATTTTTTAGTGAGACAGGGATTCTTAATTATCGTGTGTGTGACTCCATTGACCCTCAGGAGAAGCCTATGGACTCCTCAGAATAATGTTTTAAATGTATAAAACGAAATACACAGGATTATAAAAAAAATCAGTTACATTGAAATAGTTATAAATATTTCACAAACACATGAACAAATAAATAACCAAGTTGAGGGACCATCCCCAACCCTAATTAAAAAATCCTGGCTCCATGGAAAGTGCTCTAGACTTGGTTAGGAGAAATGTATTGAGTTATTAGCTCTGACAGCTACTAGCTTTGAGAAATTGTTTTTGTTGTTTTTTCTTGTCATGTCTGACTTATAACCCCATTCATGACCCCATTTGGGCCTTTCTTGAGAAAGATACTGGATTGTTTTGCCATTTCCTTCTGCAGCTTATTTTATAAATGAGGAAACTGAAGCAAACCGGGTTAAGTGACTTGCCCAGGGTCACATAGCTGGTAAGGGTCTAAGGCTGGATTTGAATTCTGGAAGATGAGTCCTCCTGCCTCCAGGCCTGGCACTGTATCCATTGGGCCACCTAACAGCCCCACAGGAAATTAGCTATCAATGTTCCCTAAAGCTCCACTAAAATCCTTATAACTCTAGATTTATCTATCTTAGGGCTGTGGATGGGGCCTTCCAACTTCACAGATAAGGTAACAGGCCCAAAGAATGAAATGCCTTTCCTAAATTCTTAAACTGTTCCTTTGCTACAATTTGGGAAGTATATCTCCAGCAGAGGTGAAAACAGAATGAGTAGTCAAATGGACCCAGAAGCCTGGGAAAGCAAAACAACTTCTGGCCTTCGCAGTGTGGACTGATTCTTTGGTTTGAAATCTTATAAATTCCTAGGTCAAAAATGTTTGTATATTTGATGTGGGATGTTTTTGTAATTGCATTAGGATTATCTTCTTCCATATTCTACTCATTCATTGAGGGATCTTGAAATAAAACTGGATCTCAAAATCTTCATCCATGCACCTCAAATATCCATTCACTTTTTATTCATTTGGAGGTTTATAAGAAATATTATAAAATAATCATAGTTTTAATAACCCATACTTACTAAAAGGCTTCATAGTTTAGAAAGCACTTACAGACATCAGTTCAACAATCACGAAGGTAGTACAGTTTTCAGATGAGGAACCTGAGACTTAGAGAAACTAAAAGACTTGCCCAGTCACACAATCAGTAAGGATAGAGGGCCCAGGTAGGATTGGAGGTCTTCTTATGCCAAATACAGTGCATTTTCCACTACAATATTAATGAATCAACACCTATGCCTGTGACCCTTAAATTGCATTGCTTTCTCATCAAAGAGTCAATCACGTTATTCATTATTCAGTGTCTCAATTCATTTGTTTATTCATTCATTCCCTCAAATGTTTTGAAGAAATGTGTGAAGCCAGTTAGGCACCCAATCAGGGAAGTGGTTTACTGAGGTATAAGAAAAACACGTAAGTTGTAGTATTTCTAGGAGAATTATTCTCTCTCGGGGGCAGCTAGGTGGTGCGGTGGATAGAGCTCCAGCCTTAGAGTCAGGAGGACCTGAATTCAAATATGACCTCAGACACTTGACGCTTACTAGCTGTGTCACCTTGGGCAAGTCACTTAACCCTGATTGCCTAGCAAAAACAAAAAACAAAAAAAAAGAATTATTCTCATATATATACATATATATATGTATATATATGCATATATACATATATATGTATGTATGCATGTATATGTGTATATGTATATGTATGTATGTATATATGTATATACACACACATACATATATATGAATTTTTAGTTCTGCCTTAGTACTAGCACCTAGCATTCTAAACTTGCATATCTTGGTGTAGATCGATAGATCTGTAGATAGATAGATAGATAGATGGATAGATAGATAGATAGATAGATAGATAGATAGATAGATAGATAGATAGATAGATAGACAGACAGATAGATACATAGATAGATAGATAGGCAGGGGCATCTCCAAGGTAAGAATGTTACTGCTAGAGAGCTAAAGAAATCTGGAAAGTGAGGAGTAGAACCAGTTGAAGAGAGCATGGCTGGGGCACCTCATGTGATGGTGGTTTGGGTCAGAAAATGAGCTTCAGTATTTTCATCCAAAAAAAATGAAGAGACTGGCTCACATCATCTTTAGGTCTCTTTTAGGTCTAAAACTTATTATTTATGTTTCCTGTTACATATCTGGTAAGGACCAGACCAAAGCCCAGTGGTGAAGTGGATAAAGTTATTCTTGGGCGCTTTGAATTCCCTGTTCTTGTCCTTCCCTTAATCTCATATTATCCAACGTGCAAGGGACCTAGAATTCAATTTTATAGATAAATTGCTCTAAGAGGAGGAGCCCATGTTCCTCCCCTGTTTCCATTAGTGTCAGCTGGCTTAAATGTCAATCAGCATCAATTGGTGGCTGGCCTGATGCTGACTGAGAGCCCTGTTAACAACTGATATTTGAAGGAGCACTGAAGGACACTAGAATTGTTCTTTTTTTTTTTGTCTGCAGTTCCACTGATTCAACAAAACTAAGTCTCAGGCAATGACCTGCAGACCTGCTCTTCCAGAAACTCTGTAGCAACAGCATACACTGAAGAATTCTCCAGCTGCTGCTTATTTTCCCACAGTAGCATATCATTGGATGCAATGGTTTTGTGCTAGGGTCTCTGAGTTCCCAAGTAGGGAAATGCCAGACCTTCCTCCATTATACTTATGGTTTACCTGTGTCTCATTCCCTCCTTCAGGATTTAGCTCTAAACTGCTAATCTAAACAACCGTCCTAATGTAATCATAGTTCATATTTACTTAACCCTTCCAAGTTTGCCAAGTTCTTTCCTCAAAACAAAGTAGTGAAGGTGTAGTTAAATTTTTATGGTTCCCATCTTAGATAAAGAAACTGTCATTTAGAAAGGTTAAGCAACTTGCCCCCAGACTTAAAGCTGGGGGCAGGGATAATGTGTATTTACAGTTTAATTCCAGTAAATTTTCCACTATTTTTCAAGAGAATAGACTCCAAAATACAAAATAGTTGTAGAAAGAAATGTAAGTCGTTTGGTAGAGAAGAGAGTCAGAAAGGAGTTGTGGCTCCTATGTAGGATTTAGACAAGGGTGCCCACACACAAACCACATACAGTAAAGAATTTTGCCTACAGGGCAGCCTGAAAGCAAGGTAGATTGAAATAGTTGAATAATTGTAACCCAAAGCAGAAGGTTGGAGTTCCTGGTTATGGTAACCCAAAACAAGTATGTTTTGAGTGGATCTAGAGTTTGTGGGTATTCTTGTAGCTATCTCTGGAATTCCTTAAGAGTTGCTGGGGTCAAGTGATATGCTGGGCATAGACAACATTTTATCACATAAGGTTAGATTTAAACATTGTAATAATTTTTACGAACAGTGTAATAAATCATTTTTCCCACACCACTATACAACACTTAATCAATAAACCAATCAAAGAACATTTATTAAACATCAGCCCTGAGGATACAAAAAGAAGCAAAAGATAGTGCCCTCAAGGAGTTTACAATCTATGGCTCAATGTTCTTGCCTTCCAAGTTTACCTTTCCATTTTAAGCAACTGTATTCATTTACATAGGATCTCTCACAAATTTCAAATACTCATTCACAAATCCACACAAATGCAATTTCATTAGACTCCGGAAGTGTAGGGTTATTCTCTAATATTAAGTAAATGGTAATGACTTCACCTTTCCTAACAGAGATGTTCTGTGAATACATTTTATTGTCAGGGCCCTCTTCCTTTATCCGAATAGATTTCAATATGTATGTATTACTAGGCCTAAAGAAACCTCCATGTAAGCTCATATTTCCTACCTCCTCATCCTTAAGTGACTCAAAGAGGTCTCACCAAAGCTCAGTGGCTGGGCATTGTTCAATGGCCTTATATTTTGTGCAAGGGCTCTGGATTCATGATCTTTCCCAAAGAGACAGCAATGTTTACTAAAAAGGGCGTTTCTCTTGTAGTGAGATCTGTGTAGGAATCCTGGATCCAATAATTACCAGCAAGTCTTTTAATTTCACTGAACTGTTTCCTTATTTATAAAATGGAGATAAGCATACTTACACTACCTAACTTCCAGGTTCATTTGTGAAGGATGTGCTTTGTACTATTAAAGCACTAGAAAAAAGTGAATGGTCATTATCATTTCCCCCTTAAATTGACAAAACAGCAACCAAAACAGTGAATGCATGTCTTCCAAATCTATTCCCCCTTGGGATCAAAACAGGCAGACAGTTCATTTCACTACTATGAGGCCTAGAGCGAAAAAGAGAATGGATCACACAGTGCCTTGACATTTGTGTGAGAACACTCTGTGGCATGTGGCATATGTCTCTCCCCAAGTGAAAGGTATAGCACAAGCTGGTTGTTCAGCTGCAATACAGCTCAGAGCCCAGACTGAGTCTTTCCTCTTGCAAGCTGGCAGACAAACTCACACATCCTCCTTTCTTTCAGGCCTCCTGCACATTTGCTGGTGTTCTCCCAGAAACACACACACACACACACACACACACACACACACACACACACACACACACACACAGAGACACACACACACAGATTAGATGATATTCACACCTGAAAAAATGTTGGTGGCGGCTGCTACAGTCAGGACATTTGGTTCCACTGGTTTGGCAGATTAAAAATTCGAGGCTGCATCTGAGGAGGAGGAGTGAAAGGAAGAGCTCTATCCACTGAGCCACCATTTTATTATAATATAAACTACATATCTGGCAGTTTGTAGAAAATACTTTGACTTTAAGGCTGGAGCTCCTGGTGACCCTTCTGTAAGAGTCAGAGGCTATTTGGGCTAAAAGGCAGACTGAAGTAACTCCATTTAGAAACAATGGGGCAGGGGTGGGGAATCTGTAGCCTCCAGGCCACATGTGGCCCTCTAGGTCCTCGTGTGTGGCCCTTTGACTGAATCCAAACTTCACAAAACAAATCCCCTTAAGAAAAGGATTGATCCAAGTAAAACTTGGACTCAGTCAAAAGACCACATCCAAGGACCTAGAAGGCCACATATGGCCTCAGGGCCACAGGTTCCCCACCCCTGCATGGGCTGTTCTTGGTAAAATTTACTGAAGAACCTGAAGAATTCTTACATATAGTAAGAATCTCCCCTAAACCCATATGTAGCAGAGGGGTGTTGTGTGTGTCTCAAAGGGGGATAGAATAGATATCTTTAACCTTTTCTTCCTCCAGAAGGAGAAGCCAGAAGTTGGGGTCAGAAGCTTGGGCACTCTGTTCTCCTTAGAGAGAGAAGCTACCAGGCTACAATTATATCTTTTTGATCTCTTAAGTATTATTAGTTTAGAAGATATACTCTTCAAGTTCAAAGTAAACTTCTGATCACTATTCATTAAAGGGGAAAAGAGTAGCCAAGCTTTATATACAGTGCCTGACTCCCTTTCCATCCATAACCAGTCCCATAATAAATACGTATAGTAAATAGCAAAGACACCCATTAATCCAAGTCAATAGCAAAATAAAAATCAGAGAAAGTATATGTAGGACAGTATACACCATAAAATACAGGGTGAAGGAATTCACCCATTGGGAGTGAGGTAATCCAACTCAACCAAGAGAAAAGGAATCCCAGATCTCACCAAAGAAGCAATTCCACAGTCTTTCATATAGCAACATAGGAATAGGGACATGATGGAGATTGCTAATCCTCTCATGTTAGCTTCTTCGCAGTCTTACTTCAGTAATCTGAAGTGGAGCTGGCATCATCTGTCTTCTTACTTGAAGAGAGAAACCAGAAGCACCTGAAGAGACAACAGAGACCAAAGATACTCAAAGTCAAGAAATCCAAGATACTGAGGAAAGTGAAGATGTAAGAGTTCTTCTATCTCCTGCTCTCCATCTCATCCCTCACACAGGTGCTGGGAAATCATCACTAGAAATGAGGAGAGAGTCCCTTACCATTGGGCTTTACAGGCACTCTGGCTCTTGATAGAACTGATACTCAAAGCCATGTGTTTGAACCAAAGTGCAGTGCATTTTTCATTATATTATGAAAAACAACCCATGGATTTAGAGGAGAGAGACGAAAAATCAGTTATTTGGAGTACACAAAAAAGTTAGCCTTTTTCAATAGACTTTTCATTTTATAAATAGCTAATCTAAGAGCAAACAGAATACAGATTTCCCACTACTAACATTAATCTTAAGACATATCAATTGATTAAGCATCTCCTATGTGCAAGGCATATCCACAAGACAAATTAGGAAATAACTGAATGTGGAAGTGAGATTAGCAGAAAGTATAGTAGATGAAAGAAAGGTAGGATCATTTCTTGCTGGGATTTCAGTAAAGACTTTATGGAGCAAAAAAACATCTCTTAACCCAGACATTGGAAGAAGAGAAGGATTTCAAGAAGCAGTTTTAGGAACATATTTTTCAGAGATAGAGGGCTTGTACACATGTAGAGAAACCAAAGATGACAAGAAGAAATTGGGAAATGGCAAAGAGTGGAGTGTGTCTATAATTTGTACTGTGTGAAAGGGAGTTGTGTACAATAAACATAATGATACAAGTCTGGAAAGATAGATGAATGAATATACCAGGCTAAGTAGGTTAAAAGCCATAGACTAGCCTTGGTAAACAGAATACAAAAGAAGTTTTCAAAGTTTGGATTTGAACAGTTTATTAGAAAATCTTGATTTCATATGAAGTATTAATGGCACTGAAATCAAATAGGATGGAGGAATATTCAGATCTTCTCCATTGCACAAAAGGAGATAGACTTCACTCCATTTCAACTCAATTCATTTCAACAAAAATTCTTGGGTTGCAAATATTATTGGGTTTGTCTTATATGTAGAACACTGAATATTGAAGGAGATACAAAGTTTAGATGATGAACAATTACTGTTTTTATAGAACTTCTAGTGTAGTAAGGTTATAAAACACACAAATCTACAGATTAGCAATATTTAACCCACTTTTGGAGTTGGAGGAAAAGGCTTGGGTATAGTGTAAGGTAAGATGAGAGTTCTCTAAATGTAAGGGGATTGCAGTCTTAACTCAGGGGCAAATGACCACAGCAAATTTCAACTCTGATCTAAAGGGGGATGTGTAGGTAAAAGAGGCCAAACCAAATCAAACAAGTTAGAGTTAAAGGAGTGAGAAACTTTTACACTTACTTAAAGTGGAGAATAGTACAGTTCAAGACAGAAGAACATTCCAGTTGAATTATACACATAAAATTCTTTTAAATTCCATTTTCCCATAGAGGAGGTAACCCCATCTAGGCCTACTATGTAGAATAAATTTCTATTAGGGCATTCTTTCTTCTTTCTGGACCTTTCATCCACCCTCAACTATGGCCTACTCAGACCACGTCAGGGCTTCTGAAAGGGAAAAGCAACTTGGCTATTCATTCTGCTTTAATAAGTTGGGACCCACTAAGTACAAGTCTTCCAGTGAGATAGAGGATAACCAGGGCTTCCTACCTGCCCTGCCTTTGTATTCTAAATTCTTCGTGGCCCTACCCTTGTCCCTGCCTCAGTGATCTTTATACCCATGGGCACTGTCTCTAACATATTGATACACCGTAAGGGTGCTGTGCCATCTACCCTATCACTGCACCCCTAGGACTTCTGGGCCTTTCCGTCTGCCCTGTAGCCACTCTCTTTTATATGTGTTATTTTTCCCAATTAGGTGTGATGTCCTTGAATAGGACCTCCCTATCTCTCTCTCTTTCTCCCTGTCTTACAGTTCTCTCTGGCAGTTAGCACAGTATTGGGCATATCCTAAGTGATTAATAAATGCGTTTTCCTTCATTTGTTATGGATTGAGCTGAGCAAATCATACATCATCACTCCACAAGGGTAGACATCAAATGGCTCCTAATTTCCTCTAAGATAAAATACAAACGTCTGTGTTTGACTTTTAAATCGTTGCATGACCTGGCCCTAAACAATTTTTTTTTCAGCTTCATTATATATTACTCCCCTTCTTACACTCTGAATTCCAGCCAAACTGTCTTTCTTGCTATTCCTTACATGAGAACTCCACCTGGTTTCTACCTGCCTTTCACTGGTTTTCACCCATCCTTGGAATGTACTCACTCTTTAACTCCACCTAAGGGAATTCCTCACTTGCTTCAAGCACTGCTTTCTACATGACACTTTCTTGATCTCTCTAAATTTCTCCCTCCCTAAGCATTTTGTACTTACTCTTTCTTATATATATTTTTGTGTATATAACTTTGTATGAATAATTTGTTTAAACTTATAAGCATTTTGAGGGTAGGGACTGTTTCATTTTTTTTCTCTTTATATCCTAAGTGCCTAGGACAGTGTCTGTTATTAGGAGCTTAATAAATATTTATTGATTGATTAGTCTATTGAAGCTAAGTTCTCTGTTATTTAACCCAATGCCCTTTCCACTGGAGCAACTATCATGCTGCTTTATAGCTAATATCAATTCCATATTTCAAATTAATGGCATTGCAATTAATGAGCTTTTACTAAACACTCAAAATAACAGTCAACAAGTCATATAATTTTAATAGTCATTAGGTTGTTAAATGATTTAAAGAGTTAACACATCCTCTGTTTGATATTGTGCCTCTGGAATAAAAGCACATGAATTCCAATTCCATCTATAATGCTTACTATAAAGTGAGATAATATACGTAAAGTGTTTTCCAAACCTTAACGTGCTACGTAAATGCCAGATCATCTATTTTTAATGTTAATGTTATTACTACTTGTGTGACTTTTAGACAAGTCATATAATCTTCTTACCTTTTTGACTCCCCTACTCTATAAAATGAGGGTATTGGACTCAATGGCCCCTGAAGTCCTTTATATCTACAGATCTATGATCCTATATAATGTGACAAATTAAAAGTATGAGATACATAATTTCTGGGTAATTAATCATTTTTATTAATTATTGCTAGAGAATAATTAGTAAAAAAGATGGTCATTTGACCAAAACAAAGATCCCTCCTGGAGGCCTTTTGATGCTTATACACCCTTAGAAAATTGGGTGTTCCTGATAGGCAGCAATAAACTCTAATTGGTTAGCAATTAATGAGAGAATGAATATTATAATGACAGGTGGGCTAATTCTAATGAAGGACTGGGGGGACATCACAGTGACGCTGATCACTAGGTCTTGTACAAAGAGACTTATCTTTACCCAGACCATTTCTGTTGAGGGCAGTCTAGGCAAAGGGGTTCACTTCCACTCAGACCTATCTGAATAGAACATATTGTATTTAATAAACTAGAATCTCTCTACATTTTGATCAGATCTAAGCTTTCCTGGTTGGGTAAGTATTGCCCAAGATTTCCTATCATCATCAGTCCAGCTCTTCAGAGAACTAAGGTTTGACTTAACCTTCAAATGAGGAAATAGGAAGTGAAAAAAATCCTGTATCTGTCCAACATTAACAATTGGTTATTTAATAATCATTTAATATTTAATAATCAATTCTCTCAGTATAATCATTTTCATTAAATGGTTAGCCAACATAATCAGGGTATTGATACAAAGGAGATGGCACTAGAACACATTCTTGAGAAACTATCATGAAAGGGGTGGGCTCCCTTAGCCAATAAATGAAGGTGTAGACTAGCATCGGTTTCTCAAATTTATGTTTTTTTGCTTTAGGAAGTGTTCCTTTTCAGCAGCTAAGACTGTACACTGAATAGAACCTAGGACTTCAAGTCAGAAAGACTTGAGTTTGAATCCTGCCCTAGATACTTGCTTTGCTATGTTGGTCACTTGACTTGTGTTTGCTTTAGTTTTCCCTACTGTTCGTGTTGTTCAGTTGTTTTTCAGTCATGTTCAACTCTTTGTGACCCCATTTGGGGTTTTCTTGGCAAAGACGTTGGAGAAGCCATTTCCTTTTCCAGTTCATTTTACAGATGAGGAAGCTGAGGGAAACAGAGTTAAGTGACTTACCCAAGGTCACGCAACTAGTGAGTGTCTGAGGACAGACGTGAGCTCAGGAAGACGAATTTTCTTGACTCCAAGCTCAGCACTCTATTCATTGCACCACCCAGATGCCTTATTCAGTTGTAATTTTCAACTGTAGGATGAGGATAATAACAGCACCTATGTCCTAGGATTGTGGTGACGATCAGATGAGTTAACATATATATACAATGCTTTTCAAACTTTAAAGCACTGTTTAAACACTATCATTAATTCCCCCTCTCCCAGAAAGATAATCATAGGTACAAATACATTAAGGAAGAGAAAAGTATAACTTCAGTACTCTAGCAGCAGCTTTCTTATTTAAGCACAGTTCCAGAAAATTGCCTCACAATAACCTCTGTGTCATTTGGGGAAGCCAGATTTGAACAAAGCTCTGAAAGGCCTCTGATTGATTCCTACGCCCCAAGTGACCTTACTCTGATGACTAGATCTCAAGCGACTGTGACCTACAAGCTCTCAGAGTAGAGGGCAAAAGGAGTGAGGTTTTCTTAAGGACTGTTTAACTGATGGTCATGTCAGGTGTTGTGCCCTTAAGGAAGAGTGCAGAGACTGGGGAAAGTGCTAATGGACCTTTCTAGGCCCTGGGGGCAGGGTTTTCCTTTCAGCCATTTGGAGAAAGGGAAAAATCGTCTTCTACTATCCCGTTTGGGGAAACAACAACAACAGCACAACTAGCCTCCAGTAAACAATTTCTACCCTCTGGAATATGTTCTTTATCTGAACAGTAAATTTCCAAACTGCCACATTGACGCGTAATGTTATTTGCACTGCTGTTATTCAATACATGCCTATTATCGATAATAACCAACATGACAGTGTTTAATCATATTACATTTCTGATTCTACCTAATCTCCTACTCTGAGTGGCTTTGTCCTGGGCAAACTGACCATAGAAATAGGATCGAAGAGGGGTGAGAAGGATTCATAGATCAATAAAGTGTATTTACTATCTCAAAGATAATTATAATATTCTAGAACAGCCTGTTCATTGATGCCACAGATCAATTAAATTCAGGAAAGTTTATTAGGTGACTGATATATAAGACCCTGTGTTAGGTGGTGAATAAGATATAAATACACAGATATACAGTTATGTACACACATATGTATATTCACATAACTGAATGTGTACATATACATTATATATGTGTATATATAATATATATATGTATATACATACATATACACATATATATGCATGTTTATATGTAACTGTCTGTTTTAAGGGTGCTCAGAATCTACACAGGTAAACATATTTGGATCTTAGTAGCTAGACAACACAGTAGATTGAGCACTTGAAAAACAGGGTACTGATGAGATAGACAAAAGGATCTGACAATTAACTGGATGTGAGGGCTAAAGTCAATCATTACCTCATGCTGAAAGTAATGTTAAACTCATTTTACTAAGTGTTAAGGGAAATGAAGAACTCTGCCTAGGATTACACAGCTAGTAAGTGTCTGAGGTGAAATTCAAGTTCAGATTTCCTAATTCACAGAATAGTACTCTTTTTGCTTCAATGTATTGCCTCTCTTGAACATGACTGTAAAATCTCTATCATGGTCAACTAGAAAAATGATGATGCCATCAGAAGAAATAGGAATGAAGAAAGGCATTCTTCCCCTCCAGCCTGTCCTGGGAAGATGATTAATTCAATTTTGAACATATTGACTTGTTAGTGGGACATTCTGGGAGTGATATTTAGCAGGCAGTTGTAAGCAGAAGGTTGGAGCACAGAAAGAGGTGACAATGGTGACATAGGTAAAAGATGAAATAATCAATGAAAGAAAGGAGTGGAGTGTTTTCAGCCATCGGATAAATATCACAATTAGAGGTTATGGGGAGGAAAAAGGAAAACTCCCTCATTTAATAGAAGAGGAAACTGAGGCCCTGAGAGATCACGTCTTAACTAAATCAAATAGCTAACAAATTGAATAGCTAAGAGTTGATCCCAGGGTCTTGCAAATACTCTTTTGACTCTTCCACATTTCCTATCCAGAAAAGAGTGATCAGAAGTATCAAATGAAGTGCTGCAAAAAAAAAAAAAAGGTCAGAAGACTGAGCACTGGAAAGAAGCCACTTGATTCGACAGTTATTGAGCACACTGATAAGAATAATTTCAGGAGAATAGCAGGGAAATAAACCATACTGAGGGGCCTGAAAAATGATCGATTTGTGAGGAAGCAGGTGTACTTCATGTAGATTATTTGATCTTTCTAATATATTGTCAATTCAAGACAGGAAAGTGCAGGATGTTAATATGAAGAGAAAATATTAAGCAAAACATTTTATTTCTTATTTTTATTTTTTTTTTTAACATAGGGGAAACCTGAGCATATTTTTAGGTATAGAAAAGACAGCCCTCTAATTTGGCCATAAGCATGACCATTCCTTTTCATCTCCTCTAGGAGATTTTTCTCCTTTGCTCTTTTACCTCTCACTGGAGAAACTTCTTGGCAGAAATAAGAGGGGATGGACTCATGGTCATGAGAATCAGAAGTTTTTTGTCAGTCAGTGAAACAACAAACTTATGCAGATTTAGCTTTGGTAAAGAGGAGGCTCAATTTGTCCTCTGACACCAAAAGGAAGATGAATAAATAAGCAAAGAAAAAAGACAGATAGTCTATCTTATCTGTATGATAGGAGATGAAATAATCTTCTGATAGGACTGGTAATGAGGAACAGAGAGCTTGAAGAAGAGGTTTTTTTAAGCTTATAGAAGTTTTCCCTCATTTTTTTATGTTCTACATATTCGTAATTTCTTATCACCTGCCCCACTCCATAATATTCTGTTGCTTTCACATGCCACACTTGTTTGGTCATTTCCCTATCAATCTACCAAGAACATGGGGCAGGTAGGTGGTACAGTGGATAGAGCACTGACCCTGGAGTCAGGAGGACCTGAGTTCAAATCTAGCTTCAGACACTTAACTCTCACTAGCTGGGTAAGTCACTTAATCCCAATTACCTCACCAAAAATAATAATAATTAAGACAATTAATAACCAACAAAAGTTATACAAAATAAAAAATATAAAAATAAGCCCACAAAAAATCAACTTCATTTCTGTGTAACAATAACAAAAACCCATGAGAAAACAATACGAAGGGAAGTTTCACTTAAAATAGCTTAAAAAGTGGTGGCCCCAAAAGAAACATAGTACTCTAGATATGATATGAACAAGGTATCAGTAATTTCATCTCTCTTATCTTGTGCGCTGAGCAGCTAAAATACGTGTAAGATATTTGAGGAAATTTTCAACGGTCTTGGTGGGGAGCATGATGGGAGTTAAAGAGAGATGAATAAAAGGGTTACTGTGAATTAGCTGAAGTTAGTATAACTTAATAGTGGAGGCTTTTATAATTGTTTTGTGACTCCCTGTAGCATTGCTTGATCATCCAGAAGTAGGACAGAGAAGGCATATATTGGGAATCGTAAAGGCTCCCAATATATTCATTAGGTAGGAATAGCAGAAGGCCAAGGTGGTATATGAAACATGTGTGGAAAAAAGTGAAAAGGATAACTATAGGGTCAAGACTTTGAATGGAAGCAAGTAAGGCCAGAACAGACACACAAAACTGGGAGAACAAGGACTAGTTGAATACCTATCAAGTCATCATAAGGACAAAGAACAAGTCCAGAAATGAGACATCAAGATAAAAGGAAGATTTTGATGACAATAATTAATTTTGGAGCTCGGGATTATGGAGGTATAGTGGTCGTAAGTGCTTATTGTAAACGAAGGTGTGGTTTTGAAGAGGCAAGTGCTATTTAGTAGAAAGATAATTGGATTTAGAATTAGGAAGATAAGAGTTCAAATCTGGCCTCCTAGTCTTCCATTTTGATGGCTATTAAACTGGTCACTCAGAGCAAGATCTTAGATGAATCTCACCTACATTTCAGCAAAGTATTTGATGACGTATTTCCTGCTATTCTTATGGAGGAAAAAGAACTACAAAGAGACAAAAGCTAGCTATTAGTATAATTAGATGGATTCACAATAGGTTGAATGACTGGAAGGGTTTGGTGTCAATTTAGACAGTTATCTCTAGTGGAGTGCCCCAGGGATCTGTGTTTGGTTCTCTGCTTCTTAACATTAAAACAAACAAACAAACAAACATATAAAGGCATAGATGGCATATTCCTCTAATTTTCAGATGACACAAAGCCAGAAGGGTTTGCTAGTTAACACACTGGATGACAATAATGATCCACATAGATCTCAGTAGATTAGCCTTTGGCTTAAATCTAAAAAAGATGAAGTGAAATAAGGAATTATGTAAGATCTTGTACTTAGATTCCCCCAAAATAACCTTTATAAGTTGAGGGAGATATGGTATGAAAGCAAGTCCTTTGAAAATGGTCTGTGAGTTTTAGCGAAGTAAAAGCTCAACGTCAGTCAGTATGACAGCCAAGAAATTTCTGTCGTCATGTGCTCCATAGTGTTCAGGACTTTGTTGCTCTTGTTATTCAGTCATTTTCAGTCATGTTCAACTCTTTGTAATCCCATCTGTAATTTTCTTGGGAAAGATACTGGAGTGGTTTGCCATTTCCTTTTCTAGCCCATTTTACAGATGACTAAATGAGGCAAACAGGACTAAGTGACTTGCCTAGGGTCACACAGCTAGTAAGTATCCGATGTCAGATTTGAACTCAGGAAGATGAGTCTTCCTGACTCCAGGTCTTTCATTCTATCCACTGTGCTACCTAGCTGATCAGCATACAGGATGAGAGAGATGAAATTACTGATACCTTGTTCATGTCATATCTAGAGTACTATGTTTCTTTTGGGGCCACCACATTTCAGAAAGGATGACTTGTCCAGATCATGCCATAACCAAGGTGGTGAAGGGCCAAGCAGTTGAAGTAACTAAAGATTTTAAGGATAGAGAACAGAGTTTTAGGAAGACGTTTACCTTTGTCTAGAAGTATTGCAAGGTCATCCTGTGAAAAAGGAATTAAGAGTTTTCTGCTTTGCCCTAGAGGGCAGAATTAAGAGTACTGAACTGAAGTGTTAGAGAGACAAATTTAGACTTTATAAGGAAGGTGGGAGGCTTCCTAGCAATTATGTATATACAAAATCAGTGAGACACAGGAGGCTGGTGAGGCATCCCCTATTACTCCCTGTCCACCTCCTGTCAAACTCATCAGGCAAGGGAAGGATGATCATTTGGGGAGGGGGAGTATGTTTTAGAGAACATTCTTTTTCAGATATCAGTTAAATCAGATACTGGGCTTCCAAGAGATGATTGTTAAGTTTTCATTGTGGACGTCGACACCTCAGAAATTGGCAAAAGCCACAAAGAAGTGCTAATTTCTTGTTTGTGTTGACTTAAAAATTGATGCACAAAATATTAATGATGTAGATTAAACTTTAAAATGTGTCATGAGATTTGAGAGAGCTGGGTGTTAACATACCTCCAGAGAGCCAGGTGTTAATGTACCACCATTCTACTGAGAGATGCCTTCTGAGTTCCCTCTAACCCTGAGATTTTCTGATTTTCTCCTTCTACACCATTTTTGTACACACAAAAATCTAATCTCCATGCTTCATGCTCTTGCGCTTGTTTGCTTTTCTTACTTCTTACCTTAACTAAAGGAAATCATTTTCATCTTAAATGTGTTTGGATCTTAGCAAATGGATTTTATTGGTAGGATAACTCACCAAAGAGACAACATACTAGCTCTCTCTCTCTCTCTCTCTCTCTCTCTCTCTCTCTGTCTCTCTCTCTCTCTCTCTCTCTCTCTCTCTCTTCTCTCTCTGTGTCTGTCTGTCTCTCTCTCTCTCTCTCTCTCCTCTCTCTCTCTCTCTCACACACACACACACACACACACACACACACACACACACACACAGACTTGTCTTTGACTCCAAGTTCTGATTTTTACATTTGTGCTTGTCACCATCAAAGGTTTAAACTTTCTCCTTGCCTTACGTATTAGCTCTGCTGCCAGACAGAGAGACAGACATGGGATCTATGAGATATATAGTCTTAATTATACAAAGAAGCCTCACCCGGCCCAAGTAGAAGCCACTGCCAGGCTTTAAAAAGTGCTATAATGGAAGATTTAAGCCATAATAAACAATTTTATATGCAATTTCCACAAACATATTTTCATTTGCCATAAAACAGCAAACACTGAAGGAGGAAGGAGGAGAAATGTGTACAAAGAAGGCCAAAAAGCCCAAACTGCCTACTTGTGTGTCTAAAACAAAATTCTATTCTATATCAAAATATATTTATCTAATGGTTGCTTAAAGGGAAGTAAATATTTTCAGACAGTCTGCATTCTGGTGTGAAGTAAAAATACCTGATTTTTTCTTTTTTTGCCTTGGAAAGGTAGTGTTTCAGACAGTTTAAGGTGAATAATTGTCCCTTGTCTCAGATATTGATTCCTAGCCATGTAAATCATGAAGGGCCATATAAGCATTACAGTGGTTTCTGGAGGAATTTCCACTAAATGTGTTTCTTTTAAAGTGAAATGATGCTGTTTGAAAAGAAAAGTGGTGCTGGAACTTTTAAATGAAATGCTAATGCTGCACTCCTTATAGAAAAAGACAGTTAACAGTATCCAGCTCCCTTCCCAGTAGGAGAATTCAAGAGCCACCTGACAAGCATTATAACTGAACAAATGTATTTACTGATGGAAATTCTACCATATACTTAAGGACTCCGAGAAGTTTTGATTGGGGTTAATTGTTCAAGCCTCAGTGATCTCCTCTGAGGTGAAGAAAATTTTTTTTTCTTAATGTTTTATTAAAGCCTTAACAAGGACCATCAGTACAAACAACTGAACTTCCTAAGCAACTACATTTAAATTATCTAATTTCAATACAAATTATATCTTAGCACTTTCAGCCATTCCTTCTAAGTCCTCATCAGGAATCTTTGTCTATTTGTAGCAATAGAGTGTGCCCCACAAGTGTAGTGAGGCTCTAAGTGTGTCCTGTCTTTGTGTATGTCAAAGGAAGGCAGAATAGACCTCTGCAGCCTCTTCCCCCACCCCGCCCCCATTCTTCAAGGATATTTTCATTCCTGCCAGGAGGGGAGGCAAAAGTTGGGCCAGAGGCCACTCTACTAAAAGAGGTGAGGTACTGAGATACAAGTACAGTCGTCTGTTCCCTGAAGTATCATTTATCTAGAGGATTTAATTGAGTTCAATCTAACTTCTGATTGCTTTGTCAGTGGAGGGGGAGAACCCCAAGTTTAGTCTCTGCTCCCTATGTATGTATATAGAGATATGGATTATATAGATCTAGGTACATATAGATACAGATAAATAGGTAGGCAGACAGACAGAGAGATAGAGAGATACACAATACATAGATACATAGATTATGTTCAAGATATATATTTCTCCATGGGTGTAATATAAAAGAAAAAGAAAAAAAGCAGGTTAGCAAAATCAACATGCCAACAGAATTTGAAAGAATATGCAAGGTTCCATGTTCATCATCTCCTGCCTCTGCATTTCTCCCACCCCAACCTGTCTCTTCATAGGAGAGATATGCATTTTCTCAACTCTTCTCAAAGGCTAAAATTGGTCATTAAAATTACATACCATTCATATTTTCCAGTTTGTTTCTTTGCTTTATTTTGTTTTGTGACTGTTCTTTCCATTTACACTGTTAGATTTATTGTGTATGTTTTTTTTCTGGTTCTGCTTACATCATTTTTACAAGTTCAAATAAGCCTTTCCATGCATTTTTTGAAATATTCATATTCATCACAAATTATGGCAGAATAATATCCCCTCCACTCATAAACCATAGGATTTTTTAGTTATTTCCCGATCAATAGACATGCATTTAGTTTCTAATTGTTTCCTACCACACACATACACACTCACTCTCTCTCTCTCTCTCTCTTCTCTCTCTCTCTCTCTCTCTCTCTCACACACACACACACACACACACACACAAACACACACACTCTACTTTTAATAATTTGGTCTATGTAGTGGATTTCCCCCTCTACTTAACCTCTTTGCAATACACGCCTAGCAGCAGAATCTGTGAGTCAAAGTGTATTAGCGTCTTACTTGCATTCTTAGCTAAATTCAAAATTACTTTTCTGGACTTGCTAAAGCAGTTCACACCTCCACCAATAATGTATTAACGTTCATGTATTTCCATACCTCCTCTAGGATTGATTGTTTCCATCTTTTGTCATTTTTTTTTGTCAATTTGCTCCATGTAGCGTGAAACCACAAAGATGTTTTCATTTGTATTTCTCTTATTATTAGTGATTTGCAGCAATCTTTCACCTGGTTAATAATTTGTGATCCTTTTGACAACTATTTACTTCACTTTGGGGAAATATCTTTTTCTTAGATTTGTGTTATTTTTCTTAAGTCTCTAAATATCTTCGACAGAGGCTTCCATGGCAAAATGGAGATCACATATAGGAAGGTCTGGGTTCACTTATGCCTCTGCCATATATTGGCTACATAACCATGAATAAGTCACTTCTTACTGCTCTAGGAAACTCTGTTAAGACTAGAAAGTATCCCAAAACTCTTAGCGAAATTTTAACCTATTCAACCTTAAAATTGCACTAAGACTTTTCAGACACCCTGTATAAATTATTGAGAAGGTTCCAATCTACTTTGATATAGAGATTTTCCTCCCTTAAGAACTCCCTATGTTAATGAAATTGCAGGACCAGTCCCTATTCCCCTCTCTTAGATATCAGATATTCATTAGACATATTTAATGCATTTTCCCCCAAATAATGTTTTCCAGCTTTTAATATTTTCATTGCTTTTTGATTACATGTGACACTGGATTTATATTAAATAGCATTATAGCAATTACAGATTATTCCTACAAAAATGGCTTCTGTTCTCAAGATTCTGTTATCAACATTGGGCCCTTCTGACTCAAAATCTATGATTCTGTGACCCAGTGATCTGTCATTCACAATGTGCGTATATTAGCATAACTATGTCAGAAATGTGCAGCCCCTTATCCTCTTTCATTTGTACTCTTGCAATTGTCCAATTGGTCTTCCTCACTAAGGTCTGTCACCTTTCCATTCCATACCAATCATAGCTGCCAAAGTGATTTTCCTAAAGTGAAGGTCTGATAATTTCACTCCCCTGTTCAAGAATCTCCAGTGGCTCCATATTGCTTTTCTAATAAAATATAAATTCATTCATTTGGTAATTAAGTTCCTTAATAGTCTGGCTCTGCCCTACCTTTACATATTGATTACATGTCATTCCCTTTCATATGCTTTTCAGTTCAACCAAACTGGTGTATTGTACAGGCACGCACCATTTGCCTGCCATCCCACCCCTTCCATGTCTAGAAAGTCTACTTTTCCCTCTGCTTCTTAGAATCTCTACTACCCCTTGGGGATCAGCTTAAGGTCTATCCCTTATGTATGTAAAACTTTTACTTATCATCACCTAGCTACTAGTATGCACACATATACATATATATATGCATACACATGTATGTACACATATATACATGCCACATATACATATGTACACGTGCATATACACACAGGATGACTGGAAACAGCCTGGGATGCAGTGGATGACCTTGGTGTCTTCAGTGCCTTACGAGACTCTAATCCACATTGCTTGCTTTAGCTGCCTTCACAGCCCATTCCTTTGAAAGGAGTCTTCACATGTTTGGGATATGCATCCTCCTAACTCACCAATGGGTTTAAAGCCTATCAGCTCCCCCTCAACCTGTTTTAGCTTATCTGCCAAGATGGTTTACCAAGGTGGGGCTGCTGCATGTACCACAACTTCTTGGAGCCACAGGTGAAAGTTGGGTGACAAGTGGACACCAAAGGTGGGAAAGGAGCCCTGAAAAGGACTCATCAAGCCCTCTTCCCACAGGTACTAGTCCTCTCTGAAGATACTGTATACCCACCTAATTGCCTCTTGTTTCACAGATCAGGTAATTGGAAATAGATGAAGTGACTTGCCAAATCTCCTAAAAAGAAATGGCAGAGCTAGGATTTGAAGGAAGGTCCTCCAACTCCAAGCCTAGAATCATTTCCACTGTTCCATTCTATTTCCCGTTATCACCTAGATCAGGAATTCTTAACCTGGGAGGCCGCGAACTTGTATTTTAAAAAATATTTTGATAATTGCATTTTGTTATAATTAATTTTATGTGTAATACTATGCATTTTATTTTGTATTATTTCAAAACATTCTGAGAAGGGATCCAGAGGTTTTACCAGCTATCTATTGGGATAGATGACACAAAAAAGGTGAAAAACCCTTAATATAGTTCAAAATTCTCCTTTACAGATGAGGAATCCCTTTTTTTTTTTAAGATGAGGAAACTGGGGCTTAGTGAAGCAATTTTCTCACATTCACATGCAAATAATAAGCAGTTTTTTTGTTACTTATTACATGAAAATTATTTTGCAGTGTTGAAAAAACAGAAACAAAAACAGAAACCTAAGGAAGTATCTATCAACTGGGAAGCAGATGAACAAAATATGGTACATAAATGTGATAGGATACTATGAAAATTGGGAAGATGTCAGAAAAACATGATGCTGTTGTTTATTTGTTCTTCATTTTTTGAAGAAGACCAATGACATCATGGAGTAATATCTTGACTAGAACATGAATTGGATGGAAGTGAGGCAGAGTTACACAAAGTCATTAGCCCACTCTCTCTTCCAGCATCATCAAAGTCCAGTGGCATAACAAAAGTCAAGATAACTGGTGATGGATGGCCCTGCCTTCAGTGTGTGACTTTGGTGTCTTTGAGGTGTGACCATTCTCTAAGTCCTCCACAGCACCTGCTTTAGTTGCCTTCATGGCCACTGGAACAAATTGTTCTTATATGCCCATTCTGCAGGGGAAAATTTTGCATGCTTTGGGCAGACATTTCTCTAACTCACCTGTGTTTTTGAGGCCTGTTGGTTATGTTCAACCTCATTTAGCCCATCTGCCAAGACAGTTTTACTTCAGTGGGCCGGCTGTGCATGCTAGAAATTCTTGGAGTCATAGGTGAGAGTTGACACCAAATGGTAGGTGGGTAGCCCTGGAAAGATCTGGGCAAGGCCTTACATCAGAGGGACTAGATTTCCCTGAGTACCTCATAAACTGCTGTGGAACCTGGTAAGGCTTTTATGAACTGATGCTGAGTGAGGTGAGCAGAGCCAAAAGAGCACCACTGATGAAGGATGCTATCTACCTTCTGACGCAAAAGTAATAAACTTAATATGTAGAATAATCCATGCATTTATGGACATGGCCAATATAGGAATTTGTTTTGCTTGAAAATGTCTATTTGTTATGTTTGGTTTTTTGCACCTCAATAGTGTGAGTGTGGGAGGAAGAGAAAATAAATGTCAATTGAAAAGAAAAAAGATTAAATGGAAAAAAAATTAATATTACTACCTCAAGGATTTTAAACGAGGCATTCTGAAATCATGCCTAGATATTTCACATCCTATTTGCAGAATAATTCCGCTGTTGATCACAAGCTAATTCCAATGCAGAAAAAAAGAAAATGAAATCAACACTGAAATTCCAGGAAATGAAAATTTTCATGACTACATGCCATCCAATTATGCTATGTTGTTTGGACGTTTACTTTCTGAGAAAGAAATGTAACAGCCCATTTTTATGAGTTATATTTCAGACTCTCAGGTTCTGGCTTGATTTTTCTATCATACTGGTTATCTATATCATAGTCTTAGGCAGAATGCCCTTGGCAAGGGCATCAAATACTGCCTTAAATTACCTATTTTAAAATGATCTTATCTTTTGCAGAATTTGGGAAGGAAAATAAAGTTTACACTTTGCAGTTACAATGTAATTCCTGAACTTTTTTTTCTCCTTTGAGCCTCACAATAATCCTGCTTGGTAGAAAATAACACTAATTCATATTTATTTAAATGTTTCATCATTTTAAAGCTGGCAAATGATTTTCCTGACAGTCTCTGAGAAAGGTGTTTTGAGTGACAATGTGCTCAATTTACAGATGAGGAAGCATAGAATTAAAGAGTTGAAGTGGTCAGAGGTCAGCAGGCTGTCATGTGGCAGACCTGGAACTCCAGGTCAAGATTTTTGATTCTCTAGATATTCTTTCTTCTACTATGCCACACGGTTTCATCACATTCCAACTAGACTGTAAGCCTCTAAAAGGCAGAGAGCAGATATAAGATCTTAGCTACTACAGAGACTAGCAATTAGTAATGACTTTTTTAAGTGAATGATTGGATTGATTGCTTAAAACAGTTTGTTTATCCCTTTTGACTTCACCAGGAATTCTAGCAGAGCCTAGATTTTCAATGTCTCCAACATAGACCCCAAAAAACTTGGCTTTTCTAAATATGGTGTTACAGACTCCCTGGTTTTTTTTTCTTTTTTTTTATGGGACAGATTTACTACAACATTAGTTTTAATGGTTTCCTCAGAGTTTGTGTGTTTTTTGTTTCAGGGTTGCCCATCCCTCGATTGGGTTTCATAGCTCGGCCGTTATCATCCCCTAATTTATTGTCCTAGAAGTTATAGTTTGGAGACTTGTTTCCAATCCATTATTTTTCCCCCTTAAAATCTGTTACAACCTGTCATTATGATAAACAGAAGATGGAAGGTGGAGATAGCTTCCTTTTCTTTGGGATTTTTTTGCTTGTCTATCTGCATCCTAAAAAGTAAAATAAAATAAAATAAAATAAAATAAAATAAAATAAAATAAAATAAAATAAAGCCAATTAAGTCTCAGGGATTCTGCATATTTATGACAGGAGCCAAATAAGTTTTAGAGGAGGTATGCAGTCAGGGCATTTTGCCTTATTTCCAAGTCAGAGACTCAGCAAGGATCGTCAGTTAAAAATATGTAAATCAAATGCACTCTGCTGGGAAGCAGGAAATCTGGTGTTTAGCCCCTAACCCATCAGTAATTCACAGAATCATCTCTCCAGAGGTGGAAGGGATGCCAGATGCCAAGTAATAGCAGACCAAGAGAGTCCACCTCAATGGTATTACATAAAAGGAGCTGTGCTTGAAGTCCTCCATTAAGTGGAGAGCCTAAAGCAACTCATTCCACTTCCAGAAAACTTTCCTTAGGAAAATTTTCTTTATAATAAATCCTAAATCTTCTCTTCAGTCATATATTTTTATTCATTTATGAAAATTTTGCTAAGCACTTATTATGGTCAGAGCCCTATGCTAAAGCTAGAGAAGCTAGAAGGATCTTGCCTTCATGGACTTCATAATTCAAGCAGAGGATAAAGCATACTAACATAACGTGAATGCACCAGAGAGGAAAGAAGTATGATACAGGGGAAATCAGTGAATGAAAGAATCAACATCAATTAATTGCCTACCATGTCCTAGTCTAGTAAACTGGGGACACAAAGGCAGATCCAATGGAAAGATTTGAGATGAGGCTTAAAGAAACTCAGGGAAGCCATGAGATAGAGATGAGGAAGGAGAACATTCCAAGCATGGGGGCAGGGGGAGTAAATATTTGGAGTCAGAAGACGGGATATTGTGTTTGAGGAATAGCAAGAAAGCTGCCATTGCTACATCATAGATCATGTGGAAGGGAATAAAGCATAAGAACACAGAAATGTAAGAAGGGGCCAGGTAGTGAATGGCTTTAAGTACCAAATAGAGCATATGTATTTGGTGCTGGAGTTAAAAGGGCGCCATTGGAATTTATTGACTACTAGGGGTATCATGGTTTGACATGTGCTTAGGAATATCACTTATGCAGCAAAGAGGAGAATAAACTGAAATGGAATGATATATGAGGTAGTGAGACCAACATGGAGGTTGTTGTAATGGACTATGTGAGAGATGATGAGTGCCAGCAACAGCATAGCCACATATATATTGTAGAGGTGATAATCATGTGACTTCAAACACATTGGGTTTGTGAAGAGAATTTGAGAATAGAGAGAGGATTTGAGAAGAAAATGGAGGTTGTAAGGCTGGCTGACAGGAGAATCATGAAGTCTTTGATAGTAACAGGGAAGTTTGGAAGAGTAGGGCATTTGGAGGGAAAAACAATGAGTTTTGTTTGAGATGGTAATTGAATTTCACACCTTAAATTTGAAGCTAGGAGAGCTGATGGCTTCACTAAGAAAGATAATTTAAAGGCAAAAGAGAAGAGGGCCCAAGATAGAGCACTCAAAATTAGTGGACGTGGCCTAGGTGAAGATTCAGAAAAGGATATACAGAAGGAACAATGAGACAGGTAGGAGGAAAACCAGGAAAGAACAGTGTTGTTAAAACTCAGAGAGGGCAGAATATACAAGAGAAGAAGGTGATTCATAGTGTAATAGGCTGCAAACAGAACAAGAAAGAATGCCAAAACTGCCAAAAACCAGGTTTTTGTTTGTTTGTGTGTTTGTTTTTTGTGGGGAGGGGAGGAAGACAATTAGAGTTGGAGAGATAAGGAAATACCTAAAGTAGAGGCATTTGAGTTCATTATTTAAGGAAATTGGGATTATAATGTGAGGTGCAAAACAAGTGCATTTTAGGAATGTTGGCTAGCCTTGGCAAAGTCATTGCAATGGGAGATGTAATGCTACATTTGAGAAGAAGCAAAGAGGCTAGCTTTGTCTGTTTTGTAAAGTAAATCAAGGAGATTGATCTATAAGATTGGGAACGGTGGGTTGAAGCCATGTGGTGAAGGAGTTTAGATGTTAAATGAAGGAATGTGGATTTTGTCCTAGAAATAATAGGGAGCCACTGGAGTTTTTTAAAGTGTGGGTCAGACCTATGATACACAGCTACTACGAAGTATAGATTGGAATAGGCGAGAAATTATGTGGGGGAGACCAACTAGGAAACTCTTGCAATGATCCTGCAAAGAGCTCATGAGGGTCTGAATTGCTTCTCTTTCATATATAATTCTGAGTTTTATCCTTCTAATTAAGAAATCTAATTAGTTTGTGGGTTATAGGATTATTAGAATTTCAAAGAATTAAGAGAGATTCTGTGCTGCATAGATTCTTTCTCAGTGACTTGGCTGGACCTGGAACCCTCAACTTCATAAATTAAATTTTCTGCTATTTGATTGGATGCCTTTGAACTGACTCACAACAAGACTGACTGCCATTTTAATATAAATTCATTGTTTGTGACTGACCAGTTAGTTAATAAAATCAATTTATTTCTTCATCCAATGACAGTGATTTACATCTCAAAAAGAGATCACAGGATACAAACCATCTTGTATGCACATTTAAAACTTCACAGTCTATTTCATTGGTTGATTATGATAGGGAGGAATCCTTCCTTTACCAAAGATTTAGATTAATATAATTGGAATGGCTGCTTTGGTTGAATGGTAAGAGCTACATTTCATATTAGTTAGTTGGAATCCATGAAAACAATACTGGAAATCCCATGCTACATAGGGTAGTTTTTCTCTAAAAAGGGAATGAACCTATCATCAAGACTTAATTGACACAGGGGCTTAAGGCCACTACCATTAACAAAACTCTCCAGGTATCTAGACATAAAACCTCAGGTCAAGGTCCAAGTTCCACTCATACTTTACATGCATCCCACTGTCAGCAGACCCTTCTCACTGGGCAACATCAAAACAAATGCAGAGGTGAGGGAGCTGCACCTGAAATAACAAATACTATTTGTCAGTTAGTCAGTCATTATATACTTATTAAGGATTAATTAGGCACTCATCATTATCATCATAAAGCATTTATTAAGTGCTTACAGTGCCAGGCACAGTCTTAAGTCCTACTGATACAAAGAAAGGAAAAAATAAAACATTATCTGCCCTCAAGGATCTCAAATTCTGATAAAAGAAACAAAATTCCAGCAGTGATGTACATACAAGGTATATGTAGTGTAAATGGGAGATTATCTCAGAAGGAAGGGCAGCAATGGAGAGGCTGTGAAGGGCTGTTTGCATAGACTGTGATTCAAGCCAAGTCTTGAAGGACAGCAGAGAATCCAGGACAGAGAGGCGAGGAGAGGATACATTCCAGGAATGGGGAGGGGAAGTTATGAAATGGACTGTCATGCGTGAGGGGCCAGAGAAAGCCAGAACATGTAATTGGAGTACTAATTGCAATAGATTTGCAAATTTCCTTCCATCTATAGGACACTACATTTGGGGGTGACTTGGTGTTTTTTTACCTATCCATCTCTCTCTCTCTCTCTCTCTCTCTCCCTCTCTCTCTCTCTCTCTCTCTCTCTGCATTTCACTGACTCTAATCATGAAAACGCTATCCACATGTGCATGTGTGTAGACACAGTCTACCACATGTACCAGACAGATAGTAAATAAAAATGCCTCCGGAAGATCCAAGGACAGCTGAATGTCTTTTCTATAGATACCACTGGCAGCTTAGGGAAAGTTATTGCCTTGTTGTGCTTCGTAATGTAGGTGGCAAAGTGGTTTGCACATAGTGCTTTATTGGCAAATAAACTGACTGTAAAAACCCTTCTCTGTGTAGGTGGGCCAAAAATAGTAACATAGACCTCACTAAGGTGACTTTCACAGGGTCATCCACAAAGACAACGGCACTGCAGTCCATTTTCCCTGAATTTCCTTGTCCCATGTTATCTAATGATGTCCACTTCATGAAAGGTCTTGTTTTCTACCTTACCAATTTCTCTAATTCGATAATATTTGATTGTTGCTATTTCAGCGGCAGCAGCAGAAATTCTCTGATTGCTACATAATCTTTTCCCATGGAAAACAAGGAGGCTCCTTGATGGCGTGTGGTCTCTTTAACACTGGTTTAGTGCAACAACCAAGCTTTTCTGACTAAAGAAAATACTTTGGGAGGCAAAGTCTTTTACTTTGTCTTTTTTCAGGGGCACGCTCCAAAGAGTAATCCACGAACCTCAGTAAACAGGCAGCAGATTTATTTTTTTATTAACACCACATTACCTTACACGGTAAATTTCCTTTAAAAAAATGTGTGTGTACTGACTGTTAATGGGGACACACATAACTGCAACATAAAGAGACATAATTGCAAAGCAGAAACTGCAGGAGTTGACACATTCTGTAATGTTCTCTTCTTTGATGCAAATTCCTTTTAATGTTATTCTTTCCAAAGGAGGTGGATGTTTCCTCTGTGATGCTGCAGTAGAAAAAGCAGTGTCAGAAGACTTTGCATAGAGTTTTGCTCTGCCATTAACTCATTGTTTAACCTTGGGCAAGTTCCCTGAACCTTGGTTTCCCTAGCTGTAAAAATGAAGAGGGTTTAGATTCAATGATCTCTAAGGTGAAAATATTCTATTTTCAAACTTTTATATTTTAAGGACCCTCTGGCTTTCACACATTTTTATGTTCTAAAACTACATGTTTTAATGCCCTTTCAAACTCTCTCTATGTTCTATTTATTATTTTCTGATCCTCCTCATTCTGTGTTTTATGTTCTAGTACTCTTGTCTTATAAGGTGCCTTCCAGCTTCAACATTCTATTTTATATTTTTAATACAAATGGTAATAATTAGATAGCCAGGTGGCTAAGTGGATAGAGTACTGGGCCAAGAGTCAAAAAGATCTGAGTTCAAATTCAAGAACAGAAACCATATATCATCTATCTGTATGTCTGTGCTTCTGTCTGTCTGTCTGTCTGTTTATCTATCTATCTCTCTAAGACTAGTCTCCTGATTTCATTAGTATAGAGAGCTCCTGGTGAAGAAAGTTACTCTCATTTATGGAGAATGGAAGAATTTATAACCAAACAAAAGATAGAGAATGTTATGAAATGCAAAATGGATAGTTTTGATTACATTAAATTGAAAAGTTTTTGCACAAAGGAAGCCAATGCAACCAAGATTAGGAGGGAAGTAGAAAACTGGGAAAGAATTTTATAACCAGTGTCTCTGATAAAGGCTTCGTTTCTAAAATCTATAAAGAACTGAGTCAAACTTACAAGAATATAAGTTATTCCCTAGTTGATAAATGGTCAAAAGATATGAGTAGTTTTCAGATGAAGAAATTAAAGCTATCTATAGTCATATCAAAAAATTCTCTGAATCATTATTGATAGAGAAATGTAAATCAAAACATCTCTCAGGTAATGCATCTCATTGTCTAACACGACAAAACAGGAAAATGATAAATGTTGGAGGAGATGTGGGAAAATTGGATTACTAATGCATTGTTGGTGGTGTTGTGAACTGATCCAACAATTCTGAAGGGCAATTTGGAACTATTCAATGTGAATGTAATAGAATACTATTGTGCTATAAGAAATAATCAGCAGACACACTTCAGAAAAACCTGGAAAGACTTATATGAACTGATGCTGAGTGAAGTGAGTAGAACCGGAAGAACATTGTACACAATAACAGCCACATTATGGAATGACTAACTGATAGACTTATTTCTTGTTAGATGTAAGGATCTAAGACAACTCCAAAAGACTAATGAGGGAAATGCTGTCCACATGCAGAAAAAGAACTATGGAGTGTGAATGCAGATAGAAGAATATTATTTGCGCTCTCTCTCTCTCTCTCTCTCTCTCTCTCTCTCTCTCTCTCTGTCTCTCTCCTTTCTTGTGGTTTCTCTCATTGGCTTTAATTCTTCCTTACAACATGACTAATGTGAAAATAGGCTTAATCTGAATGTACATGTTGAGCCTATATCAATTTACATGCCATCTTGGGGTCTGAGGGAGAGGAGAGATAGGGAGAAAATTTGAACTCAAAATCTTATGGAAGTGAATGTTGAAAACTGAAAATCAATCAATCAATCAATTAATTAATTAAAAAGAAAAAAAAAAGAAAGTTACTCTCCCCACATAGGTTAATAGCTTATCTTCAACTTAATAGGCATTTGAGATTTATTGAGTTGCCTAGATCACTGAGAGATTACACAAATTATCCAGGGTCATATAGCAAGTATTTGTCAGAAGGTATATTTGAATAGCAGGTCTTCCTCATTTTTGAGGCCAGCTTTCTACCCACTGCTCCATGATGCCTCTCTGTTCATACATATAAACATTCTGAATTTATTTTTCTTTAGCTAAGAAGTAGTGAAGTGGAAATAGTTGGGTTTATATCTTGGCTCTGATATAATACATTTATGAACTTGGGCAATTAATTGAGTTTCTTTTGCTTCAGTGTCTGCATCTATAAACTGAAGTAATGTCTAAAGTCCCTTGTAGCTTGAAATCCTATAAAAATCAGTTTGTACTTTTGTGATTTTTCTGGAAGAAAAATACCTAAATTTTTAAAATATTGAATTAGAAATGAAATGTGAAGTACAAAGAAATAGCATTAACTAAACTGAAAATGTTCAGTTTAAAAGAAATAATACATTAATGACCTTTAAATAGAAATATGTTTAACAACTGAATAGAGTCCATGAATATGTGATATTGCTATCAGTTAATTGGTCTAGAGTTTTTGAGCCTGAGTCTATATGGTATGATTATTTTCTCTTATTACCTATGTTTATAATTCAGTTATAGGGTCATGCTCCCTTGAGACATTACTGGAAAACTCAACTAGCTAATTGTTTTTTGTTTGTTTGTTTGTTATTATTATTTTTCACCCCAGACTTGGATAACTAAGAATAAAGAGTCATATTATTGGCACAATTCATCCTTTCCTGTTAATCTAGAACAAGACTTAATGAAATTAAAATTCCTAAGTAGGAGTACTACTAAAGATTTCTCATGACATTACTTTAGAGTATGCAACTTTTAGTTCTCAAAAACTTGGCTTTGGTACCCTAAGATCTGGCAGAATCTTGTCATTCCAAGCTTCAGAGATTTTGAATTTGAGCCTCATGAAAGACTATGTGTTTGTAGTCCAGGGACTAGACTTTGGACTCTCAGAGAAGCTCATGAATAGAAAGTTTGCTAAATGGTTATGAGTTTTTTGCCCAGGAAAATCTGGCAAGTCATCTACTTGTGCATTGAAGGGTTATCATCCAAAATAGCATTGAGAGAGCCTACATAAATAAGATCAGAAGATTTGGCAATCTTTCAATTGTTTACCTTATTTTTTAAGTGTACAGAGTAGATAACCTTCTCTTCATCCAAATCTCCTCTTATAGCTTGGAGAATTCCAGAATATATGCTTAGCTCCAGGTTGGCTTCTAGCCTGTAGGATTTTACTCAAGTGAAGTTAACTAGCATTTGGTAAGTGCTTAATGTACCAGAACCTTTGATAAGTATGGAGGATATAAATACAAACAAAAAGAAAGACCAGTTACTGCCATCAAGGGATGGCTTTCTGGAAGGGGGAGGGGGAATGATACTGGGAGAAATTATGATAATGTTTAAAATAACATCATTAAAATCTCAATTAAAATAATTTAAAAGACCAGGCATTAATACAATGAAGTAGGACCAGGACAGCAGCAGGGACTAGAGTACAAATTTGCTATATCAGTACTATTTTTCAAAGCACTGAGGAAACTTACTATATATCTATAGATAATGTCGGTTGAGTCTACTGCCCTTTTGTCAGAGCAAATTATGTCTATTTGCCCTTCATTGAATTTCATTGTTCCTTCTGGTTTTAAGAGACCTTGCTGGTCTCTAATCCAATAATTGTTTTGTTAAAAGCCTCTGCTAGGTACTCTTTCTTCAGCTTGAGAAGGGAACCCCAAGAAGTATCCAAACAACCTGGGTTTCTAGATCTAGATTCTCAACTTCCTCTATCCTTCTACACTACTATTTAATACCTGTGTGTCACTTGGCAAATCATTTCCCATCTTGGAGCCTCAGTTTCCTTATCTGTAAAAGAAGGTGTTGAAATGAATGAGCTCTAAGTTTCTTCTCTGCTTTGAAATATTACTATCCTGAATGTGGTCCACTTTCCAGCCATATCCAGCTTTATAACATTGTGTGTGTGTGTGTGTGTGTGTGTGTGTGTGTGTGTGTGTGGAGGGGGTGGTGGTAATTGTCTCCTAAATTAAAAAAAAATATATGAGCCCTGACTGAAGCTTCTTTTATCAGATCAAGCTAGCTGGACATGAACTCTGAGCAAATATTTAATGAAACAAACAAAAAAGCATTTTAATAAGAAATTAAAAACTTTTCATTCCTTTTTCCAATGGGAATGATTTTAACATGATTTTACATGTCTTAGATCTTGAGGCACTTAGAGGGTACAGTGGAGAGAGCCCTGGGCCTGAAGTCAGGTGCTGCATAACCAAGTAGTATGAACAGAATACAGAAAATTAACAAATGCTTACAGGGTTAATTTGACCTTTACTTGGCTCATATAGATTCAATCCAAGATCTTTTAAAGTTCTATAAGGTTTGGGTAATAAAGACAAACATTTGATCTCAAACTGTTGTCAGATTCACACTTCCTGTGCCTTTCCCATAGCCTTCCTGTCTCCAGCAGGAAATCAGAATAAAATGAATTATCCCACTGGTCTGCTACTTGAAGTAGGAGGAACTGTGATAGAATAATGAAAAAGCTAGATAGATGAGTGCCATTTCTTTTGTAAACAACTGTCCACTAAGGATAATTTTCACATTTCTATAGCTGCTTTTATCTTCAAGGAATATGACACGGTTTTCAGAAACAGCACCAGTCACCATAGCTTCAATTATTTTAGCTACCTACAGCTTAATGTTATACAAAATTGATAAGAATTCAAAGTACAGATTGCTGGCATCTTCTTACTGTAATTTTATATGTATTTACAAAAAAATACTTTGGCTCTCCATTTATCTCTTTACAGAACATATCTAGATGACAAAAACATAAAAAAAAGACCCTCTAGGGACCCTTGGTAGCAATTAGGATTGGGGGTACAAACAGTAGGAAGATAGGTATTATTCCAGTTTAATGTTCTTTTTCAAGATTGTTAAATGACCACAGTGTGGAAGACCAACTGTCTCAGACTTTCAGACAAGCCTAGGGAATAGGATGTAGGAAATAACCCTGGGGAAGCAATGGTAAAATTAGAGTAGGCAATTACCATAAGCAACAAACAATAAGGAACTTTTATAATTACTGTTATATTGCCTGTGTATATCTACTTAGGCTAAAATGACTAGTTCTTAGATCTCAGAATGTTAAAGCCAGAAGGAATTCAAGAGGACATTTAGTTTAACCTTCACATTTTATCAAAGTAGAAACTGACTCTCAGAAAGGGGAAATAACTTGCTCAAATTAACGGCAGTTAGGAGCAGAACCCAGGTCTTCCTTCTCTCAGCCCAGTCTAATGGAGTAGAATCAATGTCACTTGTGAAAGTGAAAGACTTGAGTTCAAATCTTAACATGAGTAATAAGTATCAGATCTGATAGAATGAAAGTCATTTAATTCTCTCTGAATCTGAATTTTGTAATCTGAAAGGGAAAGAGGAGGGAAGGAAGGAAGGAAGGCAGGCAGGAAGGAAGGAAGGAAAGAAGGAAGGAAGGAAAGAAAGAAGGAAAGCAGAATGAGAAAGAGGGAGGGAAGGAGACAGAGAAAGCAAGCATTCCTTAAGTAACTACTAGACGTCAGACGCTGTTCTAAGTGCTTTACAAATCTCATTGGATCCTCACAACAATCCTGCAAGGTAGATGCTATTATTATCCCTATTTTATATTTGAGGAAACTGAGGCAGACAGAAGTTAAATGACTTGTCGAGGGTCATATAAGTATTAAGTTTCTGATGTCATATTTGATCTCAGGTTTTCCTGTTTCCAGGCCTAGTGCTCTATTCAGTGCTAGATTAGTCAGGGGTAGAGAAACTGCAGCTTCGAGGCCACATGGGGCTTTCTAGGTCCTTGGGTATGACTTTTTGACTAAGTCCAAGTTTTACAGAACAAATCCTTTTATTAAGGGGACTTGTTCTGTGAAGTTTAGATTCAATCAAAGAGCCACACTTGAGGATCTAGAGGGCCACACATGGCCTCAGGGCTACAGGTTCCCTGCCCCTGGATTAGGTAAATTCTAATACCACTTCAAGCTCGAAGTTTTGTGATTCTATAAGCCTAAAATACTTCCCTTATTCAAACTTTTGATTAATGCGGTAAGATATCAGGACCTAGCCAAACAGAGATAGGAGAACCACCAGGAATTGGAGGAGGTGTGGTCATTTTGTAATTCTGTTAAAGCAAAAGGAGTTTTCAAAAATCAAAGCCTTGTCATGGAAATATTAATCTTGCTCATGACAGTAGAATGATATTCACAATGATTAATGTAATGCAAAATAAAACAACACTAAATGACCTTTAAAATCTGATTAGGTGGGGCAGATAGGTGGTGCAGTGGATAGAGCACTGGCCCTGGAGTCAAAAGGACCTGAGTTCGAATCAGGCCTCAGATACATAACATTCACTAGCTCTGTGACTCTGGGCAAGTCACTTAACCCCAATTACCTCACCAAAAAAAAAAAATCTGATTAGTCAATCTCTGACTTTGAGAACTGAAGATGAAACACACATTGCACAAATGATGCCATCTCCTCCAGCAGATTCCCCCCTGTATCATCCTCACTTTTCACTTATTTTCAATCTCTCATGATCTATTGTCTCCTTCCTTATTTCCTATACCATGTCCATGTCTCCCTTGTAGTTGAAAGGGCCTCATTTGACCCATTCATCCTTGCTACTTATCATTTCATTTCTCTTCTCTCTTTTGTGTCTAAACTCTTTGAGATGGTATTGTACAACAGTAACATTCGTTTTCCTTCCTGTCTCTTCTTAACTCTCTACAATCTGGATTTTGACCTTATCATTTAACCAAACTTACTCTCTCTAAAATTACTAAGAATCTTTGAATTGCAAAATTGAATGACTGTCTCAATTCTTATCCTTCTCCCCCTTTCTGCAGCTCTGTTGATGACCTTCTTATTGATATTCTCTTCTCTCTAGGGTTTTTATTCTTTTGGAACATAATTCTTTTCTAGTTCTCTTCTTACCTATCGGGCCACTGCTTCTCAGACTCCACTGTTGGATCTTCATCAAGAATGTCCCACTAACCATGAATGTCTCACAAGACTCTTTCCTGGATCCTCTTCTCTTCTTCTCTGCTATTTCACCTGGTGATCTCAACTCTCATGGAGCCAACTATCATCTCTATGCTGAAGATTCTAAAACCTGCTTTCCTGGCCCTAATGTTTCTGCTCACTTCTGGTCTCCTGCTTATTGGACATTTCTTATAGAATGTCCTATAAATTTTATAAATGTCTTATAGAAATCTTAAATTCAACATTTTAAATACTGAAGTCATTTTCTTTCATCCCAACTTATATACACATTTACATGTATGCATATGGGTCTGGTGGTCTCTAAGCTTGAAAAAAGCACCTGTAGTACTCATGTTCCAGTTATGAAGTCCTGCTATGAATCAAACTCATCACATTGTTGCTGTTACCTCTCATCTTCAGGGCTATAGTTCACTGCACAGCCATTGGTTTAAGTATTGAGATCAATCCACACTGCCACGGATCCCTCCCACTAGGAGTGCGGCTCTGGCATATGTGTCCTTGCTTGCAAGCCATTTTCCTCACCTTAAAATTAAACTTCTGTTTGATTCTTAACTCTCCTGTCTCTGACTTGCTTTGTTTGGCTCTAGCCATCCACAGGTTTGAGACCGGTTTCAGTCTGGTTGACAATGGTGAACCATAGGCAATAAGAATAACTCTGCATGGGCACATTGTTTCATGGTTGACATCATACTACATGTATATCCTCTGGCCTTTAAGGAGTTTGATGCTGTACTGAAAGAATTAAAGACATTTAAGCTGAAGAAGAGAAGATTTAGGGGAACATGATGACTGTCCAAGTACTTTACAAGTTATCATATGGTAGAAGAAATATAGAAAAAAATGAAGAAGGGATGGGTTGAAATTGCAAAGAGGTAGGTATTTGCTTGCTGTAATGATAAACTTCCTTCAAATTAGAGTTCTGTCACTATTACTTCCCTGATCCTGGAGAATCAAATGATGACCATACATATATATTCACATTCATATATTCATATAGATATATGCATAGATTTATACCAAATATATATATATATATACGTGTGTGTGTATGTATGTGGGTATATGTAGGTATATGTAGGTATGCAGGGCAGCTAGGTGTTGCAGTAGGTAGAGCTTTGGGCCTGGAGTTAGAAAGACTTGAATTAAAATCTGACCTTAGAAACTTACTACCTATGTGACCCTGGCAAGTCACTTCACTTAACCCTGTTTGCCTCATTTTCCTTGTCTGTAAAATGAGCTGGAGAAGGAATGGCAAGCCACTGTAGTATCTTTGCCAGGAAAACTCTAAATGGGGTTATGAAAAGTTGTACACAATTGTAATCACTGAACAACAAAGTGTGTGAATGTAAGAAGGAAGGTAGTAGGCATACATGGTGTCCTCAAAGTCAGTTCAGTTTTGATTTAATACGTTATACTACACTAAGACTTTAAAAAATACTCTATATACATGTACATACCAAATATATACAAGATGTATCTTCTGTTAATGAGTATTTGAGGGCAATGCCAAGATCAGAAGGGATGCATGGTAAGATGTGGATGAGGACAGAATTCATAATAGAGAGAATAATACCTTCAGTGAGTTAATAAAAGAGACTTCAAAAAGTAGCATATTGTTATGGACCAAAGTTCTCTCAGGATTATGTTTACTCTAGTTGTTCAATACTAAGCCTTATTCATGCTGCAACATTCAAAAATCTGACAGACCTAATTTCTGGGTAATTAGTCATTTTATTAATAATGCTAACATTCACTCTTGAATACCAAGCTGAGAGCTCAAGGACTATAATGGCCTTGGAAATGTGGGTGTTCCAGAGGGTGTCAATCAGATTATTTAACAAGTAATAAGAGAAAATGAATATTAGAATGAGGAGCTGGACCTATTCTAATGAACTTTGATCATGTCATTTACTTCTAAATCAACCCCAGTCTTGGATAATCTAAACAAAGAAGCTATATTCCCCACACTCAAGCCAGAGAAGAAGACAATGGGCCTGGAGTTTCATGTTAGATTAGAAGTCAGATCTAGTTGGGTGGAGTTGCAACATCTGAAGTGAAGAGATTGTTAATCCTGTCTTCCATCAGCCCTGTCCTTGAGAGATTGATTGGACAAGGAAATAGGACAGGGAAAAAGTTTGGTTCTCCCCAATTTTAATAGTCTCATATTAACATGAGAGAGAAATAATCATTCCTCTCATGCCATTCTTATAACATTTCAGAGAATAAAGTTGTATGCACATAGCCTCAAAATAATTTGAACTGAAGAAACAAAATGGGCGATGTGGGTCTCATGGACGTCCAAAATGTATGAACTAAAAATTGGGACTTTAGTCAGTCATATTAACTCAGTCAGTCATATCTGATTAGGTTTTGTGTGTTGATTTTCCCCTCTAGCCTCCTAAATTTTTCTTCCCTGAAGGCTAGAACTGATGAGTAAGTGTGGTAAAGCCAGGAGAGGGCTTTCTGTAAAGAGAATTGATAGCTATGTAAATACAGAGATTATAGATAAGCATCCTTAATGCAGCCTATGATTAACAGTAGGAAGCCTTGGGTGTTGCAGCAGCTTTTAGAATTTATTCAGTGCCTAGGGAACACTCCTCTTGACTTCAAGGTTTTCATCCCGTAGATGGGCCTACCCAGGAACATATTCTTTTATCCTTGAAAATGATTAATTTTCTATTATGTAGACAGATGGAACAGGTTTTTGGACAAAACATTTGAATCAGAGGTTTTTTGTGGTGATATTGAAATCTGCATTAATCATAGGTAGAGGAGGCAGTTGGGCATAGTGGATAGAGTGTCCTCTAAGTGACGGCAATGTAGTTTCAAGTGCTTTAACAAATAGTTGTGTGGCCATGAGAAAATCACTTAATCTCCAAATCCCCTCTGAAAGTAGCTAAGCTCTTTGTAACCTGCCCAGTTCCACTTTACAGTCTTCTTGTACCTTTTCCCCCTCTTCATGTTCTGCTATCCAGTGATACAAGTCTCCTTAATATTCTTCACAGAGGATGCTCCATCTCCCTGGAATGACAACTTATACCAACAGTTCCCCTATGCTTGGAATACTCTCCCTTCTTGTCTGTACCTCTGAGATGCCCTGGTTCTTTCAAGTCTTATCTGAAACTCCACCTTGTGCATTAGAAATTTTTCCTGGTCTTCTTAATTCCAGAGTCTTCCCTCTGAGATTATTTACAAATAATTCTATATAGGTCTTGTTTGTACATAGCTGTTGGCATGTTGGCATTAGAATTCAAGCTCTTTGAGGGCAGAGACTATCTTTACCTTTCTTTGTATCCCCAGTGCTTAGCACAGTGCCTGGCACAAAGTAGGTGTTTAATAAAGATTTGTTGATTTGTCTTAAAGTCAGAACTTGGTCTTCCTCAGGTACCTATACAGATGAAATCAAATGTTGGGGCAAGGAAAAACAAAGCAAACAAGCAATAATAACAACAAAACAAAAGGTAGTTGTTAAACATTGAAATTTTTGCTCTAACACTGATTTTCTATGTCTTTGTGAGCATATATATTTAGGCTGCACATCTTTGAAACTGAGCAAGGGAAATCTAGTGATTCATGGGCTCAAATCTTCAAATCAGCATCTTTGTTAATTAAGATATTTATGCCTAACTCTTTCAGAGGCCACATCCTGGTTCCCCTTCTTTTCAACTCTACCCCACTCCACCTACACACACACACACACACACACACACACAACACACACAGAGCTCAGGAATCTGAGGTTACAGTTCTCAATTTCTCTTTCTCTCTAGAATCAAGGCCACTTAGGTAAAGATTCTTCTCTCCATTCCAAATAACATCAGAACACCTCTACCTTACCCTGGATATAAAGAAATAGGGAGAACTGGTATGCCCCTTTCCCATGTAGAATAACTCACATTGTGTCAGGGAACAAGTGACCTTCAGGAAGAGAAACTCTTAGATATGATCTTGCTGCACCCATGAGATAATTCCCATTAGCCAGGATATTCCCAGAATGTCCTGCCCAAGAATCCTCTCAGATGCACTCCTACATTTCTAGTCTTCTTATCCCTTGATCTCCCATCTCATGTACTCTTCCAACAAATGACTATGGTATTTTTGCTATTCCTTGCATAAGATACTTCACATCTCTCTATTTCTGTCCCCCTTGTCTGAGTTCTCTCCTTCCCCACATTGATTTCCTGACTTCTGTGGCTTCATTCCAGTCTTATCTGAAATCTCCATTTTACAAGAACTCTTTCCTGGTCTGCTTTAAAGCTAGTGGCTTTCCTCTAAGATATTCTCCAATTTATCCCATCTATAAACTTGTTTGTACACAGTTACATGTGTGTTGTCTCTCCATTAGACTGTGATGTCTTTTGAGATCAGGGAATGTTTTGTTAGTTTTTTTTTTCCTTTTTTTGTATCACCAGTGTTTACTACAGTGCTTGGCATATAGTAGGTGTTTAACAAATTATTGTTGACTAACAGACTGTTGAATGTTACTTTCTACACTAGTGTAGGTGTGGGGCATGGTGAGGGACAGAATTTGCCAAAGAATTCTCCTGGTTTCTGCTTTCATTCAGTCCTTCCTGTGTACTACTTATAGTTTTATCTTCTTAAAAATAACAAGTGACAAGCTCCCTAACGTTCATAAAGATTTTATTGGCTTCGTTACCTGAAATGAGATTTGAAAGAAGGAATAAACTTAACATTTAATAAGACAGAGTTGAAAGTGTTGGGAAAAGGATAAATTTTAGGTGATGGGAGATAGCATGGACAAACTCATACAACTTGATGTTGTATCGGCAATTGTTTATATTGATGAAGGGGAGTAGTTCCTAAAGGGTACTTCAGGAGTCAGGAGTTCAGTATTCTAATTCTAGCTCTCTTATTTGCTATCTGAGTAACCTTGGGTAAGTTTGTCTACTTCATAAGTCTAGCTTCAGTTTCCATACCTGTGAAATAATGAATGACTTTAAAGATCCTTTCCAATTTAGACAATCTGAGTCTGTGTTCCATTTGGGTTTCTTCCCAATATTTCAAAGTCAATAGGATCGAAAGGGAACTCAGCCTCTTCTTCCCCAACCCTTCCCCAGCCCCAGGGAAAGCCATTCCTAGTTATAATGACTCTATCTTGGCATCATCTTTGATGCTTTCTTTTTCTTTGCACCTCCATCCCACTATCTTCTTTCTAGGCGTTATTAATGCTACCTCCATATTATCTCTTGTATGTATCCCTTTGACTCCATTCTTACTACTAAATTCTAGTTTAAGCCCTATTCATTTCTGGAATGTATTAATAACTCTCTAAGTTATTCTCAGTACTTACTTTCTCCAACTCTCTAACCTGTCATTCACTATCTCAAGTATTCTTTCTAAAGCACTTTTCTGATTATATCACTCATACTCACAAAGGTTCAGTAGTTCCCAACTTTCTTTCAAATATAGTAGAAACACTGAATCTTGGCAATCAAGACCCCCCAAAATGAATACAATTTAGCATTCTGAATTTAGCTCATAAAATTTGTAGTGTAACCAGCCTGACTACCCTAAATCTTTCTGTCTTGGTTTTCCATAAATTTACTTATGCCATCTCCCATACCTGAAATTTATCCTCTCCACACATACTTTCCAACTCTATCTTATTAAGTATGAAGTTTCTACATTCTTTAAAGTCTCATTCCAGGTAATATAGGCAATGAAACCTTTCTTGGCAGCCAGCTAAATGTTATTTTTTCCTCCTCCAATTTCTCATAGTATTTTGGCCTTTAAAGTGTTCTTATCTCACTATACTACATAACTATGGGCATATTACGTTATGGAGTTGCAATTTCTTTGACAACAGGCCTTGTGTAATGTATATTTTTTATATCTTCATCTAATGCCTTGCATGGAATGAGCAACAAATTTAAATGGATCATAGAGTCACAGGAAAACATCATAGGTTTAAAGGTGGAAAGGGCCTTAGAGATTGAACCCAACTCTTTCACTTCATAGGTGAGGAAACAAAGACTTGTGGAGGTTAAGTGAATTGTTCAAGGAACACAATTAGTAACCAACAGAACTGGACCTCAAGTCAAGGTCCTCTGCCTCAAAAGTCACCACTCTTTCCATATTGTTGATGCACATGATGATGATAAAATGATACTGTCATCAGATCACTCCAGATTTTGCAATAACCCCTCATTTTATGTGGGTTCAAATAAGTCTCCTCTTTCTGACATTCAAAAGTATCTAAAATTGTGCCTTATGTTATTGGCCAAATGTAATTTCTCATTATTCCCCAAATATGAATTATGCAAATCAGACCAGTCTTCTCTCTTTCTGCAAACACCTCTTCATTCCTGACTGAATGGTTTTGTTCTTATTCTATACTCCAACCACAGAGCCCTTCTTTCTCCTCCTTGATTTTCAGTATTCTGATTTTCAGGCAGTTGGGTGCGTACAGTAGAAAGAGCTCTTGACCTGGAGTCAAAGACCTGAGTTCAAATTGGGGCACAGACACGTAGCCTAACTATGTGACCCATGGCAATTCACTTAACCTCAATTCACCTAAGTTTCCTCAACCGTAAATTTGAGATAATAGCAGCACTTGGCTAGTAGGGTTTTTGTTCTTGTGAGGGTCAAATGAGATAATATTTGTAAAGTGCTTAGCACAATGCCTGGCACATAGTGGGTAATATGTAAATGCTTATCCTACCAACACACCTCTTGCACTGAGCCCTCACTATACTAAATCTTACAGCTCTCTTAATAAAAGGTCACATTTCAACAGTGCTTCAGCTTTGCAAAACACTTTCTTCAAAATAGACCTGTCAGCTAAGGAGTAATACCTGTCATTCTCATTTTACATGGAGAAAAAAATTAAGGTACAGACAAGTTCGATGATTTGCTAAAGGTCATATAGTCATGAAGGGTCAGAGTGGGGATTCAAACTCCTCTTTTGAGTCTAAGCCCGGTATTTTTTTCTACAGCACCATGCTGCTGCCTCTCTTCTTTGCACTCCTGCAGCACGGAGGATATATAACATTGCTTTTGGAACATGGTATGGTATAGTGGATAGAGGACTAGTCTCTGAATCCTGGGTTCAAGTTTTGCCTCAGACCTATTTTTAATTTTTTTTAATTTTTAATTTTAATTTTTATATTTATTTTTTGTTCAATTTGTGGAATAAAACAAGCATTTTCTTAACATAATGTAATAAAAAAAGGTGATTGCACATGAAACTGAAAGTCTATTATGTACAATTTTCTATTCCTTTTAAATATATAATAAGTTATTTTGTAAATATCTTTTTTTATTTCCCCTGCCCCACCCTAGAGATGGCTACCATTAGACACAAATGGGTATATAGGTGTAAAATTATCTTATATTATCTATGTGACCCAGGGCAAGTCACTTAACCTCTCAGGGCTCTAGGTTACTATCTAAGATTGTAAGTTGCAAAGAAGGTGCTGCCCTGAATTTGTAGAGGGATTTTCCTCACCTGGGAGTTCTCCATGTCAATAAAATCACAGGACCAGCTTCTGTCCTTTTAGTTCTTTATTATTATTGTACTGGTCTCTACCATTTTATTTATGGATATCTTGTCTCCTCATAGAATCAGTAAGATTCATGAATTTATGGAATGTACCATGTACTTCTTTTGGCATAACTAGAAAATGAGGGTTGGCATTCAACAAGGATTTAACATTGCAAATAAATAACATTTCTTGTATATCACACAGAAAGACAGATTCTAAGACACAGAGATATAGGTTAAAGTCTAAATTCTCACACACACTGGCTGTGTTACATTGGGCGAGTCACCCTTTCAGTGTTCTAGGCAAATCTCTAAGGCAAGGTGTAGAGAAAGTGCAGAATTACTTTGGTAGGGGAAAATTCCTCATTCAGCAGTTCCCTATACCAATGAAATCACAGGTCATTTCCCTATTCTTTCATTTCACAGATGACCCAAAGTCACTTTGTGAGTCAGTGGCAAAGAAGAGGATTGAATCTTTTCTATTATCTTAAGAAGTAAATCATTTGTGAATCAAAAGAAAAATAATAACTGGTAAGGGAGCTTACTTTTTATAAGGGCCATAGTGGTCAACTCTTTGGACAAATGTGAGAAATAATTTGGAACTGTGAGTAATCATTCTGTAATTTATTATTCTGCCATTTAAGTTTTTAGTGCATGAGGGGAGCACCAATTTATTTTTAGACATTTCAACAACAGAGCAAGTTTGAGGCTGAAAAGGCCTTCGGAATTAAATGTGCTAGCTTTCATTCCAGGCAGGTCCAAACTTCCTGGGGTCACTGACATTTGGGCCCCTTTCCTCTCCCCTTTAGTGATTGCTTTTTACTGCTGCTTTCATGAAATCTATTGAGTTTAAAGTCCAGAACTCACACTGTCTCCTCAGCCTCGATCTTGTAATTTAAAGGAAAGTCATTTATTCTCCACTGAGTCTTCTGTCAGAACACTGTGAAAGCTTTCAAAGGCATCATTTAAACAGGGCATCCATCACTGGCAGCCAGGCTCCTTCTTGGCTGAAGATTTTCACACCGTTGTGCCTGGGATGTAAACAGTGATAATGCATTTGATTTTTGTATTGATCTTTCAAGGTCTAAGAGCCTGATCATACAAAGACCTCCTTCCAAACCAACTGCCTGTCATTTAGCTCTGACTCAGGCAGGTCTGGTGCCTCTGTTTCTTCTTTTAGACCCTTTCCTTTGTCAGTGCAAGATTTTCTCTCAAGCTCACTCTAGTCCTGGCTCCCACTCAAACCCAACAACCCACTCCCTCTTTTTTTCTCTACTCTAATAATAGCTGATATTTGTACAGCACTTTTAGCTTAGAAAATCACTTTACATACATAGATCAAGAACTGGAAGGGACATCAGAGACCATTTAGCTCAACCATCTCATTTGCAGATAATGAAAATGAGGCCCAGGAAATTTAAATGACTTATCCATTATCGCTTAGATAGTAAATGAAAGAAGCAGGATTTGAAGGTAGGTCTTCTGACTCCAAATCCAGCACTACACCATGAAATGTCAATTTTTCCCTCACAAAAATCCTGTGATGACAAAATTATTTTTATACTTATTTTACAGATAGATTGAGGTTAAGTGAATTACCCAGAGTGGCTTACCTAATAGGTATCTGAGGACAGGTATGAGCTCAAGTCAAATTCCATGGAATAGTGACTAAGTAGGCAGGTGAGTGGTGCATTAGAGAGAGCAACAGGCTTGGAGTCAGGAGAACCGGAGTTCACTTCCAACCTCAGACATGTATTAGCTGTGTGACCCTGAACAAGTCACTTCACTTTGTTTGCCTCAGTTTCCTTATTTGTAAAATGAGTAAAGAAGCAAATAGCAAATCACTCCAGGATCTTCGTCAAGAAAACTCTAAATGGGGTCATAAGGAGTTGGACATAACTGAAAATGACTGAAAACAACAATAAAGTGGAATGAGTATAGGCTTTGGTATCAGAGAATCTCAGTTCAAATCTCTTCTCTGACATCTATTAGCTATGTGACCTTGAGCTAATCACTTAACCTCACTGAGCCTCACTTTCCTTGTCCATGAAATGAAGTGAGTAGATTAGATGGATGGGTCAGATTTTCCTTACTACTATAGATCCAGGATCACTGAACTCTTATCTACCTACTACTGTATCTCTCTATTGCCCTCTTGCTCCTCAATTCTCCAGTCTCTCTTAAGTTTATTTCCTTTGAGTTTACAGAACCCTTTCATTATCTCATTTGGTACTCACAACTGCCCTGGGATGGAGGAAGATTGCAGTATTTATTTTACAGATTGAGGAGTCAGCGATATAAAGTGATTTACTCAAATTCAAACAGTTGATGGTAATCAACAATACTCTGGTGGCTCCCTATTGCCTCTACAACTTGGAGTCTGAGACTCTAAAACTAAAAATAAAACATACATTGCTCTCTTTGGAATTTAAACACCTTCACAAAAAAACTCCATTCTGTTTCTCCAGTCCTGTGAGTCAATCGGTCAGACAATAAGCTTACTGCTGTAAACAGTATGCAAGTGCCTACTATGTGTCGATGTCTGTACTAAATGCTGGGAATACAAAGACATTCTGACTCTCTTCTTCATGCCTTTGCACGGGCTATTTCTCCGTTCTACAATGTAATCCTTTTTCACCTCAGCTCATAGAATCCCTTGTTTCTTTCAAGACTTGGGATAAATATTACCTTTTTCATTGAGACTCTTCTAATCTCTATAGCTTCTAGTGTCCTATCTCTAAAGAAAATCTTTTATTGTCATATACTCCATATTGAAGCAGCCTGGCATAATGAGTGGAGTGTTAGTCTTGGAATAAAAGGCAGGAAAAGGTGAGGATCTGATTTGTTAGAGGAAGTTTCCCCAAGGAAATGAAGTTACAGGTCTAGTCTCTATTCCTATATTCTGTGACTCAGGGCAGATCATAAATTATCTGGGCCTCAATTTACTGATATTTAAAATTATGAGGTGTGAGACTAAGAAATCTCTTATTTTTTTAGCTGCTCTTGGGAGTACGATACTATGACTCCCCATCCAGACCTCTTTCCACTCAGTCTTACTTCCTCTTTTGTATTGTAACTTCCTGTTTTGTTTTTAATCAGATACACTTCTTAACCATCTAGGATGTCCCTAGTGAGATGCAAACTTTAAATAAGAAATGCTCTCTGTAGCAGGGGGATGATAGAGAGGAAGGCAGATTGGGAAAGGGGGTAATCAGAAGTAAATACTTTTGAGGAGGGACAGGGTCAAAAGAAAGAATAGAATAAATGGGAGGGCAGAATAGGATTAAGGGAAATAGAGTTAGTTTTTCACAACATGTCTACTATGGATGTGTTTTGCATAACTGCACATATATAACCTATATTGAGTTGCTTGCCTTTTCAATGAGGGTGGGTGGGAGGAAGGAAGAGAGAAAATTTGAAACCTAAAGTTTTAAAAACATATGTTTAAAAAAATGTTTTCACATGCTACTGAGAAATAAGAAATATAGGAAATGGGGTACAGAAGTCTATCCTGCCCTACAGGAAAATAGATGGGGAAGGGGATAAGAGAAGGAGAGAGAGAGATAGAAGAGAGGACAGACTAGGGGAAGGGATATTCGGAATGCATGACATCTCGGGGTGGGGGGAGGGGGGAGATGGGGTGAAAATCTGGAACTCAAAAACTTGTGGAAGTGAATGTTGAAAATTAAAAATAAATAAATTTATATATGTTATACACTGAAAAAAAAAGATATGCTCTCTGTGTTTATGGACTTCACAGTTTAACAGAAAGAAACATACTCAAATAATGATAATACAAAATAATACATGATAAATGCATTAGAAAGGAGTATAATGATAGGATTTTGAATCATATTCAAGGGAAACATTTAAAAACCTAGGGATATAATTCAGATTTGAATGGAGAAGAAAACATTCAAGTGAAACTTTAAAGGATGTATTATAGAAGAAATAAAAGAAATACATCTGAAGCTCTGGGGACAATGTGAACAAAGGCACAGAGATAATAAACTATGGGGATAATTAGAGGAATGGAGAATAGTCTTGGCTGAATCACACAGCATATGGAATAATATAATGTAAATCCAGAAAGGAAAGATGATGCCAGTTGTGGAGTATAGCATGTCCGAATGTGGCTGGTTAGAATAATACAAGCTCAGAAGGCCCTATGACAGGTTGAGCAAAAACAGTCCACATGACCTTTTGGAGCAGAGATACCCAAAGATAGATTGTACTCTCTTGATGGCATATCACCCTTTTGATTCATATCAAGTTGGCACTCCACTAAAATCCTCTGGTCTTTTCATTTAAAAAAAAATCTCTATCATTTACTTGTGATTTTTAAAGTCTAAGTCTAGACTTTATATTTGTCCACATTAAATGTCTTCTTATTGGACTCAGAAGAAAAATCACAGACCATGCTCACACACACACAGACACACACAGACACACAGACACACACACACACACACACACACCCCTACTCACACAGCTTCAGCTACCAGATTTTCCCACAGAAACAGTTGATGCAGGCATGAGCACTGAAGTCCTGATTGGTGTGAATGAAATTTCCAAAGGTAGGATTATAATGAGAGAAGACCTAAGGACCAAAAAGAGAAGCTTTGGAAAGGCAGGTCATACGATATTAGGAAAATACCACTAAAAAGAAAGCATCCACTTAGTTGTAAAAATCTTGTTTCTATCTTCACAACAACTTTCTATATGACCTCTTTTTTCCACTTTCACAGCTATGAGTTAAGTTCATTCCCTCAATACCTCTTACGTAGAATATTTCATCAGCCTCCTAACTATTCTTCCTGCCTCAGATATCTTACCATACCAGTTATCCTTCACATTGGTGCCAAAGTAATTTTCCCTCAGTAACAGGTCTGATTATGTTAACTCACTTAGCCAATTTGAGTGACTTCTTCTTGCCACTAGGATAGACTATATAATCCTCTGTTTAGTTTTTAAATCCCTTCACAATCTGAGCCCAACCTATCTTTGTCACATCATTAGTCATTTCTGTATCTCCTGAACTTCACCCAGACAAGTCTTCTTGTTCCTTACACATAAAACTGTATATTATACTCCACATGTTTATATAATACCCAGTTACAATTATTAACTCATTTTAAGATTAAGAACATAGTTGCATTTTGTAATGGAACTATGTGCTTTATGGAATTAATTTTAGATCAAAAAAGTTAAGATTAGAATCACAATAATCCTCCAGTTAAGAAAATTCCTATCATTTAGACAAAGTTTTGATTCTCTAATTTAAATTTATATCTATGTCTTCTTAGTTTTGGCTTTTATGTAGTTAGAACAAAAATTAGTTTGTTAGAAATATCTTGTTACTTACAAAAAAAAAAGGCTGCCGATAAACAGGCACTGAGAGCCAAAACTGGGGGAAAAGTGGACCCCTTTCTTAGAATTATTTTCAGTCCTTGAGTTAGGAGGTACCATTGGAATATGCATCACCTAAGTCTCCTGGTACAAGAAACCTGTAGGGCTGATAGTCCTCCTTAATCTATACCATTTTTGCCATAGCTTGGTCACTGCCCTAGCCTAGCCTTACCTTCTCTTTCTCCTTTCTCTGATTGCCCCTGGATTGCGGTTTTTTTCTAGCTCTGCTCCTGCTGAACCCAATCCTTCCTCTCTGCTGCTAGGTTATCAAAATTCCTCTTGGAGATTCTCAAATCAATCTTCCTTTTAGATATATTTCTCAGGATATAGCCATATCTCTCACCCATTTGACTCAAGGAGGTGTACTAACCCAATCAATAGTCATTTCCAATTGGGAATTGTGTTTACCTAACAAAGGTGATTACTGTTAGGTATTTTGTTTAATCAATGGAGCCGCAGCCTGGCACTTGGAATATATATGCTTTTCACTTTCATTTCATAGAGTACCCCTCTTCTTTTTGAGATGCATTAACTCCTGTAGGAAGCTTGCCCAAATTCCTCCTATTTTGCCACGACAGCTAGAACTCTCTTTCCCAAGCTACTTGTCTTTCACTGATTTGTATACATTTACTTTATACTTTTGAGATATGAATGTACACAGACATTTGTTATTTCCCCCATTAGAATGTAAATTATTTTCCAAGAAAGGATTATTTCATAAGACACACTTTTATACCTAGCACTTAACATAATGGACCAGGCATATCATAGTGAAATAGGTGGTTACGGATGGATTGTTGTGACTTACTCAAGCTTAATTTTGATAGGAGCATATGCAGCAATAATCAGATACCATTAAACTGAAATGCAAAAGTATTAGTCTTTGGACTGGGCCATTGTCCTAAGGTTACTTTTCAGACTAACTTAATCAATGAAGCGCAAATCTTACAGTGTTCATTTAGATGCTTCAACATTATTGAAAAAAATTACATGCCTAGAATGCTTCTTGTAGTCTCAGGTAGAGTGGCAGTAACCAAGCATTTTCATTATTACTCTTCATAAACCACTCTGCCAAACTTGATAGCTACTTGGAGCACAACTGGAAAAGCTCAAGGTATATTTCTATTTTGCTATGAAATAATCTCTTCCTAATGTCTTTTGACTATGATGATTACTTCCATGCTTGTGATTGGGTATACATAAGCACTGCTGCAAAATTATCCATAAGGCTGTAATACAAATGGCCAGACATTTTACATAATTTATGTTAGGATATACTGAATAGGGCAATGATACCCAGTGTGAACTTGGGTAATATCATCCAAAGTGAATTCATCACTTCTTATAAATTTAGAAACATACAATCTAACATGAAAGTACAGGTTTTTATCAATTAGAACTTAGATGACATGTTGGATTTACAACAGAATAGTTGCATAGTCTCATGGTCTGGTCTTTCACATGGAGATATTGGTGGGTGCTTTTTGTTTGAAACATTTTATCCAAATGTATGCAATTATTATATAATAATGTATTCTAATACTTCTCCTTAGAGCAAGGGTACTTAATCCAGGATGTGTCACGCAAACACACATATATGAACAGACACATTCTCTCTCTCTCTCTCTCTCTGTCTCTCTCTCTCTGTCTCTCTCTCTCTTTCTCTCTCTCTCTCTTTTTCTCTTTCTCTGTCTCACACATACACATAAATACTCTATGAATTTGCATGGGGAAAAATTACATCTTAATTATTACTGGTATCTAATGGAAATACAGGTTTTTTTTTCAATTAGGAGGAGAAAAAGATCATTCTGAGGAGTAGATCCTAGCTTTTACCAGACTGCCATAGAGGTCCATGACACAATAGAAGTTAAGAGCCCATTTCATAGAGGATCTTAATGTGCCACAATTTAGGATTAAAATTTCTTATAAAAATTTTAAAGTAAATTAAAATAAAATATAACTTAAAACATAATAAAATAAATATTTTAAATGAATTTAAAATTAAATCAAAATTAAAAATTAAAATAATATTTTTATAAAATATGGTTAGATACTTATCTTTTCTGATCTTTGTGTTTCTCCTTTATAAATGAATGGCCTGGAGTATATTAAAGGCTCTTTTTAAAAATTTTTATTTGATGGACTTCTTTGGCAATTTGGTGAAGCTCATGGGTTATTTCCCAGAATATTATTTTTAAATTCATAAAATTGATAAGATTTCAAATGAAACCAATTTATTGAAATAGAATTAGTATTAGAAGAAGAAAAAAAAGTTCATGGAAGTTAGGTTAAGGCTCTAGAGTAAATGGAATCAGAGAACTTTTCAAGTTTTACCATCCTATGCCTATACCATCCTAGATTATAATCTCCTTCCTTATAATTATTTTTCTTCATAATACATATCAAACTTCTGGTCACATATTAGGTATTTCATAAATGCTTGATTATCCTTACAATATAAAAGATGAGTACCACCATAATTTTGATGATGCTACGTGATAGAGAATTGTGAACCAAGCCAAGTCACTAAGAAAATGAAGTTGTTGGTGACCAAAAAGTGTAATGGAGAGCTACAAAAAGGGTCTGAGTTGTCTGTAACATAATCAATGAAAAGTTGCTGAGGAGTGTCTTTAAAAGATGATGGCAGAGAGATTCATGATTAAAGAAGGTAGTATAATCGCATAAAAACATCAAGGAGTAACCAATGGACAACATGTGTGCTTCATTATCATCCACAAAATGTTAAGATCTCTAAGCCTATGCCTTTCATATGTTAAATAGATCCCCTGTGGTCAATTTATCATAGGACAAAGGAGCCACATAGGATGAGAAGGAAATTATAGATTAACATTATAACTATTTAGAGAGTACTCACTGATCCATTAGAACCAAAAAACACTCATACATTATTTAATGCAAGTATGTGAAAATGAATTGCTTTGGGTTTTTTTTGGGGGGGGATATTTTTGTTTGATCCAACTGACAGATCCCAAGAAATAAACAGACCCTGTGGGAAATATGTTAACCCAAATAGCTGAGCAAAAAACATGAAGGAGTTCTCATATTTGGTGGTATGTCATTTTTTTTTTTCTCTTTTTGTAATTTATCATATAACAGAAAAGAAGGCTCTGCACTTGACTTTAGGAAATTGCATCTATGTTGTCCATTGGGTTTGACGTGGGTTATTTCCATTTTAGATTTTGTTTACTTACATTGCATTGTTCATCACATAGCTTGTTTGACAGGCTATACTTTCTTCCTTCTGAATAACTTCACAATGTCTTCTAAAGTTTTTCTAAATTCATTGCATTTATCTTTCCTTATGGAATAAGTGTAGTTTAACCTAAGTACTTACAAAATAAACAAAAATTAATATTTTGGGAATGGCATTAACGTCTGGGAGGATGAAGAAAGGCCTGTGTCTATGACAGTCAGGACAGGATTTGGAAAAAGTGCAATATGAGAAGGGACAAAATGGTGAGGCAAATACCATTAATAGAGCAAGTATGTTTGCTTGGAAGACCCTATTCTAGAAGGAAGATATATGTTATCATTTATATTTTTAACATTCTTGTGAAACAAGAGGAGGATGTTTTCTTCAAATCATTCTCTTTTTCACCTGGATTATAGCATTCACGTGGACTCAAATATTTTATACACCCTGCTATCTAATCAGCACTTAAAGAAATTAGTCTTCTTGCTTTTCTCGAATACTTCACAATGAGTGGGTTTCTACCTCAGTGACTTTGCACATACCCTTACTTACGCTTGTATTATGTACCTCTCCAGCTCTGCCTATGGTCAACACATCCATCCTTCAGGGCAAGACTAGGTTTTCTTTTTTTTTTTTCATAAAAAATTTCCATCTTACTGGACCCCCACTTAAAGTGAACCTTTAAGCCTCTGAACTCTTATAATACTTTGAACCTTTCGTTTTGTGCTTATCACAAGCTGTTTTGTATCAGCTAATTCTGATTATTTTTTCTCACTATTAGAAGAGTAGTCCAATGGGAAAACCACTAGTTCTAGTATTCCTATCTTACTTCTAATGGCTACTATCTGTGTTACTGTGGACAAGTCATTAAAACTCCTGGCCTCTATTTTTTCATCTATAAAATAAAGTAGTTGGGCTACATACCCTCTTTTTCTCTTTCCAGATCTAGAGCTGTGGTCTTTTGATTTTGTCTTCTGATTTCTGGTCAAGGAAAGGTACAGTGAGAGTCATAGCTTCCCGAACCAAATTGATGACAGTACCTCAGTACTTTTCCCTGTCCATAAAGTACTTAGTGCTTTATGCATTATGTTGTCATGTCCCAACATTGTATGAAGGACAAAAATAGCAGCTAGAACAATGAATGAGCTGGAGGATATGATATACGTGGATTGGTTGCAAGAATTGGGGACTTAGCCTGGGGAAGAGATGATTTGGGTTGGGAATTAGGGATTAGTCATAATACTTGTTCTAAGTATAGAATATAAACTGAAAATTAACGATACATTCATTATTTGTATTTATATCCATACCAACTAACACAGTGTCTGAAACAGAGTGGTTAATAAATAAATACCTGTTGATTGATTGGTTATTATATATAGGAGGGATTTGTACTTGTTTGGTGTACCCTAAGTGGTAGAACTAGAGGTATGAATGGGACTGAGAGGCTGGATCTGATAAAAATGAACCTCTTAAGAAGTAGCTAGGAGGCAGGGTATGTTAGAAGGCTTAATTTGAAGTCAGGGAGACCTAAGTCAAATCTAGCCTTAGACATGAGTCCAAGGTCACAAAAATATAAAGGAATATCACCAGTCATCACAGTAGAAGGCAGTTGTCCTGAACTTTAATAAATTTACTTTTAACTTAGGAGTTCATAACCTGGTGGACTGAGATTTCCTCACCCCCTAAAAAAATCTTGGAATGGATTTCAGAATGTCTTAGAACTTGGCTATGGAAAAAAACGCATCTTTATTTTCACTAACCTCTAACAGATATTTAGCGTTTTCTTCAAATATTTAAAAACATTATTTGGAGAAAGGGTCCAAAAGCTTCACCAGATTACCAAAAGGATATTTGGCATTGTTTCACAACTAACAGAACAATAAAATTTAAAGGGCACAAGAGTTTAGGAAGACCATGTATTATAATATTGAGAAGTACTAAGGGTTGGAAAGAGTGGCTACAGAATCCAAAGGCACTTAATTTAAGAATGATGTACAAGTAATTCTTGATCATTGAGATACAGATTATCGATCATTATAGATTATTCTAAACAAATCCTAATTATCTTTGAACTAGACATCATCACCTTTTCTGCTAAATAAAGGTTTTGTTGACTAATTCCCTACCCTATCAATACTGAAAATTTGCTGAGTCTACAGTTGCATTGTCTCCAGTTGAATTGCCAGGGTGGGGTGTGAGTGGAAGATATTGGCCTGCTTTACAAGCTACTTCCAAAAAATGTTGCTGCCATGAGCTAATTCCTTTTAATTAAATTTCATTTATTTGAATTGGGAAGTATTTATTTTATCTCTTTCCTGTTTCAACCCTCTACCTCCCCTGGTCCCCAGGAAAAAGATGAAAGGGGAAAAAAAGAAAATTGAAATCAAGCAATAGAAGTTTCCATATTGTCCATATCCCAAAATATGTGCTTTATTCTGTTTCTTTAATCCGTCACTCTTCTATTAGAAGATGGGCACTATTTTCCACCATTGGTTCTCTGGAATCATGGTTTATAACTACAAAGAATAGAGTTCTTTAGTCTTTCAAAATTGTTTATTTTCACAATTTTTTTTACCACATGGTTGTAGTATGTGTAAGGGTTTTTCTTTTTATGTTTTTTTCTTCATATATATGCATATATATGTATGTGTATATATTCACATGTATATAATATATACGTAAAATTACACCATACATGCTTTTATTTATCAGTTCTTTCTCAGAATGCAGATAACATCTATCTTGATATGTTCTTTATTTTTAATGTGTTTATAATAGTAGAAATGATTTAGTCCCACAAAGTTGTTCTTCATACAGTGTTGTTGTTATTGTGCACAATGATTTGTTGGTTCAGCTCACTTCGCTCTACACCACTGCATGGAAGTCTTTCCATGTCTTTCTAAGATCATTGAGCTCAGTATTTCTAACAGGACAATAATGTTCTATCACAACCATTATGCCATCACTTGTTCAGCTATTCCCCACTTGATAGGGATACCTGCAATTTCCAGTTCTTTGCCACCACAAAGAGAGCTGCTATATACATCCCATTCACATTCAAGGTTTCAAATATTATTTGTGAATTTCCTTCTAGTTTTACTCACTATTTTCTTTCTCAACCTCTCTTTTTATGCTATCCCTGTTATCTTATCCTTTCCAGTATTCTGCCACTCTCCATCCCACCCACCCCTTCAGCAGTCCCCCTACTTTCTTTCCCACCTTCTCAATCACAATCCACATATCCCATCAAAAAGTTACTCTCCTTATTCTGTGCTCTCGTTTTCTCACCTCTCTATATGTTTAGAAGGCTATTACACTCTTCCAGATGTATACATTGTTTCTTCTTCCACTCAGATGAGGGTAAGGTTCCAACATTCCCAGCCTTCCACGCCCACCTATTCCTCTGTATTAATTCTTCCTTTCAAGTCCCGTTTTAATAATACAATTGCTCACTTTTACCTTTTTCCTACCTAATTTTACTTTTTAGGATCACTCCATCATATACGACTGAACCCGAATCTTTCCTTCAAGCTAGCTTAGTAATGATGGCAGTTTTAAGAACACTGATATTTTCATATGCATATATATGTATATGTGTATGTGTGTATGTATGTGTGTATATGTATTATGTATACATACAGTTTGTCCTCAATGAGTGCCTTATAATTAGTCTTTAATGTTCTCCTTACATTTCTTCTGGATCTTTTATATTGAATTTTCTATTGAGTTCTGGTCTTTTTGTTACAAATACCTGAAGGTCTTTCAGTTTTACAAATGTCCATTTTTTCCCATTCAGGATTATACTCAAGCATACATGAATATAGTATATGTATAAAGCAAATTGTTATTAATCAAGCTCCCATGATTTTCCTTCTATGTTCTTTTCTTGGTTTTACTCTTCGCAACTGTTTGCCCCACCCACCCAATAAACATAACCTTTCAAAATATTTTTGAAGCCAAAAATCCCTAACTCCAAGCATATTCTCCTGCTTAGCCTCCTGGACCTGTCACTTTATAAATTATAAGCTTTGATCTCTGTCTTGATTACTACTAACTTTCTTTGATCCTTAGACCGTGGACTTGTATGGTCTTGAAAATCTTAAGACGCAGTGTCATGTACAAAGAGCATTGGAGTTAGAGAACAGGGTTTAATTCCCAGCTTAAATAGTAGTTCTTTGACCTTGTGCAAATCATTTCCTCTCTCTGAGTCTGTTTCCTCCTTTGTAAAGTGCCATTAATGATATTTACACTTTTTTGCAAAGAGTTACTATTATTTGAAAGTAGATAATTACAACTCCTTGTCATGCCTTATATCTAAGGCTCTAGTCCTTGGGTCATTCTGTGAAGTGGTTGAGGCCCCAGGTAATAGGGTTAACTCTAGGCTTTTGACAGTGACTCTTATCATTCTTTCTTTCTTCAACAAAAAACCCTGGACAAAATAACTAATCTATAACTCTTTGAAAGAAATATATAGTTAAGTTTTTCTGTGGATTGGTTACTTTTTGCCTCTTAAAAGTCACAAAGTTTTCATGGTGTTATATTTAACTTTAAACTAACACCTTTCAGTCTTTGAAAAGGCCTGTGCAGTGTGATATAGCAATGCCTTTAGAAGGCGAGCAAAAACACTCCTCGTGAAATCAAAACACATGAGCTGAATGGGAGGAACTTTTATTCCTTCAGGAGGACCAATTAAACCACTATACCTGGAATTTGTTAGAAGCCTTATTTACCAAGGCAATTTCCCTGCCCTCATAATATTGGAAATGAAATCCCAGCAAGAAGAGCTGTCAAATCCTATGCATTTCAACTGACCTCACTTATGCCCTCTCTCTCTTCCTAGCTGCTCATAAGACTTTTCTTCTCTTTTTAATGTTATAGTGAGGGAAAATAAATATTTCAAAAGCTTCATACTTCCAAAGATCTGTGATTTTTCTCAATATTGGCATTCTTTTCAGCTATGTAATAGATGAAAGATCAAGGCCTGCAAAGACTGGGATGTGAAACAAAGCTTTTGATTCCCTAGTTGGGCTGCACTGAGCCTAGAATAATGGCTTGTACCTAACAAAGGTTTAATAAATATTTGTTTAATTGCACAGAATTAATGTAGATCCCATGAGCTCCGTGTCTTAGACGGTCTACATAAATTCCTGAATATGGCAAATGTTTTATGTGGTAAACATCTATGAACTTAAGTATTGGATAAGAAATGCATAAAATATTATAAGGTCCATTTCCAAAGCCTTTCCTGATTAGAGGGGAAAAAAAACTGCCAGAGCTTGAATTTGATGGCATAGCCTAGTGAATAATGACTCACTTGCATGCCATGATTTGCCATGACACAAAGCTAGAGTGAAAAGAAGTGTGACAGAATAAGTATACCAAAAGATTTCAATAGATTAGAAGAAGTTGAATCTAATAAGGTTAAATGGAATGCCCTATGAATATGGTCCAAAAATCCATGCTTAGGATAGGGGTGGTGTGACTAGGCAGTTTCCTGTGGGGGAAAAAAATTATAGTTACTTTAGGGAACTGCAAACCCATTAAGAGTTAGCCAAAATGATTGCTGTTATCTTACCTGGTAATAAATAAGGAATTGTGCCTTGTTAAAGGAGGTGATTGTCCAAATTTATTATATTATGACCAAACTGCTTTAGGAATATTGTGTTCAGTTCTGGGCACAACAGTTAATTTTAAGTAGGGTAGATACTTTTGCTAGGATGACAATAATGTAGGGTAACTATCGCCAGTCAAACACCCCGCCTCCCTTCCCCTGTTAGGTCCCGATGTTAAGATTATCAAAGTCTCAAATTAAATCCAAGACAGTCAGCAGCTTCTAGGAGACATGATGGGAGTAGAAAACAAAATAAATAGTTATTTATCTTGGATTTAGGTCTGGAACGTTTTCTATGGGGGCAGGATATTAATAGCTTGCTTGAGTGACTCTCTTGTCTATCAACTGGCTATGATGAAGCCTTTTTAACAGAAGCTAAAAAATACTGATTCTTGATATGCCCCACCTCCTCTCACATGATGGTAGAGCATTGTCACACACACACACACACACACACACACACATACACAAATGAACAATAACACTTTGTTACCTAAGCCTAAAGAAGAAAACTCCACAACATCAGACAATAGCTTTAGCAGATGGCACCAGTTGCTAGGTGAAAAGGTATAGTAAGGCAATGGTGGCAAGCAGAGCTCTAGGACACTGTGAAGGGAGTTTTGAGAGTCAGAGTCAAGAAGTGGTGAGGCTCAGTTCGTTGTCATGAGCAATGGTGTTACCCATGATACAATTTTTCCTCACTTCAGAGTATATGTTGTCAAGAGAGTATTATTTTCTGAAACAAAGTCTGTGGGAAATTGTATTGATTAATTGCATGAGGGGGCTTTTAGTTGGGAAAAATGTTTTCAAAATATTCTTTGCTGCTGATTTGATGTCCTATCTCAGTTACAACTTTGCTATTTGGGTAACAATGCCTTATCTATTGGTAGAAAACTCAGTAGATGAAGCCATATTTTCAAGAGTATGAAGTTATTATGAATCATGAGCAATGGCATAATACCAATACAATATTAGGAAGGACTGATAAAGTGGAATGATTCTAGAAAAGAGTGACTAAGATGATCAGAGGACTAGAACTCATATTATATGAAGATTGTTCAAAGGAAAGAGGGATGCTTAGCCTGGAGAAGAAAAGACTTAGTGGTGCAGGGGTGGGTAAGGATGATAACTTTCTTCAAATATTTGACTATTGTTTTGTTTCATGGGGTAGGTAAGTTTTGCTTAGTTACAGAGAAATGTAAAAGAAACAGTAGCTGAAAGATGCAGAGAAGCAGATTTCATTTTGATGAAGGAAAAAAAATCACTAATAATTAGAACTATCCAAAAATGAAATGGTCTACCTTGAAAGGAGATGTACTTTCTATCAGTGGAGTACTGTATTTTCTAGTTGAATGATCACTCGTCAGTGAAATTGTTGGATGGGATCTTGGTCAGGGAAGATACCTGAAATTCTTTTCAACTCTGTGATTCTCAGCTTCACAGAGACAGCTTTAATGGAGAATTTCAAACCTTGCAAGCTCAAATACTTTGCTATAATATGGTAGTGATTTTCAAACTAATGTCTAGGTTTCAGAAAACCGATCTATCATATTAAGTCAACAAGCAATTATTAAGTGTTTACTCTGTGCCAGGAATTCTGGTAAGCATTTTAAATGTAAATTCAAATAAGAGATAAGACATTCCCTTATATGTTGTGAGAAGAATGTATAATTACAGAGGATTGGAGGAAAAGGGAAAATTTTGGGAATAATTGCCATGGGGAGTGTGAATAGGGTATACCAGAAAATAGTAAAGTATTGGCATGCAGCAGGGAAGGTATAATTAAGATTAAATAACATAAATATGGAGTAGACACAGTAAGCTTGATGATATAGCTTTCTCAAGAGACATTCAGCTATTCCCTTTAAGTAATGAAAGTAGATGTTGGGATGACCTAGGTCTGAGACTTAGAAGTTTGTGAATGGTTGAAGAACAAGGCACATGGGGTTTCACAGTGGGAGACATTACTAGGAAAGGAACCACCAAGAACAGTGGTTGGGGAGAGCAGAGAATGAAGAGGACTGACAGTCGTGATAAAGTAGTATTAAATAAGTCAGACAACAAGCATTTATTAAGTACTTACTCTGTTTCAGGCACTGTGCTTAAGTGCTAGGGATAAAAGGAAAGGCAAAAACATGGTCCCTGACTTCAAGCTTACATTCTAATTGGGGAAGACTACACATAACTGGTGGGGAAATTATAGATTAATCCAGAGTATCAGGAATGACTTGTCTGGGACCTTCCCCAGGATGCAATGTCCCAGAAAAATTCTTCAATTTGAGAAGAGTACCACGGGAAATAAAGTAGAGTCATGATAGTGCAGTCCAAAATATTGAGAATTAATTGAGATAAAGAGAGATGGGACATATGAAGGGAATTATGATTTTCATAATAATCAACATATCTGTAATTAATATAATAATAGATCCTATTTTTTAGAATTTCCTCTCTTGTGAGTCAGAATTAACAATGCAGCTTGAAATGATTAATCAGACCTTGACAATGTTCACAGTCACTGGCTGTATACCTTAAGTGAAGTGAATCAAAGATTATAGAACATGTTACTGTCAGAGAACTTGGGTCCTGTAACCCAACAAATAATGATCCCCAAGGACTCAAGCAATATTGTTCCCACAGGACTCCAGAATTATTGTATTGTCTTCTATTTGTGGGCTTGTCATGAGAAAGCACTCTGGCTCTGGGAAATGATTGTAATCCACCTTCCTACCTCCCATCTTATTGTGATATACATATATAATCTCTGTTTTTACTTCAGCAAAGTGGAATTCTGATGAGGAGAATTCAAGATTTGAAATATGTTCCTTATAATGAAATTGATTAATTTAACAGCTACTTGATTAATTGCACTTTGTCTCTGGCCTGCTGTTTTGTCATTCTCAGATTGGAGACTGGCTCAGTAAAATCCTGTTAATAGAGGGCAGGAGTTATATTAAATTATCTTAGAGTTTATTATTATAATGTTAAAATATAAGCCAGTGGTGTCAAACTCAAATGGGAGTGGTCAATTAAACTGTACATAAGGATGCCTGTAGGCAGCACACTGACTTAGAAAATCACATAGTAACACTAATTAAATTCTATTGTATTCTTGTTTTGTTAAATATTTCCCAATTAAATTTTCATCTGGTTTGGAGCCCCACTCTGGAGCATTTTGGGGATTATTCCAAATTGTCTCTAGTATCAAACCAAAAAATGTTATTTTTCTTTCAAAGCTCTTCATAAACTAGTTCCTTTCTATCTTTCCTAGATTTTTACCTTTCCGTAGAGTCTACTGTTTAGTGACTCCTTGATGTTCCTTAAAGAAGATGCTCCAACTCTGCATTTTCACTGGCTATCTCCCATCCCTAGAAAGAGAAAGGAACAAGTATTTATTAGGCACTTACTCTCTGCCAGGTGCTATACAAAGTTAATCTAATGGCAGCTAGGTGTCAAAGTGGGCAGAGCAATGAGTCTGGAGTTGGGAAGACTTGAGCTTAAATCTAGTTTAAGACAAATGTGGCTGGGCAAATCACTTAACTCCTGTCTGCTTCAGTCAGGTTTTCATAAGTATCTGGAAAAAAAATTTCAAGTGAAAAAAAAACTATGATGAAGGAATGTGTTAAAATAATAGTGGTGTTCCAGTTGCATAATGGCATTGTAGGGCAAAAGAAATAAGGAATGTAGAGGGGTAGGCCTTAAATACATTTAAGAGTTAGCAGGGAAAATGGTTTTCATCTCAACCTATGACAATTCTTATTCATAGGTATTAAGTGATGAGGGAGTTTGGAGAATACCAGTCTTAGCCTAGAGGTAGGGGAGATAAAGTTGATTGGAGGTAACACCTTTGGAACACTGAGATGACTGGTTAGCTTCTTCTTCTTTTTCTTTTTTAATCCAAAAACAAGGTTTATTAGACCATAGATCAGGGTAGGTGAGATTTAAAGAATCTGCCATATTGGCCAGACTCTTAAGAAATCTAAGCATTTTTATAGTTAATGCAAGGGGTCCAGCTCTTAAGAATCTGAGCCTTTGATTAGACTCTTAAAAAACCTGAGCACCTTAAAATGAATTTTATATACAGAAAGACTGTGAGAGGGATCTAGGAGTGGCCAAGTAGTCTGGGTCATTGGAGGAGGGGTCTAAGAGAGGATCTGGATGGTAGTGACCAGTAAGCTGGAGTGAACAGAATGCCAGGGACCTGGACCGTGAGACCAAGGGAAAATGAAGTCTAGATAGGATTAAAGGTGGGAAGGCAATTGGAAGGTAACAGAATAGAATTGGGAAATTGGGCATGGCCACAGTGAAAGGCCAGTTAAGTGGATTACAGCCTCAAGCAAAAGCCAGGGATTTGGGAAAGTCCAGAGATTTCCTTTTTGAGGTTCAGATCCCATCCCCATCATTCCCCCTCAAACAAATGGGACCCAAATTCTTTTGGGCTAAGGGTCAAAAGTCTTGGCTTCTGAAACTGCTTCCTGCTGACAAAAGGCACAGAGCTGTCTCTGCCTTGAGCCGGTCCCAAAAAGGAGGCTGACAGGAATAGAGCATAGGAGGCTTTCAGGGGATCATGGGGAGGCACATTAGCTGATACCCGCTATTTGCTACCAACTGTAGGTGAATGGCCTGTAGTCTGGAAAACACAAGTCTGAAAGAAAAGACTGCAGGGCCCAAATTTAAGGAGAAGCAAGAGTGTAAGAGCTCCATTAAAATAATTTACATTTGACCTGCAGGATTATCTGATCTTGTTATTTTTTCTAAAGTTTAAGTAATGCTTTTTTGCCTGCAGAAGTTTTCCACTCCTGGGTTCAATAGTTACACAAAAGAATTTGCCAAAAAACTGATTTTCACTTCAATTATCACTGAAATTCTCCTCCCCAAACCAAACTGAAGATGTTTCTGATTTAATTTCAGTTGTTTGGGGGTATTGAATGACTACACATTCAGGTCAAAACAGCAAGATCTCATACACTTGCATTGATCTTTGATCTTTTGCCATCTATTTGCTCTGACTATAGAAATTTGCCACAATTTTTTTAAACATTTAACATTTAAACATTTAACAATTACTGGCTGTGTGAACCTGGGCAAGCCACCCAACCCTGATCACCTCACCAAAAAGAAAAAAGGGGGGGGGCAGTGGATAGAGCACCTGCTCTGGAGTCAGGAGGACCTAAGCTCAAATCCGGCCTCAGACACATAGAACTCATCAGCTGTGTGACCCTGGGCAAGTCACCTAACCCCAATTGCCTAGCGGGGAAAAAAAAAGATTTTGAGTTATGAATTTTCTCCCCCTCCCTCTCCTCTCTCCCACCTGGACTACTACAATTCTAGTCAGTTCCCTATCACCTCTAGGATCAAATAAATCCTTTTAGGCATTCAAAACCCTTCATAAACTGATTCCCTCCTACCTTTCCAGTCCTCTTATACCTTACTCCTCTTCATATGGTGGCAATGGCTTCTTGATTTTCCTTAAAGAAGTTGCTCCATCTTATGACTCTGGACATTTTTTATGGGCTATTCTGGTTCTCTTCTTGACTAGGGTTTTTTATTTTTTAATTTTAATTATTTTATTTTGAATTATCAACAATCACTTCCATAAGTTTTTGAGTTTCAAATTTTTCTCCCCTTCCATCCCCACCTTCTTCCCCAAGATGGTGCGCAATCTAATATAGGCTATACATATACATTCCTATTAAACATATTTTCACATTAATAATGTTGTAAGTAAGAATTAGAACCAACAGGAAGAACCATCAGAAAGAGGAAACAAAACTCAACAGAAGGAAAAAAATTGCAAATAGTATGCTTTGATCTGCATTCAAACTCCATAGATCTTTCTCTGGATATGGATGGCATTTTCCATCATTAGGCCTTTGCAGATGTCTTAGATCCTTGTATTGCTGAGAAGGGTTAAGTCTATCAATATTAGTCATTGCAAAATGTGGATGTTACTATGTACAATGTTCTCCTGGTTCTTCCCATTTTTCTCAGCATCAGACCATACAAGTCTTTCCAGGTTTTTCTGAGCTCAGCCTGTTCATCATTTCTTATAGCATAATACTATTCCATTACATTCATATACCACAACTTGTTCAGCCATTCCCTAGGAGTTTTAAAATAAGGAGAAGCTGATTAAGTTTAAAACTCCTAGACCACTGAGTGGCCTTTTTCAAATTGCTTCAGTGAGTTACCCTAATTCAGTCTCCACAGATTCACACACTTGAGCTCCATGGATTAAACTCAAGCATTCTTAAGTAACAGAGAAACATCCTGGATGAATAGGAACTAGATTATCTCATTAGACTTCGCTGTACCTACAGGAGAAGCAAAGTAATGATGAAGTGTAGAGGTTTAGGGGTGTTAGGATCCCAAAATCATAAGACACTCGGATCCTGCCCAAAAAATTCGACCCAAGCCCTCTTTCAGCCAGAGACAAGATTCATTAAAGATCTACCATATTAAACAGGCTTTTAAGGAATCTGAGCATCTGTGAGATATTGGATAGATTGTAAGAATCTGAGCCTTGTAATCTTCTCTGTCTCTTGTTTGGTCATGAATTCTTCTATTCCCCATAAATCTAATAGGTAAACTATTCCTTGCTCTCTCAGTTTGCTTACAGTATCAGCCTTTATATCTAACTCATGAACCCATTTTGACTTTATTTTTATATATAGTGTGAGATTTTGGTCTAAGCCTAGTTTCTGCCATACTCTTTTCCAGTTTTCACAGTAGTTTTTGTCAAAGAGTGAGTTGTTATCCCAGAGCCGGAGGTCTTTGGGTTTATCAAATAATAGATTACTATAGTCATTGACTACTGTGTCTTGCATACTTAACCTATTCCACTGATCCACCACTGCATTTCTTAGCCAGTACCAAGCAGTTTGAATGATTGCTGCTTTATAATACAATTTAAGATCTGGATTGGCTAAGCCACCTTTTTCCCTGCATTTTTTTTTCTTCAGTAGTTCCCTTAATCTTCTGGACTTTTTTTTTAATTCCAAATGAATCTTATTTTTTTCTAACTTTATAAAATAATTTTTGATAGTTTGATTGGTATGGCACTGAATAAGTAAATTAGCTTAGGTAGAATTGTCATTTTTATTGTATTAGCTCTGTCAACCCATGAGCAACTGATGTTTTTCCAATTATTTAGATCTGACTTTATTTGTGTGAAAAGTGTTTTGTAATTATGTTCATATAGTTCCTGGGTTTGTTTGGGTAGGTACACTCCTAAATATCTTATAATGGCTATAGTAACTTTTAATGGAATTTCTCTTTCTATCTGTTGCTGTTAAGCTTTGTTGGTAATATATAGAAATGTCAATGATTTATGTGGGTTTATTTTATAGCCTGCAACTTTGCTAAAGTTGTTTATTATTTCCAGTAGCTTTTGATTGATTCTCTAGGATTCTGTAAATATATCATCATGCCATCTGCAAAGAGTGATAGCTTTGTTTCTTCTTTGCCTATTCTAATACCTTCAATTTATTTTTCTTTTCTTATTGCTAAAGGTAACATTTCCAGTACAATATTGAACAACAGTGGTGATAATGGACATCCTTGTTTCACCCTTGATCTTATTGGAAATGCTTCTAGCTTGTCCCCATTACATATGATGTTTGCTGAAGGTTTTAGGTAGATGCTATTTATTATTTTAAGGAAGACTCCATTTATTTCTATGCTCTCTAGTGCTTTTAATAGGAATAGGTGTTGTATTTTGTCAAAAGCTTTTTTTGCATCTATTGAGATGATCATGTGGTTTATGTTAGTTTTGTTGTTGATATGCTCAATTATGCTGATAGTTTCCCTAATATTGGACCAGCCCTGCATTCCTGATATAAATCCTACTTGGTCATAGTGTATTATTCTTGTGATACATTGCTGTAATCTATTTGCTAATATTTTATTTAAAAATTTTGCATTTATATTCATTAGAGAAATTGGTCTATAATTTTCTTTCTCTGTTTTGACTCTTTCCAATTTAGGTATCAGAATCATATTTGTATCATAAAAATATAATTTGGTAAGACTCCTTCTTTACCTATTTTCCCAAATAGCCTATATAGTATTGGAATTAATTCTTCTTTAAAAGTTTGATAGAATTTGCTTGTAAATCCATCTGGCCCTGGAGATTTTTGCCTAGGGAGTTCATCAGTGGCTTGTTCAATTTCTTTTTCTGAGATAGAGTTATTTAAGTATTTTACTGCCTCTTCTGTTAATCTGAGCAATTTATATTTTTGTAAATATTTTTCCATTTCATTAAGATTGTAAAATTTAGGGGGCAGCTAGGTAGCCCAGTGGATAGAGCACCAGCCCTGAAGTCAGGAGGACCTGAGTTCAATTTTGTCCTAAGACAAAATACTTGTCACTTACTAGCTATGTGACCCTGGGCAAGTCACTTAACCCCAATTGCCAAAAAAAAAAAAAAAGAGAAATATGGACCAAAGAACAGGACTTTGTAAGTGAGGAACAAGTTACAATTGTTTAAAAGAACTCAACATCATTAATGGAACATTATTGCATTATTGGTTATAGAGCCTGAGAAGTGGGAGGCAATATTATTGGTTGGAAATTGAAAATGATGGGCTACGACACCCCCTCCTTTCCTCCTCTGAAAAAGAAATGTTCATAGTTTGAATTCACCTGCAAGATTAGAGATGGTGGACCAGTTTTCTTTGGATAACAAAACCAGGCATCCTTGAAGGACAGCTTGGTGGTGTAAAGATGTTAGACCAGACTCTCTGGTTCCACATCCCTCAAGCACAGCAGATTTCCTTGAGGCAAGAAAAGAACAGTAATTAGTAGGAGAGCTGGATTTCTAAGCAACTCATTACAGGCCAGCTGAATTTCTGGACTAAGTTCAGAGACAAAGAACCATAACATAGGCAACAAAAAGATAAAATCAATTAGTTGTAAATAGGATCAATTAAACTATGATGCAATATCAATCTAATTACATCAGTCAGAAATAATTTTCTTTAATCAGTTTTCTAATTACAAACTTCTGAAAAGTTAGCATATGACAGTTTTCTGATGTCATATATCTTTCATTGACAGCCTATAGTTGGCGTCTTTCCAGCTTGGTGTAACATCTGTCAGAGCTAAGCATCTACTTTGTGAGCTTGCAAGAACTCAATGTCACTTTCACAGAAGAAGGTATCCAAGTAAGGTTTAAGTGCGAGGATATATACCACCGGCATTATACCATTATTAATTCCCCAATCAGTTAGCAAAACCATTTATATAACATTTTAAAGTTCAACCAGTGATATCTCCAGCTCTACTCAGTACAGATCATGTAACATAGCTGTCATTATACCTATTTTGCAGTTAAGGAAATAGCGTCAGAGAGGTTAATTGTTTCAGTTAGAACCAGTCTAGTTACATAGCTAGAAAGTCTCAGAAGCAGGATTTGAACCCAGATCCCCTGCCTACTCCATCACTCTTTCTATCACACCACTCTCTCTCAAAAACCAAAACATATTAATAGGTACATACTGGCTTTAAAGCATTTTGGATCAGTAATTGGAACTAAGAGATGGATGTATTGATATTAGCATAATAAAGATTATTAGTCAGAAATTTGAAGTGCCTCTAGAAACTTACATGTACCATGCAAAACTTACACAATAGTCATGTCTGAAACTTTACTCTAGAGAAAAGGTTAACGATCTGATGCATGTACTCTGAAAAACACATGAAGAAGGTAGTTTAACATCACATGGGCTACTGTCCCATCCTCATCCCCACACCCTGAAAGATTCAGTACAATAGCAACACCCCCTTTCTCACCATATTTTTAAGATTTGGCACTTACTACTCCAACAAAATAAAGTCACACTTTGTATATTTGCACACCATTTGTAAAACATTGTCAACTTCTTCCTTGGAGAATGGTGTTTTTCAGTCTTAAACTTATTTTCAAGAGCACAATAAGTGTAATTGTTGAGGGCTTTAATTTCCTTTCCCCCTTTTCCACCTTTTTCATATTGAAATGAATTTTGTGCAGTAAACAACACCTGATATAGAGTAAGAGATTTGTTTCCTGACCACATTCCTTTCTCTCTCTGTGACAGAACTTTAAGTTCTAAAGCCTTAGTTTCTTCATCCGCAAAATGGGCAAGGATTGGGATCTTTGAAGCCCCTTTCAACACTAGAATTTTATGATTTATAATCTGTTTTCTTCTTCTGAATTATAGCACTTTTACATTTTTTTTTATTGCATTTTAATTTTCTACCTAGGCATTATTAACTTCATTTTACAAATTAGGAAACTAAGATTCAGAAATATTATATGACGAGTAATATAACACAGCATCATAGACATAGACCAAGAATCAAAGGCAGGATTTGCATTTAGATAGGTCTGACTCCAGATCCAAGACTTGTCATTAGACCACAGATTTTCAAAGATGAGAAACAAGGTCATTGTGAAGAAGTTACCATCTGTAGCAAAGCTGTCCATTGGTTCCCAATCTGTTGGCTGGTTATTCTTTAGATATAAGTATCATATATTGCTTCTGATGCAGGCATATGTTACAACTGTTCTGACTTATTTCACTAGGAAAGCAAAATGGAAAATCTAAGAATTATCCATCAAAGTTGATGTAGACAAACAACAGGAAAAAAATGAGGAAGAGATATTCAACTTTTCCTTGCGTGATGTGAATCATATTGATTCACTACTTTAGTCAATGAATTCATAAATAAATTATGTAACGGATTTTTTTAGAGACCAGGAGAGGAAGGGTTGACTATAACAACCCAACACCATAGTTTTGCAGCATATTGCTTATTCCCTTAAAATATGTTATGGTTATAAGGCGGATGCCTGTATTGTCAGGACCCCAGGGTGGATCAGGGAACCAAAGGGACTGACTATCTCATTTAACAGCACCTTAGAGACTCTAGAGTTAAAGAAGCTTAGGGAGCTCTCTAATGTGTAACGAAGAAAAACAGAACCACTGAGACAACCTGGCTCAAGGTTGATGGTTAAAAGAGTGATAAGATATATAATTTGGCCACTAGAGACATGAGGAATATTAATGAATTTTCAGATCGATCCAGGTCTTTGCTCAAAATTTGGGTGCTTCAAAAACATCCTTTAAATCAATTAAGCCATTTATTTCCTGGTATTCTCATCCTTCTCTTATACTTGATGATTCTGTCTCTGTTGAATAACTACAGATTGCAAATCATTTTAATGTTTATTTCCCCAATTGACTTTCTTTTCAGATGTGAATAATTCATCTACACTTTTTTTCCCTACAGTCCCCAGTGCCAGATTCTATTGTATGAAATGCTAATGTAATCTTGATCATGTTTTGTAGTCAAAAGAACAGAGAGCAAGGCAAATTCAAGTCTTTTTGAAAACGTGACCTTAGTTGAATGATGTTTTTTTCCGCAAAAGAGAAAAGACAATAATGAATCTAAAAAGACCTAAGTTGTTCAATAGTTCCTACTTTATTAAAAATCTACCTAATATATTTAAAGGAGAAGGAAAGGATAAACATTATTGCTATGTAAACAGATGTGAATATAAATGATAATTATTTGCCAAACAAAAGAAAACTTTGAAATTTTTCATGAAAACATAAATAATTTATTTTCTGAAAAAGGCACTGAAACAAGTACATTTTAATATGAAAAATCCCAAATAAAAGCAATAATTACAATAGTAGGGGCAATAGTAATATTTTTTCATTGGTGAAAACATCCATGGAGCATTAAAGAAAAGAATAATAGTGACTTATCTGGAAGTCTTTTTAGCTGAATGCCATAGAATAAAAAAATGATTTTCTTATAATAATAACAATAATCATTGTCTTACAGAACAATTTGTCCAAGTTCCACAAGTTGTTCAGTAAAGCCATGATCTGAACAAAGCCCACACACCAAAACCGTTGTTCTTTCTACTGTTTCCATGTTTTATAGGACCTAATTCCACAGCATCTATTTCTGTCTCCTTATCTCTGTTCACCTAATTTCTAATCCACCTGAAGGGCCTCTATCAAATCTTGCTTGGAATATTCCATTAGGTACCATTGATGTTTCAACTTCAAAACTTTCTCTTCTTCAGTCCATGCTCCAAACAGTTGCCAAAGTGCTTTTTCCTAAATATCAATCCCTAAAAGTGATATCTCTCATATCTACTTCTGTGATATTATTTAAGAAAGTCTTCTATAAAATCTCTCTTGCCCAAACATATTCCTTAACTTCATGACTAATATTCTTAAGTTTGATCTGTCATCCAGTATGAAATTATTTGAGTTGACTTAATTTTACTGAATCTAGTATATATAAGAGAATGTATTATTCCTGCAGGAGATAAAAAAAAATTTAGACAAGAAGCTTCTGCCCTCATGGAGCTTCCAGGCAAGTAAGGGAGTTATTTTAAAAAAGTATTAATTCTAACATTGATATTAACAATATGTATTTTTAGACTCATTTACCAGAAATATACACTTTAAAATTCAATATTAAGTTAATATGCAAAAATTTCTAGCTTTGGAAGAGATATCCAAATTGGCATGGTGCAGATACCTTCTGATATGACTCAGGCAAAATACGTAGGAATCTTTAATAGGGAAAAAATCCTGATATGGAAAAATGTAGTTTAGATTAACATTGAAGAATTGCTGAATAACTTTTCTATTTCCTTCTGAACCATTCAATTCACTCGCAAGATGAGAAACCTCCTCCTTAGCACCTGTATCTAGGTGGTACAGTGTATACAGCATTGGACCTAGAGTCAAGAGGACCTCAATTCAAATCTGGTCTCAGATAAGAGCTAGTTATGTGACCTTAGTCAAGTTACAAAACTTTTTTTTGTCTCAGTTTTTTCATCAGTAAGATAAGAACTCCTACCACCCAGGGTTGTTGTGAGAATCAAATGCTATAATATTGTAAAACACTTTTTTTCAAATCTTAAAGCACTATAGTAATGCTGTTGTTGTTATTTGTTAATAGTAAGAAAGACACCTCTTCCTCTGAATGGAACAAGGGGGAGGCAAGAAGGGATATTGGGGTATACTGAAGTGTCTAATTGGGTAGATAATCAGGGAAACAGAAAATCCAGTTTCAGCATTTTTGAAATCTAATGTTCTCCAATAAAGTTCTCCAGCTTTGTGAAAGTGAGTTTGACTGGTTTGTCAACCTGGAACGCTAGCTCAAATAATGCATTATTATTGTTCATTTATTTTCAATGGCGCCTGACTCTTTGCTACCTCATTTGGGGTTTTCTTAGAAAAATACTGGAGTGGTTTACAATTTCCTTCTTCAGCTCATCAATTTACAGATTAGGAAACTGAGGCAAACAAGGCTAAGTGACTTGGTCACCTCAATTCTAGCATCTAGCAAGTGTCTGAGGCCATATTTAAACTCAGGAAGATGAGTCTTCCTGATTCTAGGCCCAGCACTCTATCCACTATTCCACCTACCTGAGCCAATGCTTCAATGCATTGTACTAGGATTTAGAAAATCTGGACTGTAGTTCTGGCTTAGATCCTTATTAGCTGTTGGTGAGTCACTTTCTCTTTCTCACCTACAAAACGGAGATCATATGGTCATGAATTTAGAGCTGGAAAAGACCTTAGATGTCACCTAATTCAGCCTCCTTATTTTATAAAAGAGGAAACTAAGGTCTAGAATGGGGGAGCTACTCGGTCAAGGTCACACAAACAACAAGAGTGTAACCATTCTAAATCCAGTCCTCTCCACTCTAACACCATGAAGACAATTTTGCTACCTACCTCATAGGCTTATGTGAAATTCAAATATAAGCATGTAAAGTTCTCTGTGAACTTTAAATTGTTGTAAGCATGTATCTGCTTTTTCATTATTGTGCAGACCCAAAATAATATATCCTGTTGTCATTAGGAAATTAATGCTGTTAATAATGATTCTGTTGAAATTTTTGGGAGAGTCTCTCAGCTTCTTCAAAATGGAGCTCATCTATTTTATAACATCTGCTATTTATTATTATTTTTGAAGCTCTAATTGTTGATTCAAGAAGCACTTAATTGCATTTCAAATAAGAAATTCCCCAAAAGCTCTGCGATAAGAAAAGGCCTAGCTGGTTTCCATAGAAATGTACTCGTATTTGTTTTCTTCTTGGCTTCTACTATTTGCTAGAAGATATTGACAGAGATAAGTTTGTGTTCCAGTACATGGAACTGCACACACAATAATGACCAGACACAAAATATCTGCACAGAAAATGTGCATTTCAGAAACCACAATTAGAAAGCAACATTAATCCAAGGAAAGTGGTACCCATTATAATGTGGTGTGTGTCCCAGAATGTTTTTAGTTCATTTTCTTGGCATTCCATTCAGGTAGTGAAAGTTGAAAACATTTAGTGTGTGCAGATTTTTTTACATATATGTAACCATTAGGGGCAAATGGAATGGCATAAGCATTTATTTACTTTAAGTGACTTGTCCAGGATCACAGAACTAGCAGTGTTTGAAGCTACATTTGAATTGAGGTCTTCTTGACTTCAGGTCCAGCACTCTATCTACAATGCCACCTAGCCACCTCAGGAATATGCCATCATATGCTCATCTTAATGTGGTAGTCCTCTTAATAAGAACACAGAAAGATATTATTTTTGTGATTTTATATTTTTATTTTTTAATATAAATTTATTTGTTTTTAGTTTTCAACATTCACTTCCACACGTTTTTGAGTTTTGAGTTTTCACCCCATCTGCCCCCTCCCCCCACCCCAAGATGTCATGCATTCTGAATATCCCTTCTTCTAGTCTGTCCTCTCTTCTATCTCTCTCCCCTTCTCTTATCCCCTTCCCCTTCTATTTTCCTGTAGGGCAGGATAGACTTCTGTACCCCATCTCCTATATTTCTGATTTCCCAGTAGCATGTGAAAACATTTTTTTTAAACATATGTTTAGGTTTCAAATTTTCTCTCTTCCTCCCTCCCCACCCACCTCATTGAAAAGGCAAGCAACTCAATGTAGGTTGTACATGTGCAGTTATGCAAAACACATCCATAGTAGACATGTGTAAAAAACTAACTCTATTTTCCTATCCTGCCCTCCCATTTATTCTATTCTTTCTTTTGACCCTATCTCTCCTCTACTTCTGATTACCCCCTTTCCCAATCTGCCCTCCTCTCTATCATCCCCCTGCTCTCTTGTCCCCTTCTCCCCCTATTTTCCTGTAGGGTAAGACAGATTTCCATACCCAATTGAATGTGTATGTTATTCCCTCCTTAAGCCAAATCCTATGAGAATAAGATTCACTCATTCCCTCTCACCTTCCCCCATTTTCCCTTCCACTGTAAGACACTTTTCTTTTCTGTTTTTTTTTTTGTGAGATAATTTACCCCATTCCACCTCTTCCTTTCTTCTTCTCTGAGTATAATCCTCTCTCGTCCCTTAATTTTATTCTCTAGATATGACCCCTTAATCTTCAGCTCAACCTGTGCCCTCTAACTATCTATCTACACATGCATACATATAATTTTTTTCCTCCAACTACCCTGATACTGACAAAGGTCTCATGAGTTATAAATATCATCTTTTTTTAACTTTTATTTGTTTTAGGCAATTGGGGTTAAATGACTTGCCCAGTGTCACACAGCTAGTAAGTGTCAAGTGTTTGGTCTGAGGCCAGATTTGAACTCAGGTCCTCCTGATTTGAAGGCCGGTGCTCTATCCACTGCGCCACCTAGCTGCCCCCAGAAAGATATTTTAAATAGAAGTCAGGAGAAACAGTTTTAAGTTCTGGCTACAGCATTTCCAACTCTGTGACCTTTAGTAAGTTAGTTGGCTTTTTTGAGTGGCTATTTCCTTACTTGTCAAAATTTGTCCTGTTCATTCTAATTCCATATCATCTCTTGAATCTGTCTCTTATCTCATTTCGCTCTGTCATAATTCAAGTCCTCATCATCTCTCATGTGGACTGGACTACTACCTTCCAGTAGATTTCCTCACCTCTAGTCTATACTCATTCTAGTTCACCCTTCCCATAGTTACCAAAATAATCTTCCTAATGCAAAAGTCTAACTATTTTAGTCTCCTGTTAAAAAAAAAATAGAACTCTTTAACAAGTTCCATTATTGCTGCCTTTCCTACTTCTTTCTTTCACTCCTTCCTTCTTTTCATTTTCTCTTCCTTCCTTCTTTCCTTCCTTCCTTCTTTCCTTCCTTCCTTCCTTCCTTCCTTCCTTCCTTCCTTCCTTCCTTCCTTCCTTCCTTCCTTTTTTCCTCCCTCCCTCTCTTCATCCCCTCTTCAGTCTCTTCCTCCCTTAAATCTTTTCTTCCTCCCTCCTTCCTTTTCTCTATTCCTCCCTCATTATTTCCTTTTTTCCTCCCTCCCTCCCTCCTTGCTTCCTTTCTTCTTTCTTCCCCCCCTCTCCCTTCCTGACACTGACTTCCTTGATAGGCAATATAAGCTATTTAAAATGGAAATTTTCAAGTAGAAGCCATTTGACCACTTGTCAAGATATTATAAAGTGGATTCATAGGTAGGAAAGTTGATTGCACTACATGAATCTTAAGTCTAGCTCTGGGATAAATATTAGAAAATTTGGTATTTATATGGTTGGGATGTAGGGGGGAGAAACTCTTGTCCCTCAGAACACTCCAAGGTATGCATTCATGGTGTCTTTTGTGGTGAGGTTTATATTGAGGTTATGGTGAAAATGGACGCTTTACGAACACTTTCCAAGTTTAACAAGGTTTCGGAATCTTAAATAGATTCTGTTTAAACATAAAGGGAAGAAAGAGATGTTTGGGGCCCTTCTTCATAATTAGAGCACTTTAAAAATAACTGGGATTTAATTGAGCTCTCGTGCCACTCTAAATTGTGTTAATAATAATCTTGTCAGCTACATTAATGGAAGCAACATATTGACAGCTGCAAGAGCAAAGTATGCATGATCTTGAAAATTTCAATCCAAAGTTTTGGGAGAAATGGAGCAACAGCCATAGTGTATTTGCATAAAGAGAAGGATTTTAAGGATCTTTTCAGAATATAATTGTCCATCCATAGTAAAACATGAAGAGGAGAAGGGAAGAGGCAGAAGTAGCAGCAAAGGTGGAGAGTCAGGTTGGGTTTAATATACCCTAGGCATTCAATTGCATGTTAAAGAAATCAGGTCACCTTTTAGGGAGCCTACCATGATAGCAATAGAATTATTGTTCTTGAGGATGCAAACTTCACCTTAGCAGACAAATTAGACCCTATGAACATTCAGTACGGGCAGGGAGGAGGAGTACTTTAATGTTTATAAAGCACTTTCCTAATACTGGAAAAGCTAAGTGGTTCCATATATGGAAGTCTGGGCCTTGAGTGAGAAAGACCTCAGTTCACTTAACTTCTGTTTGTCTCAGTTTTCTTATCTTTAAAATGGGGGTGATAATAACATCTATGTTGCAGGGTCATTGCGAGGATCAAGTGAGATAATAATGATAAAGCACTTAGCCCAGTACCTGGTACGTAATAAGCATCATATAAATGTCAGTTGCTGTTTTTATTATTACTGCAGCCCTATAAGGCAGAAAATCCAATGATTATTGTTTCCATTTTTTAAAGGAAATTAAGACTCAGGTTTTAAGTGATATTTTTTTTTTCTTTCTCAAGGTAATACATCTAGAAAATGACAGTGAAAACTTAAACTATGGGCCCCCTGGCACCAAATTCAGTGTCATTCTCCCAAAATATGTTGCTGACAGGGAAAAGACTGATGTATAATGAAGGAATGGAAGTTGTGTTGGGCAGAATGGGGTAGTTTGCTCCAGTTTCAATATGAACCATGGGTATAGGAATAACTCACTATTCCATTCTACCGATTATTCCAAGGAAGAAAGCAGTGAAAGCAATTTCTCTCCAGACGAATCTTTTTCTATAGATAGAACATTAATTTCATCTATTGATAATTATATTTGGCTGGGCCATATGTTCTAATGTGTAATTTGCTTTGGTGTGTTTTTTTTATGAAATACCTAGTGTGCTAGGCAAAGGAGAAGCAAAGACAAACAGGAAGCAATCACTTCCTTTAAGGCACTCAATGGAGGGGATACAACATGGACACAATTCAATACAAAATAATTTCAGAAAGGAGAGAGCAGTGACAATTGGAAGGATCCAGAATTATTCAATTAACAAACATTTATTAAGTGCCTACTGTATGCTAGCCACTGTGCTAAGTGCTGAGAATGCAAAAAGAGAAAATAGTTTCTTATCTCAGGGAGCTTGCAATCTAATATGAAATCACATAGCTAAGCAGTAGCAGCTTCATTGGATATAATGATGCACCTGACTATCTTTCCAATATTCTTCTACTTTACTCTTCTACAAAAACTCTGTGACCCAATTACATCACTCCTCTTGTTGCTCACACAAGACACTCTATCTCCAAATCTGTGCCAATTGATTAATGGTGTAGGGATGTTCACGGAACACTAGTGCCTCTGGTGTGAAGGCTATTGAGTCCATTTCAGGGCTGCTTTTCACATTTGGTGTCCACTTAATTCACCTATCACCTGTGGCTCCAAGAAGCTATAGAACATGCAGTGGCCACACTCTAGTAAACTGTTTTTGCAGACAGGCTAAACCATATTGAGGGGAACCAAGGGATCTCAAAGCCATCAGTGAGTTAGGAGGGTGTCTACCCCAAGCATGTGAAGACTTCCCTTAATGGAATGGGTAAATGAGAACAATTTGTTCCAATGGTCATGAAGGCAGCCGAAGTAGGCACTGTGGAGTGCTTAGAGTTTGATTAAACATCAAAGACGCCAAGGTCAACCACTGAATTCAGAGACTACAGTTCTGGGTGACTTTAATGCCACAGTAGGCACAGACTATCAGGCATGGCAGGAAGTCCTTGGGAGGAACGGAGTTGGATATGATAATAGCAATAATCATTTACTACTGAAGACTTGGGTGTCTCATGACTTCATCACCAACACTATCTTCCATTTGCCTACATACAGTGTGGTAAAGAAGACATATTAGGCTAGCTATGAAGCTGAAGATTTACAGAGCCATTTTGTTGACCTCATTGTTACATGCCTGTGAAATCTGGATAGTCTACCAGTGTCATTCTAGGAAAATGAATCACTTCTATTTGAATTGTATTAGGAAGATTCTGAAAAATCACCTGTCAATGTAAGGTACCAGACACTGAGGTCCTTTCTTGAGCTGAATTGCCAATCATTCAAACTCTACAGAAGAGAGAACACTCCTATGGGTTGGCCACAATGTTGGAATTTTAAACATATGATTGCCCAAAAGACTATTTTACAAAGAACCCACACAAGGCAATCACATGCATGCAGGTCAAAAGAAGCAACACAGGACATTTTCAAGGTCTCTCTAAAGAACTTTGGAATCAATTATTAGATATGGGAGGCAATATCAGAAAACCATTCAGTATGGCATGCCCACATCAAAGAAGGCACTGTGCTCTATAAGCAAAGAAGAATTGCAGTAGCTCAAAGGAATTGTGAGATGAGTCAATTAAAAACACCCCCATACCAAATGTTCATATGGACTATTTGTGCCTGAGCTGTGGTGGGGCCTTCTGAGCTTGCATTGATCTAATCAGCACAGTCAGACACACTATACCTTGACCCCAACAGACATGCCATTTTAATCCTCTCTGAGAATGAAAAAGTGATTGGAACAAATTGCATATATGGTTCCTTTCAGCAATAAACTGGGTGATGCTGTAAGGAAATCACACTTTCAAGAGTGATCATTAAGTAAGGACCAGAGCTTGCAAAATTCTCAATGGCCTTTTCTCAATTATTATTCTCTTTAATCTTGGCATGCAAGGTTTTCAGGACACTACTTTCTCATGTTCCCCTCTACTTATCGCTTCATTCCTTTCCCCCTTCTTTGATATAATTATTATTTATTTCTTTATAACATCTTTTCTTTTTAAATTTTGAGTTCCAGATTCTTGACCTCCCTCCTGAACATCCCCTACCACCTAGGAGACAAACAATATATTGATTATACATTTGAAATCATGCAAAACAATTCCATACTAGCCCTGTTGTAAAATTTTGAAAAAGAAATTAAATAAAAAGAAATTTTATGTAATATGCAAAATACAATATAACATAACATAACATAATATAATAATACAATATGATACGATATATGATATGATATAATATAATACAATATAATATAACAACATACAATAACATAATATAATGTAACGTAATGTAACGTAACATAATATAATATAATATAATATAATATAATATAATATAATATAATATAATATAATATAATATAATATAATATAATATAATGTAATATAATATAATATAATATAATATAACGTAACGTAACGTAACGTAACGTAACGTAACGTAACGTAACGTAACGTAACGTAACGTAACGTAACGTAACATAACATAGTATAATATAGTATAATATAATATAATATAATTAATATAATATAATATAATATAATATAAATTATCTCTTCTCTTTGAAGAGGGATAGAATTCTTTCATCATGAGTCCTTTGAAATTTTCTTGGATTGCTCCTCTTGATAAGAAGAGCCAAATATTTCAGAGTTGCTCATCATTAAAACTTTCTTCCCTTTCTTTTAAATTTGAGCTCTGCTTTCAAGTGGAAGGGTCACTTTCTCAGGCTTCTTGTTCCAGGAGCTTCGGCCCCTGGCTCTTTACCTGGTGCTGCATTGACATTACCCTTAGGCCCACAGAAGGCCCTTATGTCTGGTGCTGTACTGAGAGGGTGGAATGGAGGGTGGGTGATTCTGGAGGCTGTCAGGGTTGGGTAACTTACTGGTTCTGGGCTGGGGTCAGTTCTGGCATGTGACATATGTTGAGGCTGGTGGGATGTTCCTGCACTAGCATCTGCCTATTTCTTCTGGGCTACACTGAAACATAAGGTGCCCTGTGATGGCAGTTACTTGTTTGCCTGGCTATGATTGGTTATGTGTGAGTCCAAGTGCCAGTGTCTTCCCATTTGCTTAGACACTGTATAGCTACTGTGTACCTGTTTGTGTGGGATTATGCTGAAGCACATGGCAGTACTTGGAATTGTCCTCTGCCCATTCCCTTGCTCTGCAGAAGCACGTGGTGTGTCCTGGTGTTGGCGTTAGCCTGCTGCACTGCACTGGGGCTCAGAATCTCCCACTGGTTTACTGAGGCAGTGCTTGGAGCTGGCTTGCTGGGGCACATTCTGTTTTGAACTGCATTCCCCTTTCACCTGAGTGAGAAAGATATTTCCTGCGTATCTTCCAACTTTCTTGGGCTAAAAGATTGTCTTACCCTGGCCTTTTTTGCTAGTTCTGCTGTTCATGATTTGTTTTGAAGCCCTGTTTTACAGTTGTTTGGAGATAAATATGTGAGTTATGGCAATTTCCTGCTTATACCACCATCTTAGCTACCCAGTTTTCCTTTAAAATTTCTTGAAATATTATATCTATGCTCTTTTTTTATATTGTACCTTTCATGTAGTCTAATAATTCTAAAATTATCTCTCCTTGCTTTATTTTTCAGAAAAAGTAGTCTTTCCAGTTAAATATTTCGTATTTCTCTCCTTTTTTCGTTGTTCCTTGAAGTCTCATGGAGTCATTAACTTCCACTTGCCCAATTCTAATATTTAAGGAATTATTTTCTTTGGTGAGCTTTTGTACCTCTTTTGCCATGTTACTTTATAAGGAGTTCTTTCTGTCAGTGAATTTTTGTATATCTTTTTCCATTTGGCCTATTCTGCTTTCAGCGCTCTTTTCTTTTGCGAATTTTTGTTCCTCTTTCACCATTAAGCCAATTTTTCTTTTTAAGGTGACATTTTCTTCAGTATTTTTGGTGCTTCTTTTGCCAAGCTGTTAATTTTATTTTCATAATTATCTTTTATCATTCTCATTTCTTTTCCCAATTTTTCTCTGTCACTCTTATCTTTCTTTAACTCTTCCAAAATTCTTGCTGGCTTTGGGTACAATTAGCATTTTTTGAGGCCTTACTTACAGCTTTTTCACATTGTTGTCTTTTTCTAAGTTTATGTCTTGGTCTTCCCTATTTCCACAGTAGCTTTTTATGGTGCAGTTCTTTTGTTGTTGTTTTCTCATTTTCCCAGCTCATTTCTTCACTTTGACCTTGATATTCATATTGGGATCTACTCTCCTGAGGAGGATGAGGCACTGTGCCAAGCTTCAGGCTTTTTTGCTGTTGTTTTCATAGTCAGGTCTGGGAATCTGCAAATTTTTGGTGTTTCTAAGGTAATGTTAGCCTGGTAGAGGGATGGTACTTGTTCTTCTGGTCTATACTGTGGAATTTACCTAGGCAGGCCATTGTTCTCCTGCAGCCACAAGTGCTAGTGTTCTTCTTGGCCCTGGAATTGTGACCAGGCCCCTGCTCCCTTATGACTAATCACAGGCATTCTTCTCCATCCTGTAATTGTGACCCAGAAATGCTTATGGGCAATAGAATTGCCAGTAAGCGCCAGCTGCCCCCAGTGCCAGCAAAAGTTCATGAATAATCTCTTTATTTTTAAGACACACTTTATTTTTAATTTATGGAATAAAAGAAGCATTTCCATAGCAGTACAATAAGAACAGATTATTGCACATGAAACTGCAAATCCCTTGTTCACAACTTGCTATTCCTTTAAAATATACAACAAAAATATCACATAAAATGTCTTAAATTTCCTTTTCTCCTCCCCCCTGCCCTAGCAATGGCCACCATTAAACACTGTAAAAAATAATAGCAGTATCATTTTACGGGTTATCTAGAATCTCTTTTTGGCCAGTTGTCTGACACCCTTGCAGTCTCTGGGCTGAAAGTTCTTGAATTACTGCTGTTACTGAGGCTGTCATCACTGCCTCCAAGGCCCACTGTCAATGCTCTTGCCATAGGGCTTGTACTCACCCCAGTGTCACAGACCTCTCCTGCATACCTCCTAGGTTTTCTTAGGTTGGAAAAATACCTCCTTTGGATTTTTGTCAGTGTTGTTGTTGGCTTTGGCGCTCCGTAATATCATTTGAGCTGTTAATTTAAAGTTGTTTGGAGGGGAATATTGGGAGAGCTCAACTGGGTCCTAGCCTATACTCTGCCTTCTTGGTTCTGCCCTGCCCACTCCTCAAACTGCTTGCTAGATAATCTTATAGGCGATAGTCTCTAACTGTAGGTTTCCCAGAGAGTTCTGTCATGGGAACTCTTCTCTTCTCCCTTTATATTACTCTACTTAGTCATCTCAACAACTCCCACAGATTTAATGACCATCTGTATTGATAGTTCTCAAATCTACCTATCTTGCTCTGATCTCTATATATACAGACAGAAATACATGCATATATTTATCTGTATCCAAATATACACATACATATATATATATATGTATATATATATATATACACACACATACATATTTTTATAGGCTTTTTAAAATTTCTTTCATGTCTGTTTCTCATTGAGGAAATAATGAATTCTGATAACTATATTGGTACTCCAAGAAACAGAATTGTAATATAATTTCAGAAATTCCCAGTTGGTGATGGAATACTACAACATGGACCGCGTACTATACCGTAAATTAAAGCAGGTTAAAAAAGTGATTGAAGAGTATAAACATACTTTAGTGACCTAGAAACTTGTCTAATTTAAATCTAGTTAAATACCACAAGGCTAGACTTGGAAGCATGGATTGTTCATCAGAGGTATACTTGATGACTAATATGCTAAAAGAGTAGTTTCCTGATAAAGAATTAAAGAATTTATATTAAAATTTTTGTGAACACGGTTCCAGATTGTATAAAACAAATGATTACATCAAAGAAAAACATATTGTTTTAAAGATGTAAAAAGATATGACTTATTGTATTTATTTTATTCTACTTCAAATAATTTGGTTATATGAGATGCAGGATTTGAATTCAAGTTGTTTCATTCCAAAGCTTCTACCAAGGAGGGAAGAGAAGAAGTCAAATTTTGGAGAAGAAAGATTAGAAGATCTGCTTCAGATCATATGATAGGGACGAATAAAAAATAATATTGGCATTCATCATCGAGGGCTCAGAGTAGATTAGATAATATATTTCTAAAGAATTTATTCAGAATGACTTAATTCATCTGTCAATATTCAACAGGGGGAAAAGAATGAAGAAGATAGATAACGAGGCTCACCAAAGTCTAGAATTTGGCAAAGCATAAGTGACCAGTATTTATACTGTCAAAACAGGAAGGAAATAAGGTGAAATCAGATTATGAGTGATAAATAGGCAAGGATAAAGAAATGGGAGGTAAAGGTGGAAGAAGGTATCTCTTTCAACCAACTCATTTTACAAATAAGGAGCTGAGACTCATTGAGGGGAAAATAATTGGTAACTACTAGCAGAGTTAAGACTAGAAGCTATGTCTCTTCATTCACATTTGCGATTTTTCCTTCTGCTATGTTATATAATCTTCTATCTCCCTAGTGTTATCTTTGTGACCAATGGCATGAAATCATAGATTATTGAAGCACTGTCAAGATAATGTTTTATTTAACACTTCAAAATTTTCAGGAGACCTTTTTTGCTATGTATTAGATCTAACCATTAGAACCATAAAATCACAGAATCTCAGAATTGGCAATGATTTTAGAGTCTAACAAGTACCTGAATAATAAAAGTAATAGTAACAATAATAAAAAGAATTATATAGTGATTAATGGTTTTCAAAATACTTCATAACTATTATCTTATCCTCACAACAAACCTTAAAGGTAAGTGATATTATTCTAATTTTATAAATGAGAGAACTGAGTGAAAGAGGTTAAGTGACTTATGCAGTATCTGTCAGAGGCCAGATTTGGATTTAGGTTTTCTTGTATCCAACTTCAGTGTTGTATCCTATACTCTGGCCATCTAGCTGCCTCCAAAAATATCTCCTATTAAATCCCTGCCATGAAAATTTCTAGACTTTGTTGGAAGATATTAACAGGTCTATTTATTTGTATGTTTTTTCTCCTGCTGTACTATGCTATCTTCTATCTATCTGTCTAGTGTTAGCCTTCTGGCCAATGGAGCACAATCATAGATTTTGAAACTCTCTCATGAGGAAACTTGCTGCCTAGTATTGTAGCTCATGTCCTTTTCTGATAGCTCTTTAAAGCAATAGGTCCAGTACCTCACTGCAGAATCTGCCTGGAACAGACTCCATGCTCGGCAAGAATTATTCATGTCAATTCCAGAACTCCCTTCTTGAGGCATTGCTATCTAGGTTTTTGTGTGCCTTATGTGGTCCACTTTATCTGAGGTTTCAGCCTTGCCTTGCTTTATCCACTAGCCATCTTCTTGAAAACCCAAATATCACCATATACAAGTCTTCCCTCTTTGTCTCTCTCTCTTCTGATTTTCAGTTCAATTTCTGATAAGAAAACCAATACTACCAATTGCTACTCAAACACTATGTTAATCATTTGTCTTGTGGCTACACTCATCATCCATGCAACTTTTCTGAACAAAATTATACCTAGGTATCTATTATCTTCTATATGTGTTGTCTTCCCCATTAGAATACAATCTCTATGAAAGCATAGACTATCTTAGCTTTTCTCTTTGTACTCCTAAGGTTTGTTGATGTTATTTAGCACATAGTACTTAACACATATTTCATTCATTAATATACTCCTAATGTTCCCTCCTCTTCAACTGTGCTACAGTCATCGTAATTCAAAACCCATTGTTTCTACCTTGGGGTGCTATAATTGACCCCTTGCTGCTTCTCTTGACTTACAAGTATAATCTAATTTGGGTACCCAAAGAGAAATCTTTTTAAAACACAGATCTGATGTTGGCACTCCCTGCTCTAAAACTTTCACTCCAATGCTTACCTATAGGATAGAAATGATACTCCTCAGTTTGTCATTCAAGGTCTTTATAATGTGATTTCAACCTACATTAGCTCCCACTACTCCTCTCCACATACCTCCCACTCCAGCCAAATTGTTATTGGAGCACAATCCTGCTTTATTTCCATGTTACTTCTGCTTGTGCTCTTCTCCATAAATATATTTCCCTTTCTCTCATCTCCCATACCTGACATACAAAGTTCTAGCTGTTCTTCAAGGTGGTATAAGACTTATACTAGTCATTTATCATTTGGGAATTTAGTTATCTCCACTATTATTATCCATTATGGATGATAATAATGTTTGTCCTACAAATTCAAAAGGTTATTGTAAAGATCCAATGAAATAACATGAGTAAAGTCCTTGTAATAGTATAGTGCTACCCAAATGTCACCTATTCTATCATTAGGATAAAGCCTTAAATCAAAGAGAAAAAGAAAAAAAAGTGATAGATTTCTAACTACATGCCAGTGTCATACAAAATACTGTGACAAGTCAATCCTGAATTGAGTGACTGGAAAGCAGTATTTCATAGCTTCCTGATGTTATCTCTGACTCTCTTCCTCATTTTAATATGCCTTGGCCAGCTTTCTGCTTGTGAAACTTCCTAGTTCTTGAGATAGCCAGGTGGAACAGTAGATAGAGTATTGGACCTAGAGTCAAGACTTGAGTTTAAATCTGGCTTCAGACACTTACTAGCTAGGTGACCACGGGCAAGCCACTTGATCTTTGCCTGCCTCAGTTTCCTCAATTTTAAAAGGGGATAATAATAACTAGTGTTGAGAGTTGTTGTTAGGATTAAGTGAGATATTTATAAAATGCTTCACGCACCATAAAGCACTAAATAATTTTCTCTCTGTCTTTCTCCATTTCTTTTACTTTATTGCTCTCTTTCTGTATTCAGTACTTGTTATACTTTTAAAGCAAGATTCTTCTTATATATCCAGTACTTACCTTAATGAAAACATCCAATACATTACATCCTGTATAACAAGTACTTTCTATAATTTTAGATGAAGAGAGTTTACTTTCCACAAATTTCTTTAAACATATAGAAAGTTTTGAAATACCTGGGAGTACAAAGTATGTGTGCTGCTGATGAAGACAATAGTGACTTCAAGATCAGCCATCAATCAGAAACTGTCTTCAGGCATTTGGAAGGCTGTAATGTACAAGATAGATTAGACTAGCTCTGCTTCATCAGAACTAGGATCAGTGAAAGGAAGTGAATAGAGTAGAATTCTGCAGACTAATAGTCTTAATGATGGGAGCTGCCCAAATGTGGAATGTGATTCCTCAGTAGGGAGTAATTCTCCAACATTAAACATCTCCAAAAGAAAACAAGATGACCACTTAGAGATTTTATAGTTGAATTCTATTCAGGTACAGGCTGGACTAGTTAACCCCTGATGCCCTTTCTATGAGAGATTATGCAATATTTCCTAAACAGAGAGGTAAGGTGACTAAACATAGAGGGAAAGCTTTTCTGCATAAAATGCATTCACAGTATTGGGTTTGGTTTTGACTCTACTTGGAGAGAACTAAAATGGCATCACTATGTCAGGATCAAGGTACCATATGTTTAACTGTGGTTGATCAGATCAATATGAGCTTGGAATGCCCTACCACAGGTTGGGCACAAATAGTCCATATGAACATTTGGGGGGGGGAGACATCTCTAAATGTATACATCTCATGTTTATTTGAGCTATTGCAATTCTGCTTTGCTCATAGAGCACAACACATTTTTTGATGTGGTCACATAATTCTGAGCAGTGTCTCCCATGTTTCACAATTGATTCCAAAGTTCTTCATTAGACCTTGGGTGTGTCCTTGTATTGCTTCTTCTGATCTCCATGTGAGTACTTGCCTTAAGTGAATTTTGTAAAGTAGTCTTTTAGACAACCATACTTTGGCATTCAAACATTGTGGCCGGCCCTTTGGAATTGTGCTATCTACAACAGCATTTGAATGCTTAGCATTTCAGCACAAGAAAGTACCTCAGTGTCTAGCACCAGGTGATTTTCAGAATCTTCCTAAGATAATTCAAATGGAAGTGATTCACTTTCCTAGAATGGCACTGGAAGACTGCCCAGGTTTCACAAGCATGCAACAATGAGGTAAACACAATGGCTCTGTAGACCTTCAGTTTGTTAGGTAGCCTAGTACCTCTTCTCTCTCATCTGTTCCTTTAGAGCCTGAGCTAACTATGGTGATGCATGGGTCAGCTTCCTGATCTATGTGTATATCTTGGGTAAGTGAACTTATTCCCAGCATTCAAAATTTCTCCATTTGCTGTAACTCAGGGATTCTTAAACTGTGGATCATGACTCCACATGGAGTCACATGACTGAATATGCAGCTAGTGAAAAATTTGGCAACAGTAAAAGGTTTTTGAATGCATAATGACCAAAAATTACTTCAAAATCAAACACATACTGAATCTGAGGTGCTTCTGGAAGTGCTTGCCCATGTTGCATCACATAACTTCACTGCAGCCTTTGTTCTGAACACTTGACATGCAAACTTTGCACTGCACATGCATTCACATCACACAGAGCCAATGAACACTTCCAGAAAAAACTTGGCTCAGATTTGAGACTATTGTATGTTACAAATTGCATTGTTTTTTCACTGTATGTACAAAATTGTTAAATGAATTTTGGCTTGGTATTAAGATAGAATTTCCAACAATTTCTGAAATGGTTCTAAACACACTTCTGCCATTTTGTATTATATATTTATGTGAAGTGGCATTCTCAGAATTGACATTTATAACATCAAAATATCAATCAACAGTGAAAAACATTGAAGATGCTCTATGTCCTACCGTATCAAATATTCTAACAGTATTTAATTATCTAGGTAAAATAAATATGCACATATATCTCAGTATGCAAATTTACTTTCATCTTTAATAAATGGTAAAATTATTTGTAACCAAATAATTGTTTTAAAATGAATTTTTTTACAATTTATTATTAGTAAATGTTTTATTTGTATATCTATTTTGTATACCTATATACCAGGAGTCACATAAAAATGTCTCAGGTGAAAAGGGGTCATGAGTGGAAAAAAGTTTAAGAAGCCCTTCTGCAACTGATAGCTCCATGTATGGAGTGCATGGTGCTGACTATGTGTTATGTTGGTGTTAATAGTTAGGCCAAAATTAACACATGCAGCAGGAAATTGATCCCTACTCTGTTGCATCTCAGCCTAAGAGACTACACTGAATGCATAATCATGTAAACAAAAAGCCGTGCACTAACATTCCCTCCACTTTAGTCTTGACTTGTAGTCTTTTCAGGTTAAATCATTTTCCATCAGTGCAGTAGCCAACCTCGATATTATTTTTGTCATCACTGAAGGCATTTGACAACATCACTGAAAATATAATGCTAAAAAGAATGGGAGCAAGTGCACAGCTTTGCTTCACTCCATTCGTGACTGGGAAAGCTTGAAAACAGCATGCATTATCCAGAACTCATGGAAGCATGTCAGGGTGGAACTACTTTTCTCCTATGCTGATTGTTAGACTAATATTTTTTGAGTGGTTATTGATCTTATTGAGTAACCTGAGCAGTGTCCTATGACTTGGTGCAATTTAGAAAATCTCAGAAGCAAAAGGGAACATGTATAGAACCTCATCATCTATAGAGTCCCAATCAGGTAAGCAACAGGTATTTATTTTATGCAATGCAGTGCATCATGTGCTGGGGACACAAACAGAAAGCCTAAGAGTCCCTGCTCTCACAGAGCTTATATTGAATTAAGAAGACAACAACAGACAGGTCTGTATAAAACAGACACAAGGTGATTTTCAGGGGGAATACGCTAACAACTGAGAGTTGGATTGGTAAAGGTTCCATGTTGAAGGTTGTGTTGCAACCGAGTCTTACAGAAGACTAGAGATTCAAGGCAGAGTTTCCATCTGGATCATTTGCAGGATGTCTTCTAATATAGTAGTAAAAAAAAATGTGAGCAGGTCTTTCTGTTTTATTTCTCAGGTCTTATTTACAGAAGTTAATTAAATAAAATTGTATCTATGGTTGCATCTATTATAGAAACTTTTATGAACTTAACTAATACTAGAAACAATTAGATATTTTGTAGTCTGCAACTTTTTGTCAAATGTGTGAATGTTTTCAATTATAGAAAATCTATTTTCATTGATTTTGCCATTCAAAAACATAGTTTATTTCGCAAAGATTTTTTCAGAAGTGTTAAAGTAGGCATGTTGGTCAGTAATTATTGCTTTCCTCTACAACACCTGCTTATTTTTGGGGGGGTGTGGAATTAACTAATTCTTTATTTGATTTTTCCCAGTCTTTTTAGAATTTTCTTTTCTTTGAGATAATGTGGAAATACATCACTCAGAATTTCTAGAATCATGTTACCATCAGCACTTCTTTTTTTCATTCTGTGCATACTTTGGTCCAGATACTTTTTCTTTCTTCACGTCTTTAGCACTATTTCAGCTTCCAAGTGTGTTCACCACCTTCAAGGTACCCTTTCAAAGGTATTGTGTATCTTATAAGTATTCTCTCTGGAACTTATTTTGAATTTATCTATAAATGTTTTGTGTTTATTTCTTTATTGGACCTGTTATATCAATCAGTTATATTCCATAGTAGTTGAATGTAAGTCTTGAGGAGTCAGGGATTGCTGTGTTATGTGTGTGTGTGTGTGTGTGTGTGTGTGTGTGTGTGTGTGTGCCCCACCCATAGTATGATGATGTATTTTGAGAAAGTGGTTGGTTGATGATTTTTGAATTGAAATGATGGTGATACTCTCATCAGAGATGAAAAGTTTGTTATAGAAATGCTAACAAAGTGTGTTCCATTATATCATTTGATCCATACAAAAACCCTGTGAAGTTAGTGCTATTATTATCATCATTTTTACAGATGAAGAAATTGATAGGGTCAAACAGCTAATAAGTGTCTGAGTCTTGATCAGAAATCAGTTCTTCCTGACTCCATGTCCAGTGATGTATCTACTGCACCACTGAGTTGCAATTATTTGTATTTCCTCCTCTTCCACCTTAAAAAGTGGAAGTTTAATTTAAGTTTACTGAAGTTTAATTACTGGAAGAGTTTCAGGGTACATTATTCAGTGGATGTTTATGGGTAGTAAGAAAGGTAAATATAGAGATCACTAACAATTAGTATGGCTTCATGAAAAAAAAAAAGACCTGCCCTATCAGACTGATATAATTTCCTTTTGACAGAATAGTTAGACAGTCAGAATATGGGAATACTGAAAATGTCTATTTGGATTTCCACAAAGAAACTGACAAGGTATTTCATGCTGTGCTTCAGATGGGTTAAGATTATGTGGTTTAGATTATGTTGGTAAAACAGATTTGGAATTGGTTGAATGAGTAGACCGAAAGATCCATTAAACCTGATTTAATATCAACCTTGAAGGAGATCTCTAGTGGGGCCCCAAGTATCTACACTTGATATTTTTCTAACCTATTATATGACGAATAACTTGGATAAAAAGCTGGATGGTATGGTTGTCAAATTAGGGCATAGACATTAGGCTTGGAGTATTAGCATGTTGCATGTTTATTGAGTTTGATATAAAAATAGAAAGCCTTGACAAGCTAGAACAATGAGCTGAATCTTTAAGCAGGTGACAATTAATAGGGATAAATTGTACTTGACTTCCAAAAAAAACCCAACTTTACAAATATAGGATAGGAAAAGTATGATTAGAAATTAGTTTCTCTAAAATATTTTGGGGATGATAGTAAATTTAAATTCTATATATTGGATGATAATATGGAAGTATGACATGGAAGCCAAAAAAAATGAATGCTATGTTATACAAACTTTTAAAAAGTTGATAGTGTCCAGAATGGGAGAGGTAATAGTTCTGTTTTACCTTACCTTGGTCAGAATGCATCTGTAGCATAAGCATCAAGGTACTACATTTTATGTATTGTCTCCTTCATTAAAATACAAGGTCCTTAAGGTCAGGTATTTCTTTTTCTTTTCTCTGTATATTCAGTGCTCAGCACAGGGCTTGCCCTATAGTAAAGACTTAATAAATGTTTGTTGATTAATTAATTGTAGACATAGATAAATAAGTGTGAGTAAATCTAGAAGAACATGTCTAGGAGGGTAACACCAGTGAAAAATGTGTCATATGGAGAGAGAACTAGGGATGTTTGTTTTAGGCAAAAGAAGGCAGAGAGAGGACATGGCTTCTCGTTTCCAGAATCTAAAGGACTTTCATGTGGCCCTTAATGACAGAAGGAGGAGCAATTAGCATACATGGGTGACACATTTGGGCTTAATGTAAATGTGTGGAGCTATTCAAAAGCAGAATGAACTGCTTTGAGATACAGTAGATTCATTCTCATTGAGTATTTTCAAATCACTGAATATTCAGGAGGGTGAATAGTCATTTGTTTGAGATGTTGTAGAGGATAGTTATAGGTTGTGCCTCTGAGGTCCATTCCTGTCTTTAGGTTCTGCAGTTCTGTTTGTTGTCCTTCCAGTTTCATTTATCAATGATTTTAGCATGGTCTATGTAAATTAGAATTCCTGTTGTCCAGACCATATTACATATGTAGTTGGATAAACAGCTTGTTGAGTTTTCTTTCATCACATATCTTAGAAATATAATATTTATTGTCAATAAGTTGGGTTTCGAATTGAATAGGATAAGATGTCTTGGATTGCTTTTGGGAAATTATGCCTCAGATATGATGGTTTCAAGTTGTTCCTTTACACAAAAGACCATCTTTTGACATCAGCATTGTCACAGAGGCAGGTAGGCAGTGCAGCAGAGAGAGCACTGGTACTGGACTCAGGAAGAATCAAGTTGAAATGAAGCCTAAGACATTTAATGACTATATGAGTCTGGGAAAGTCCCTTAAACTTTGCCTCCCTCAGTTTCCTTGATTGTAAAATGGAGATAATTATAGCATCTAAGTTGCAGGATTGTTTGTGGAGATCAAAACAGGCATTATTTGTGAAGTATTTAACACAGTGCTTGACACATAGTAGGAGCTATAGAGATGCTGATTCTCTTCCCTCCTTCTCTTCTTCATAGTGATGATGTGAATCATGGACTATGATAATCTTTATAAAATCTAAAATGTTGGTGATCCCAAAGGCAGTAGATATATATGTCTATGCATATGCATATGTACATGCATGTGTATATGTATGTATGTATATTTACATGTGTGTATATGTATATATGCACACGTGTGTATATATGTATATCCGTATATACATGTATATGTGTGTGTGTACACACACACACACACACATATGGTGGGCCTATATACACAATAACATTTTGGCAGCAATTATTTATGTGTAAGAAATCATGTGAAAGATACCATTCTGTCACCATATAATTTGGAAAGGAGGTGGGATACTCATGAAACAAATGTAAGTGGTAATAGCTGGAAAACCTTCATAATGCCCTGAGAAAATTATAATGGTAAAAGTACTAAAGAAGGCCTCTCTGGCTTGTAGATAATTTATGGAGAATTTAGGAGAAGGCAAGCACATGAATCACGTGAAAGGAAGAGATATGTTTGCAGTCTGTACTATTGGAGGGAATAGTTGCATTCATGAGTTCATAGAGCCATTGCAGCATTGAAGAACACCATTGGACATAAAATTAACTGAATGAAGGAGTATAGATGATTAATATAAAATCACTAGTGTTACTGAAAACAGAATGAAGATCTCTACTGTTAAGTGGGCCAATAACACTTCACAGCAGAAATTTATTTTGAAAAAAAATGTCCAAATAAAACTCAAGAACCACTCTCTTGAGTTAAAACTAAAAGTTGAAAAAAGCTGATCTTATGTCCTGCTTAATTAAGCATAAAACTGACTGTCCCTGCAGTGCTTAGAAAGATCCAAAAGAGGGACAGGGAAAGCAATGAACAGATGCAAACATGGCCCAACCACCCACTCCCCTGAAATTATTTTAGTCAGACACAGGTTCCTCTAAAAATAAAACTAATCGTGAATAGATTCTGTGTAGGTGGGGTGCAACCCATGAGGCCATTACTGGCTTCCTAATTTAAAGACTTGAAGCCATGGGTCCCTCTAGAGGGGCTCTTCCTTGCTTGGCAAAGTGAGATATAGTATGATTTTGTAGAATAAAAAGAAAAACATCATGGTGGTAGAAGGAAACCCTAAATGGGGTCAATATTTAATGGAGGGCAAGATACATATAAGCAATGTACTTCACTTATAAAATGAGCAGGGTGAGAAGGGGGACAAGATGATCCCTAAAATACCATCTCACTCTAAATTCTATAACCCCACAGTATTACAGGCCAGCTTTAAAAAAACCAAAAAACAAAAAACAAAACCATTGTCTTAAGAAGCATATCAATGAGGCATCAGTGTTAAGTATAATGAAGTTGATGATCCCAATGAACTTGGTCCTACTCAAAGCATGTCAAGGATATTGGTTTCAGTTTTCTAAATTGAATTATAGAAGTAGCATTAACAAGCTGAGATGTAACACTGTGTCATGGAGAATAACTAAAGGAATGATGACCACCCTCAGGAGAAGAGAAAACTCAAAGGGGGCATGATAACTTTTCAAGATTTAAGGTTTATCAGAGGCAAGAGGGAAAAGAGAATTGCTCTCCTTAACCCCAAACAGAACTAGGACCAATGAATAGGAGTGGGATAAGTAACAGAGGGTGCAGTATAAGAATATTCTAATACAGTTGTATAAAAATTAAATTGCCTGTCTTAAAAAGTAGTGGGTTTCCTGCCACTAAAATTGTTCAAGCAGAGGATGGATAGTCACTTGTTAGAGATGACATGAAAGGAAAGTATTTCATGAGAAGTTGCTCTAGCCAAAATATGAGGTCCCTTTTAACTGAAATTCTATGATTATATGAACCATTGGTCACAAGGGGAACTGGATGAGAGTGGACTCAGTCCAACCCGTCATCACTATCGAAAAACATAATGCTCATAGTCTTTTGGCAAGAGATCAGAGAGGATATTTCATTTACTAATAGAAATGTGTTGCAAGAGATTTCAGTGACCATCCAGTTCAACCGACATCTATAAAAGAACTCGCAATATGACAAACCTGGCAAGTGGTCATCTAGATTAAAATGAAAAACAACAGTGAAAGGATACCCACCATATTAATATTAAGACTATGCTATATATTTATAGATACAGGATTGCTTATAAAACCTCTATAGCCATCACCAAGCAGCGAAGTGGAACAGTGGAGAGTGTGCTAGATCTGAAGTGAGAAAGAGTTGAGTTTAAATCTATCCCCTTACATTGACTGTGTGACCCTGTGCAAATCACTTTTCCTATGTCAGTTTCTCATCTGTAAAATGGAGAAAACAATAGTAACTACCTCTAAGAGTTATTAAGATGACATGATATATTTGTAAAGTGCTTTGAAAACCTTAAAATGATAGTATTATCATCATTATTATTATTACTATTATGGGTTTATTTATTTAGGTTTGTTTGATCACTGCACCAGAACAGATGAATTTTCATGAAAACATGACATGTAAATCTCACCTCTTCTTTCTAGAAAGAAAATTATTTCCTCTGAAGTGAATCTTTAGATCTATCTGCTAATATTTTCTTTTTTTAAAATTTTTACTCTTATAGCAATGGAAAGGCTCTACCATCACAAAAGCACTATGTTCAACTTTCACTCTGACCTTCGTATTTTACTCCTTTCAATGTACAAATTCAAGAAATTAAGAGCAATGTCTACCTTGTAGCTAACTAGTACACATATTTTCTTTGGTTATAGCAAAACTGATTTTAGCAATAAATATTACATCAACAAAGTTTTTCCCTCTTGCCTTCACAGTGTGAGAAATCCAATTTAGAGAAACACTTTGGTGCACTAAGTAAATATATGTTATACTCTGAAGAGTTCCAAATCAGAGAATTCTAGGGTTAGAATGGAGCTTGGAGGCTATCTTGTCTAATATCTACTTAAGCAGTAATGCCATCCATATGATTCCCAACAAGTGGTCAATGAAACCTTGAAATTCAGAACTGAGGTACTGAGGATCAGTGGAGCCTCTATAAAAGAACTGGTAGGGCTGGTCAATGATTGGTGCCCTAAAGCTTAGATGTGAGAGTGCTGAGGACAAGCAGAGGAGGTTAGGAGTTTGCTCTCCTAGTTCTCAGAGTTCTGAAGTTGAAAACACTAGGTAGATTTTCTCAAGAAAACTGTTGTTTTATTTACAGGTCTTAGGGACCTGAGGTTACTGATCTTGTATCTTCTTTCCAGTATCCTTCTAACCACCCTGACCTCTTCCCACCACTACAACTCACTTTACATCTTTTCCCAATCAGTGACCTGACTTACAAAATAAAAAAAAAAGAAATACAACAGAAAATAAAAGGTTATTTCTCAGCAATTTGAACACTATGCTCAGCCTCTGTAAAATGCTGTTCCTTCTCTAGGAAATTGAAAAAAATACATACATACATACATACATATATATATATTATATATAATATGTTCATACATATATATATATATATATTTATTTCTTCAGCAAGTTTTTGTTAGAGGAAAATTATGTACAAAATCACATTTTGAGTTATTTTGCAGTTTTGACTTTTTATTGGCTTTTTTCTTTGTTACAAATAATATTTTATTTTTCTAACTGCTTGTAAAAACAATTTTAACATTCTTTTTTAATGCTGAGTTCTCAGTTCTCTTCCTCTCTCTCTCTCCTCTCCCCTCTCAGAGAAAGCAAGCAATATGAAATAGGTTATAATTGTGCAATCATGCAAAATATATTTCCATGTTGGTCATGTTGTGAAAGAAAACACAGACCAAAATAAGATAAGAATATTAAGAAAGTGAAAAATAGTATGCTTTGATCTGTGTTCCAATTCCATCAGTTTTTTCTCTGGAGGTGGATAACATTTTTGTCGTGAGTTCTTTGGATCGGTATTTGGCTGAGAATAGCTAAGTAATTCAAAGTTGATCATTGAATAATATTGCTGTTACTGTTTATAATGTTCACCTGGTTATGCTCACTTCATTTTGCGTCAGTTGATGTAATTCCTTTGGTTTTTTCTCTTCCAGAAATCATGCTGCTTATCATTTTTTATAGTACAATAGTATTCCATCACAATCATACCACTACTTGTTCAGCCATTCCCCAATGGATGGGAATTCCTCAATTTCCAATTCTTTGCCACCACATAAAAAATTGCTATAAATAATTTTGTACAAATAAGTCCCTTCCTACTTTTAAAATATCTTTTGGATATAGATTGTGTGGTATTGCTGGATCAAAGGAGATGTACAGTTTTATAGCCCTTTGGGCATAGTTACAAGATGCCCCCCAGAATGTTTAGATCAGTTTACAACTCCACCAATAGTGTATTCCCAACACCCCAACATTATCTTTTTCCTTTTCTAGCATATTAGCCAGTCTGATAAGTGTGATTTGTTTTAATTTGTATTTCTTTAATCAATAGTGATTTAGAGCATTTTTTCATATGACTATAGATAGCTTTGATTTCTTCATCTGAAAGCTGTTCTTATCCTTGACCATTTATCAAAAGGGCAATGGCTCTTATTTTTATAAATTTGACTAAGTTAGCTATATATTTGAGAAATATGTGTGAGAAACCTATATGAGACAAAAATTGCTGCAAACATTTCCCTAGTTTTCTGCTTTTCTTCTAATCTTGGTTGCATTGATTTTGTTCATAAAAAACTTTTTTTTTTACTGAATATAATCAAAATCATCCATTTTACATCTCATACTGCTCTCTATCTCTTGTTTTGTTCTAAATTCTTAACTTATCCATACATCTGACATATAAACTATTCCATGTTCCCCTAATTTGCTTATGGCATCACCCTTTATGTCTAAATCATGTACCCATTTTGACTTTATCTGGGTATATGGTGTGAAGGGTTAGTCTATTTCTAATTTCTGCTATACCCTTTTCCAGTTTTTTCAGCAGTTTTTTTTTCCAAATAATGAGTTCTTATACTTGGATCTTTGGTTTTGTCAAATACTAGCTTACTACTGTCATTTACTACTACGTATTGTGTACCTAATCTGTTCTACTGATCCACCACTCTATTTCTTAGTCACTACTAGATTGTTTCAGTGATCATTTTATAATCCAGCTTGAGATCTGGTACAATAGGCCACCTTCCTTCACATTTTTTCCATTAATTCCCTTAATATTCTTGACCTTTGTTCTTTTGGATGAATTTTGTTGTTTTCTTCAAGTTCTATAAATATGTTTTGGTAGTTTGATCAGTAGGGCACCATTGAAGTAAATTAATTTAAGTAGAATTATTACTTTTATTATATCGGTCCAGCCTACCCATGAGCAATTAATATTTTCCCAATTGTTTAGATCTGACTTTATTTGTGTGAAAAATGTTTTGTAGTCATGTTCTTATAATTTATGGATTTGTCTGGGCAGGTAGACTCCCAAGTATGTTATATTATTTACAGTTAATTTGAATGGAATTTCTCTTTTTTGTGGTTATATATAGAAAATCTGGAGTTTATTTTATATCCTGCAAATTTTCTAAAGATAATTATTTAAACCGATTTTAATTGATTCTCTAGGATTCTTTAAGTATACTATCATATTTTCTGCAAAGAGTGGTAGTTTTGTTTCATCATTATCTATTCTGCTGCTGAGATGTTCCAAGATCCTTGTGCTGGAACACAGGGCCTTGCTACTGGCCTGTGCAGGGTTATAAGGCCTTACTATTGGCCTATCTTCAGACACAAGGTCTTGCTGCTCTCCCATTTCAGTGGTTGGATCCTTACTGTTCCTTGTTGGTTTGTGGCCTGCTGCTGGCTTGCCTAGAAATTACTTCAATTGGACTGCTCTCCCTTTTGTACCTTAGTAAGACAGATCTTTCCTGCCAGCCTAATAAGTTGTCTTAGGCTGGAAAATTGTTTCACCCTGTTCTTTTCTTGGTTCTGCCACTCCAGAATCATTTTGAAGTATTATTTTATAGTTGTATGAAGGTCAATTTGGGATGCTTCAGATGAGTTCCTGCCTTACTCTGCTATCTTGGCCTCACCTTCCTCCGCATGCTAAGTTTTGCATTAGCGACTAATGGAAGAAGTGGAGAAGAGATTGTTAAGGTTGATCTACAAATAATATTGAACTACTTTCCACTGGCATAAGCAATTATGAACAAGAAACTGACCATTTCTTCAGCTGTGAAATTATCAGACATGATACACATGAATAACCTTTGCGCACTCTCATATTCTTGAATGTTTCAACTGTTTCTTGAATTCAGTAATGTGTTTTTCCATTTGATGATGCCAGTAAGAATCCAATGTCTTGCCTCATCCTTTGAGACTCAACCATATCTTCCCAAAATTTCTCAATAGATGAGACATCTAATGTGTAATAAGCCTTCATTTAGGTCTTTTGACTCTAGATGAGCACCAAGGCAACACTCAAACTGCCCATCAGTTAATCACCATTCATTTTACTTTACTGGATGATCTTTTACAGTTGCTTAATCCCAGGATATTTTTTTTTCTTTTTTGCAATGATACTTCTTATGCACCTAGTGGCTAGTGGCGCAGTGGAAAGAGTGCTGGGTTTGGAGTCAGGAGGAACTGAGTTCAAATCCTGGCTCAAGCGCTTACTAGCTTTGTGACCCTGGGTAAGGTAGTTAACCCTGTCTGCCACAGTTTCCATATATGTAAAATAAACTGGGAAATGAAATGATAAACTAATCCAGTATCTTTGCCAAGAAAACCACACATGGGGTTAAAAGGAGTTTGGATATGACTGAAACAACTGAACAGCAACAGCAAATGCACACCATTAGATGTAAGCATGAAAAATTTTCAGTTTGGTGGAATCTAACAATCTATTTGTATATCTTTCTATTTATAAATTTGTGTTAGCATATTACATATATATGTATGTTTATTTTTTATATAATTAAAGCAGTGAATTTGCAATCTCATTTATGTGGATATTCTCTGCAATAGTGTAGATCCCAGTTCTTCCCTGACTGCTTCATCCTGTGTGACTGTCTAAATTCTCATGTAAGACTGCCCAGGTAAATCAGTCGAAACAAACAAACAAAAAAAAAAACATTAATTGATCAATTATATATGTGAGTCACTGTGCTAAGTTCTTGAGATATGAAGAAAGGAAAAAGATAGTCCTTGCTCTGAAGGAGTCCATAGTCTATGAAGCGGGCATTCATGAAGTGGGCATTCCTTTCCTTCATCCAGAGTCTGGATGTTTTTTCCTTTCCTTTTTTTTTTTTTGGTAATATCACTAATACGGAAATACGTTTTGCATGATTTCACATGTATACTTAACATAGAATTTCTTACTTTCTCAATGATTGGGGGAGGGAGGAGAGAGGGAGAGAACTCAGGACTCTAAAACATTTTCTTAAAAGGCATGTTAAAAATAAATAAATAATTTTAAATATATAAAAAAAACTTAAGGACCTATTATGGGCCAGACACTATGCTAAACACTACAAATATTTTCTTATTTGATATGTATTTTCTCATTTACTCCTCACAAAACCCATTGTGGTAAGGGCTATTATTAACTCTATTTTTCCATTGAGGAAACTGAGAAACTGAGACAGACAGAGGCTAAGTGATTTGCCCAGGGTCACATACTTAATAAGTATTTCAGGCTAGATTTGAACTAGGTCAACATTCACTTCCACAAGAGTTTGAGTTTCAAATTTTCTCCCTATCTCATCCCTCCCCCCACTTCAAGATGGTATGCATTCCGAATACTCCTTCCTCTAATTTGCCCTCTCTTCTATCTCCCCCCCACCCTTATCCCCTTTCCTCTTCAATTTTCCTATAGGGCAGGATAGATTTGTATACCCCATTGTCTGTATATCTTATTTCCCAGTTGCATGTGAACATTTTTTAACATGTTTTTAAAACTTTGGGTTCCAAATTTTCTCCCTTCCTCCCTCCCCACCCATCCTCATTGAAAAGGTAAGCAACTTGATACTGGTAGTTATTCAAAACATTTCCATAGTGGTCATGTTGTGAAAAACTAAGTATATTTCCCTTAATCCTATCCCACCTCACACCTATTCTATTCTCTCTTTCCACCCTGTCCCTCTTTAGAAGTGTTTGATTCTGATTACCCCCTCCCCCAGTCTGCCCTCCCTTCTATCATCCCTCCCTCTCTTATACCATTCCCTCCTATTTTTCTGTAGGGCAAGGGAGATTTCCATACCCAATTGACTATTTATGTTATTCCCTCCTTAAGCCAAATCTGATGAGAATGAGATTCACTCATTGCCTTTCATCTTCCCCCATTTCCCCTCCATTGTAAAAGCCTTTTCTTGTCTGTTTTATGTGGGATAATTTACCCCATTCTACCTCTCCTTTTCTCTTTCTCCCAGTATAATCCTCTCTCATCCCTTAATTTTATTATCCAAATATCCCCCCTTCATCTTCAACTCACCCTGTGCCATCTGTCTGTCTGTCTATCTATCTATCTATCTATCTATCAGTACAATTTTTCCCTCCAACTACCCTAATACTAACAAAGGTCTCATGAGTTACAAATATCATCTTTCTGTGCAGGAAGGTAAACAATTCAACCTTAATAAGTCCCTTATGACTTCTCTTTCTTGTTTAGCTCTTCGTGTTTTCTTGAGTCTTGTATTTGAAAGTCAAATTTTCTATTTAGTTCTAGTCTTTTCATCAAGAATGCTTGAAAGTCTTCTATTTCACTGAATATCCATTTTTCCCCCTGAAGGATTATACTCAATTTTGCTGGGTAGGTGGTTCTTGGTTGTAATCCTATCTCCTTTGCCCTCCAGAATATTATATTCCATATCCTGCAGTCCCTTAATATAGAAGCTGCTAAATCTTGTGTTATCCTGATTGTATTTCCCTAATACTTGAATTGTTTCTTTCAGGATTCTTGCAATATTTTCTCCTTGACCTGGGAACTCTGAATTTGATCATTGGATTCTTTCAATTTCAATTTTACTTTCTGGTTCTAAAATATCAGGGCATTTTTCCTAGATAATTTCTTGAAAGATGATGTCTAGGCTCTTTTTTTGATCATGGCTTTTAGATAGTCCAATAATTTTTAAATTCTCTCTCCTGAATTTATTTTACAGGTCAGTCATTTTTTCCAATAAAAATATTTTACATTGTTTTCTATTTTTTCATTCTTTTGAATTTTTTTGCAGTGTCTTGATTTCTCATAAAATCACTAGCTTCCAATTGCTCCATTCTAATTTTGAAGTAAATATTTTCCTCAGTAAGATTTTGGACTTCCTTTTCCATATGGCTAATTTTGCTTTTTAGACCTCTTTTGCCATTTGAGTTAGGCTATTTTTTAAGGTGTTATTTTCTACAGTATTTTTGGGTCTCCTTTAGCAAGCTGTTGACTTGTTTTTCATGATTTTCTTGCATCACTCTCATTTCTCTTCCCAGTTTTTCCTCTACTTCTTTTAACACACATATATATTAATAACACTTTCACTACCTACCTGAAACCTATTTAAGGTTGTTATGAGATGAGGGTTTTTTTTTCAAAGATTAAATCATTATATAAATGTTAGCATTATAACTGAATAGCTGATTTATTTCCCTAGCATTCAGTATCTCAGAATCATGGCCTCTAAGAAATGCAGAGCCAAAAAAGGACCTATGAGGCCATTTAGTCACATTCATCTGATCTTTATCTTTCAATTTATCTACCAACAACATATCTGACCAGTGGTAATGAAGATTTTGCCAAATGACCTCAAGTGGAGGGGAACTTACTATCATTTAGTTACCCAACCAAGCTTAAGAAAAAAAAAATCCATCTGTTATTTCTCCAATCCACTTATTTCCATTATAGTATAACACAAGGTGCCCCAACAAAATCCTTGAGCTCTAACCACAGCAAAATTTCAAGTCATGTGAGAATTTATACTTATATTTTCCTAGTAGTCACCATGGAGCAACCAATATGAGGGGAGAAAAGGAAGAGAGAGGGAATGAGTGGATTAAATAAAAGGAAAAGAGAAAGGGGAGAGAGTTAAGCTGGGGAGATTAATTAGAAGGCTATTGTAACAGCCCAGTTTGGAGGCAATAAGGGACTACACCAAGTTGGTAGATATGCCAGTAGAGAAAAGAGAACATATATGAAAGATATGAATTTAGAAGAGACAAGAGGCAACAAAAGATTTGATACAATGTGTGAGCATGAGTAAGGAAACAGGAGTGATATCAATGTTCTAAATTTGGGTGACAGGGAGGATGTTTAGGTTTGGGGAAGAGAGGATGAGTTCTACTTTGGATAGGTTGAGGTTGAGATTTCTGAGGGTCATCCAGTTCATGATGGGCAAGAAGCAGTTGATGCACAAGAAAATGTTCCAGGCTTCGATGTCTAATGTTGTAGCACATATTTCCCCAGCAACACTAGAGAAATAGGAAGCACTATGAATCCAGAGACTGTGCACAATGTTTCCCATTCTTTCTAAAATATCCTTTCATGAGGTGAAATTGGGAAAAAGAACTCTGAAACCAATGCATAACTTTCTCATTAGCACTTCTCAGCTTATAGTTTGGCTTTCATCCACATCATTCTGCTAAAATTAGTCTCTCAAAAGTCACCATTGACTTCTTAATTAACAAATCTAATGGCCCTTTGCACTCTCTGCAGTTTTTGACATGTGACTACCCTTTCTTTCTCGATATTTTCCTCCCTTATCTTTCTTTTTGAATGAAATTTTATTTTTTTAAATTAACAAGCATTTATTTTTTCTTTCTCACCTCTTTCCCCTCACTCCCATGGAAAAGGAAGAAAATTTTAAGAAATATGTAGTCAAGAAAAGCAAATTTCCTCATTAGCCACATCCAAAAAAAAGGTCTCTGAATATTTAGTTCATCACCTTTCTTAGGAAGTGGGTAGTGTGCTTCACCATCAGTACTATGGAATCAAGTTTAGTCATTGCATAATCAGATTTCTTTAAGACAGCCAAAGGTGTTCATTTAACAATGCTGTATTTATAGTATAAATACTACATTCCTCTAGTTCTTCTTGTGCCTTATAATTATTTCCTTCCAAACAATTTCTTCTAGCCTCTATTGAAGGCTTTCAGCAATAACGAACTCTTAAAGAGAAATCATTTAATTGTTGGGAATCTTTAGTTATCAGAAACCATTTTCCTTACATGGGTCTTTAAATCTACTTTCATGGCATTTCCACCTGTTGCTCTCAGATCTGCCTTTTAGGACTAGAGACAAGTCTATGATGTTAAAGATAAAAGGAGAGTAGCATATTTGAATAAAAGTGCAAATATATAAGTATGATATACATTGCATTTCCCTTCAACACTTCCATCTTATTTTTAAGCTGTTTTATTCTCTATGTTTTGTTTTTGTTTTTGTTTTCCTTCTGCTCTTTTACCAATGTGCAGTATAGTGTTATCTTTCTAGAAGAAAAACAAAGAGAAAAAATTACTAGAGATTTAGCAGGAAGCAATAAATAATGAATTCCAGAATTTTTTGTAATTAGTTTTGGGGCCTAAGGTATAGCATATGTCTATGTCTCTCTGCCTCTCTCTTAAGTAGAAGAACACTTTTATCTTCTGGATAAGAAGTGAAAGCCTTGAAAGTTACTTATTCATTTCAGAGTGAGTCAGTAGAGTTGGTAGATACACAAATTCTATCTTTCCTAGCGGCTCTACCAAATAACTGCAAATCTCTGAGAATACTTAATAACAGAATACATAAAGTGCCAAAGAGCTTTATTCAGTTCAACCATTACATTTATTACATACAAGGTCCTTTCTGTTTGCTAAGCAAGAGATTAATCCTTTTAAACTTTGTTCTTTGTAGGAAATGGGATTTGCTGGAAGGAGATAAGTGAAAGAAGGGTGATATATAACAAGGCTACTTATTTATGTACAGGTAAATTTGGCTAGGAAACCTCTGATGTCCCTCACAATGCTGAGTTTCTGGAATTCTGCTTATGTTTCCTCACACCCATTCCAGTAAGCCGCCATGTTGTTGCTTTTTCACCTTGAGTTTTGGCCACTTGATACCACTCAAGTCTCATAAATTATGACTTTCCCCCCTTTGTCTAGACCTGTATTTGCATCTGCTTAATTGTCATTTCCAACTTTATATCCTCTTGTATCACCATGCCCTTTGAACTAGTGACAAGAAAGTAGCTTCTAATGTGAATACTGGTCATTTTTTCTTTAATAATCTCCACCACTTTCCTTACCCAAGATATTGTAATGTAGTGTCCTGTATGTCTACAGGATGGGATGGAGATTGTCAATAATTTCCCTACATCTTCTCCAGCATTTATCATTTTTTAGTTTTGTCATGTTAGCCAATCTGATAGGTATGATGTAGTTCCTCAGATTTCAGTGGCAAAGAAAATGAAAAATCCCATTTTTTTTTACTTCTTGCATGCAAGCTATCCTCTCAAGCACTCTTAAAATAGTTCTTTCTAAATGGACAAATCCAGTGGTCTCCCTATGGCAGTGTAACTGTTTGTCACACCTTCCTTTTATGTGGTCTCTTGTTTGGGGGCTTTATAAACAAAAGGCTCCCTTGGTCTTCCTCTTATCTCTGTAACCACCCCTTATCTACCCTTAATGAGGAGAGAACTTCCTTCCTTGGTGTTGCATTCTCCATGGAAGGCAGTATTATGGAGTGGAAACAGCACAGAATTACTGCTGCTACTAATACTACTACTACTACTACTAGCAATATTAGTATTTTTCACTATCATCATTAAATCACATTTGTATGGGTATTTAAAGTTTGCAAAAAAAAAATTGCCCATATTATCTCATCTAATCTTACCACAGCCCTAACAGGTAGGTATTATAGTTATCCTTATTTTATGTATGAGGAAACTAAGGCTGATAAGACAAATGACTTGCCCAGGGCAAAATAGCTATTAAATGTCTGAGGTAGAATTTGAACTCAGATTTATTTGATTCTAAATCCAGTACTCTACCCACTGTACTACCCAGCTACTTTCTTTTCCCCTTTGGAATCCAAGGTTTCTAGTTGTAATTTTACATCTTTTAGTAGATATGTGACCTTAAGGAAGTTACTTCTCTGGGCCTCATTTTCCTTATCTATAAGACACCTAAAGTACATTATGCTTTTAAATCTGTGATCTTTAGATCTAGTTTTCTTCATAGTCTATTATTCCCATTCATTTACAATTCACTTAATAATCTACTCCCAACATTTTAACTTACAAATTGACAGAAATAAATTCTAAATCTATATATCTACTCTTCACTATTCTCCCTTGCCTTCCTTGGGTATGGAATTGACACAAGCCATTACACCAATTTCAAATTTTATCTTACACTGAGGCTCAATTCTGTTCCCTGGGTACAAGTTGTAGTTAAGCCAAGTCCCTTGAATATAGTTACATATAATGTAAGAACTACAAGCAGATTTTTTTTGTTGTTGAAAAGCTAAATGTGATATCTGTCAACATGGAAAGGTTAAAGTGATAGATTCCCATGTGCAACCAGCTGATATGACAATAATGTTCTAATAATTTTTCTTAACATAAAAAGGGATTTGAAGATCTGGCTTGCACTAATATACTCATTAATAATCCTTTTAACGAAAGGAATGTCCTTCGAATGCTGTCTGCTAATTATGTATTGGGTTAAATTTTGATTCATACATAAGCTGTTAGAAGTATTGTATTTGCCTCTGTTTTTTTTTTCTTTTTTTCTCTTTTCTTAGATATGGGGTAGATGAAGGGAGATAATGGGAATAGAATAAAATCTTCAAAAATTCCTTTCAGAAGGAATCCTGATCACCTGAGTATAAACCCTAAATTCTAGAATCAAAAATGTGCTTGATGCAATGTCCAGGGAAGTAAATCTCAAATATACTTGGTACCTGGTGTGGGTAGGCACTATTTTTGGCATAATAATTCACATTTATATGGTACATTGAGAGAAATTATTATTAATAACCAATGATTTGGAGAGATCCAGAGTTCTCCTCTTTTTCTAAAGATCTGATTTTTAAAAGTTCAGTCTCTTGAAGGACATTGATGAGAATGACATTGGGCTAATTTTCTTGTTCAGACCCCATCCAAGTGGGGGAGCCACTGGGCTCTGTTCAGGCTTGCATGGAGCAAAATTTCTTTGAATAAATTGACCAAGGCTGGGTTTGGTCTGGGCATAGAAAGAGTCTCTATGTCTAAGGGTGACATGATGTCACTTTCAGCCTTTCCTTGTAACATTCTTTCTCTCATTAATTGTTAACCAAGTAGAGTTCATTGTCACTCCTCTTCCAAAAAATTCCATGCGAGCCCTGAGCCCCCAGGATTGTCTTTGGTCTAAGAGAGTCCATCAAATGACCATCCTTTTATTAATGAAAGTTCTGGCCTTATTAGTAAAATGATTGGACTACCGAGAAACTATGTCTCTTGAACCTTTTTAATTGCCACAACATGAAGGTTTAACATGTAATTTTCATGCAATAATCATGAAGAGGAATTAGTATGAGAATTATTATATCCAAACAATTAAATAACACAAGCCCTGCATAAGTAACAACTGTATGTCACGAGCTAGGTCCTGGGAATAGAAACAAAATTAACAATCCTTTCCTTAAAGTTGATTTTACAGGAGGTGTGGTGAGGAGGAGGAAAGCACTATGTGTAGTAATAAATAGGTACAAATCGTCTTCATGTGTGTGTGTGTTTGAACACATGAAGTATATCTAAGGCAATTTCAGGGGTTGGAGATATCTAATAATTTGGTAGAGGTGACAGGTGGAGTCAGAAAATGCTTCATGTAGAAGAAGCATTGGTGCTGTTATATACAGGAATTTAGGGGATCTAAGAGGTGAAAGTCAGAATGGAGGATCTCTGCCAAGGCACACTGGTGATGGAATGGTGTCTACAGGGGTTAGCCAATTTGATTAGATCATGAGTGAATGAGGCAAAGTTTAATAAAATTAGGCTAGAAAGTTATACTAAAACCAGACTGTGGAAGGCTTTGAATTTCAGGCTCAAGGGTTTAAATTTTCTACTCCATGTAACAAGGACCTCAAAAAGATTTCTTGTTGCTTTCTTATCCTTTGGCTTTTTTAGAGCTAGGTCCCAATTTGTACAAACAAGAATCCCCTTAAGTAGTCGCATTATTTTAATTTGCATTGCATATTTTCTTTGGGCTAGAACCAATTACCATATTTTATAAATTCATAACTTCAAATGATATAAATTCAAATGCATGGGACCATTTCAGGGGTTCATTCATTTTTCCCACACTAGTTGTGGCCCAGCTGTACTCACTTTTGTAGTTCTCTTCTCTATCTCTATGACCCCTTTTCCTCTGTCCCTTTTCTTGACTCTTCAATTTTCTCCAATCCCTTCTCTGTCACCTTTGTTAAATTCTCAATTTCCTACAGCCTCTTATGAAGCTATGCCCTTCAAGGCTGTGTTTTCAGCCCTCTCCTCTACTGTCTGTACAATCTCTCCCTTGTTTATTAGCCAAGAATCATGAAAATCAGAGTTCAAATTTGAGTTCAAATATTTATTAGATCTATTACCCTGGGCAAGTCATTTGGCTTATGTTGCCTCAGTTTCCTTCTTTGTGAAATGGGAATGATAACACTACCTCCCAAGGTTCCTGTGAGGATTAAATAATATAATATTTGTAATATGTTTCTGGAACTTAGTAGGTACAGTATAGATGATTATTTCCTTCCCCCTTATTTCATTCTCCTGACTTCACTTATCAACTCTGGGCAGATGATTCCTAAATCTCCATTCCCACCCTTGCTTCAACTACCTTCTGTATGTTTGCAAATAAATGTTTTGCCAGCATGTGAAATTCAACATGTGCAGAACTGCCAATATGTCAGCCTCCTCTACCCTGAAGTTTTTCCTCTCCCAAACAACTATCCTATCTAGGGTTGTAGCATTAGAAATTTTGAGGATTTAAATTGGGATTGGAAAATTTAGGCCTTTAGCAGTGTATAAATAGTAGAGCTTAATACCTATTTAGCAAGAATACTTATGTGGTGTTGGATATATGTGATGATCTTGTTGGAATATGTGTGTGTGTGTGTGTGTGTATGTGTATGTATATGCACACATATACACATATATCTATAAATGTATTTATGTATGTATATATGCACATGTTTATATGTATGCATACATATCTAATAATAATAATAATAATAATAGTATCATTTATGTAATGATTAGCATATATGTGAAGAACTGTGGTACATGATTTACAAAAATTAACTCATTTGACCCTCACAACAACACTGGGAGAGATAGGTGATATTATTATCATCATTTTAGAGTTGAGGAAAATAAGGTAAATAGAGGTTAAGTGACTTACCTGAGATCACACAGCTAATTATTATATAATGTTGGATTTGAGTTCAGATCTTCCTGAATCCAGGGATCTCTCTGTAATCTTGCTCACATCTAGAATGGAGATTTTTATTCCTGGCTAAAAGTGGAGCTATAGAAGGAATCATGAGGGTGGATGCTCTGCTACTCAGAAAGGGAGTGTCCAAATAGAAATATATCTACTTGCCCTCCTAAATGTTGCTAGTGTACAGAAAATAATTTTTAGGTTCAAATTCTAACCCTGATCACTGTCCCTTAAAGAGGAAGGGTATAGTTTATTGTCTCCAGTATTAAATATGAAATCCTCTCCTTGGCATTCAAAGCTTTTTATAACCAAGGATCTTCCTACTTTTCCATTCTTCTTATAACTTACTCCTTGACATATACTCTTATTTTCAGTGACACTGGCCTTCTGGCTGTTCCATGAACAAGACATCTCTCAGCTCTGGACATTTTTTCTGGCTGTTCCCCAGGCCTGGAATGATCTTCCTCCTCCACTCTACTAACCTCCCTGGTTCTTAAAGTATGAGCTAAAATCTCATCTACAGAAAGCCTTTCTTTAACCCTATTAATTCTAATGCCTTTCCCCTGTTAATTTTTTTCTATTTATCCTGTATATAGTCTATTTGTATATATTTGATTTTGTTTCCCAGATTAGATTATGATTTCCTTGAGATCAGACACTGTGTTTTATATCTTTTTGTGGTTTTAGCAATTAGTACAGTGCCTAACATAAAATAAGTGCTTAATAAATATTTACTGACTAATTGATTGATATTCAAAGACTTGCTTCTTTTTAACAAATGTGCTATAACACATAGTGAATATTAAGTAATCCAACTTATCTAAGCAGAGAGAGAAAAAAAACATAGAAGTTATACAGATTAGAATACACCTGAGAAAATACTGAATGAATGAAATCATACTCTAAAACTCTGCATTGAAAATCTTGGAGTGAGTAAGAGAGAAAATTAGAGAAGGGGAGATGAGGAGGATGGCAGGGAAGGGAGGAAAAAGAGTGAGAGGGAGAAGAGAGAGAGAGACAGAGAAGAGACAGAGAAAGAGACAGATTCAGAGAGACAGAGAGCCTTCAGTCACACTCAAGGGGAAACTGAAGTATCTGCTTTTTCATCTTTCTCTCTTTCCCACATCTGAACTTATTTTCTCTCTAGGAAGAAGAATTTATCTCTCATCACAAAGTCTTATACCATCTCTACTTTTCTGGTAGGTGATCTGTATTAGTCGTCATTCTCTCAACTAATGAGGGTCTTGTCTAAATAGCAGTTGCCAAAATGCCTCAGGGCTTTAAAACTGAGCTATACTTAGTTTCAACTGAAGCTATCAGGTGGCAGGCAAAGATCACTTACTCTACCCTACCCTAATTCCCTCTCACCTCATGTGGGAAGTCTTTAAGAGCAGTCTTATGATAGTGTCCTGGGGTTTTTGTCTTTGAACTGGGCACAGGGAAACCCATTGTATGTGTCATATTGTTTGCCCTGGAAAGGGGTGAGGTGTGAGAATTTGCTCTACGTGAAAAAAAAAAAAGACTGGAATAGGATTCAGTAGGAAAAACTGGTAGGCTGTGACACTGAGAGCTAGAATGAAATCCATGACCTGGGTTATAAATTGAATGGTGAAACCCACAAGGAAAAATAGAGTGAGCTTCTATCCTTCATCCAAAATGCACACAGCCCTTCACTGCTGTGCTTATGCTTTATAACCAGCATTCTGCAAGCAATTTCCCAGGATTACAGTGTATATAAAATGCTTTTTGTCTTATTTTCCTCTCAGACTCAGATATACAAAAAATTATCTCTGATGTTGGATACATTATCTGAAAATATTTCTATTTGCTGTTCCCATGGTACCATAACACTCATCCAGAAACCAGAAAAGAGAGTTAGCTAAACCCAAAAGAAATCATATCATTGGTAACTATAGGGGGAAAATAACCTTGGGAATACTTGAATTTAACTCTTTATTTGGAATCATCTGGCATTTTGCTGAATAATTATGTTTTAGAATATTTGATCTATCTGGGATTAGGGAATTCTGTTTTTTTTAAATAATTAAGCACAGTGTTGTAGAGACAGTGCAGTGTTTCAGAAAGATGAGATGTGGGGTCTGGAAAATTGGGCTTGAATCCACTAGCTGTATATTCTTGGCTAAGTCATTTATAATAGCTACATTTGTTTCATTTTTAATAAAATGAGAATCATAGCTATACCACTACCTTAGAAGGATGATGGGAGAATCCAATGGTGTAGGGGACATAAAAGCTTCTGAAAACTATAAAGCACTATATAAATATCAGCTATCATTAAAATGTATTGGACTTGTTATCAGAAGACTGAGGTTCATATCCTGGCCAAGCCTCATAGTAGCTGAGGAAGAGATATTTAACCTCCTGGTTTTCCCATTTTTCATAATGAAATAATTTTTATCCTACTTTTCTCATTAGGTGGCAATTGGAATGAGAAAAGATAATATGCTAAAAATACTTCGTGAAGCTCAAAGTATTTGTAAGCATCAGGTATGCAACACTTTTTTGGAAGCAGAAAACGGTATGTGGGTGCTAATCATTGGGGAGTAACTGAAGAAATTATAGTGTATGAGTGCAATGACATTTTACTATGTTGCAAGAAATAATACATACAAGCAAATATGAGAAATATGAGATGTCTTAAGTAAAGTGTATTAAAAAAAACAGTAGGATAAGAATTGTATATATGATGACTTTAAGAACTTAAATGAAAATGACATTAAGTGCAACTAATTAATTGTAAAAAAGATCTTTTTGCTGCAAATCAGAAGGTGAATCAATCTACTTCCTTTCAATTGAGAAGTGGTAGTCTCTGAGAATAGAATGTTTCATGGTTATCAGATGAGGACATTGTTTTGGTTGATTTTAGTTAGCTGTTTTTCTTTGTTATAAAGGAGTTTTCAGTGGAGAAGTACATTGGATAATGGCTGCTAAAAAAGAAAAGGCATGGATAAAACTTCAAAAAAAGCTGTCAGTTATGAATATAATAACAATGAAGTTAATGAAGATAAGTATCAGAAATCCATATGTGTATAACCTACAGGATTTCCAACCTCAACATCTTAAAGAAAATAAAATATATTTTCTCAGAGCCAAATAAACCCAAATATGACCCTTGGTTATATATAGCCAGTAATTTCAAAGAGTTAATACATACAGACTTTTCAGTTTAAGTGTGCTAATATGTATGTATGTGTATGTATGTATATATGTGTATATATATGTATATGTATATATACACACATGTATATGCATATATATACATACATGTATATAAGACATGTAAGTGTGTGTGTATATATGTGTATATACATACATATATTTACAGAGTATTTCTGGTATAGATGAAGAAGTGAAGCCTTAAAGAGGTGAGAAGTAACATTTAAAATCACAAATAAATAAGGAATATATTCAAACCCAGAGGTGCTCACTTCAAATCTAGTGTTCTTTCTATTATATTATACTGGCCATTGTCTACTGAAAATTGAGTTTATTCTTAGTTATCAATAATACAAAGAAAGAAGCACAGTTCTTTGCCTATACCACAGTTTCCTGATGTCATATACTCCCTAGTTATAAATTTTTCCAGGCAATAGGACTGAGACTTTCTGGTTTCCTGATTTCACTTGCTGCAAACACAATTTACCCTGTTTAGATTTTTGTTTTCTTATTCCTTATTTTATTTTTGTATTTCAAACTTAAAGACCTATAAAGTGAATATTTTCATATACATTGTGGAAAAGAAGGTAAGGATTATAACATGAAAGTATGTCTCTCTGTGGGGTCCCATTTGGGAAAAAGCCATAAGATATAGTAATACGTGAAAAGTCATAAAAAGTTAAACTCTGTGAAAGGTGGAAGCTCAAACATGGTGACCTGTTTACAGCCGTAACTTAAATACTGAATCATATTTTACACACTGAGTCACAACTTAAGATTCTATGAAACCCAGAACAACAATATCATGACCTACATGTGACCAGGACGTGATAGATACACAAACTCATGTTGGGACATAACATCGGATTAACTCTCAAGCTTGTTACTAAGCAGAAAACCAAAGATATGCACCAATCAATAATGATGCTCTCTCTAGCTCCTCTTGCCTCTGTCTGTTTTCTATAATTACCACAGGGATTTTGGGGATTATTTAGTGGGGATCCACTGAACTGTCCAGCTGCCACAGCAGACAGAAGATTGCTTGTTTGTAAGTATTCATAATGATTGATTAAACTACTCTCTAGAATAAATCTAGAGATCTGTGGCCTTTTCCTTGGGCATCAAAAGAACACCCCATGGTTATGGGGAAGGTTCAGGGTTCCCCAGCCAGGGGAATTCTAGACCTTATGCTCTGTCTCATGTGGAACTTTGTTTTTTCCTTTTTATTCTCAAACACCTCAGTGGATCAGGAATCTTATCATGTGGACACCGCAGAGTTGCATGCCTGTCCATCTTGTACCACTCTTATCTTCCACATCCCATGGGTTTGCAGGAGGTGCTCCATGAAGTAGGCTATGGGATTTCATCACTTTCTATTTGAAAAAAAAAATATCTCTTTCCCTTACAACCCTTGCTCACCTATTTAGATAGTAAGAAATTATTTCAAGCTAAACCAGATCTCAAATAATATTATATAGTGTCAATCATCAAAATTATCTGGTATGAGTACTAAGAAATACAATGGTGGATCAGTGGAATAGATGCAATGGTAAATGACCACAGTGATTTAGTATTTGATAAACCTGAAGAGCCCACATTCTGGGATAAGAACTCACTATTTGACAGAAACTGCTAGGGAAACTGGGAAACTATGACAAAAACTAGGTATTGACCAACATCTTCTACTCTATACCAATATAAGATGAAAATAGGTATGTTTTAAACATAAAGGGTGATACCATAAGCAAAACAGGAGAGTAAGGAATAGTTTATCTGTCAGATCTATGAAGAACAGAAGAATTTATGATAAAATGAGAAAAAGAGAGCATTATGAGATATAAAATGAATGATTTTGAATATATTAAATTTAAAAAGTTCAACAAACAAAACCAATGGAACCAAGATTAGAAGAGAATAAGCTGAGAAACATTTCTATAGTGAGTGTCTCTAATAAAAGCTTAATTTCTCAAACATATTGAGAACTGAGTCAAATTTATAAGAATACAAATCATTCTCAACTGATAGATGGACAAAGGATATGAATAGGCAGTTTTCAGATGAAGAAATCAAAACTATCTATAGTCATACAAAAAAGTGCTCTACATCACTATGAATTAAAAATTACAAATTAACACAAATCTGAGGTATCATCTCATACCTGTCAGGTTGGCTGGTACAAAAGAAAAAAGAAAATGATAAATATTGGAGAAAATGTGAGAAAATTAAGACACTAATGCACAGTTTTTGGGGTTGTGAACTGATCCATTGGAATTATGCCCAAGAGGCAACCAAACTGTGCATGCTCTTTGATCCAGCAATGTCACTAATAGGGCTCTATCCCAAAGTGATCCTAAAAAAGGGAAAATTACCCACATGTGCAAAAATATTTATAGCAGCTCTTTTCATGGTGGCAAAGAATTGTAGATTGAGGGTATGTCCATAAATTGGGTAATGGCTGAACAAGTTGCGAATTTAATGGAATACTATTGTGATATAAAAAATGATAAGCAGATAGATTTCAGAAAAAAACTTGCAAAGACTTACATTAACTGATACAATATGAAGGAAGAAGAACCAGGAGAGCACTGTACACAAATAACAGCAACATCGTGTGATGATCAACTCTGATTGACTTAGCCCTTCTCAGCAATATAGTGATCTAAGATGATTCCAAAAGACTTATGATGACACATGCTATCCACCTCGAGAGAAAGAGTCTGAATGCAAATTGAAGTATACTTTTTTAAAAGAAAAATTCTTTTATTCTCTTTTTCTTTGGCTTTTTGTTTGTGTTTTCTTTTATAACATTACTAATATGGAAATATGTTCTTCTTGACTGCATTTACAACAACTGTATCAAATTCTTTGCCTTTTCAATGAGGCAGGAGGAGAAGGATAGAGGGAGAGAATAGGGAACTGAATAAAAATGTTAAAACTTGTTTTTACATGTAATTGGAAAAATAAAAATATTCAAAAAAAAGAAAGAAAAGTTATTATTGTGTTCATATAGTTTCCTGTTTGTATCTTGTCAGGTAGATTCTCAACTATTTTGTATTGTCTACAGTTATATTAAATGAAATTTCTCTTTCTTTCTCTTCCTGTGGTATTTTGGGGGAGCTAATATATGGAAATACTGATGATTTCTGTGGGTTTATTTTATATCCTGCAACTTTGCTGAAGTTGTTAATTATTTTAACTAGTTTTTTAGTTTATTCTCTAGGATTCTCTAAGTATACCATCACATCATCTGCAAAGAGTGATAGTTTTGTTTCTTCATTGTCTATTCTAATAACTTCTATTTATTTTTCTTGGCTTGTTATGGCTAGCATTTCTAATACAATATTGAACAGTAATAGTGATAATGGTTATCCTTGCTTAACCCATTATCTTATTGTAAATAATTCTAGTTTATCCCCATTACAGATGAGTATTTTTCAGTTTAAAGAGGTACTACTTATAACTTCAGGAAAAGCTACATTTTTTGCAATACTTTTTTTGTGTGTTTTAATAGTAATGTGCTTTATTTCATTAAAACTTTTTTTTATCTATTGATGTAAAATATGCTTTTTGTTGTTTTTGTTATTGATATGGTCAATTATTCTGATAATTTTCTAATATTAAACCAACCCTTCATCCCTGGTATAAATCTCACCTGGTCATAATGATATATTGCTCTAATCTCTTTGCTATGGTTTTCTTTAAATTTTTTTTCATCAATATCCACTAGGGAAATTATCCTATAGTTTTCTTTCTCTCTTTTTGCTCTCACTGCTTTAGGTATCAAAATGCTTTTTGTGTCATAAAAGGAATTTTGTAGGACTCTTTCTTTACCTATTTTTTGAAACAGTTTACATAATACCGGAATTATTTTTTTCTTCAAGTATTTGGTAGAATTTGCTTGCAAATCTAGTTCTGCCCCACCCCCAGTAGTTTTTTTGATTTAGATTTTTGTCTGCATGCTTCCAACCTTCAGCTTAAAAATTCACACCAGCTTCTGAGTTGTACTGTTGTTTAACAATCAGTCTTCATATCCTTGGCGTAAGACTGTATCCTGATTCCAATTAGTTGACCTTAGTCACGTAACAGGAATGAGTTTTTCCATGTAATTTAGAGTACTGTAAAGAGGAATCAGCTCGTAGTCAGAAGATCTGGATTCCAGTTCTGTTTCTCTGTTTATTAACCATATGACTTTGGTAAGTCACATCTACACAATGGATCATTGATCCTGGTTCCATATCTCTCTTACAGTTTTCAGGCTCTTATAAGTTACTCTAATTTTTAAAATATATATATATATATATATATATATATTGTGTTTTATATATTTTTGATTGGTGCATCTTACAATATTCCCATGCTTGGAAAAGATGGTTTCGTAAGTTTAAGTGTTTAAGAAAATTTATCATGTGGTCTTCATCTTCTTTGTGTTGAGCTTCTACTTAGCTGTATTTGTTCCCTCATATAATAGGTGGCTACATAGTCCGTTGACATGCTCAAGAGCCTTTAAAATCTTATAGTACCTGCTAAAAATTTAGTATCTGCTGAAAAAATGGGGTCACTTCCTTGGCCCCCTTAGAGAATCAAGACATTTTTAATAGAGTATCAAATAAGCTACTTTCAATCCAAATTATTTTTAAACTGTAAAATTATATATAACATATAATATATTATTATTATATTATATATGTAACATGTAATTTTGCAAACACCATGCAAATAGTTAATAAATACTCAATTGACTAGAACTGCCTTTTGGACTCTTTGCCTTCTTGTTTTCCCTTCAATTCAACAAACATTGAGCATTTTTGTATTCTGAAGTTGATAAAAGTTAATTAAACATTGTCTCTGCCCTCTTGGAGATTAGCTTCTCTTGATAGTATAAGGTAACAGCACAGTAAATTATGATATTTAACAACTCTTGAAAGATTCAGAACAAAAGTGTTATTGGTATCCCTTTACCTCAGTCACCAAAAGCTCTTGATGCCTTCAAATTTTTTCTTTTTTCGTTTGCTTAATAATTAGACTTTATATTCTTTGTATATTGATTACAGATACTTAACTTTTGTTGCTCACTGGGAAGGATTCTTTCCATTTGATCCACTTTTAACAGTGTTGTACATAATAGTGGTCACTTAAAAGTTTGTTGACTTGTCTCTTGCATGTATCTACAAGTTCTCTGTTCTTGTTTCTATCTCCTTATTTTAGATTCAATAAACTCACAACTCTTTTATTGCACTGGGTTTTACTTGATTTACTTCCTGCTTGTTGTCTTCTGTCATTTATCTTCCATACAACTCCAATATCAACCTGAATGACACTACTTTTACTAACCATTTTTATAATCAGAATTGTTTACAATTGCATCAAGACCAAGTGGTTCTTGTCTTTGAAATGCTACAGAATCCATTCCTACGTTTTTTGTCCTACCTTAGGTATTTTCCTTTGACCTAACTCTTCTCTCCCATATGCATGCATTCATATTCCCACTTGCTTCACTAACTTTTGTCAAGTCCTTTTCTCTGTTGATCTCTGCACACATCACCATATATGTATTTTATTTTTGGTAAAGCTAGTTAACCCAATTCCTTCTGTTAGCTAATGAAGAACAGTATGATGTCAATCAGTGGTATGAAACTCACAAAAAATGAGGGCCACTAAACCATGCATAAAGGATCACTCCAGACTTCACATTTATTTTTTAAAAATATTAACATTATCTATTTTTTATGGTATTTTTATCTATTTTGTTAAGTGTTTTCCAATTATGATATAGTCTAGTTTGAGTCACAATAGGAGTACTGTGAGCCACATGTAGCCTGCTGGTCATGTGTTTGACAACTCTGGTGTAGGGGCAAAAGGTATGTATAACAGTGAATACTGTTTCTGCTAATAGCTATCCAAATGAATTTAGGAACATCATTTTATTTATGAATCTTAATTTCCTTCTATGTAAAATGAGAGAGTTTGACTAGCTAAATCCTATGATCCAAATTCAACATGTTTGTTGTAATCAGTGTCTCACTGTGGTACCTCAAAGGGCAATAGAGCAGTGGATGTGCTCTCTGGAAGCATGAACTATAGAAGAGGAAGGGAAAGATTCTCCATAGACAAACTATTTACTTTAGCTGAAATATTCCATAGCATAGGGTTCTCCACAGAGTCTTTGCCTTCCAAAGTTCCTTGGCTCAATCTCCCAGACCTGCTCTGAGAAAAGGGAAAATAACCTGTAACATTTCACAATAAGATAGCACAATACATTTTTTTTTTGGTTCTCCAGAATTGTCACTTATAAGCCAATATAGTTTTGTGTATAATATATCTACCACCTACCCAGGACCAGGTTACTGGTTAATTCTAATAATTCACATTTATAAAGCACTTCCCTCACAGCAATCGTTTGAGGCAGGTAGTAAAGAATTACTATCCTCATTTAACAGTGGTCACCTCTATATGCTTCTGTTTCCTCATTTGCAAAATGTTTGATTCTTAGACCACCTTTGGCACAAAGTTATCTTGAAAATACAAAATGTGACATGGATTTAGAGTTAGTAGGGACTTTGTAGGTCAGTTGGGAAATGGAGAGAAGGAAATAAGCATTTACATAGTACCTATGGTGTGCTAAGCACTTTGCTAAGTGTATTCATCACACAGATTTTCAGGCAGGTCAAAGAAGGAAATAATTGGAGTGGGGACAACCAGATATGATTAGATCAGAGATTTACAGTTGTGAGGGACTGCAAGAGTTAGCTAACTATCCCTTTACAGATAAAGGAATTTAGACCAGAAAGGCAAAGAGACTTATTAAATTCCAAACCAAAGCCAGTGGTCATCATAGCATGCTGCTCAGACCATCCTATATTACTCCAACTGCATTCAAGGCTAACCATGGACTCATTCTTCTACTAAAGTTCTTAAAACCTAGTCTGTTCATCACATAAATATTTAATTATCTGTTAATTACTTTTTCAGGGGCATGGTTTATAGTTTGCCTGTTATGTGTGTTCATGTCAGCACTGTACCCCCATAGGGAATAGGCTTGTGGTTTAATAACAACTTTGGGATTGATTCTTTGAATAACTGATGAGGAACAAATGGCATCACCATCCAGGAGCTCTCACAAGTAGGAGACACAGAGAAGCAAAAAGAGGAATATGTTCCTTCTGTGAAGCTTCAAAAAATGAACAATTTATTGTTAAAAAAAAGTGGGTGAATCATTTATAGCATTCTAAGATTTTAAAATATGTTTCTCACAACAGTCTTTTGAGCAACGTGGTGCTATTTTAATGTGAATTATGTGTGAATTTTTTGGCCATGGCAACCATTACAACCACTAACAAAAGGAGTACACAAAATGATATTCAGTCCTGCAAAAATTTCTTCCTTTATAATGATGGCAAACTGGATATAAAGGTGACAGAGGATACTGGGAATTTTTTTCAGATCATCTAAAAGCTTTAATTGTAGAGGCAGCTGTGATTCAGTGAATACAGCAGTGGGCCTAGAGTCAGAAAAACCTGAGTTCAAATCCAACTACTTAAACTCCCTAGCTATGTGATCCTAAGAAGTCGCTTAACCTCTGTTGCCTGACAAAAGGATCCACTAGAAAAGGAACTGACAAATCATTCCAGTATCCTCACCAAGAAGACCTCATGGACAGTTATAGTGTATGAGGTCATGAAGAGTCAAACATGACTGAATGACTGAACTATAAAGCTTTACTTTAACTATTGATACTCTAAATGTGAAATCCCTGTCCAATGACTAAATGAGAATACCACTAAAGAAACTAATACCATCATTTTATGTGACATTTGTTCATCTGGTGGTTAGGTGGTGCTCATGAGAAGTATTTGCAAAAATAGTACCATGAAAATAATTACACCTTATGTTCCAGGATATGTTGCAAAAGATGAAGAAGAAGTAAATTCTATTAAGATTTCCATAAGACCTAGCAATTAAATTATTACATACTTATATACTTGGTGACACCAATGCAAAGGCAGGAATATATGAGAATGCTGAAAAATATATTAGAAAAATATGGATCTAAATAGGCAAGGACAGAAGCAAAGGATTTATAGACTACATAGAGCTTTCATATCTGAATGTCACAGATATCTTCCTTGCAGAAAGAAACAGAACCTATTACAGACATTCAAAGCAACAAAAAAAAAGAAGGAAATTGACTAAATTTTAAAAGATAAGGAATGACTCTAATACTGTGAGCCATTCATGAATCAGTAGCCTGTATACATTCAGAATCCTGAAGTTTAGCATAAAGATCAAAATAAACACATATGTGTAAAAATAAAAAAATGAGGAAAATATGGTGTATGATTAACTGTATCCTGATTTACTTATTGACATTGAAAACCAGAATATAGACAGAAGAAAGGACATAGGAATTGTTTAGCATAATTTTACCAAAGTGAATCAAATGCCATAACATGAAGGCTCATGGTACCTCCAAAACTGTATTTAGAAAACACTTGTTTGTCAATTAGAAAGTTATGACAGTTAAGTGTAATAGTAATTAAAAATGTGAAAAAAAATGTAAATCTTAAGAAGGATGATGGAAGATTATGAGCAGTTTTATCTCATAAATCAGTAAAGATGAAATCATTTTAAAGACTGTTTGAAAAAGCTTCAAATGAGTAAAATCATCTTCATGGCATTTAAAAATAAAAATGGAAAGAGGACAACAAACTAATGAAAGACGGAAAAAAGTTTTTTAAACAGTTTTAATCTCTTTTCACCACCAAGATCAAAAAGACCACATCATTTGTACCCTAGTATCATAATCCAGGGTGTGGTTTTAAAACATTAGAAGGATAGAAAGAGAACAAAGATAGAAAAAGCAACTGAATTAAATTCAAACAATCAAGCAGCCAAGAAACATTAATCACCCACTATGTATCAAACACTTGCTAATTGTTGAGAATACAAAAAGATGCAAGACAGTCACTGCCCTCAAGGAACTCACAATTAAATGTGATAAACAAGTCACATGTATGTAGGATATATAGAAAATTATTAAGAGGGAAGGTAATAAAATTAAGAGGGATTGGGAAAAGCTTCTTGTAGAAGATGGGATCTTAGTTGGGACTTAAAGGACTTCAGGGAAACTAGCAGACAGAGATAAGGAGAAAGAACATTCCATTAATCAGGGACTGCCAGTGAAAATGGCTGCCACAACAGCCAGACATGACAGATGGATTGTCTTGTTGCCAAAGTTACTAGGTTGAAGATTAGGTTGTGGGGACTGAGGTGAAAGGAGACAGGAAAGGTAGGAGAAGGCTAGGATATGAAGGACTTTGAATACCAAGCAAAGAATATTGTATCTGAATATGGAAGAGACAGGGAGCCACTGGCATTTATTGAGTAAGTATACACACACACACACACACACACACACACACACACACACACGTATATATACACATATATATGCATATGTTATATGAAATAGTTGGACCTATGCTTTAGAAAAATCATCTTAGAGGCTGAATGGAAATTGGATTTGAATTGCAAGACACTTGAGGAAGATATGCACACCAATATGCTCTTGTAATAGTTCAGGAATTAGAGAAGAAGGGCTTATACCAGAGTGGTAGCCATGTTGTCACAGAGAAGGGTGTATATTTTTATGTTGTTAAATATTTTTATTTAAAGTTTTGAGTTCCAATTTCCATCCTTACTTCCCTCCTTCCCATCTCTCCTCTGTTCCTGAGGCAGTAAGAAATCAGATATAGGTTATACATTTGCAATTATATGAAACATTTCCATATGAATAATTTTGTACAAGAAAATCAGAATAAAAAAAAAGAAAGTGAAAAATAGCATGCTTCAGTCTGTTTTCAACGAAATCAGTTCTTTCTCTGGAGGCAGATAGTATGCTTTATCATTAGTCCTTTGAGATTGTCTTGGATCATTGCATTGCTGATAATAGATAAGTCATACACAGTTCTTTTTTTTTAATATAAATTTATTTTTGGTTTTCAACATTCACTTCCACAAGTTTTTAAGTTCCAAATTTTCATCCCATATGACCCCTCCCTCCACCCCAAGATGGCATGCATTCTGAATATCCCTTCCCCTAGTCTGTCCTCTCTTGTATTTGTCCCCCCTTCTATTATCCCCTTCCCCTTCTATTTTCCTGTAGGGCAGGTTATACCTATCTCCTGTATTTCTTATTTCCCAGTAGCATGTAAAAACATTTTTTTTAAACACATGTTTTTAAAACTTTAGGTTTCAAATTTTCTCTCTTCCTCCCTCCCCACCCACCCTCATTGAAAAGGCAAACAACTCAATATAGGTTATACATGTGCAGTTATGCAAAACACTTCCATAGTAGACATGATGTGAAAAACTAACTCTATTTCCCTTAATCCTATCCTGCCCTCCCATTTATTCTATTCTTTCTTTTGACCCTGTTCCTCCTGAGAAGTATTTGCTTCTGATTACCCCCTTTCCCAATCTGCCTTCCTCTGTATCATCCCCTTACTCTCTTGTCCCCTTCTCCCCCTATTTTCCTGTACGGTAAGAAAGATTTCCATGCCCAATTGAATGTGTATGTTATTCCTTCCTTAAGCCAAATCCTATGAGAATAAGATTCCCTCATTCCCTCTCACCTTCCCCTTCTTCCCCTCCACTGCAAGAGACTTTTCTTTTCTGTTTTATTTTGTGAGATAATTTACCCCATTCTACCTCTCCCTTTTTTCTTCTCTGAGTATCATCCTCTCTCATCCCTTAATTTTATTCTCCAGATATGACCCCTTAATCTTCAACTCACCCTGTGCCCTATCTATCTATCTATATATACATACATATAATTTTTTTCCTTCAACTACCCTAATACTGACAAAGGTCTCATGAGTTATAGATATCATCTTTCCATGCAGGAATGTAAACAGTTCAATCTTAATAAGTCTCTTATGATTTCTCTTTCCTGTTTACCTCTTCATGTTCCACTTGAGTCCTGTATTTGAAAGTCAAATTTTCTATTCAGCTCTGGTCTTTTCATCAGGAATGCTTGAAAGTCCTCTATTTCACTGAATGACCATTTTTCCCCTGAAGGATTATACTCATTTTGCTGGGTAGGTGATTCTTGGTTGTAATCCTATCTCCTTTGCCCCTGGAATATTATATTCCATGCCCTGCGGTCCTTTAATGTAGAAGCTGCTAAATCTTGTGTTATCCTGATTGTGTTTCCACAGTACTTGAACTGTTTCCTGGCAGCTTGTAATATTTTCTCCTTGACCTGGGAACTCTGGAATTTGGCTACAATATTCCTAGGAGTTTTCCTTTGGGGATCTCTTTCAGGAGGAGATCTGTGGATTCTTTCAATTTCTATTTTGCCCTCTGGTTCTCTATATAGGGCAGTTTTCCTTGATAATTTCTTGAAAGATGATGTCTAGGCTCTTTTTTTGATCATGGCTTTCAGATAGTCCAATAATTTTTAAATTCTCTCTCCTGGATCTATTTTCCAGGTCAGTTGTTTTTCCAATGAGATATTTCACATTGTTTTCTAATTTTTCATTCTTTTGGATTTGTTTTACAGTGTCTTGATTTCTCATAAAGTCACTAGCTTCCAATTGCTCTATTCTCTTTTTTAAGGAAGTATTTTCTTCAGTAATCTTTTGGACTTCCTTTTCCATTTGGCCAATTTTTCTTTTTAGGGCATTTTTCTCCTCATTGGCTTTTTGGACCTCTTTTGCCATTTGGGTTAGGCTATTTTTAAGGTGTTATTTTCTTCAGTATTTTTTTGGGTCTCCTTTAGCAAGCTGTTGACTTGTTTTTCATGATTTTCTTGCATCACTCTCATTTCTCTTCCCAGTTTTTCCTCTACTTCCCTTACTTGCTTCTCAAAATCCCTTTTGAGCTCTTCCAAGGCCTGGGACTGATTCATATTTTTCTTGGAGGCTTTGGATGTAGGAGCTTTGACTTTGTTGTCTTCTTCTGGTTGTATGTTTTGATCTACTTTTTCACCAAAGTAAGATAATATAGTCTGACTCTTTTGCTGCTTGCTCATGATCCAGCCAATTACTTGAGTTTTAATCTCTTAGTTAATGTAAGAGTCTGCTTCCAATGTAGAGAGTGTACTGTCCCAAGCTTCAGGGGTTTGTGTAGCTGTTTTCAGAGATACTTGTAGGGACCTGTAAATTTTCAGTTCTTCCAAGGTGGTATGATAAGGGGTGAGGTGTTTACTCCTTTCCTGGCCTGTGACCACAAGTACTCCTTTCTGTCCTGTAACTGTGAGGAGAGGTGTTTCTCTCCACAGCCACTACAAGCTCCTCCATGCTAGTGCTCCTCCTCACCCCAGCACCACCTCCCAGAACTGTGACTCAGATCCAAACAGGGGCAAAGCAAGAGATTCCTGCCACAGCACTGGCAAAGAGATCCCTGCAATCCCTCTCTTATCAGCCACTGGATTCCCCCTCAGTCTGTGGGCCAAAAGCTCAGGAAGCAGCTGCCCCCCCCCACGTCCACCCTCTTGGGTAATGGACCTGAGACACCTCCTTCTTCTCTCAGCACCAACAGAAAAAGACTTTTCCCACTGACCTTCTAAGTTGTCTTTGGCATTTGTGGATTGAGCAGTCTGGAAACCTCCACAGCTGCCCGTGATTCAGTCCTCTGAGGCCTGCTCCAGGTTTGCTGTGGCCTGCATGCCCATATGGCGCTGCGCTGCGCTCCCAGCCCTGTGCAATACACCTTTCTGATCAATCTTCCAGGTTGTCTTGGGCTGGAAATTTGTTTCACTCTGTCTTTTTGTGGGTTCTGCTGCTTCAGAATTTGTTTAGAGCCATCTTTTTTGAGTATTTGGAGAGGTTTGGGGGAGAGCTCAAGCAAGTTACTGCTTTCATTCCCCACAGTTCTTCATCAAACAATATTGCTGTTACTGTGTAAAACACTCTTCTGGGTCTGTCCACTTCATTATATATGAGATTATGTAAATCTTTTCCAAGTTTTTTTTCTAAAATCATCGTGCTTGTCATTTCTTATAGCACAATAATATTCCATTACAATGATATATCACAGCTTGTTTAGCCACTCCCCAATTTTTAGGCATCCCTTCAATTTTCAATTCTTGGACAAAACAAAAGAGCTGATACAAATATTTTTGTACAAATAGGTCCTTTTCCTTTTTTGATGTCTTTGGGATATAGACATAGCAGTGATACTACTGGATCAAATGATATGCACAGTTTTATAGCTCCTTGGTCGTAGTTCCAAAATGGTCTCCAGAATAATTGGATCAATTCACAACTCCACCAACAGCGTATTAGTGTCCCAGCTTTCCCACATTCCCTCAAACATCCAACATTTTCCTTTTTTCATTTTAGCCAATCTTATAGGTGAGTTGGTATCTCAGAGTTGTTTTAATTTCCGTTTCTCTAATCAATAGTGATTTACAACATTTTATATGACTGTAGATTGCTTTGATTGTCTGAAAACTGACTGTTCATATTCTTTGACCATTTGTCAATTGGAGAATGATTTATATTCTTATACCTTGTGTTTAGTTCTCTATTTATTTGAGAAATAAGGCCTTTATCAGAGATTCTTGATGCAAAATTTTCCCCAGCTTTCTCCTTTCCTTATAATTTTGGTTGCATTGGTTTTGTTTGTGCAAAAATTAAAAATTTTAGATAATCAAAATTATCTATTTCACATTTTTAATATTCTTTATGTTTTCTTTGGTCCTAAGTTCTTCCCTTATCCATAGATCTGACAGATAAGCTATTCAATGTTCTTTTAATTTCCTTATGGTATCACAGGGTGTGTATTTAAGAGATGTTAGAAAAATGAAATTGGTAGGCCTTGGCAACAGATTGGATATGGGATGGAGTGAAAGACAGTGTGCAGTTGAGGATAATTCCTAGGCTGGGAGTCTGAGCAAATGAGAGAATACTGTTCCCCTATATAGAAATAGAGAAGGTAGAAGAAGAGTATTTAGGAAAAATGGGTAATGAATTCATTTTTGGACATGTTGAGTTTAAGATATGTGTAGGACATCCAGTTGGATATGTCTGAAAGGCAGTTTGAGATGTCAAATTTGATGTCAGCAGAGAGGTTGGGATAGGATAGGTAGATTTGAGAATCATTAACATAAATATTATAAATCAATCTGTGGAAGCTGATGAGATCACTAAGCCAAGAAGTATAGAGAAAAAAGAGAAGAGGGTTCAGGACAAAATCCTTGGGACATCTATGGTTAGAGGTTGTAATCTGGACAATGATTCAGCAAAGAAAATGGAACAGGTGGAAACAGATAGGTAGGAGGAGATTCAGAAGAATGCTGTCCTAAAAATCTATAGAAAGGAGAGAATTAGGGAGAAGGAGGTATTCAGCAGTGTCAAAGGCTGCAGAGAGGTCAAGGAGAATGAGGATTGAGGAAAAAAAACATTGGATTTGGCAGCTAAGAAACCATCATTAATTTTGGAGAAAGAACAGTTTCAATGAAATGAAGAGATTGGATATAGGGACTTAAGAAGAGAGTGAGAGGGGGTGGAGCCAAGATGGCAAAGTAAAAGCAGAGACTCTCTTGAGCTCTCCCCAAATGCCTGTAAATACCTGTAAAAAATTACTCTAAACAAATTCTAGAGCAGCAGAACCCACAAAAAGACAGAGTGAAACAAGTTTCCAGCCCAACACAACCTGGATGATTGATGGGAAATGTCTGTTGTACAAGGCTGGGATTGGAATGACATATAGTATGGGCTGCACAGGCACAAGCAAACTTGGAGCAGGCCTCAGGAGACTGAATCTCTGGCAGCTGTGGTGGTTTCAGACTTCTCAACCCACAAACACCAAAGACAACTTAGAAGATCAGTAGGAAATGTCTGTAGGACCTGGGTGAGAAAGGAACACAGGCCACTGCTAGTCCCAGCACAGCCCTGGAGTGCTTATGGCGGTGGTAACAGCAGCTGCTTCTGAAGATCTCAGACCACAAACTGTAAAGGGATCAAACAACTGATTAGAAGGAGATTGTAGTCATCTTTTTGCTGTCATTGAGTCAGGATTCTGTTGTTTTGCCCATAGCTGGATCTTGGTAACAGTCCTGGGTGGCAGTCCTGTGGCAAGGAGGAGCACAGGCATAGCAGAGCTTGTGGCAGCAGTGGAGAGGAACCTTCCTCACAGTTCCAGAATAGGAAAGAGTGGTTGTGATCACTCATAGACCAGAGCACAGTCTAGGGGAGGAATAAACACTTCTCCTTAGATCATACCACCTTGGAAGTATCTCTGAAAACAGTTACATAAAACCCCTGGAGCTTGAGACAGTACACCCTCCACACAGGAAACAAAGCTAGACCTCAGCAAAGAGTTAAAATGTCAATTAATTGGCCGGGAAAATGAGCAGTGGGAAAAAAAAAAAGACTCAGACTATAGAATCTTACTTTGGTGACAAGGAAAAAACATATAATCAGAAGAGAGTAAAGTCAAAGCTCCTTCATCCAAAGCTTCCAAGGGAATACACACACACACACACACACACACACACACACACACATATACACATATATATATACATGCACACACATACATATACATATTATATATGTATATGTATATATATGTGCATATGTATGTGTATGTATGTGTGTGTGTGTGTGTGTGTGCGTTTGTGTGTATTGGTCTTAGGCCAATGAAGAGATCAAAAGTGGTTTTGAAAATCAAGTAAGAGAAGTAGAGGGAAAACAATTGGGAAGATAAATGAGAGTGATACAAAAAAATCATGAAAAACAAGTCAAAAGCTTGCTAAAGGAGACCCCTCAAAAATACTGAAGAAAATACCTTAAAAAACAGACTAGACATCAAATGGCAAAAGAGGTCCAAAACGCCAATGAGGAGAGGGATGCCTTAAAAAGCAAATGGAAAAGGAAGTCTGAAGGCTCACTGAAGAAAATAATTCCTTAAAAATTAGAATGGAGGGGTAGCTAGGTGGCGCAGTGGATAGAGTACTGGCCCTGGATTCAGGAAGATCTGAGTTCAAATTTGGCCTCAGACACATAACACTTACTAAGTATGTGACCCTGGGCAAGTCACAACCCCATTGCCTAACCAAATTACAAACAAAACAAAACAAAATAAAAAAGAAACAAAAACATTAGAATGGAATTAGCAAATGGAAGCTAATGACTCTATGAGAAATCAAGAAATTCTAAAAAAAACCAAAAGAATGAAAAAGAAAATAGAAGACAATGTGAAATATCTCACTGACCTAGAAAATAGACCAGGAGACATAATTTAAAAATTATTGGACTGCATGAAAGATATAATTAAAAAAAAAGAGCCTACACAGCATCTTTCAAAAAAAACTATAAAGTAAAACTGCCCTGATATTCTAAAACCAGAGGATAAAATAGAAATTGAAAGAATCCACTGATCTCTTTTTGAAAGAAATCCCAAAAGGAAAATTCCCAGGAATATTATAGCCAAATCCCAGAGTTCCCAGGTTAAGGAGAATATACTGCAAGCAGCCAGAAAGAAACAATTCAAATATTGTGGAAATATAATCAGGATAATACAAGATATAACAACTTCTACATTAAGGGACTGAAGGGCTTAGACTATGATATTCTGGAGGTTAAAAGAGCTAGGATTAAAACTAAGAATCACTTATCCAGCAAAACTGAGTGTAATCAATGAGGGTGGAAAATTGAAAATCAATGCCATAGAGTGATTTTTATCATACTTGAGAAGCCAGAGCTAAATACAAAATTTGACTTTCAAATATAAGACTCAAAAGAAGCATGAAAAAGTAAACAAGAAAGAGAAATCAGAACATACTTATTAAAGTTGAACTGTTTACATGTCTTCACAGAAATATGATATTTGTAACTGATGACACCTTTCTCATTATTAGAACAATTGGAGGGAATATATATATATATATATATATATATATATATATATATATATGTACATACATATATATATATATGTTTGTGTGTGTGTATACACACATATATATATATGTGTGTGTGTGTGTGTATGCACATACAGAGAGAGAGAGAGAGGGAGAGAGAGAGAGAGAGAGAGCACATGGGGTGAGTTGAATACGAAGGGATGTTATCTAAAAATAAATTAAGGGATGAGAGAGGAATGTACTGGAAGAAAGAAAAAGAGATAGGTAGAATGGGGTAAACAATCTCATATAAAAGAAGTAAGAAAAACTTTTTACTGTGGAGGGGAAGATGAGAGGGAAGGTGTGAACTTTACTCTCATCAGATTTGGCTTAAGGAGAGAATAACATACATATTCTGACTGGAAAGAAAAGAAGGGGATAAGACAGAGCAGATTGCGGGAGGGGGTTATCAGAAGCAAACACTTTTGAGAAGAGAATAGAATACATGGGGGGGTGCGATAGGTGGAAGGAAATATAGTATTTCATAACATGACTATTATGGAAGTGTTTTGCATGACTACACATGTATAACCTATATCAGATTGCTTTCCTTCTCAATGAGGATGAGTGAGGAGGGAGGAAGGGAGAGAATTTGGAACTCAAAATTTTATAAATGAATGTTAAAATTATTTTTACGTCCAACTTGGAAATAAGATAAGCCAGTAAAGGTGGACCCCAATAGATGGAGAAGGGTGGATTCTGCTGATCCTAAGGGCTTTCTCTTTGGTGGATGGGAGACTTCAACCTAAGGACAGACCCTGTGGAGACAGACAAGATAATTGGAGAGAGAATTGTTATCTTTACTTTTATGGACACAATCAAACAAGCATTTATTAAGTGCCTGTTGTGTGTGTGCCATTCACTGTGATCAAGTAAATTTCCTTTGTACTTTGCATTTCTCACCAGGTAAAAATAAATGCTGTCTTTATTTAAAAAAAAAATAATAAGGTAAACCCGCAATAGGGTACAGAAATCTATCTTACCCTACAGGGAAATAAACAGGGAAGTGAATAAGAGAAGGGGGAGATGACATTAGGGAGGGCACATTGTGGGAAAGGGTAATCAGAATGCAGGCTCTCATGGGGTGAGTGGAGGGGAAAGATGGGGAGAAAATTCAAAATCCTGTGGAAGTGAAAGTTGAAAATTAATTTTTTTAAAAGAAGAGAATGACAGGAGAGAAAGTGGAGGCATTTATTGTAGGTGGCCTTCTCAAGGAATTCATCCACAAAGGACAGATGAAATAATACAACAGTGGGGATAGCAGGATCAAGTGAGGGTTTTTTTGGTTTTGTTTTATTTTGTTTTTTAAGGATGGGAGAGACATCAGCAAGTTTGTAGGCAATGAGGGTGGAGTCAGATGACAAGGAGATATTGGAGTAGGTAAATGAGAGAATAGGATGGCAAAAGGGGCACAAAGTTGCAAATGTGACTAGAGCAAAGTCCAGTTAGTAAACAGCAGAGGCAGGCATGGATGCTAAACCTTCAAATGAAGAGCACTTTCAAAATGGTGCAAAACAGTGCTTATAAAATAAGAAAGAAAAGAAATACAAAAATGCCGTTAAATTATTTTTCTTACTATCCAGCATCATAAACTTTGTAAAAGACTAATCTAGAAAACCTAGGTTTTGAGCAACTCAGCATCATAATAAAAAATTACAAAGTAATTTAGTCAGTTCACTCCTTTGAGTTTTATGGTTAAAGTCTTCTTTTTTATATTTACAGAATACAAAACTATGGCCCCATAGAGTTTAAGTACTGTTTTTAAAAAAAAATCATTATTTTCATTATACAATATCCCAATTATTTTAATTATTGGAGTCAAGATTTGAACCTTTTTGTTGTTATTTAGTTCAGTCATGTCCAACTCTTTGCAATTCCATAATAAATAAAAAAAAGAAAATTATTCTGTTAAAAAAGTCTTAGAGAGTTATATAGTTGAGTGCTAAGAAGTCAAATGACCTCCAAGGTCATACAGCCAATGTGTATCAGGGATAGGCCTCACATCTAAGTCTTCCAGGATGACAGGTTGATTCTCTTTCTACTATGTCAGGCTGTCTCTGTTAACATCTTTGAATTTTATATCATGCAAAATCAAGTGGGGTTCTTTCTTATTACCTTATTTGTTTATTTAGCTAACAAAAAGTATACTCATGCACAAAAGATTTAGTGATCAAGATGATGTTTAAGGACACTTCCATATTTAAGATTTTTTACATTGGTCATTGGTTCAGCCCTTGGGAAGGTAGGAGCAATTTAGGGAGGTCTGGCAAAACTGACTCAAATCCAAGGCATAAAATCTGGTAATTCAACCACTTGCTGCAAGGAAATCGTGAACAGACTTTTATGATTTCCCTAACTCTTGATATATGATGAATATGGCATCATTCCAGGAACTGATTCACTGGTTATCTGAGACTAGGGTAAAGTAATGAAGGGAAAAGAAAGAAACTTTACAAGAAAGATGAGAGCCAGAATTGGTGGCTATTGATAAAAAGGAAAAAGAAACTAGTTTCTTGAAAATATGTTATATCATGTTATGTTAACGTAAAGTTGAGTGTGTATGTCTGTCTGTTTGTATTGTCTGTTGGTGGTGAAGAGGCAGAGAAAGGAAGGATCTAGGTATAGTTCCCACTATAATGTGGCTGCAGTTTCCATGCAGAGAGCATTTCGTGGCATTTGGCAGAAATAATAACAAGATGAGCTGCACAGGATAATAAAAAAAAAGAAGAGTTAGGGACCAATTATACATCAGTGGTTCTACTTTTATAAAATATTCTTAGTGGGATTCTGCTTGGGCTTTGGATTCTGCCTCAGTTGTTACTGATTTTATGGAAAAGATCACATAAGGGACTCCACTTGTCATCATTTTGGGGATCCCAATAAAATCCTGCACTTACTTCCCAAGTCTAATTATCATGTTTCTCTCTCAATGCTTATGGTAATCTTGACCATGTTGTATAAAAGACATGGTATGTAACATAAACATAATTTTTTTTTGTTCCTAGATCAAATGCTAGTTAACCTTATGACCCTGGTCAAGTCATATAATATCTTTGACCTCAGTTTACTCATTTGTAAAAAAATATTCTTCCCTTTTGACTACCGCAGGATTCTTGCAAGGATCAAAAGAATTATTTAGAGCTTTAAGGTTTTCAGGATTCTATACAAATATGATCTCATGACATAAATTATTTTCGTCTTCTTGGCAAGTATATAGATAAGCTTTGCCTAATGTTCAAAAAAGTGAATCTTCCCAGCTTTCAAAATTCTATTCAACAAATAGTTATTAATTCTATGTTTGGTGTTAATAGTTTCTACATGTCACCCCACATCCTCTTTGGTACAGTGGCACTGGTTTCTTTGTTGTCCTTCGTGAAAGGTGCTCCATCACCCAATTTTTCACTGTCTCTGCTGCTTGGAATTCTTTCCCTTCTGATCTCTGCTTACTGATTTCCCTATTTTTCTTCAAGTCCCAGATAAAGTTTCACCTTCTGCAAGAAGCCTTTCCTGATCCTCCTTAATGCTACTACTTTTCCTCAGAGACTAGCTTCAATTTATCCTGTATCTATATTGTGTGTACATAGTTGTTTTCTTGTTGTCTCTGCCTTTGAACTGTGAATTCCTTGAGAGCAGGGACTGTCTTTGGTTTTTCCCTGTATTCCCAGAACTTAGCCCTATGCCTGGCACAAAGTTTACGCTAAACAAAGTTTTATTCAGTGACTGATTTACTCCTTAAAATTCTGCCTGTTTTGGAAAGAGAATAAAAATTAAATAAGATACCATTGCTACTCAGAGTTCACATTCTTCTCAGAGAGAAGAATAAGACATACATTAGAATCAATATAATACAAATTAGGAAATAAGTATATCAGATAATGATAGTAGTTTACATTTATATAATGTTTTAAGGTACACAAATTGATTTTTCAAATGGAAAACCTGTGTGATATATTGCAGAACATGATCTCATTTGCAAATGAAACCATTGAAAGTTCAAAGGAATGAGTGATCTGCTGAAAGTAAATAAATACTGACAATCAAAACTTGAACCCAGACCTCAGAACTTACAGCCCAGTGCTTTTTCCAACACATCATGGCTGATTATCTAAGAGAAGTTTAAATTACAGTGTGAAACCAGAGAAAGCCATTTGGAGGAATCAGGATGTCTTCTTAGAGCAGGTTACTGGTGACCTGGGCCCTGAATGACAAGCATTTCAAAAAGTGAAGGTGGCTAATTGACAGTTTCATGCTTTTGAAAAGCAGCAAACTAATATTGAGCAGTCAGGGCTAGCACTTGCTCTAAGCAACAGGTCTTATTGAAACCCAAGTATTTTTAGGGATCTTCTTTGGTGCTGGCTTTTTGTTGATGTTGTAGCTGTTTTCATTCCTCGTTGTTTTACTGCATATAAGATTAATGATCACTTTCCTGTGTTCATGTGGTGTTTGTAGAAACAGATGGAATTTTCAGCAGAAGAGCCATAATAAAATTTGCTGCTTGCTATGACAAAGCATTCATTATATGCTGTCAGCAGAATACTGAGCTTGGAAACTTGCCTTTTAAATAGTTTTCCAGCATAAATGTTGGGTTTATTTATTGAGGGAAAAGGTAATGGTGTGAACTCCTGAAATTGCAATGGTGTTTGTGGTTGCCTGATAAGACTCCCATCTTTGCTGTTGCCATATAGCTATGGGGGAGCCTGGTTTCTCCATCAGCATAGTCCTATATTAAACAAGTGTTTCCAGGAAGAAGAGATTACTTCTTTTTCAGAAGAAGCAACTGTGGCATGTGATAAAGAACCAATCCCAGACAGAAGGCAGGCAGGAATATTAAAGTGAAATTAATAGACATGTAGTCATCAGACAACATGGCCTATTGTTTCATTGCCTCATCTATCAACTAGAATTAATAACAATTATGCTCCTTACTCAGACGGATGTGGAGTGAAATGATATATTAGGTGGAAAACACTGAAACTTTGAGGATATAGCATTGGATAATGACAATCTTGTGTAACTAGGAATCAGAAGACCTGGGTTCAAATCCCAAGTAAGACTTTGTTATATCTTTACATAGATATAAAGAAAAAGTGGATAAGGAGTTTGGGGGGATAGATTACCAGCTTTGTGCCAAATAATATAGTATGTGATGGGGAATTTAAGCAGACATCTGCTAGATCTCTCTCTCTCTCTCTCTTTCTCTCTCTCCCTCAAAAGCACAGCAAATAACAATTACTTGACTTGCTTATATTATAATTTCATCACTCAGAAAGTAGAGAAACAAACAAGGATAAATTCTACTATGAATCTTATGTGCACTAACAGGGAGGAATTAGTTGCTAGAGTGGGAATGTTAGAAAAATTGTGAGAGAAGTGACCACTCCATCCTAGAATGCATGGGAGAAAAGTGGAAGTCTAGATTTCAGAGAATTTAGTGGAAAGTTAGACAGCATCACAAGGAATGAAATGCTACAGGTGAAGTCAACACAAGAGGGATGGAAAATGCTTAAGAATAAAATTATGGAGACAAAAAAGGAAACCATTCCAAGGAGGTGGGGAAAATGGAGATTATCTGAAAAAAAAAACCAATATCAACACACAGGAAACTCATAGACCAACTAACTAGATTTTAAAAGTAGTATGCAAAAGACAGAAGTAATTCCTGGTAACAGAACAGCAATGTTAAAGAGCTTGCCATGGTTCTAGAATGATGCTAACAGGAATTTCAAAACTCAGAATGAGCTGACAGTGATAAAGAAAGTTAAAAATATTTTTAAAGTTCTTTTTTTTTTTTCCTTCCTAGGTTAGAAGAAAATTCCCAAGGATCCCAATGAAAGTATTAGGGCCTTTAACTGGGTAGATTAACTGGAAATAATAAACATTAGAGAAGGTAGAGCTACCTAGTTTTCTTTATTTTTAATTTATGGAATACAGTAAACATTTCTATAACAAAAAAATAAAAAGATGATTGTACATAAAACTGCAATTCTATTTTATACAACATGTTATTCTTTTCAAGTATGCTATGAAATTATAACATAAATTTATTTATTTATTTTTCTTCCATTCTTCCCACCCTAGAGATGCCTACCATTAGATGTATGTATGTATGTATATATGTATGTATGTATGTGTATAATTATTCTATATATTTATTTGAAAGTTATTTCTCTGGATGAAGATGGTGTCTTTCTTCATATGTCCTTTGTGGTTAATTTGGGTATTTATAGTGGACAAAATAACTTATTTGCTCAAAGTAGTTTTTAAAACAATATTGCTGTTAATGTATGTAATGTTCTCTTGGCTCTGCTCACTTCATTCTTCATTATTTTACTGTCTTTCCATGTTCTTTTCTACAATTATTGAGCTCATCATTTCTTATAGCACAGTAGTATTCCATCACAATAATGTACAATAACTTGTTCAGCCATTCCCTAATTGATGAATGTCCCTGAAATTTCCAGTTTTTTGCCACCAGAAAGAGAGTTACTATAAATATTCTGGAACAAATATATATATTATTTTCCTTTCCCTCTAATCATCTTAAGAAACATATGAAGTACTAGTATTACGGGGTCAAAGTGTATAATTAGTTCACTAATTTTATGGACATAATTGCTCTCCAAAATGATTAGATTATTTCATAATTCCACCAACAATGATTTACCATCCAAATTTTTCCACATCCTCTCCAACATCAGTCACTTTTACCTTCTATTTATTTTAGCTGATCTGGTAGGTGAAAAGGAGTTACTTAGTTTTAATTTTCTTTATTCTCTTTTCTAAAGAGCTTGACACTAAACATGATGGAACAAAAATGATTAAAAATTAATTGGTACTCAAGATAAGCAAAGATATAGTAAGAAAACACTTAGATATCCTTGATTAATTCAAGTTTTGTGGCTCAAGAAAAACTATATTCTCAAGTCCTCAAAGAACTGGCAAATGTCATTATTGAGTCAATGTTTGTGATGCTTGAAAAATCATGGAAAATAGGAGGGCATCATTTTTTTTTTGTTTTCAAAAAGGGAGGAGAACTGAGTCTTGTAACTATGGGACAATGAGTGCAATGACTTTGGTTTCTTGAATAATTCTAGAGCAGGGTAAGACAAATGTTGGCACATTTGTAGAAAAGAAAGCAATGATTATAGAGAGTTAACTTGTCTTTCTTAACAACAGATCATGCCAAGCTATACATTTTTCTTTCATTTTTTTCATAGGATTATTAAACTAGTTGAAAAAGGAAATCTTGTAGGTGTAATTTATCTATACTTTCACATAGGTTTTGACAAAGTATTTCATGTGCTTGTTGTAGAGAAAATTGAAATATATGAATTCGATCATAACATAATCAGATGTTTTCATTATCGATTGGATGGCTGCCCTTAAAGTATAGTCATTATGGTGTGAAGTCTCTATTGGAGTACCCCAGGAACTGGGCCTGTCACTATTTAACATTTGTGCCTGTGCTACTTAACATTTTTTATTAGAAATATCTATATCAAAGTTTTGGATAATGAACTTGGGAAGGAGAGCTATTTGAATGGATGGTAGAATCAAGATACAAGTGTCTCAATAGGCTGAATTATTAGACAGAATATAATGAAATGAAACTCACGAGATTTCAATGTAAAGTCTTGTACTTGAGTACTAACAAAAAACATTTAAGGTAGGGGAGACTAGATAAATAGCATTTATTCCTGAAAGAAAAGATCTGGGAATTTTAGTGGATTGCAAGCTCATTATGAGTCATCAAGGTGATATGGCAGTCAAAAAAGCTTGTATGCTTTAGGGACATATTAAGAGGGGCTTATCCTCCAGTAATGGGAAATCCTATTGTACTTTGCCTTTGTCAGACCTTATTTGGAGTATTATATTCATATCTGGGCACCATGGTTTAAGAAAGACATTAAGAAGCTCACAGGTATTATAGAAGTAAACCTGGAATCATGAAGGCCTTTGAATCCATCATAAATGAAGTTCACTCAAAGGAACTAAATAGGTTGGTTGAATGAATGGTGAAAAGAAAACGAGGATCAGTTGGGAATTGTCCTTGTCTTTAAGTATTTGAAGGAATTTCATGTCTAACAGGCAGCCTTAAACAGTAGCAATGAATGGAAGCTGCAAAGAGACAATTTCAGGGTTGATACTATTGGGGAAAATAAACAAAACAAAATTTTGTAATAATTTAAGCTGTTTAAAAGTGGAATTATTCCCCAATTGATAATGGTAAAAAGATATGAACAGGCAGTTTTAAAATGAAGAAATCAAAACTATCTATTATCATATGAAAAAAATGCTCTAAATCAGTATTGATTAGATAAATGCAAATTAAAACAACTCTGATGTACCACATCACACTTATCAGATTGGCTAACATGACAAAACAAGAAAATGACAAATGTTGAAGAAGACAATTCCAAAAGACTCATAATGGAAAATGCTATCCACATGTGGAGAAAGAACTATGAAGTCTGAATGAAGATAGAAGCATAGTATTTCTTCTTTTTTGTTTGTTTCTTTGTTTTTTCTTTCTCATGTTTTTTTCCCTTTTGTTCTGATTCTTTTTTCACACTATGACTAATATGGAAATATGTTTAATGTGATTGTACATGTACAACCTATATCAGATTGCGAGGTGTCTTCAGTAGAGGAGAGGGGAGGGGGAGGAAAATTTAGAATTTGAAAGCTTATAAAAATGAATGTTGAAAACTAAAAATAAATTAATTAATTTTTTAAAAAAGTGTAATGAGATATTCCTAGATAAGTGATGAATTCCCAAGTTTCCCCTCCTTAGAAGTCTTCAAGTAATGGCTGAATTCCTGTTTGTGTGTATGGTAGAATGTGATTTCATTTGTGTGTAGGTAATGCTGAATGGCCATTGAGATACCTTGTAATTCTTAAATTCTGTAATGCTATTAAATCCCAGATGCTTCACATATTCACAAAATGTCTGTATGCCTTTTATTCAATGTTTAAATTGTTCTTTTTTTTGGTTTTTTCCTTTTTTTCACTAAGGATCACTTCACAACATATTCCGCTATTTCTTTGAATTATTCATATCCATGTACTTAATGGCAGAACAATATTTCATTACATTCATAAGCCAAAAATTTGTTGACCTAGTCCTCTATCAGTTTATGATGATGATTGTAGTTTGTTTTGATGTTTAATATTAGAAATAGAGCTATTACTTCTAGGTAAGTGGTTAATTTTGTCCTTTTGAATAATCTTTTGGAGTTATAATCTAACAGCAAGACCACTGTTCAAAGGTTATTCACATTCTTGTAATTCTTATTGAATAACAGTTGGTTTAAATCATAATTCTATTAAGAGTACAATAGTGTGATTGGTTTTACAATGACCACCCCAGCATTGACTTTTGTAGTCTTTAAATGGGGAGACACTTAGATTTTCAAACTTGTTTAAATTTATATTTCTCTTTCTTAAAGATTTTGTACTTTTTCATGTGATTGTTGATAGTTTATATTTCTTCTGTTAAAAATTGTTTATTCATATTGTTTATGAATTATAAGTTGGAGAATAATCTTTATTGCATTTCAGATGTCAAATTTTTATTATAAATGTTAAATACCAAGATTTTAAAATTTGCTTATTTTGTATGCATTACTTTTTTGTTGTGCTAAAGGTTTTTATTTTTATATGATCATATCCATGGATTTTGTCTCCTATAATTTCCTCTAAGTCATAGCTTTCTGGGAATTTATCACCTCTTCATGACTGTCAAATATATAGCAATCCCTTTTCTTCTACTTTGAGGGAGATTAAAGGGAGGGTGATTGTGAGCATGTGTGTGTGTGTATGAGAGAGATAGACAGACAGATACAGACACACATAGAGACAGATTGAGAGAGTTGGGGAAGCAAAATTATTTAAGGAAAAAGGGATCCTTCCACAACTCCTATTCCTGCACTAGCAATGCATTTACTCTTCGAGCCTTCACAATTTCTTCAGCCTAGAAAGTAAATTCTACCCTAGAATTTATGCCTTAGAAACATCTCCTATCTTTGGGGTTCTTCTTTCTGACTGGATGGCTCCATCTAGAACCATTATTTGAGGAAAGTGTCCTGCCATATGTCTATTTTTCAGTAGGATGCTCTCTTCCTGACTTCTCCATCATATTCTCATACAAGTTGTTTTCTCCCCCCAGTTCAGTTTTTCAGCTTAATTTTATGTCTTTTATTTTCTAATGACATGTAAGCTCCTCCTTGGGCCACTAGGTGAAACAGTGGATAGAGCACTAGTCCTGTACTTAAAAAGACCTGAGTTTAAATCTGGTCTCAGACAATCACTGGTTATGTGACTCTGTCCAAGTCACTTAGCTTCTATTTGTATCAATTTCCTCATCTACAAAATGAGCTAGAGAAAGCAATGGAAAATCTCTCCAGTATCTGTTCCAAGAAACCTTCATGGGGTCACGAAGAGTCAAACACACCTGAAACAAGTGAATAAAAACAAATCAAAAACCATCTTGATGTCAGGGATTATTTTTATGTTTTATTGTATATATATTACTTGATGCATGGCACATAATAAGTAATTAAAAAATATTTGTTGACCTTTGATGAATTAAAAATGTATTGGCCATTTGGAATTTATAATGTTATATCATGTAACTATTGACCTGTCATCATTTTTCTCCTAAATTCTGTCCAATTTTCTCAATATTTCTGTTGAATAATGAATACCTTCACCACTATTTGTGATCCTAAATTTGTCAATACTAGAAGACTTTTTAGATTTGCTTCAGCTTTTTGTTGCCTAACATAATAGAGATTCATTTTCTCATGTCTGTAATCCTCTTTACTTGGGCATGCTTCATGGCCTAGCAAAATCCACAGCACCTGACAGTAGCCTTCTCCAGTTCTGTTTAATCATAGTAGTACCTTTTCTCTGAGATTACCTCTAATTTTCCCTGTCTAGATCTTTATACATAGATATTTGCATGTCATCTCTCCCATTATATTCTGAACTTGAGAGCAGAATCTGTTATTGTTTTTTGTTTATTTTTTGTTTTTTGCTTTTCTTAGTATTCCTGGTGCTTAACACAGTACCTAATACCTAGCAAGTGCCTGATAAATAATAGTTGCCCATTTGACTAATTGTAGATCTTCAATCAAGGTCTGTACAATTACTGTTTGGGTACATTGTAGAGCAGATCACCTTTCAGGCTTAGGCAGACTAGATATTATCTGCTTTCCCATGCACCTCTGAATTCTATAAAGATGATCCTTTATCTTGGGGGCAAGTAATGAAGATGGGATATTCAGTCATAGAAGGATGTTAATTTGAGTCAGTGAAGGGAAAACCCTGCTTCAATCAATAATCTTTTGAGAAGATTCAGTATTTCATTAATACATAAATGAAGTGGGACAGCCTATAGAATCACATTAGGAAAAGAAGATTTCTTGTGGAAAGTGTCTGGGTACACTTCATGGAAGTAACTTTTGAATTGGCCCCAAATGTAGCAATCGTGGGGAAATATTCTATGGCAAGATCATTTTGGTGGGCAAAAGAAGTGAATAGAGGAATGGGAGAGATAGTGGACAGTGAACACTGAGAATCAAATGGATTTGGAAGAGGAGATTGCTGGTAATAAAGAAATATCCTTGACATCATAGTCAAGTGAAAGGTACTTGGGTGCAAGGATTATTGCCTTTTTAGTCTTTGTAATCTTAGTACCTGCTAGTATACCTTGTGCTTAGCATGTATGTGTGTGTGTGTGTGTGTGTGTGTGTGTGTGTGTGTGTGTATGATTTTATACTATTATTCTTTGCATACACATTTCATGACCCTCTTAAAGGTCTTTGGAGATAGGAACTAGCAATCAGATTTCTTTGTCCTCTTTACAATACCTTGTTTTGGATCTTCTACTTGGTAGATATACAATGCATGTAAACAGCTGATTGTGCTAAGAAGCAAAGGAATAAGAACTCTTAGTTTGATCCAAATATGGACCATACTTTTCTTTAAATCTAGCTTGAATACAAGCTTATTGGCCTAAAATTAGATGACCTATAATTTGAGTTACTTTTCAGTATGTAATAAATTATATGTAATGTATATGTTTATATATACACACACACACACACAGAGACTTATCTTTTTCAAAGGGTGGTAAATTGTAATTATTTGGGTATGCCTTATACTTAGCATACAATGGTAGATTTTTTTTGAGCTGAGTTAAGTCATTGTATATTTAATTTTCCCATCAGTCTCAGAAATGTTCATTTAACTTTCATATGTATACTTTGGCCATTAGAATGAAGCATTTAGAAGTCTTTTTAAAGGGGGGATTATCAGTAACAACTGTTAAATCAGGCACTAATAAACGTTTAAATGAAATAAATAATTCAAATTTTACTTGGTAGAGTACTGGAAAAAAAGTAAGTGCCTATACATATATACATCCATATGTGCACACATACATATAGTTATATGTATGCTTATATATCTATGTAGATTTGTTTAGATATATCTCTAACTCTGAATCCATTAGATTGTAAGCTCCTTGAGGGAGGGACTGCCTTTTGACTCTTTTTGTATCCCAGTGCTTAGTACAATGCTGGGCACATAGCAGGGGCTTAAGAAATATTTATTGATTGACAACATATATCAGAATGTTATTTTGTTGGTATAAGAAGCTTCTGGTAAGGAACTTTCTCTTTGAATGCATGTAAAAATATTGTCTGCAATTTATTTATGAAGAGATAACTAAGTTACTGAGAAGGTATGAGTTTTGTCCATGGTCATACAATCAAAGATATGTCAACATCCACATGCCAGGTAGTAAGATCATTAGATGTTCTGTTTCTCGTAAAATGACAAATAAATGTGAATTTATTAAAATCAATTTTACTCACTATGGGAACAAATCTGTATCTCACCTCCCTCCTTACAGAAGCCTAGAGAAGAAAATGACATCAATAATATACATTAATAATGTCAAGAATAAGAAAAGAAAGATTTCAAAAATATATAAAAAGTAGAACCACTAAACTGTTGTCCTTTGATGGCCCATTATGGTTACGCTTACACTGCTCGTGCTTGAGGAAGAAGGTGTGTTATAATGGAAAGGACATTTAACTACAAATAAAATATATAGACTTGAATCTAAGATCTGTCATTTCCCGTGTGACTTTGGGGCAAGTCTTTTAATTTCTTTGAGCCTCATTTTTCTCACCTATAAAATCATACATCAGACTAGATAACTCAGGTTCAAAATTGCTCTAAATGTTGTGATTATCTGCTTCTTCGAGAGAAGGAAAGATGTAGGTGTGACCTTTTTGTATTGCAAAGGTTCTTCTCTAGGTGGTTACAATTCCTAGTTAGCTTTTAATAATGGTTAATATTTACAAAGTAAAGCACTATGAACACATATACACATACATATAGACATAGAGACATATATGTTGTTTCATTTGACTCTCTCTCGGTAAGCCTGTGAGTTACATGCTATTATTATCTAGTCCCATTTATTCATCAGGAAACTGAGTGAGAGGAAGACTAAGTAACTTGCCCAGAGTCACACAGCTACTAAGAGCCTGTATCAGGATTTTAACTTTTCTCCCTGATTAGACTTGCCCATTATTTCACCTAGCTTCCTTCTCTAAATAACAATTGCATAATACATATGCTATCTCATTTAATATTCACAACAACCCTAAGAGGTAGGTGCTATTATTAACTCCTTTTTACAAATGAGAGAATCAAGTCTGAGAGAAATTAAATGGTTTTCTGAGGGTCACAGAATAGCATCTGTCTGATGCAGGATTTGAACAGTTTGACTACAAGTTCAGGAAGAACTTTGCCATGTGCCTGGTTTTTGTCTTTTTTCATTATACGTTTCCTAAGTGGGGGGAGGGTGTGTGGAATGTATTGTTCCAGAAGGTACTACAAATTACTTGAGGCCTCATACACAGTGATAATGGAGAGCTCGATTTTAGTGTCTCTCTCTCTCTCACAAGATCAGAAATATCCTTACCAAAACTTTCTAGGTCATTATCTATCTTAGAATGTGATTGTCAGTATCAATGGTTTGGGACTCTGATCAAGATTATTGCAAATGATATAAATTTTAAAATGGTGAAATATAACAAATTATTCTCCCCACTTTAAAATTAATTGAGCACTTTGAGGCAGATTACAAAAGACCATCACATAACATTAAAGGAACATGCTTATTTAAACCAGTAAAGATCATTCTAATATAATTATATTTTCTCCTAAGACCTTTATCTCTTCAATGGGCAGTATCTGTTCTATCATAATTTATTTGAAAGCTAAAGCAACATGGTGTAATGGGAAGAGCATTGAATCTTGAGAAAGAAAACCCAAATTCAAATCTTGGCAGATCTACTCCTAGTGAAGTATATGACCTTGGGTAAGTCTTCAGCACTGTGGGTATATTTCCTTATTTATAAAACAAGATTGATAGAATAAATGATTTTTCAGTTTCCTTTCAGCTCTAACATTCCATGCCTAATTCTCATATTTGAATATTTACTTCTCTTTGCTAAATGCAGAATGGAGAAAATATTTGATCTCTCTGGTCCTATTCTTGAAGTGTGAAAACATGTGAGTAATTACATCGAATCTTTGATTTAAATTATCATTGTGATATTATTGTCATTCAGTAAGGCTAGAAAATAAGCGATTGACTAGGTAAAAGCATGGAAAACAATGATATTACAACATCCTAAAGTCTCCAGGAACTAAGTCCAGCATCAATAATTGATAATAGGACATAACACAAACAGATGAGCAACAGTATATTGTCAGTAACATTCATTAGAAGAATGCAGAGAAAAATACTTATGATGTTTATAATGTTGTTCATATCTGAACTATAATATCTTCATAATTATCTTGATATCAAATTTTTTTTTGGTAAGACAATTGGGGTTAAGTGACTTGGCCAGAGTTAGACTCCAGTGTTGGTGTGCTATCCATTGCACCACCTAGCTGCCTCAATTTAATCTTTTTTTGAGTAGCACCATTCTGTATATGGCGGATTTTCTCTGTAAAATCTAAAACAGCGGTATGTATAAGTGCATTTCTGATAAGTGTAAACCACTTCATTTCTGTTCTTTTGATGTAATTGAATTGAATTCAACTAAATTTGTGATATATTTCAATGACACTAGACCAGGACAGATTAGTTTCCGAAGGCCTAGAAATATTAATAGTGAGCTATGTGACATTGAGTGAGCTATACAATACCCCTCCTGCCCTGAGCCTTAATTTTCTTGTCTGCAAAATAAGTAATGAAATACCTGACATACCTACCAACAACCCAGTGCTATTGCAATGGCAAATCTTCGCATTCTATTCATATGCCAGCTATTTGAAATCATGGATTGCTTTGTTTCTACCTTTGAATGTTTAACAACTTGGGAATAACAAGCACTCAATAGATTCTTACCAAATTGAATTACATCAAGTAAATATATATAAATAAATATTTTTACAATCAAAGTATGCAAAGAAAAATTATAATATGTAATCTTGTATAAGAATTTTTCTGCCTCAGAATATAATTATTATAGGAAGTACAAACTTCCAAATTAATGACAGTAAAAACAAATATTTTCAGAATCATGAAACATCTTATAGACATACTTGGGAGAATAGGAGAAGATTTATCAGGCATTGTCAAGGAGGAGGCTATCATATACTTCATAAAAGAATTACCACGTATAATTTTCAGTGTGCCCTTCACTCAATCTCAGGCGGCTTATAACACAGCCCAGTATAACAGAGGGAAACACAGATGCACAGGAAATGCTAAGCAAGAATAGCAGAACTCTGTGTCTCCACCACATAACATGGGTTACAATCCATCTTACTTTTGAAAACATCTAGGCCCAAATGCTAAAAATAATAGCCCAGCTTATTGGTTTTCTTTTTTATTTCCTAATTTTATCTACTCTCTATAGCTTCAGAATGAGTAGAAAGGACTGAGAGAGTGTTCAGGGCAATGAATGTTGTGCAGTTACTGCTTCTTTCTCCCACAGCTCAGACGCCCTGGCTTCCTTCATGTGAACAAAATATGTGTATGCATAAAAAATACATATTTAATAATTTCACATTCCTATTGATAATTTTGGGAGGTGCATAGTTCAAATATAATTTATATAGCTCTCTTTTACATAGAGGGTAACTGAGACTAAAAAAATTACACCATCAAACTCAGCTAGTGCCTAAGGAAAGACCTATACACAGAATTCTTGACCCCAAGTCTAATACCCTTTTTATTGCACTATACTATCTCAATCAATCAATCACTAAATATTTATTAAGCACCTACTTTGCTCCAAGCATTGTGCTAAGCATTGTGGACAAAGCAAAAAGAAGCAAAAGAAAGTCGCCCCCTCAAGGAGCTTAAAGTCTAATCCGGGAGACAACATGCAACCTAATACGTACAAAGTAAATTATGTGTAGACTAAATAAATAATTAATAAAGTAAAGTCACTGAAATTAGGAGAGGTTGGAAAAGACTTACTATACAATGTAAGATATTAGTTTGGACGTGAAGAAAGCTGGGGATGCCGGGAGGTAGAGTTAAAAAGAGAAAAAAATACATTCCAGGTATGGGGAACAGCAAGAGAAAATGCCTTAAGTTAAGAGGTGAAATGTATTGTTCCAAGAATAACCAGGACAGCATCACCAGAGGGAGTTAAATTATGAACAGTTTTGGATGCTAAACATAGGATTTTGTATTTGTTCCCAGAGGCAATAAAGTTTATCAAGTAGGGGAGTGCCATGATTAGACCTGCGTTTTAGGAAAATCATTTTAGTGATTGAATGATAGATAGATTGGAATGGGGAGAGACTTGAGGCAGGCAAATCCACCATCAGGCTATTGCAATAATCTAGAGTGATGGTGATGAGGGCCTAAGCTAGAGTGGTAGCAGTATTAGAGGAGAGAAAGGGGCATATTTGAGAGACATTGCAAAGGTGAAATTGACAGGCTATGGCAACAGAGTGAATATGGGGGAGTAGGTGGGGTGATGAATGATAGTGAGGAATCCAACATGTCTTCTGGGTTGTGAGCCTGAGGAACTGGGAGAATACTGTTGCCCTCTACAGTAATAGGGAAGCTTTCAGGAAAAAGATAATGAATTCTGCTTTATATAATGAGCTCAAGATGTTTATTGGGCATCCATTTTGAGATTTCTGAAATGAAGAAATGGAGATGGGAGATTGCAGGTCAGCAGAAAGATTGGGATAGGTTTGGCAGATTTGTGAATCATTAGCATAGATTTGGTCATTAAATCCATGGAAAATCATGAAATCACCAAGTGTATAGGGCATCTGAGTAACTATTGTCCTCAGTCTAAAGAAGCTTTTCCTTTCTTTAGTTCTGAACAAAGGACACACTCCCCAAGGAAATTCTTTTTATTTTAAAATTTTAAAGGTTCATAATGTTTTAAGAAAAATAGTTTGTACTTCAAGAAATTATGGTTTATTGCCATAAGAGAGTTTATTGATGCCCCAAGTTACAATAAAAAAGAAGGGGACCTGGGTAAAAAGAGAAAAGGCTATTATGTATAAATTCAAAAGAAGATGGTGTTGATGAGAAAGAGACCTACACAGAGGCTATTCCAGATGGCAGTGACTCCAGAAGGCTGTCACACCAGCAGTGAAAAGATTTTATTTTTTTCCTAAAGGGACAAGTAAGAGACAGGTGACAAAAAAGCAGAGGGAGCAGGAAGGAAATTCAGGGAGACCAAATTTCCAGTTTGACTGAACAGATGGATGGGTTCAAATTTTGCTCTTGATTATGAATCCAACTTTTTTTTACTAGAGACTTTATGGATTCTGAGCATATCCTACACTGGGGCAAATACATCTCAGACTGCCTAGGAAAAGAAGTGAGTAACCTCCAATGTACCTTCCAGCTTCAGAATTCTGTGATTCATTTGTTCTTTGCTTCTACCAAGAGTGGATTCTTCACCTTTTTCCTCCCCCTATTCTAAAAAGGGCATAAAGGGATCGCAAGCTAGAGAACGATGAGTTTTTAGATGATTTAAGAAGACCTAAAGACCTTTGGTAAATGAAACATATATGCTGGTTCTTTCATTTATCTTCCATTACGTGATAAAAGTTCTTTCTGTTGTTGCAATATGAAACCAATATATCAATAATTCATAGAATCCTAAACTGTTAGAACTAGAAAGACTTTAGGACATAGGATGGTAGAATGTGCTACAAAGAAACTTAAGTTTCCAGGTCTAACCTATCATTTAAGAAAAGGCAAAAATAAGACCGAAAGAGTAACTGTAATTTATCTTTGATTGTGTACTCATCTGGATTAGGCCTCTGAGGCCAGTGCCTTAGTTATTTCAGTTTGATACTGGAACAAAAGAAGACAAGAAGTACATCATTCAACAGTTAGTTGAAAGAAATTTACTTAGCCATAGAAAAAGAAAGATATTTCACATGAAAATTTATTCAAGTTAGCATAAGTTGATTTATCTGAATCAGTTACCTACCTCTTTAGTTTCCTTTTGTGGTCTCCCAACCAAACCTCTGTTTGTGGTAACTGTAGCTGTTGTTGGCAACTCTGACAATTTCCTAGTGATGACTACAGTCTGAACCCTCAGCTACCTTTAATCAATCTTTGTGCCAGTGCTACACATGGTCTCAAAAGCAATTACGGGAAAATTAGCTCATTTTTTTTTTAAATTTGGGCTCTCTTTTCCTGAGGCTATCAGTGGATTCTTTCAGTGCCTATTTTGCCTTCTGGTTCCAAGATATTAGGGCAATTTTCTTTGATAATTTCTTGTAAGATGTTGTCTAGGTCCTCCTTTTGATTATGGCTTTCAGGTAGTCCAGTGATTCTAACATTGCCTCTCCTGGATTGATTTTCCAGGTCAGTTGTTTTTCCAATGAAGTGTTTTACACTTTCTTTTCATTTTCTTTTTCTTTTTTTTTTGCATTAGTTTGATTAATTCCTGATGTCTCATATACTCATTAGCTTTCACTTGCTCAATTCTAGTGTTTAAGGAGTTGTTTTCCTCAGTTAGCTTTTGTACTTCCTTTTCCATTTGGGCAAATGTACTTTTTAAGAAGTTGTTTTCTTCAGTGGATTTTTGTGTCTCCTATTCCATTTGGCTAATTCTATTTTAAGAAGTTTTATTCCTCCCTGCCCCCCAAGCTGTTTACTCTTTTTTTCATAATTCTCTTCCATCACTCTAATTTATTTTACCAGTTTTTCTTCTACCTCTTTTATATGATTTTTACGCTCCTTTTTGAGCTATTCAGTGAGTTCTTTCTGGGCTTGAGACCACTTCCCATTTTTGTTTGGGGTTTTGCCCATAGGTGTTTTGACATTGTTGCCCCCTTCTTAGTTAGTTTCTTGATTTTCCTTATTACCATAATGACTTTCTAAGGTCAGATTCTAGGTTTTTTTTTTTGGCTCACTTTTTTTTTGGCCTTTTTCCTTTATTTTCAATCTGAGCTCTCCTCCCAGAATGCAAGAGGCACTGTCTCAGGCTTCTTGTGCCAGGGGATGGATGCTCTAGCTGTTTACTTGGTGCTGCGCTGATAATATCTTGAGGCTCACGGGGGACCCTTATGTCTCTTGCTGCACTGAGGGGGTGAGTAGCTGGTGGTGCCAGAGGCTGTAGGAATCTGGAAGCTTAAATGGTGCCGAGCTGGAGCCCTAATGCTCGTGTTTGGGTGTTACTGCATTTGGCTGGGCTGACATTGAAACATCTGGAGGTCTGAGTGCTAGAAGCTTCCTTTTTGCCTGGGGCTATGCTGAAACACATGAGGGCTCTCAAAACTGGAGTCTGCCCATTCCCCAGGCTATGCTGAAGCATGTGAGGGTGCCTGGTGTTGGTGTTTGCCTGCTACACTGCACTGGGGCTCAGGCTCTCCCACTAGTTTGCGGAGGCGAGGCTTACTTCCTCCTGGACTGCTCTCCCCTTTTTATCCAAGTGAGACAGACCTTGCAGATCTTCCAAGTTTCTTGAGCTAAAAGATTATTTTATCCCATCTTTTTGCTGGTTATGCTATTCCAGGATTTGTTTTGAGGTTCTATTTTATGGTTGTTTGGATAAATATGAGAGAGTTATGACAATTTACTGCTTACTCTGTCATCTTGGCTCCCAGAAGTCAAAAGTGACAGCAAAATTGTTTTCAGAATGAATTTGAGAGAATAAGCTATTTTTTGCTATTATAAATACTCAAATTAACTATGTAAGACATCGAAGATGCTATTTGCATCCAAAGAAAGAAGTGACAAATGGAAGTATGAGTAGAATGATTTTACATATGTACATACATATGTGTGTATATATATATATATATATATACATATGTACATACATATGTGTATATATATATATATATACATATGTACATACATATGTGTATATATATATATAAACTTTTGTTTATGGTTTTTATATCAATCAATATTTATTGTATTAGGAATTAAGATATCACGGTTTTATTACAAAACTACTTTTGATGTTGTGATCCCTTGATAAGCCCATTGGGCCACTTGAACTACACTTTGACAACCTCTGTATTAAATTGTCCCTTTGTGACAAATAATTAATAATTTAATTCAATTCAACTAATATTTATAAATTACCCACATAGATATGGGAGATACAAAGAGAAAAATCCACACTTCCAAGGATCTTATAATCTAATAGAAGGAATATGACAGATACACAAATATATATGATATCAGGTAGAGTATGGTAGGGACAAAGGAGAGATTCAGGCAAACCATATTAGGATGCTTTAAAGAAAGATTACTTTTGCTTGCTGGGGGGTGGGGAAGAGATGACATTTCATCTGAGTCATGAAGAAATGAATTTTACCAGGCATGTAAAGCATCATATTGGAGAGAGTTTATGAAGATTACCAGATTACTAACTGGGAGATCAGTTAGTAAGTATTACAGTGTGAGTAGAACTCAGTTAGTGGGGATATGGTGGGGGTGAGAAGTAGTATTTAAAAACTCTGAAAAATAAGCTGAAATGGATCATAGATGATCTGAAATAACTAAATAAGAACTGTGTATTTTATCCCAATGGGGGCTACTATAAAATGCCAAATAAAAAAAAGGTGATCTTGTCTAACATAAACATTGTAGTGGTACTTTGGTAACTTCGTGAAGTAAATTAAGAATTAATAATGTTCTTTGTCAGATAAGATCATGAACATAACTATTCAAACATTCTCCACTTTCATATCAATTGAAATATTAAAAAAAATGTATTCTTGCCCTTTATCCACAGAATCATGGAGGACATTTTGCACTGAGTACAGATAGGAGAGAGATTTCTTATTGATGGCGAGTTTCTCCAGATATTCCCATTTTTTTGGATGGCATCATCTTGATTGTACTGAGACGTGGAGAACTATTAAGCTTCTTCAAGTTGACCGATAATCATTTGGAAGAGTGCAGATTAAAAAAAAATTACACAGGAAAATTAAAGTAGATTAAACTTTTATTTCTGAATCGGCACATTTAAGTTGATGTATTTCTTATTGACAATTTACTTAGCCAAACAACTGCCTGTTTTTGAGTCTATCTCTGTTTTTTTCTCTTTGTGTTTACACACACAAACATACACACACACACGCACGCATGCATGGACACACAAGAGAGAGACAAGATCCATCTAATAAATATCTTTGCTAAAATATTTTCTAGAAGAACTTGATCTACTGCTTTCAACAAAAGTCCATTGTTTTAACTCTAATAATTTCAAGGTAAAGTTAAATGATTTTGAATCATGGAATACCATGCTTTCAAAAGAATCAAAATTGCTGTTTGCATAAAGGACAATGGGAAATTGTTGCCACCTATGATTAATAATGACTTGTTCACAAAATAAGTTTTCTGAGACATCATTAAGTGCATATGAGGTTTTTGATCTTGTAGCTAGAGCAAGAAATGATAGAAAGACAATCTTAGTGCCATAATATTATGTATAAAATACTAAAATAATTAAACTTTTGCATGTTGGTTTACAACTTGTATGGAAGTATATGGAAATAAGTCAAGAATTTGACCAGATGAAAGGGCATGAGTTGCTTGTGTCCTACACTGGGGAAGAAAATAGTTTATGCTGATGAATTCAGAGGTCCATTAAAATTTTGAAGTATGCATAGAATGCACACACACACACACACACACACACACTCACTGTCACACACACATATACATATACACCTATTAGTATTTAATGGTAGCCATCTCTAGCACGGCATGGGAGGAATAAAAAAAAAGAAAATATTTACGTGACAATTTGTTGGATATTTTAAAGGAATAGGAAGTTATGCTTAGTATATGTACAGTTTCATGTACAATCACCTTTTTAATTATACTATGTTATGAAAATGCTTCTTTTATTTCAAAAAAAATGTACTAATATAAAAAAATTATAATGAAATAAAGATATGTGGAAAGTGCTTTGTAAATCTTAGAGTACTATAAAAGTGATAATTATTTCCTTCATTTAAAATTATTTATTTTTTACATTCATTTAAAAAATTGAGTTCCAAATTTTCTTCCTTTCTCTAGTCCTTTACTTCTTCATTGAGAAGGCAATACTCTGAAGGAGCAGGAATTTTTCATTATGAGTCCTTTGAGATTTTCTTGAGTCATTATATTGATGAGTATCTAAGTTTTTCATAGATGATCACTGTTATAATACTGCCACTACTTTATACGATGTTCTCCTGCTTCCACTCTTTTCACTTGGTGTCAGTTCATACAAATATCAGATTTTTCTGAAGCAATTATCCCTCATTATTTTTGTTGAACAAAAATATTTCATCACAATTATATACCAGAATTATATGCAAGTTGTTCAGCCATCCTTCAAATGATGGGCATCCCCTCAATTTCCAATTTTTTTTAGAAACAAAAATAGCTGCTATAAACATTTTTGCACATGTAGCTCTTTTTGCCTTTTATTTGATCTTTTTGGGATGCAGATCTGGTAATGGTTTTGTTGGGTCAAAGGGTATGCACAATTTTATAGTTGTTGGGAATATTTCCAAATTGCTCTCCAGAATAATTAGACCAATTTACAACTCCCCCAAAGTGCATTAAAGTGAGTGTTTTTCCACATCCCCTCCAGCATTTGTCATTTCCCTTTTCTGTCAAGTTAGTCAATTTGATTGGTGGGAGGTGGTGCCTCAGAGTTGTTTTAATTTGCATTTTTCTACTTTTTAATGATTTAGAGATGTTAAAGTGACTATTGATGGCTTTGATTTTTTTTTCTGAAAACTGCTTGTTTCTATCCTTTGACCACTTACCAAATGGAAATTACTGTTAAATTTATAAATTTATCTCAATTATCTTTTTTGGGAAATGAGACTTTTATCAAAGAAACTTACTATAATATTCTCCCCATTTCCTGCTTTCATTCTAATTTGTGGCTCATTTTTTAATCTTTTTAATATCATGTAATTAAAAGTATTCATTTTATTTCCCATGATCCTCTATATCTCTTATTTGGCCATTAACTCTTAGATCTTACAGGTAAATTTTTTTATTCTCCCCTAATTTACTTTTGGTATCACCCTATATGTCTAAATCATGTATTCATTTTGACTTTAATTTGATATATGGTGTGAGATACTGGTTTATGCCTAGCTTTTGCCAAAATTATTTCTGGTTTTCCCAGCTATTTTGTCAAATAATGAATTCTTGCTCCTAAACCTTGGATGTTTGAATTTATCAAATGTTGGATTATTGTGGTCATTTAATGGTGTATATTGTGTACCTAATCTATTCCACTTATCCAACACTCTACTTCTTAACCAACACTAGATTGTTTTGATGATTATCACTTTTAGTGTACTTTGAGATCTTATAATTCCATTTCACATTTTTCTATTGATACCCTTGATATTCTTGACCTTTTGTACAAGTAAAACTAATGTAGCCAAGATTAGAAGGAAAGCAGAACAATGGGTAAAAAAATAATTGAACAGTTTTTCAGATAAAGGTCTCAGATGTCAAATACATAGAGAACTTTGTCAAATTTATAACAACATGAGTCATTCTCCAGTTGATAAATGATCATAGGATATGAACAGACTTTTTGGTTTTTTGGATGAAGAAATAAAAGCTACATATAATCATATGAAAAAATGCTCTAAACCATTACTGATTAGAGAAATGCAAATTAAAAGAACTTTGAAATATCTCATACCTATCAGATTAGCTAAAATAATGGTAGAAGAAAATGACAAATGTTGGAGGAGATATAGAAAAATTGGGACACTAATACACCATTGGTGCAACCATGAACTAATTCCAGCATTTTGGAGAACAATCTGGAATTATGCCTAAAAAGTTATAAAACTACATATATCTTTTACCCAGGAATATCACTATTAGATTTATTTCCCAAGGTGATCAAGGGAAAAAGGGAAAAAGGAAAAGAACCTATGCTCTCAAATATTTCGAGCACTTCTCTTTGTGGTGGCAAAGAACTGAAAATTACAAGGAATTGAGGAATGGCTTAACAAGTTGTGATATATCATTGTGATAAAATACTGCTGCATGAGCAGAACCAGGAAAACATTGTACACAGTAACAACCACATTGTGCAACGACTAACTTTGATAGACTTAGCCCTTCTCAGCAACTCAAGGATGTTGAAAAATTCTATCCACATCCAAAGAAATAACTATGGTGTTTGAATGCAGATTGAAGCATACTATTTGCTATTTTTTTCTTCTGTTTTGTTTCCTCTTTCTTGTGGTTCCTCTTAATGTTTCTAATTCTTCCTTACAACGTGACTAATGTGAAAATATGTTTAATAAGAATGTATATGTAAAGCCTATATCAGATTGTGTACCATCTTGGGAAAGGAGGAGGGGAGAGAGGGGGAGAAAAATTTAAAACTCAAAGCTTATAGAAGTGATTATTGATAAATCAAAATAAATTAATAAAAAATGAATAAGAAAAGAAATACTACCGTGCAATAGCAAATGATAAACAGGTTGATGTTAGAAACACATGAAAAAATGTGCATGAAATAATGAAGAATGAAATGAGCAGAACCAAGAGAATGTTGCATACAGTATCAGGAATATTGTTTGAAAAATATCTGTGAAGAACCAAGTTATTCTGAGTATTTTAAATATTCAAATCAACAAGGGATCTATGAAGGAAGATGCTATCCACCTCTACAGAAAGAAGTGATAAATAGAAGTATGTGTAGAATGGTTTTATATACACACATATATAGGTATGTATATGTGTGTATATACATACATACATATATATGTATATATACATATATATATATATATATATATATATATATATATATATATATATATATATATATATATATATACACACACATATGTGTGTATGTGTGTGAAATGATGGCCTTCTCTAGTGCAGGGTAAGAAGGAAGGGATGTAGATAGTTTGGAACATGAAATGAATAAAAATGAATAAAATTAAAATTAAAAAAGAAAAAAATATGCATGCTCTCTCTATCTTAACTTTCAAGGAATCCAATAATCCTTAAATTATCTCTCCTTCTATCTTCTAGGCCATTTTTTTCCCAAATAGTTATTTAAAAAAATAAGAATAATAAAATAAAATAAATCTTTTACATTTTCTTCTATTTTTCACTTTTTCACTTTTTGTTGTTTCTTGATGTCTTATGAATTCACTAGCTTCCACTTACCCAATTTCAATTTTCAAGCAATTATTTTCTTAAGTAAGCTTTTATATCACTTCTTCCTTTGGCCGAATCTGTTTTTACGTAGTAATTTTCATCAGTGGTTTTGTGCCTTATTTGCTATTTAACCAACCTGCTTTTTAATGAGTTCTTTCATTCAGTGAGGTTTTGCAACTATTTTATGATTTGGCCAATTCTGTTTTTAAGGTGTGATTTCCTTCACTATTTTTATGCTTTTTTTAACCAACCTGTTAATACTCTTTCATAATTTCCTTGCGTTGCACTCACTTCTTTCCCCAATTTTCCTTTACCCATTTTTCCTGATTTTTAAAATCTGTTTTTTTCTTTTTCTTTAGCTCTTTCCAGAATTCTGCTTGGGCTTGTGTCCCATCTGGATTTTTCCTTTGAGGCTTTGCTTGTAGCTGTTTTCATGTCATTGTCTTCTTCTGAATTTATGTGTTGACCTTCCCCGTTATCAGAGTACCTTTTTATGACCAGGTTATTTTGTTGTTGTTTTTGTTTGCTCATTTTCCTAATCTATTTCTTGATTTCGAATTTTATGTTAAAGTTAAGCTCTGCTTACACTGGGGAAGGGAGAGGCATGTCAAGCTTCAGACTTTTTTGCACTACTACTATGACAGCTAGGTTTTTTTTTTAAAGTTTTCATTGCTATTATGGTGTTATGATCTGTGGAGATGAGTAGTCACTGCTCTCTTGGTGTATGCTTTGCTCCTTACCCAAGAAAACTATATTCTGTCTTTCTTTCAGTGAATTGGTGATGCTTCATGAGAACTGGCCTAGCCTTTCTCTTGTTCATTTTGAATTTTGTGTCTTGTAATATAGCGAGTATTCTTCTATCTTGTATACTTCCTCTCATATGCTCTTAAATGAGTAAATTACTTGCCCACATCCCTAATGTCACCATTTTTTTCTTATTCCAGTAAGTAACTCTTCCTTATTAGTGAGAATAAATTTCTTTTTATTTATTCCAGCAGAGTTTGAAAGATAAAATTATCACTAACGGCAATTAAGAAATTATTAGCTGTCTGCTTTTGGCAGAAAGAAAACTCTGGCATACATCCAGAGAGCTGAAGTCCTCCATCACTATTCTATCTTGCCTCTATGCCAAGCTTGTGATCTGCTTCCCAAATTCCTCATCTGTTTCCTTGATTTTTGTCCAGGTGGTATATAGAATGCTCTAATGTCAATCACTTCTTTTTGCCTACGTTAGACTTTACTTAAGTGTTCTCTGTCATGGTTTCCCTTTCTGTTTGCTGAATTTCTTCACATGTAAATATCTTTTTGAAAGCCAGCATAGAATAATAGATAGAGAGATGGTCTTGGAGTGAGGAAGATTTAGGTTCAAATCCTGCCTGTTATATACATTGTGTCCCAAAAGTCTCAGCACTGCCAGCGTACTGGTTGTTTGACTCTGGGCAAATAACTTAATGTATCAAGGTAATGTCTCAGTAACTCTTTAAGACTAAAACTTGTAGAGATTTTGCTAACTAGAATTGATCAAATGAATTTTCTGCACCTGGAAGTTCTTTATATCAGTAAAATTATATTTTCGGTCTATTCTTGCCCTAGATCTAATACTTCTTCTTAATATGAAATGCTACCTTCTCCAAGACCCCCACCCATTTTAACAATCATGTTTCTTTTTTCATTTGAGTAATGAATCCCTTCTCACAAATCTCAGTGACGACTGGGAAATCAAATTTGTATCCTTGAGTTAGGAATTCTACTGTACCTTGCTTGTTACCTTGCTTGTTACCCACATTTTCTGCATTTGTTCATATATATCAGAAACAATGGGTTGGCACCTCTAGTTGGCACAGTGCATAGAAAACTGATCTTTAAATCAGGAAGTCTTGGCTTCAAATCTAGTCTCATATTCTGAGTTACTTGACCTCTGTCTTCCTCAATTTCCTTAAGTGTTAAGTGGAAATCATAATAACACTTCTCAGTGTTGTTGTGAGGATCAAATGGAATATTTGTAAAGCACTTTTTATAGTATCTGAAGCATAATATATGCTTAAAATATCCTTGTTCCTTTCTCTCCTCCTCAGTAACTGCTAAGTTTCCTGGATATTTTTATCCACTGAAATTTTAGGTATTTTAGTGCTATTCCTTTTCCTATAGCATAGCATTCCCTATAGTATCCAATTTGATGAATTTGTATAGGTGATTTTCTCCCCTCCCCTTCCTCTTTAGTTTAAATCTCTTTTGGTCTTATATAACTCATTCTAATATATAGGATCACAAAATCTCTAAGTAAACATATAGATATGTATATATATATATACATACTTACATACATATACATACTACATACATACATATATATATATATAGTCAGCAACTTAGTTGGTAAGTTACAGATTTAATATTTCTCTATGCTTGCATTTATGATAAAACTTAAAAACCATCAAATTTTTAATAAAGGTGAGACTATCATAATATTCATTCATCTTGAACATCATCCCATTCCTTGGAGTAGTGTAGGAAATGTAGGTACTGAATCATTATCATAGGGTCATAACTCCGGAGGTAGAAGAGGTTACCAAATCCATTTAATCCAACCTCTTCAATTTACACATGAGAAAACTGGGGCCCAGAAAGGTTAAGTGACTTTTCCAAAGTCACACAGATAGAAAATGTCAGAACTACAAATCATATTTGGAGCTTCTGACTTCACATTCAATGTTCTTCCCACTATACCGTGAATCTAATGTCATACTATCACATGGAATTTAAGGAAAGAACAGCACTTTGTGTATCTTAGTTGAAGTGAATCAAAAGGTGGCAGACAGAGTTGCCTGAGGCCATCTTGTCCAAATTTTATCTCAGTACAAATTTTCAGCCCTGAAAAGTTGTCATCATACTCCTATTTGAAAACTTTCAGACATCTATTTAAGGTAACCTGTTTTACTTTTGGAGTTCTCTAATTGCTAGAGTTTGTTTTACATGGAACCTAAATGTGGTTCTCAGTAATATCTTCCTGTTGATTCTCTGGTGCAAAGCAGAATAAGTCTGGCCCCACTTTCCACACATCGCTATTTCCTTTGAGTGATAGCATCATCTTGTGCCATGTCAATTTCCTCATTTGGCTTTCTTTAGATATGGATTTATTTGTATTTTTTTTAATTGAGGCACCCCAAACTGAATATAATTCTCCAGAGATGATCTGACCCAAAGGAAAGAACAGGAGGGCTAAACTTTCCCTAATCTTGTCAATTATATTTCTCTCTTTCTCTTTCTCTCTCTCTTTTTTCCTCTCTCTCTTTCTCTCTCTGGAATAGAATCTTGTAATTTATTTATTATTTTTAGTTTTCAACATTCATTTCAATATCCACTTCCACAAGATTCTGAGTTCCAAATTTTCTCTCCATCTCTCCCCTGTCTACCACACCAAGAAGGCATGGATTCTGAATACCTTTTCTCCCAATCTGCCGTCTTTTATATCACACCCCTTTCTCTTATCTCCTTCCCCTTCTATTTTCCTGTAGGGCAGGATAGATTTCTATAACCCATGGCCTGTATATCTTATTTCCCAATTGCATGTAAAAACAATTTTAACACCTGTTTTTAAAATTTTGAGTTCCAAATTATCTCCCTCCCTCCCTCCCCATCTACCCTCATTGAGAAGACAAGCAATTTTGAATAGGTTATATATATGTAGTCATGTAAAAGACTTCCATAATAGCCATGTGTAAATACTAAATATAATTACCTCCATCCTATTGTGCTCTCCCATTTATACTTTTCTGTCTTTTGACCTTGTCCTGCCTCAAAAATATTCACTTCTGATTACCTCCTTCCCAAATCTGCCTTCCTTTCTATTATCCCCCCTTATCCCCTTTCCCCCTATTTTCCTGTAGGGTAAGATAGATTTTCATACTCACTTGAGTGTGTATGTTATTCCCTTCCCTTCTTAAGCAAACTCCAATGGCTCTCACCTTCCCCCTCTTCCCCTCCACTGAAAAAGCTTTTTCTTCCTTCTTTTATGCCAGATAATTTAACCCATTCTATCACTTCCTTTCTCCTCCCAGTACAATTCTCTTTCACTCTTGAATTGTATTTTTTATATATCATCCCTTCACATTCAACTTGCCCTGTGCCCTCTGTCTACTCTGTCTCTCCCTGTCTCTGTCTCTGTCTCTCTCTGTCTCTCTCTCTCTCTCTCTCTGTCTCTCTGTCTCTGTCTCTGTTTCTCTCTCTCTATATATATATGTAATATATGTGTGTGTGTATACATGTATACAACATGCACACATATAAATATATATGTATATATGTGTATATATTATATATATATACATACATACTATATATATATGTATGTATGTATGTGTGTGTATATATATATATATATGTACTTTGTTTTCTTCTTCTGGTTGTATGTTTTGATCTTCTTTGTCACCAAAGTATATCTATAGTCTGACTTTTTTTACACTGTTTGCTCATGTTCCCATTCAATTACTTGACTTTTAAACTCTCTGTTAAGGTAGGGGCCTGCTTCCAGTGTAGAGGGTATACTGTCCCAAGCTTTGTGGGGTTTGTGTAGCTATTTTCAGAGGTACTTCCAAGGAACTATAAATTTGCAGTTCTTCCAAGGTGGTATGATCAAAGGTGAGATGTTCACTCCTTTCCTGGCCTGTGTTCCAGTCAATGAGTGATCACAAGCACTGTTTTCTGCCTTGGAGCTTTGAGGAGGATTTGCTCTCCACTGCTGACACAAGCTGCAGCCTGCCAGCCCTCCTCCTTGTCCCAGAACCACCACCTAGGACTGTGAACCAGATCCAAGCACAGGCAAAGCAAGAGAATCCTGCCTCTCAATGGCAGCAAAGAGATTCCTACAATCCCCCACCATGATCAGGTGCTTGATACTCCCACTGTCTGTGGGCTGAGAGATCTGAAAGCAGTTGCTACAACTGTGACCAACCCCCTGGGCTGTGCTAGGGCCAGGACTGGATCTTGCTCATCTCCCAGGTCTAGCAGACTCTTTCCACTTAGCTTCTAAGTTTTCTTTGGCATTTGTGGGTTGAAAGGTCTGGAAACCACCAGAGCTCCCCTTGATTCAGTTCCCTGAGGCCTACTCCAGGTTTGCTAGGCCCCATCTTTGATTGTACAGCTCAAACTGAACTGTGCTCCTCTCCCAGCCTGGTGCAACAGAACTTTCCTGTCGACCTTCCAGGTTGTCTTGGCCTGGAAATTTGTTTCACTCTGTCTTTTCAGGGGTCCTGCTGCTCTAGAGTTTGTTTAAAGTCATTTTTTTATAGGTATTTGGAGAGGTATGGGGGAGAGCTCAAGCAAGTCTCTAAATTTACTCCATCATCTTGGCTCTACCCCTCCGATTATACTTCTCTTAATAAAGTAGAAGTTTAAATTAGTTTGCTTGGTGCTATGCCATGCAGTTGATTCACTGATCTTGTGGCACATTTACATTTTCAGAACTTTTTCACATAGATAGCTGTTCATATGGTCATCTGCACGTAGGCAATGGATTTTTTTTTTCGTTTTAAGTGTGTAACTTGACATTTATCTCTATTAAGTTCATATAGAAGTTGAGGCCATTTATTCTTTTGGATCCTGTTACCGATATGTGTAATAGAAGCAACATGGTATAAAAGAAAGAATGCTGGGCTTTCTGCCATGGAAAACCTAGGTTCAAATTCCATCCCTGTCCCTGGTAGACTGAACAACTATGAAAATTATTATTTAAACCCTCAGTTAATCTATTAAATATGAGTAATAATACCTGTACTATATTCTAAATAGGGTTGTTCTTGAGGCTCAAATGAAATAATTTAACTAATATCAGTGAATCAGTCAACAATCTTTATTAAATATTCATCATAATCCAAGGGCTGTTCTGAGTCCTAGAGATATAATTATAAAAGTGAAACACTTCCAGTACTCAAGAAGATTATATTCTTATGTGGGAAACAATATGTTCATAAATTTGGGTGTGTAAGAAACATACACATATCAAATGTATGATGACTTTGGAGGAAGAGAAAGTAGCACAAACACATAACAGGAATAGCTTTCATGCAGAAGATGGTGCTTGAGCTGAGCTTTGAAGGAGAACAAGAGCTCCAGGAGGCAAAAGGGATAGTGGGAGAGCAATGTAGGGATGGGGACCACTCAAACAAAGCAGAGATGAGAGATGGATCTCCTTGTGTAGAGAGAAGCAAATAGACCAGTATGCCTGGATTATCAAGAATGTAGAAGGGAATGATATGTAACATAATGGAAAAGATAGGATGAGGCTAGTTTGAAAGAAGCTTGAAGAGCCCCTTATATTTAATCCTGTATGTCATAAGAAATCATTGGAGTTGTTTAGAGGAGGTTTGTGTATTTGTGTGTGTGTGTGTGTGTGTGTGTGTGTGGTGTGTGTTCACATGGCTATGTGTGTAAAATAGACCTAATACAGGAAAAATTATAGGGAAAAGAAATTTTGTCTACTGAGAAGAGAATGGATTGGAGTGAGAAATGATTTAATACAAGGAATTCAGTTACAAGACAACCTGAATGAATATGATGGTTACGTGAATAGAAAGAATGGGGTATATGGAAGATATATTTTGGAGGCAGAAGTAGTAAGATTTAGCAACTCTTTGGATTTGTGGTATCAATAAGAGTAAAGATATAAGGATGCCACTTAGCTTGCAAACTTGGGTAACAAAAAGGATGGTGATGCCCTTAAAAATCCAGGTAAGTTTGGAAAGGGGGGATGGGGCATGTGAGAATGTTAATGGGCACTTTTTTGACATATTGTCACCAAGATAACCACAGTACAACAAGTTCAAAATATCCAGTAGGCAGTTGATTATGTTTGACTGGAGTTAGGGGAGAGACTGAGGATAGCTATATGGGTTTGAGAGTCATATCCACAGAACAGATAACTGAAATCATGGCAGCTAATTAGATTGTCAGTGAGAGAATATATTAAGAAAAGTGCCTAAAACAATGGCTTTGGTTGCATACATGATTAGGAGGTATGATTATAGACAATAATCCAAGAAACGGGCCTGAAAAGGAATAACCAAATAGGCAGAAAGAGAAAAAAGAAGTAAAACAAAGCAGTTTTACAAAAACCCAGAGAGGGGAGAGTATCTGCTCAACAATTTAAAATTCTACAAAGAGGACTAAAGGGAAAATGACATTAGATTTGAAAATGACTGTAGTGACTGGAGGTTTCCATTGAGTGATGAGGTTTGAAACCAGATTGTAGAGGTTTAGGAAATGGTCAAAGTCAAAGAAGATGAAGTACTTAGAACTTTCCCAATTAATTTGGCTGAGAAAAGGAGAGGGCATAGAGGCTAATAGTTAAAGGGGACAGTAGGATCTAGTGAAGTTTCATAGAGGTTGGGAAAAACCTAAACATTGTTTATTTGTAGGCATTCTGGATGGCATCAATAGATAGAATGAAGTTGCAAGGGCTAGTGATGGGGAGGAAACTAGTAGCCATAATCTGCCAGAGAACATGGGAGAAGATAGGATCAAAGTTATATACAGAAAGCTCCACATTGAGGAGAAATGTCACATCTTCATCAATAACTAGAGTAAAGAAGATCGTAAATGTGTTAATTGTAAAGTGAGGAATATGGGAGGAGAAAGAGTTCTTGGTATATAACTCAGATTTGGGAGACAAAGAATATTATGACTCCCTCTCTAGGGCCAATGAGTCAGGAGGCATAAAAGAAGGTCCAAATAAAACTAGAAGTAATAACAGAGATGTATTGTCACTGGTAGAGGCCAGATTTTGATAAACATAAGATTATAGAAGAAGCAAAGAAATAGATCTTCAAATGAAAGGGAATTTACTAATTTGCACATGAAATCCTCAGAATATGGTGGAATGAGTGGACATAATTGCTGTCGGATATTTGGAGGGTCATGGTTGACATTTTTGAGGAAGAGAAAGCAGACAAAAGGATTTAGAGAAATGGTGTGCTCTTAGGTAATTAATGATTAAGTGCCAAGAGAATGAGAAACTTAGAAGAGACTGGAGGAAGCTAATCATTGGGAAATTAGTCCAGCCAGAGGGTAAGTGAAGGGAAGAATTCTGCTAAAGAAGGCAGGTGAAGAAAATGTTCCAGGTCTTTTGTCTGGTCTCGTAGTTTTCCGCACTCGGAACAGCTTGCTGTTTTAGTTCCAGAGGAGCTAAAATGCCTTATCTTTGAAGCAGGAGTGGCCTACCATTTCAGTTCCCAAGGAAAATTAATATTAAAATTTTACAATAGAGAGCTACATGTATCAATTTTTAATCTTATCATCATTCATTTGTAAATTTAATAATCATATCATCTTTGCTTTCATACACATTAATGGTAAAAAACAAAACCAAAAAAAAGAAAACTGAAATAGCACAGGGAAGAGTTAAACCATTTGAACTCATATTAACTATTCAATCAGTTATGAATTCACCTAAAGGTCCTATTAACATAGCCCAGATCTGTTAATTGTCTTTATAAAGCTGGCATGAGCAACTTTGTTATGTTTTCTTAAAATCTACATTTATGGGGCAGCTAGGTGGGGCAGTGGATAGAGCGCCAGCCTTGAAGTCAGGAGGACCTGAGTCCAAATCCGGCCTCAGATCAAACAATTGACACTTACTGACTGTGTGACACTGGGTAAGTCACTTAACCCCAATTGCCTTAAAAAAAATTAAAAAAAAATAAAATCCACATTTACTATGTGTAATGGAGGATCAAACATGTTATTCCCTTTCTCATTAAACTTCTGTGGCTCCCTGCTCCCATAGTGATCATATATAAACCCCTATTTTTGGCATTTAAAACCTTTTACAAGCCAGCCCCAATTTACCTTACTGAAATATTATTCTGTTTCACATTTCCTCTACTCTAGTCAAACTAGCTTTCTTGCTGCTCCTCACATAGGATTCAGTTTTTTATCTCTGTATTTCTTCAGACCTTCCCCCCCCCCCGCCACACACTTGGAATGAACCTCTCCTCTCATCTACCTCTTAGAATCTCTAATGTTTAAGGCTCAGCTTAAGGACTGCCAAAAACATTTTTTTTCTGATTTCCCCAGATGCTTGTGCCTCCTCTCAAAATTACCTTAAATAAACTTTAAATATATCTACACGTGTAAACTCTGTTAGAACCTAAGTACTTTGAAATTAGGAGATAGTTTACGTCTGACTTGTATTCCCCTTGCTTAGCACATTGCTTGGCATATTCTACGTAATTAATAAATACTTGTTAATTGCCTGAATACTACTCTCCCTTTGTTTTCAGGTCTATTAGCTGTGTCTCAAAAGGAAATGTTTATTCTACCACAAAACCATGTTTGTTCTTAGTGATTATGCCTTCTGTTTCTAAATACTCATAATCTATTTTGTCAATAATATGATCTAGAATTCTATAAATTTCAAACAGATTTGCTTTTAGAGGCTGAATTAACAGAGGTCAGTTTTTTCTCTTTTTTCATCTTCATGTCCCTGAACATTCTTCTGAGGAAATCTAGATAAAGTTAGAATACGGCTTGTTTTGATATTTCCCTAAAAGTGAGTAATGAGATTCCCAACTAAGATGTCAAAATAATTTTTTTAAAAATATGTAAATCTGACCTCTCCTTCAATTGCTCCCTATTTCCTCCAAGATAAAAAAAAAATAAAGTCCTCTGTTTGACAGGTCAAGTTTTCTATGTTGAGTCTTATTGTGAACATGAACTTGAACTCTTCCTAGTTTTCCAGACTTCTTACACTTAACTCCTCTCGTTACCTCTGTGATCCAGCTGCACTAACCTACTTGCTGAACCTTGAAGATAAGTCCATTTCCTATCATTGTGCCTTTGTATTTACTGTGCCCTATGCCTATGATTATCTGCCTCTTAACCTTTTACATATTTGGTGCATGATATTTTGGACTATGTGGTTGGGTTTGCTTCTATGTCTCTTAATTTTTTTTTTTGTTAACAATGCTTTTTGCTGGGACTTTTCCATATAACTAGTTGTATTTATAGGAGGCAGCTGGGCTTCTATGTGACTTTTCCCATCTCCATCTCCATGACATTCATCTTGGAGGCAGCCTCAGTCACTAAGAACCAATCAGAAGAGTTCCCTATGTCCTCTCATAAATGAATTAGCATGTTTCAATCTCCAAAATACATGCCATTTTAGACAAAGATTCATGATTAATAATTCCATTGAGTTGATTGGATGACTCATCACATTTATTAAAGTTGTTTCCTAGCACTTCCTTTGCAAATAAGTGAAAAAAATATTCCTTCCATAGCAAACCTGTGACTGAGGTTATCGTCTCCATTTTATTTTTATTTTTCCCCAGTTACATGTAAAAACAGTTTTTAACATTTGTTTTTAAAATTTTGAATTCCAAGTTATCTCCCATCCTCCATCCCCAACCCCCACCCTATTGAGAAAGCAGGTAGTTTGATATAGGTTATACATGCGTAGTCATGCAAAACATATCCATAATAGTCATGTTGTGAAAGAAAACAGATTAAAAAAAAACTCAAGAAAGTTAAAAAAAATCGTTTCACTTTGTATTCAGATGCCATCAGATGGATAGTATTTTTCATCATAAATCCTTCAGAGTTGTGCTGGATCATTATATTACTGAGAATAGCCAAGTCATTCAAAGCTGATTATCTTACAATATTGCTGTTAACTTTGTCACAGTACATTTCGCCTTGCCTCACCCCATGCAAATCTTTCCTGGTTTTTCTGAGAACATCCTGCTTATCATTTCTTGTATCACAACAGTATTCCATCATAATCACATATCACAACTTGCTCATCCATTCCCCAATTAATGAGTATCCCCTCAATTTCTAATTCTTTGCCCCCAGAACTGAGCTGCTATAAATATTTTTGTACATATTTTCCTTTTTTAAAATCTCTTTTGGAATACAGACGTAGTAGCGATATTGCTAGGTCAAATCTTATGCGTGGTTTTATAGCACATTGAGCATAGTTCCAAATTGCTCTACAGAATGTTTGAATCAGTTCACAACTCCACCAACAATGCACTAATGTCTCATTTTTTCCCATATCTACTCCAACATTTGTCATTTACCTTTTCTGTCCTATTAGCCAATCTCATGGGTATGAGGTAGTACTTCAGAATTGTTTTGATTTGCATATTTCTAATCAGTACTGAGTTTATTTTTATATGGCTATGGATAGCTTTGATTACTTCATCTGGAAATTAATGATATATTTTGATCTCTTATCAATTGGGGAATAGCTCTTATTTTTATAAATTTAACTCAGTTCTCTATATGTATGAGAAATGAGGCCTTTATCAGACAAACTTGCTTTAATTTTTTTTTCACAGTTACTACTGCTAACTATATTTCTCTCCATCCTATTCCCCTAACCCATTTATTTTCTTCTCTCTCTCCTTTCACCCTGTCCCTATTCAAAAGTGTTTTTTTTCTAACTTTCCCTAATCTGCCCTCCCTTCTACCACTCCTCTCCCTTCTCTTATCCCCTTCCCCTCCTACTTTCCTGTAGCATAAGATATAATTCTATATCAATTGTGTATGTGTGTATGTGTGTGTGTGTGTATTATTACCTCTCTGAGCCAATTCTAATGAGAATAAGGTTTATTTACTCACCCTTCAGTTCCCCTCTCTTTCCCTCCACTCTAAAAAGCTTTTTTGCATCTTTTAAGTGAAATAATTTTCCCAATTCTACCTCTCCCTTTCTCTTTCTCCCAATACATTCTTCTTTCATCCATTACTTTTATTTTTTTAGATATCATATCATCATATTCAACTCACACCTGTGCCATCTGTCTATATATACTTCTTCTAACTATGCTAATAATGAGAAGGGTATTTTGAGTTACAAATATCATCTTCCCATTTAGAGAATTTTAAGCTTGTTAAGTCCCTTATGATTTCCTTTTCCTGTCCACCTTTTTATGCTTCTCTTGAATATTGCATTTAAGTCAAATTTTCTAATCAGCTCTGGTCTTTTCATCAAGAATGCTTCAAAGTACTCCATCTCATTGAATATGCATTTTATCTCCTGAAAGATTATGTTCAGTTTTGCTGGGTAGATGATTCTGGGTTTTAATCCTATCTCTTTTGACGTCCATAATATCATATTCTAAGCCCTCTGATCTCTTAATGTAGAAGCTGTTAAATCTTGTGTTATCCTGATTGTGGCTGCACAATACTAGAATTGTTTCTTTCTGGCTGTTTGTATCATTTTCTCCTTGACCTGGGAACTCTGGAAATATACTGTAATATTGCCTGGCGGTTTTCCTTTGGGGATCTCTTTTAAAAGGTGATCTGTGGATTCTTTCAATTTCTATTTTACCCTCTGGTTTTAGAATATCAGGGCAGTTTTCCTTGATAATTTTTTCAGAAATGATGTCTAGGCTCCTTTATGATCATTGCTTTCATGCAATGCAGTAATTTTAAAATTATCTCTCCTCTATCTATTTTCCAGATCAGCTGTTTTTCCAATGAAATATTTCCCATTTTTCATTCTTTTGTTTTCTCTTATTGCCTCTTGATTTATCATACAGACATTAGCTTCTATTTGCTCCATTCTAATTTTTAAGGAGTTATTTTCTTCAGTGAGCTTTTGGATATCCTTTTCTACTTGGCCAATTCTGCTTTTTAAGGCATTCTTCTCTTCATTGGCTTTTTGGACCTCTTTCTCCATTTGGCCTGGTCTGTTTTTTAAGTGTTAGTTTTTCAGTATGTGTGTGTATGTGTGTGTGTGTGTGTGTGTGTGTGTGTGTGTGTGTGTCCTTTACCTTTGTTTTTTGTGATTTTGTTGCATCACTACCATTTCTCTTCCCAATTTTTCTTCTACATCCTTTACTTGATTTTCCAAATCCTTTTTTTTTTCAGCTCTTCTATAGCCTGAGGCCAATTCATAATTTCTTTGGAGGCTTTAAATGTAGGAGCTTTGAATTTGTTGTCTTCTTTTGAATGTGTGTTTTGATCTTCCTTGTCACCATAGAAACATTCAATCATCAGGTTTTGTTGTTGTTGTTGTTGTTGTTTGCTTATCTTCCCAGCCTGTTAATTGACTTTTAACTTTTTGTCAAGTAGAGCTATGCTTCCAGGGTGGAGGGCGCACTGTCCCAAGCTTTAGGGGTTTCATGAAGCTGTTTTCAGAGATACTTACAGGAACCTATAAGTTTTCAGTTCTTCCAAGGCGATATGATCTAAGGAGAGCTTTTCACTACCCTCCTGGCTTGTGCTGTCATTTATGAGTGACTACAAACACTCTTTTCTGCCCTGAAACTATTAGAAGGGTGCTCCCTCCACGGTGGCACAAGCCCTATTATGCTAGAGCTCTTTCTTACCCTAGGATCGCCATCCAGGACTGCAACCTGTATCTGAGTCCGACCTCAGTACTAGCAAAAAGACCTCTGTAATCTCCTTCTAACCAGTTGTTCAACACCCTTACCAATTGTGCACTGAGAGGTCCAGAAGTATCGTGACACCGCTGCTGCTAATTCCATCACTCCTAAGGCCGGCTCCTGATTTGTTGTGTCCAGGGCAGTGCTGGCACTGCCTGCATTGGACTGTGCTACTCTCTTACCCAGGTGCAACAGACCTTTTCTGCTGACCTTCTAAGTTGCCTTTGGACTCTGTATGCTGAGATGTCTGGAAACCACCACTGCTACCAGTGATTCAGTCACCCAGAAGCTTGACTCCAGTTTGCTGTTACCCAGCCTGTACCAGCACAGCTTGTGACAGACTGTTCTCCTCTTTCACTCTGCTGCAATAGAACTTTCCTGCTGAACTTCCAAGTTCTGTTGGGCTTGAAATTTGTTTCACTCCATCTTTTTGTGGGTTCTGCTGCTCTCAAATTTGTTTAGAGTAATTTTAAAAGGTATTTGGGAGAGTCCCTACCTTTGCTCTGCGATCTTTGTTCTTCCTGTATTGTCTACATTTTAACAATGAGAAAACTATGGCTCAGAAAGTTCTAGTGACTTGAACATCAGGAATAAAATCCATTCTATTTTGCCTCCTCTAACAAGGTTTGAGAGAGAAATCAGGTTATCTCTATCTGTATTTCTTCTAGAGAGTCCCATTGTCCTTGTAGCCAAACTCCTTTTCCACTTTGCTTGTACTTGCTGTAGAGTTATACTCTTCCTCTACATTTGCTGATTTTCACTCTTAACCCATCGTATCCCTTTCACATGGCTTTTTTTGGTTTATTTTTGTTTTTTTCAGTATACTCACATTTTCAGCCTCATTTCTTAGACTAGGATGTTGTGTTAAGACCAGTCACCACTCTCTGATGTATTGGGTAGGTCTTCTATGCCTCAAACTCAGGTCTTAATCCCTTCACCTTCCCTTCACTATTGGGCCCCAGTCTACCCAGACTCCATTCAACAGGCCATGTGAAAAGAAGTGTCAGTGGGGTACTCCTCCATCTTGCCTTCCCTTCAGTCCTTCCCTGGCTTGGGCCCACTTCCCAAGGCTACTTGATTTATCTAAGCAGAAATAATGGCAGGGATATTAAAACAAAAAGGGATTAAAGTGTACTAATTAAGTATAAGCTTTCCAGTGAGATTGAGAGCAATATGAATTTCCAATCTGTCCTGACACTGTATTTTAAAATGCTCTGAACCTTATCATAACCTAGCTTATCATAACCTATATCCTCCAGAAACCTAGCAACTCTGATATGACCTTCCAGTGAATGTTATTGAGCTCTTCAATTTGCCAACTGTAAGCTGAACTTTACACATATAATATATATATGTATTACATATATAATATATATATGTATGTGTGTGTGTTATGTATACACACACACACACACACACACACACACACACATATATTGTTTTCCCTATTAGGGTGTGAGCATATGAATCAGGAAAGCTTTGTTTGTTTTGTTTTGTTTTGATTATTTTTCTCTTTGTATCCCTCTTTAGTAGAGTTTAGGTGTCAAATTTAAATAGAAACAGGGATTATTAATCTGTACACAGTGATCTTTGTAGGCTACATATTGACTTAGTTTTAAAATAAATTTTTGGTTGTTGTCTAGTCACATCCAACACTGACCCATTTGAGGTTCTCTTGGCAAGGATATTGGAGTGCTTTCCCACTTCCTTTTCAAGCTTATTTTACTGATGAGGAAACTGAGGCCAACAAGGTTAAGTACCTAGTGCAGGATCACAAAGTTATTATGTGTTTGAGGCTGGATTTGAACTCAGGGTTTTCTGACTCCAGGCCCAGTGTCCTATCCACAGTGCCACTTAACTACCCCTAAAAATGTAACAAAATGTTTTATTGAATCTATTTTTTTATTTTGTTCAATATTCCCCAATTAAATTTTAATTTTATTCCAACGAGACACATGAATGTTGTGGGCTGCATGCAGCCCACAGACCACATGCTTGACATCTCTTTTATAGAGGACTTTATATTCTTTCATTCATTCATCCATTCTATCTCAATCAACTGGTGGTCCACTTATCTTCTGTCCTTGACATTTTCAGTCCCCTTTTCTCTTCATTCTCTCCAATCTTAAATTGGTCTTAGGGCTTTTTGAGTGCTCACTTTCCCTTGACATTGAAGTGCTCAGTTGGTCCTGTTTCCTATCTCCTATGGTTCCTAGTGCTCTGAAGATTGCATTGCTGGGCACTGTCTTCCTACTTTCTGACCCGTAGAGGATCATTCTGTCTCCTGATTCTACTCTGGAAATTCAGAGAAGGAAGTTAATTTTATTATTTTTTTTTATTTCTTATTTTTTTATTTTTAAATTTTTTTTCCATATGCTTTTGAGTTGAAAATTTTTTCTCCCTTTTTTTCCCCCCCCACCCTCCCCAAGACGGCACACAATCTGACATAGGCTTTACATTTACATGCCCATTAAACATATTTTCACATTAGTGAAGTTGTAAGTAAAAATTAAAACCAATAGGAGGAACCATCAGAAAGATGAAACAAAACTCAACTGAAGGTAAAAATAAGTGAGAGCGATTCGACTTCCATAGTTCTTTCTTTGGATGTGGACAGCATTTTCCATCCTGAAGCCTCTGGAGATGTCTGAGATCCTCATAATGCTAAGAAGGGTTCAGTTTAACATTCTTAGTCATCGTGTAACGTGGCTGCTATTGTATACAAAGTTCTCTTGGTTCTGCTCACTTCACTCAGCATCAGACCATATAAGTCTTCCCAGGTTTTTCTGAAGTCAGCCTGTTCATCATTTCTTATAGAACAATAGTATTCCATTACATTCATATACCACAACTTCCTCAGACATTCCCCAATGGATGGGCATACTCTCAATTTCCAATTCTTTGCCACCACAAAAAGAGCTGCTTTGAATATTTTTGTACATGTGGGTCCTTTTCCCATTTGTATGATCTCTTTGGGATACAGCCCTAGAAGTGCTATTGCTGGATCAAAGGGTATGCACATTTTTGTAGCCCTTTGGCATAGTTCCAAATTGTTCTCCAAAATGGTTGGATTATTTCACAACTCCACCAACAATGTATTAGCATTCCAATTTTCCCATATCCTCTCCAACATTTATCGTTTTCCTGTTTTGTCATGTTGGCCAATCTCATAGGTGTGATGTGGTACCTCAGAGTTGTTTTGATTTGCATTTCTCTAATCAATAATGATTTAGAGCATTTTTTTCATATGACTATAGATGGCTTTAATTTCTTCATCTGAGAACTGCCTGTTCATATCCTTTGACCATTTATCAGTTGGGGAATGGCTTAGGAAGCTAATTTTAAATGTTCAACAACTACAGCATATTTTGTGCTGTGATTTCACTGTTCAGAGTATCTGATATCTTCAGGTCTATTTGTGGGACCAAACTGTGACTTCCTTAGGATGGCTCTTCTACCCATTTCCCTCAGATTCTGGACTATAGTCTCTAATTTGTGCTGATGTGACACCTCATCATTACTCATATCCCTATTCTCATTCTGACTTTCTTGATGTTATGACTACCAGCTCCTAAGCTTTGACGTGTGTGTGTGTGTGTGTGGTGTGTGTGTTGTGTGTGTGTGTCTATGTTATTCTGGACTATACAGAGCAGATTACTATTGTATCCTCCAGGTTTTTATTATCTATACTCTTTGGAATAGGGCATTTTTCACGCATCTGTTGGGGCTTATATAGTACAGCTGAGCTTCTCTGTGACCTTACCTATCTTCATCTTAACTGAAAGTCCATATTTCTATAAATATATATGAGCTAGCTATTCTTACCTTTCAAAGGAAATGTAAATATGTTTCACTGGATGGTAATAGGTTTGTTTTATTGGAATTATGATATAATAAAAAGAGTTGAATCAAATGTTCAATGAAAGAATTTATTCTTGGATATCTGAATCCCAAATAGCAGCTTCCATTAAAAATGGTTCATCTGATAAGTCAAATTCACCTCGACTGTCAAGACTGGTCCTGAGACCATATGCTATTACACACAAGGCAATTGCATCGAGGCTGTTATTTTAATTGGAGGTCAAACAAAAGGTACCTTCTACTTCAGCTCGACAAATGGAACATACGCTTGCACAAACTTTACTGATTTTCTAGACTGCTGAGGAAAGAAGGTGTTAAACTGCCTCCTTGGCACATACACACACTGTCTCCAGGTTGAATTTAAATAGTAGTGTACAAACACAGACATGATCAGAAAATTTGTCGCTAGTTTTGAGTACACAAGAAAATGTCAAAGATAGTCTGAAAGCTTTAAGGAGTAAAAATATAAATCTAATCAGAGAAGTATTATTAACAGAATATAGGTACTTTTAATACTCTGAGTCATTGGTGATAAAATTATTTTTCAACCTCTTGAAACTCAAATGGAACTTCTTTCTTAAATGTTGTTAAATATGTCTTCTCATTCTCTTAAAAGAAACTCATCATTTTGCTGATTTGAACAGCTGGAATGTTGTAGTAGACAGATCCTTGGACTTTGAATGAGAGAACTAGAGTTGTTATAGTAGGTCTGTCTTTTAATTAATATTTAACAGTGTAGAATTCACTTTAACACTGTGGGCCTTAATTACTCATTTCGGAAAATGAGATCAATAGTAATTATATCACTTATTTCACATGGCTTTTGTAATAAAACACTCAGCACATAATAAAATTCTAGAAATATGAGTTATTATGACTCATTTCTAAAAGAAATTATTTCATTTTGGAATTTAAACTTGTTAGTAGTGATGTAAACAAATTATCTATTCTTTACCTCAGCTTCCTCAAGTAAAATAAAGTGAACTATATGATCATATTTTTTTTCCTATAGTGCACTTATTTAAAAAAAAGGGGGATTGCCACCAAGTGGAAAGAGTGAGGGATAAGTGATTTGAAGCCCATATATTTCATTGATATGCTCATAAATTTAATCAAATTGGAGGGAGATCTCTATCATGTTGGGTGGAATATCATATTGAACTTATGGAAATGCATGTAAGAGGTTTGTACAGCGTGGGCTGTAGTCTATATCACTTGAGGGAACACCCTAATTAATGAGATTTCAGATCTATTGGAGCAGGAAACTAATGGGTTATATCATATCTAAGGTCCTTTCTCTAACTACTATAATCTAAGACCTTTATGTCTCTCAGCAAGTAACTGCTTCTAGATTAATTCCTATAGCAATGTGTTTTAGAGTCATGCAATCTTATACCTGGAAAGAATTCAAAATTTCTGGAACCACTACTCTCACTTCAAAGGCAAAGTAACTGATTTCCAAAGAGAGAAGAAGTCACTTGCTCAAGATCACTAAACTAGATAAATCCAGTTCTAGGTCACTGGTATCCAACCCACCAGGCCAGAGACTTTTCCACTGTATATTCCAATGCAAGAATTTTCAACAGTTAATACATTATTGGTCATCTATGACAGTGACCTAGCTGAAGGAATATCTAGGCAAAATTGAGTATCATTGTGGGAAAGAGTGAAGATTTTCAGAGCTTGTGAGGGAGCACTGAGTGCATAAAAAGTTATAGTGGAGATTTCCAGCCAAGTTTTAAACTGCCATGGTTTCTAATGATCTCAAATCAACATGCCATGATAATCTCTTGATGCTCTGAGGGAAAGAAATAGATAAAACTAGAAATCTTCCCTAAAAAAAATATAATTCATATGAAGCATTAATATTTTAAATTATTATTATAACATTCACGTGACAATACGTATTACAAAAGCCTAGTTAGTGTCAGGGAATGATTGCTGATATTAATGAATCACATTAACATATACAATTACATTATTATAATTAAGTAAAAAGCTGCAGAAAAACTTTAGAAAAGTAAATGTTCACTTAAGGTAAAAAGATTATACACACATATATGCATATGTATATAGGTATATATCTGCAAAGATGTTAATTCAATATGATTAACCCTATCTATAACTAAAAACTAGCCTTACTGTAATGGAGAAATGTTGGAAAATGTCTCAATAAGATGTAAGCAATGTAAGAGTGTATGTACATTGTCTCCAATTTTGTTGCAACTTTACAAAAGTTAATTGTAACACTTTGGATGAAGCAAAAAAGAAATTGGAGAAGTAAGTATATGTAGAGAGTGAAAAAGCATATCTGTAGACATTGTATTGATGTTTAACTAGACCATAGAGATTCCCAAGAAGCGAAATGAGAAAAATTTTTAAAAAGTAGCATCAATAAAGTTGTAGGATTTAGAAAAAAATCACAGATTTTGTCCTTTCTGTTCTTTTTTTTAAAAGCAGTAAAACTCAATTGAATGAAAAGAAGAAATTTCTCAAAATAATTACAAAATATTTGAACGTTAACTCATTAAGACACATGAAACAGAATTAGAAAGAGCCTGAACATATGATTTTATCAGTATAGAGAACTGTCTCTATCAATACAGGTCAGTATCTCTACAAATTAGAATTTTAAACAGTTATTCAGGGTGTGGTAAGGATAATGACTTGCCCTAGTGTTAGAGATGGACTTGAACAGAAATTTTCCTGACTCCGGGGTCAGCTTTGTGTTAAGTACACTACGCTTCCTCCCAGGACATATACAAATACAGATACAAAGCGCCATTTACAGAAATAAAGACAAATAAATGAAGTTGTATTCATTTTTCATAGCTGGGACACATTAAAATAGTGCAAATGATGCTATTAACTAAAGTAATTTATAGATTCAGTATAAACTAATCGAACTACCAAAAGGTTATTTTCATAATTTGAAAAACATATTTGGAAAAACAATGTCTAGAATATCTAGGGAAGTAACTTAAAATTAGGAATGAAAATACCACAAAATATTAGACTATATTAAAAACAGTAACAATTGAAAATAATTTATACTGATGAAAAAGTAGAAAGGCATATTAGTGAAACAAATTAAATAAGGATTAAAAGAAATCAATCATAGTATCTCAGCGTCCTATAAACTCATGAACACACACTTCTAAGTAAAAGATTCTATATTCAGCAGTAAATGTTATATGGACAGAAATGGCCCCAGTTTTCTCTTTATAACTTCCACACTAAGCATATGTAGCTGCTCAATCAATGCTAAATTAATTTATCTCATTGGATAGTAAAACCGTGGCTTCAGAGCTGGAAAGGACTACAGAGGGCAGTTAGTTGGAGCCCCTCATTTGTCATATGATAATACTGAGGCCCAGAGAAGTGAAAAATTGCTCAAGGTCACAGAGGCGGCAAACAGTAGAGCCAGGTTTCCAACCTTGCTTCTCTGACTCCAAATCCAGCACTCTTTCTACTCTATCATGCTATTTGCTCGTCATTTCTTTCTAGTCTTGTCTTGTATGAAAACATGTACTTCAAGGAGGCAGCATGGAATAGTCATGGGGGTGGAGTACTCAGCTTGGAGTCAAGAAGATGGAGGTTCAAATCTTGCCCCCCAGACTTACTAACAATGTGATCATGGGTAAGTCACAACCTTCTGAGACTCAGACAACCATCTAGTTATTCTCTTGAATACCTTGCCATCTAATCACTATTCTTGCCCTTCCAAGCTGCAACCTTGGATTACTCCCACCATTGTCCATTTTCAAACCTACATAGGTATGGCTGAGATGGTATCATTCTGGCGAAAGTGTGAGATCTGAAGCTGGAAATCCCCTTAAGGTCAGTGTGACTAGGTCTACCTATGTCAGAGAGAAATAGCAGATCCTTGGAATCCTAGAAGAAGAAGAGATCCCCCAGTCCACGATCTTTCTTCAGACAGCTCTGTCCGTAAATCATAGCATGGAGTACAGTTTAGCCTAGCATTTGACACAGTTCATGATTTTAAATAAAATTACCCCCCACTTTCCTTACAAGAACCTTATGAAGGAGTCGATGTAATATTATTATCCTCATTTTGCATAAAAGGAAAGTGACTTGTTTAAGGTCACACAGCTAAGAAAGCAACAGAGCTGGGATTTGAACCGATTTCTTTTTCCTCCAAATCTCACACTTGCTAGGGTTCCATATTTACTTAATCAAGTCAGTTCAGCAAGGGGAAACCAGTCAGGCCTATGATTTACCCCCGTGAAGATTAATAATAGCATTTACATAGTGCCTTAAAGTTTACAAAGTACAAATATTATCTCATTTTAGACTCACAAAAACCTTGAGAGTGAGTCTTATTTTCATTTTACAGATGAGGAAATAGAGGTTAATTGACTTGCCCAAAGTATTTGAGGCAGGATTTGAACTCAGTTTTTTCCTAACTCCAGGGACAGTGTTCTATCCAACACATTGTTTAGCTGCCTAGATCATCTGGGGATTAAAAATCCTTCCACCAGTCCACCTACAGGGTGCTAGGCAGAAGCATCTGATTCTAGCTTATAACCTATTTCTCAGTCTGCAAGTGGTCCAGGAACAAGGACAGAGATCATCCAAAGTTACAGGATAAAGATCAAGTGAGAAGAGCTGTAAGCAGGGTAGGGTGACTGGGGCTTTGCCCCAAGGCACCAAAAGTTAGACCAAGAATCTTAACCTAAGATCTATGGATAGATGTCAGGGCATCCATGAGCTAAGTGGGAGGAATGGCAACTTTATTTTCACTAACCGCCTACTGAAATTTGGTATTTCCTTCAGTTATGAATTTAAGCAAAATACATGATTCCAAGGGTTCCCTAGGCTTCACTAGATATTGCCCAAGGGGTCTATGACATAAACAAGGTGAAGACTCCCTGAGCTAGAAGGTTCTGACCACCCTTGGTAGTCCTCTAGCCATGTAGATACTCCTGAGGTTAGCAACTAGTTAGTATAAACAATGAGTTCAACTAGAAATCTACCAGGGATATGATGACAGTTACAATCCAAGTGAAATCTTTCTCACCCACCTCCTCCCCAAAATATGACAGCCTCCCCAGAAGCATTTGCAGACATGTTTCATGCAGTACATGAAAATGTCTAGTTATGGCTCTACTGAGCCTAACTCAAAGCTCTGAATCCCTTAGGGATAGAAAACAGCCACATCTTATATCGTGATCCTCATTCTTCCTCTCGTTCATATGAGTTCTTCCTTCCATACAAACTAGCCCATTTAATACTGAGCACAATTTTGGGAAGGAAGTGTAGGACAAGGGTGTGTGACATAGCATTTATATAGCACTTTAAATATTTGTAAATGCAGTTTACATAAGTTATCTCATTTGGTCCTGACAACAACTCTGTGAGATTGGTACTATTATTATTCTTATTTTATAGATGAGGAAACTGAGGCTGAGAGAGGTTGAGTGATTTGCCCATAATCACATGATTAGTAAGTCTCTGAGTCTGGATTTGAATTCAGGTGCTCCTGACTTCAAGTCTATTGCTTCATCCACTGTGCAACTTACCTTGTGTTTCCTATTCCCTGTAGCATCTCTTTCATCCATTTCTTGAACCTATCCCCTCCTGTCTATTTCTACAGCCATTTTCATGTTGATCCTCATACTCATGTACCTCCACTCTTTTAAAAAGGTAGTTATTGATATCTTTCACTTTTGACATGACCTACATCCTGCAGTATATTTTCCCCTCCCAATAAAAAGCAGTGGTGGTGGGGAGGGTAGGTTTAGCAAAACTAACCAACGTTGAAAAAATCTGACATTGTATGCAGTGTTCCATATCCATCCTTTCCCTCCACCTCTGTAGAAAAGTAAGAGCAGGTTTTTTCTCATATGCCTTCTTTGGGGTTCTTAGTCAGCATAATTTCTTAGCATTGGGTTTTGAGTTTGTTGTTCTTCTTTACATTTACATTATTATAGTCATTATGTGTATTATTTTCCTGATGCTGCTTACATTACTTTGTATCAATTCAAATAAGTTTTCTCATTCTTCTCTTTATTCATCTCATTCATGGCTTCTTATAGTAAAAGAATACTCCATTATATTTGTATGCAATAACTTGTTTAGCTATTCCCCAGTTAATGAGTTTTATTTTCCTTTCTAGTTCTTTGCTACCACAGAAATGGCTAATATAAATAGTTGGGGATGTATGAGGCCTTTCTTTTTGTCTTTGACCTACTTGGGATATATGCCTAATGACGGACCCTCTGCATCCAGTAGTCACTTTATTTGCATAATTTCAAATTGCTTTTCAGAATTTTCGTACCAATTTACAGATTCACCAACAATGTATTTGTGTGCCTGCTTTCCATAATGCCTGCACCATTGACTATTCTCATTTTGGGTCATTGTTTAGTTATGGTTTAACAGAAGATCCTGCCTCCACTCTCTCCCCCATTCAATCTATCTTTCAAAAACTTTCAGAATTATCCTTATAGCTTTATGTGTGTGTGTGTGTGTGTGTGTGTGTGTGTGTGTATGTATATATATATATATACATATATATATGTCATCTATATCTATATCTCTACATAGATATAGATATGTCATCCCTCTGCTCCTTTGATGACTTCCTACTGGTTCCTCAGTAAGATATAAACTCCTTTCTCTGGCATTCAAGGCCTTTAATAACACTCTTTCTTCCCAGGTTTATTTTTTTATTGAGATTTCCCATTTCATCAGAGTAGCATTGAGGATCCTTGAATCTGTCAGCCACTGAATGGCTAGAGTCTAATATGTCTAGTAGGATATCCCAATGTGCCAGAAACATCCTTATGATATCAGGTCACTGGGTAGGGTCCAATGTCATTTCTATCAGAAGCAGAGAGACAACTTCTGAACACTTGGCATCTCCCTCTGCAAATTTTTAGAGTGAAAATTATCTATAGGATTTGAGATGAGTTCTTTGACCTCTCTGCCTCTAGTTTTCCAATCCAGTAAAACATGATAGTAAATTTGCCCCCTAAGTATAAGTCTCAGAATTAACAGAGCTCTAGAATACTTAGTGATCTAAGGCCATGGGTCTTAGATTCAATGGAATGTAAGATGAAGAAATATGAACAAAATGTATCAGGAAATGGGATTGAGAATGACATCATCACCACTACCATCACTCACTACCGTGGATATCATCATCACCATGACTATTCCTATTATCCCAATCACTATCATCATCATCATCATCCCTGTGATCCCCATCCCCACCACTACCACCATTGCCATTCACACCATCACCAATACCAATACCACTGCAACCACCATTACTTCCATCACCATCACCACTATTATCATCATCTCTGTCATCACAATCCCCAGTGCCACCTATGTCATCAACGTTATCATCAATACAAATGTTATCATTACTATTCTCACTAACACTATCACCACCATCAACCAGATCCCCAACACTACAATACCATTACTATTCTCACCATAAAAATCAAAACAAGGCAATAGCAGCAATGTGGTATAGTGGAGTTTTCCAAAAACTGCAGTTTTTGGAATTAGAATATCTGGGTTCAAATCTGGGTGCTTCTACTTAATCAGTCAAAAAGCATTGATTAAATACCTACTCTGTGCCAAGCATTGTGCTGGCTAGGTGCTGGGAACATGTATAGACAAAAACTGAGTAAGCTACTTCACAAATATGGTACGTAGTTTCCTCATCTGTAAAATGAAGAGACATGACTGATTGATCTCTATGGTTCTTGTCAGCTCTAAATTTATGATCTTACAACTCTTAAAGAAGTTTTCTTTTCTTTTTTTTTGTTAACCAACTTTTTATCAAGTACTTAACATTGCAAGGTATTGTGTGATCCTGAGATTAGTAATTGTCACAGAATCTGATTCAATGCCCTACAAATGTCAGGCAATTAAGAAATGTTTATTGTATTCATGGATGAATGAATGAATAAATTAATGAATGAATAAGACACTGCTTCTGCCTTCAAAGATCTAGAAGTAAGGAACTAGGACTTCTAGGAGCCAAGATGGTGGAGTAAGAAGTAAATCATTGTAACTCTCCAACATTTCCCTCCAAACAACCATAAAATAAAATAAAATAAACATAAAAAACCAAAACAAATCCTGGAACAGCAGAACCAGCAAAGAGATGGGGAGAAACACTATTTTAGGCCAAGAAACTTTGAAGATTGGCAAGAAAGGTGTGTCTCATTTGAGTGAAAGGGGAATGCAGTTCAAGAGGGGAGCATCCCGGTATCCCAACAGTAAGACCCATCTCAGCAAACCAACAGTAGATCCTGAGCCCGAGTGCAATGGGGCAGACAAATGTCAACAACAGGACTAATCACATGCCTCAGAATAGCCAGGAGAATGGGCATATTCCAACTCTGAGAACCACCATGCACTTTTATCATAGAACCAGGCAAACAGGTGACCTCCAGTGGTCAGACAGGCACTTGCTTCATTATAACCCCAGAAAAAGCAGAAACATACCACTTGCCTTAGTACATGTCAGACAGCAGTACCAAGACCCTGACTCAGCAACAGGTAAGCTGCCTGACCCCTGTGGTCTCCAGTAACATGAGTCACCCACTACTGAGCCCCCTTAGCACAGACTTGATGGTTCCCTGTGGGCCTCAGAGTAACATCAGTGCAGCACCAAGCAAACAGCCAGGGCCTGTAGCCTCTGGCACAAGAAACCTAAAACAATGCCCCATCAACTCTGGGAGCAGAATGCAAATTTAAAACAAAGGGGGTAAAAGGCTGAAAAAGATGCGTAAAACAACAACAACAATAAAAAGAATCAGATCATAGAAAGTTATTATGGTAACAGGGAAGTTCAAAACAGAAACTAAGAAGAGGCCAACAATGTCAAAATACCCATGTTCAAAGCCCCATAGAAAATTGGGAAGTGGGCTCAATCCCAGAAAGAACTGACAAAAGAGCTCAAAAAGGAGCTTAAAATCATATAAGAGAAGTGGAAGAAAAATTGGGAAAAATAATAAGAGTTATGCAAGAGAATTTTGAAAAAAAGAATCAATAGCTTGGAAAAATAAAACAAACAATTGCTTAAAAATTAGAATTGGTCAAATGGAAAAGGAATAAAAAAAATCCACTGAAGAAAACAAACTCATTGAAAGTTAGAATTGGGGCAGGGTGGAGCCAAGGTGACAGAAAGAAGCCAGGAAGTTGCCCAAATTGCCCCAGTTTCCCTTGGAAACAATATTAAATCAAACCTCTAAACACATTCTGGAGTAACAGAAAGTGTGCAAAAAGATAGAGTGAAACAATTTTCCAGCTTAAGATAACTTGGAATGACTTCAGGAAAGGTCTCTCTCATATTGGGTAAAAGGGGAGCACAGCCCAGCAAAGATGGTGTCCAGGCAAGCCAATGTGAGGCTCTTATCCACAGCAGAGATCAGTAACTGAGGATATTCTGCCTTGGATCAGCAGGTCAGTGGTACAGCAGGCCAGCTGTGAAGCCTCCAAACCTAGCACAGAAGGCAAATTGCCAGCCCCAGGAACCAGGCGACAACAGGTGCAACTAGTCAGAGCCACCCCAGCACAGTAAGCAAGTTGCTAGCACCTGAAGCCCCAATTCACAAAGCCAGTGTCCAGGCCCTTCAACCCCAGCGCAAGAATTTTGAGCCAGTGCCCCCTGTACCATAGGAGGAGATCTCAACTTTAAAAGCCACAAAATTGGCAAAAAAAAAATGAGTAAGAAGCAAAAATAAACATTGAACAAAAAGAGTTATCACAGTGTCAGGGAAGGTTAAAATATAAATTCAAAGGAGAACAACATTATCGATATACTGACGTCCAAAATGCCAAAGGGGAATATGAATTGGTCTGAAGCCCAAAAAGCCTTCTTGGGAGAGCTGAAGAGAAGTAAATAAAGTAAGAGAGGTAAAATGAAAATTGGGGAAAGAAGTGAGAGGTATGCAAGAGAGAGTCAATGGCTTGGAAAAGGAAGAACAAAAATTGACTGAAGAAAACAATTCCTTAAAAACAGAATTGGCCAAATGGGAAAAATATCCAGTGAAAAATAACTCCTTAAAAAGTAGAATTGGTCAAATGGAGAAGGAGGAATAAAAGATAACTGATGAAATAACTCATCAAAAATTAGAATTGGGCAAGTGGAAGCTAATGACTCTATTCAAAACTCAATCAAATAAAATCAAAAGAATTTTTAAAAATAGAAGAAAACATAAAATACCTCATTGGAAAAACAACTGACTTAGAAAATGATCCTGGAGAGAAAATTTTAGAATTATTGGACTGCCTGAAAACCATTATAAAAAAAAAGAGTCTGGACAGAGTCTTTCAAGAAATTATCAAAGAAAATTTTCCTAATATCCTATAGCCAGAGGGTAAAATAGTCATTGAAAGAATCCGCTGATCACCTCCGGAAAGAGATCCCAAAATGAAAACTCCAAGGAATACTGTAGCTAAATTCCAGAATTACCAAGTAAAAAAAAATGCTGCAAGCAGTCAGAAAGAAACAATTTAAATATTATGGAGCCATAGTCACAATTACACAGGACTTTAGTAGCTTCTACATCAAAAGAAAGGAGGGCTTGTAATATGATCTTTTTTTTCTTTTTAGGCAATTTGGGCTTAAGTGACTTGCCAAGGGTCACGCAGCTAGTAAGTATCAAGTGTTTGTTTTGAGGCCGGATTTGAACTCAGGTCCTCCTGACTTCAGGGCCAGTGCTCTATCCACTGCACCACCTAGCTGCCCCTGGGCTTGTAATATGATATTGCAGAAGAAAGTAAGGCTATTTTTTTTTACTTTTTAGGCAATTGTGGTTAAGTGACTTGCCAAGGGTCACGCAGTTAGTAAGAGTCAAGGTTTTGGTCTGAAGCCGGATTTGAACTCAGGTCGTCCTGACTTCAGGGTTGGTGCTCTATCTACTGTGCCACCTAGCTGCCCCCTAAAAGTAAAGCAATTTATGGTCATATAAAAAAAAATCTCTAAAACACTATTGATTAGAGAAATGCAAATCAAAAAACTCTGAAGTATCACCTAACACCTATCCAATTGATGAATATGACAAAAAAGCTAGATGTTGATGTTGGAGAAGATATGGGAAAATTGGAACAGTAATTCATTGTTAGTGGAGTTGTGAACTGATCCAACCATTCTGGGGAGTAATTTGGAATTATGCTTAACAGGCTATAAAACTGTGCATACCCTTTGATCCAGCAATGCCACTTCCAGGTCTGCATCCCAAAGAAATTGTAAAAAAGAGAAAAGGACCCACATGCAAAAAATATTTAGAGCAGTTCTTTTTGTGATGGCAAAGATTTGGACATTGGGAGGATGCCCATCAATTGGGCAATGGCTGACAAAATTGTGGTATATGAATGTCATGGAATACTATTGTGCTATAAAGAACGATGAGCAGGAAGACTTAAGAAAGACTTGAAAGGACTTATATGAACTGATGATTAATGAAGTAAGCAGAACCAGAACATTGTCTGCATTAACAGCAACATTGTGTGATGATCAACTCTGATAGACTTAGCTCTTTGCAGCAATACAATGATCTAAGACAATTCCAAAAAACACATGATGGAAAATGCTATCCACATCCAAAGAAAGAAATATGGAGTATGAATGCAGATCAAAGCATACTGTTTCCTCTTGTTGTTGTTGTTGTTTTTTCTTTCTTGTGTTTTTTTCCCTTTTGTTCTGATTCTTCTTTCACAACAATACTAATGTGGAAATATATTAAATACAAATGTACATGTTTAGCATATATTAGATTGCTTGATTTCTTGGTGAGCGTATAGAAGACTGAGACAGAAAAATTTGGAACTCAACATCTCATGAAATGAATATTGAAACCATCTTCACATATAATTGGAAAAAATAAATTGCTATTAAGAGGGATAAAATAGAAGTTAGGATTGGGCAAGCAGAAGCTAATGAGTATATGAGACATCAAGAATCAATCAAACAAATTCAAAAGAATGAAAAAAATCAAAGAAAATATGAAAAAACTTATATGAAAAACATCTGACCTGGAAAATTGATCCAGGAGAGACAATGTCAGAATCATTGGACTACCTGAAGGAAACACTCAAAAGAATGACATGAACAGAATCTTTCAAGAAATTTTCAAGGGAAACTGCCCTGATATCCTGGAAACAGAGGGTAAAATAGGCATTGGGAGAATCCACCAATCACCTCAGAAAAAAAGATTTAAAATGAAAACTACAAGGAATATTGCAGCCAAATTCCAGAATTATCAGGTCAAGGAGAAAATACTGTGAGCAGCCAAAAACAAACACTTAAGTATTAGAGAGCCACAATCAGCATTACACAGCTGCAACATTAAAGTTTTGCATGTCATGAAACATGATATTCTTGAAGGCAAAGGATCTAGTACTACAACCAGGAATCACATACCCAGCAAAATTAAACATAACACTTCAAGGGGGGAAAAAAAAGTCATTTAATGACATAGAAAGAGTTCAAGCTTTCATAAGGAGAAGGTCTAAATTGAACAAAAAATTTGGTCTCCAATATTAAGACCCAAGAGAAACCTAAAAAGGTAAAATGGGAAAAGAAAACAGGATTCAATGCAGCTGAACTATATGCATCACCACATGGGAAGATGAGGCCTGTAATTTTTAATAATTATGTCATTAATAGCAAAGCTAGAAGGAATATACATAGAAAAAGGAATAGCTATAAGGTGAATTTGAGGGAATATCTTAAAAAATAACTAAAAGATGAGAAAGAGTTATACACTGGGCGCAGAAGGAAGGGAGATGTAGAAAGGTGTAAATTACTTCACATGAGGGAGCACAAAAAGCCTATTACATTGGAGGGGAAGATGGGAGGGTGGGCAATGGGCATCACTTGAACCTTACTCTTATTAGTATTGCCTCAAAGAAGGAATAATATACACAATCAACTGAATTTGGAAATCCATCTTACCTGCCAGGGAAGTAGGAGGGGAAGAGATAAATAACAGGGGAAAGGGACTGACAAAAGTGAGGACAAATTGGGGGAGGTTGTAGACAGAAGCAATACAATGTCATAAAGGAAAGGATGAAAGGAGAGAGAGGAAAAATAGGATGGAAAATATCATGGAGGGAAATACAGTTAGTAATCAGTATTGTGAAAGTGAATGGGATGAACTTTTCCATAAAATGGAAGTGGATAGCACAGTGGATCAAAAATCAGAATCCTAGAATATATTGTTTACAAGAAGCACACAACCTTAGCAAAAGTTACAGGATGCAAAATTAACTCACATAAACCATCAGTATTTCTATATGTTACCAACAATGTCCAGCAGCTAGATATAAAAAGAGAAAATCCATTTTTAACTTGATTTATTTTGATTTAAAAGCAATCACTTCCATATTCTTTTGAGCTGAAAATTTTTCTCCCCCTTCCCCCCCCCACCAAGATGGTGCACAATCTGATATAGGCTTTACATTTACATTCCTATTAAAAATATTTTCACATTGGCGAAGTTGTAAGTAAAAACTAAAACCAATAGGAGGAACCATCAGAATGATGACACAAAACTCAACAGAAGGTAAAAATAAGTGATAGCAATTCAAATTCCATAATTCTTTCTTTGGATGTGGACAGCATTTTCCATCAGGAGGCCTCTGGAGATGTCTTAGATCCTTGTAATGCTGAGAAAGGTTCAGTTTAACAATACTAGTCATCACATAACATGGTTGTTATTGTGTACAAAGTCCTCTTGGTTCTGCTCACGTCACTCAGCATCAGACCATATAAGTCTTTCCAGGTTTTTCTGAAGTCAGCCTGTTCATCATTTCTTATAGCACAATAGTATTCCATTATATTCATGTGTACCACAACTTCCTCAGCCATTCCCCAATTGATGGGCATCCTCTCAATTTCCAATTCTTTGCCACCACAAAAAGAGCTGCTATGTATATTTTTGTACATGTGGGTCCTTTTCCCATTTGTATAATCTCTTTGGGATATAGCCCGAGAAGTGCTATTGCTGGATCAAAGGGTATGCACATTTTTGTAGCCCTTCAGGCATAGTTCCAAATTGTTCTCCAAAAGAGTTGGATCATTTCACAACTCCACCAACAATGTATTAGTGTTCCAATTTTCCCACATCTCTCCAACATTTATCATTTTCCTGTTTTGTCATGTTGGCCAATCTGATAGGTGTGATGTGGTACCTCAGAGTTGTTTTGATTTGCATTTCTCTAATCAATAATGATTTAGAGAATTTTTTCATATGACTATAGATGGTTTTAATTCTTCATCTGAGAACTGTCTATTCATATACTTTGACGATTTATTAATTGAGGAATGGCTTGTGTTTCTTATAAATTTGTCTTAATTCTCTATATATTTTAGAAATGAGGCCTTTATCATGGTTGTAAAAATTCTTTCCCAATTTTCTACCTTCCTTCTAATCTTAGTTGCATTGGCTTTGTTTGTGCAAAAACTTTTCAATTTAATGTAATCAAAATTATCCATTTTGCTTTTCATAATGTTCTCTATCTCCTGTTTGGTCATGAATTCTTCTGTTCTCCATAGATCTGATAGGTAAACTATTCCTTGTTCTCCCAGTTTACTTATGGTATCAGCCTTTATATCTAAGTCATGAACCCATTTTGACTTTATTTTGGTATATGGTGTGAGATTTGGGTCTATGCCTAGTTTCTGCTATATTCTTTTCCAGTTTACCAGCAGTTTTTTTCAAAGAGTGGGTTCTTATCCCAGAAGCTGTGGTTTTTGGGTTTATCCAATAATAGATTACTATAGTCATTGACTACTGTGTCTTGCATATTTAACCTATTCCACTGATCCACCTCCCTATTTCTTAGCCAGTACCAAGCAGTTTTGATGATTGCTGCTTTATAATACAATTTAAGATCTGGAATTGCTAGGCCACCTTCCCCTGCATTTCTTTTCATTAGTTCCTTTGATATTCTGGACCTTTTGTTTTTCCAAATGAATCTTGTTATTATTTTTTCTAACTCTATAAAATAATTTTTGGTAGTTTGATTGGTATGGCACTGAATAAGTAAATTAGCTTAGGTAGGATTGTCATTTTTATTATATTAGCTCGGCCTACCCATGAGCAACTGATGTTTTTCCAATTATTTAGATCTGATTTTATTTGTGTGAAAAGTGTTTTGTAATTGTGTTCATAGAGTTCCTGGGTTTTTTCGGGTAGACTCCTAAATATTTTATAATGTCTACAGTAAGTTTAAATGGGATTTCTCTTTCTATCTCTTGCTGTTGGGCTTTGTTGGTAATATATAGAAATGCTGATGATTTATGTGGGTTTATTTTATAGCCTGCAACTTTGCTAAAGTTGTTTATTATTTCAAGTAGTTTTTTACTTGATTCTCTAGGATTCTCTAAGTATATCATCATGTCATCTGCAAAGAGTGATAGCTTTGTTTCTTCTTTGCCTATTCTAATGCCTTCAATTTCTTTTTCTTCTCTTATTGCTAAAGCTAATGTTTCCATTACAATATTGAATAACAGTGGTGATAATGGACATCCTTGTTTCACCCCCAATCTTATTGGAAATGCTTCTAGCCTGTTCCAATTACATATAATGCTTGCTGAAGGTTTTAGATATATGCTATTTAGTATTTTAAGGAAAATCTGCTTTCTAGTGTTTTTAATAGGAATGGGTGTTGTATTTTATCAAAAGCTTTTTCTGCATCTATTGAGATGATCATGTGGTTTCTGTTGGTTTTGGTATTGATATGCTCAATTATGCTGATAATTTTCCTAATATTGAACCAACCCTGAATTCCTGGTATAAATCCTACGTAGTCATAGTGTATTATTCTTGTGATATGTTGCTGCAGTCTATTGGCTAGTATTTTGTTTAAAATTTTTGCATCTATATTCATTAGAGAAATTGGTCTATAATTTTCTTTCTCTATTTTTGACTCTTCATGGTTTAGGTATCAATACCATGGAATTAATTGTTCTTTAAATGTTTGGTAGAATTCCCATTTAAATCTATCTGGCCTTGGAGATTTTTTCCTAGGGAGTTCATCAATGGCTTGTTCAATTTTTTTTTTCTAAGATGGGGTTATTTAAGTATTTTACTTCCTCTTCTGTTAATCTGGGCAATTTATATTTTTGTGAATATGTGTCCATTTCACTAAGATTGTCAAATTTGTTGGCACATAATTGGGCAAAATAATTCCTAATTATTGTTTTAATTTCCTCTTCCTTGGTGGTAGCTTCCCCCTTTTCATTCTTGATACTAGTAATTTGGTTTTCTTCTTTCTTTTTTTTTAATTAAATTAACCAAAGGCTTGTCTATTTTATTGGTTTTCTCATAAAGCCAGCTCTTAGCTTTCTTTGTTAGTTCAATAGTTTTCTTAATTTCAATTTTCTTAATTTTTCATTTGGTTTTCAATATTTCTAATTTAGTGTTTAGTGGAGGATTTTTAAGTTGTTCTTTTTCTAGTTTTTTTAGTTGTATGCCCAATTCATTAATTTCTTCTTTTTCTATTTTATTTATGTAAGCAATTAGAGATATAAAACTTTCCCTAAGAACTGCTTTCGCTGCATCCCATAAGTTTTGTTACGTTGTCTCATTATTGTCATTCTCTTGAATGAAATTATTGATTGTTTCTATGATTTGTTATTTGACCCAATAATTTTTTAGGATTAGATTATTTAGTTTCCAATTATTTTTTAGTGTATCTTTCCATGGCCCTTTATTACATATAATTTTTATTGCATTATGATCTGAAAAGGATGCATTTAATATTTCTGCCTTTCTGCATTGGATCATGAGATTTTTGTGCCCTAGTATAGGATCAATTTTTGTGTATGTGACATGTACTGCTGAGAAAAAAGTGTATTCCTTTCTGTCCCCATTCAGTTTTCTCCAGAGGTCTATCATACCTAACTTTTCTAATGTTCCATTCACCTCTTTAACTTCTTTCTTGCTTATTTTGTGGTTAGATTTATCTAATGCAGAGACAGGGATGTTCAGGTCCCCTACTAATATAGTTTTGCTCTCTATTTCTTCCTGTGACTCCCTGAGCTTCTCCTCTAAGAATTTGGATGCTATACCATTTGGTGCATATATGTTTAGTAATGATATATTTTCATTGTCTATGGTGCCTTTTAGCAGGATGTAGTTTCCTTCCTTATCTCTTTTGATTAGATCTATTTCTGCTTTTGCTTTGTCTGAGATCAGGATTGCTACCCCTGCTTTTTTTACTTCAGCTAAAGCATAATATATTCTGCTCCAGCCTTTTACCTTTAGCCTGTATGTGTCATTCTTTTTCAAATGTGTTTCCTTTAAACAACATATCATAGAATTATGGTTTTTAATCCATTCTGCAATCCATTTCTGTTTTATGGGAGAGTTCATCCCAATCACATTCACAGTTATGATTACTATCTATGTCTTTTTCTTCATCCTTTTTCCCCCCTATTTATACTTTTCTTTCTCATTTTTCCTTTTCCCCCTTCACTAGAGTTTTGCTTTTGACCACCGCCTCCTTCAGTCCCTCCTCCCATTTATTATTCCTTTCCTTTTCTTTCCCTTTACTCGTACTGCTTCTTCCCTCCCTTTTCCCCCTCCCCCTCACTGGCATTGTCAATTTGGGATCTCTTTCAGGTGGTGAGCGGTGTATTCTTTCTATGGTTATTTTGCCTTATGGTTCTAGGACTTATGGGCAGTTTTCCTTTATGATTTCCTGAAAGATACTTTCCAAGCTCTTTTTTTTATCATGATTTTCAAGTAGTCCAATAATTTTTAAATTGTCTCTCCTGAAGTGATTTTCCAGGTCGGTTGTTTTACTGATGAGGTATTTTACGTTTTCATCTATTTTTTCATTTTTTGTTTCTGTTTAACTGATTCTTGCTCTCTCATAGAGACATTAGTTTCCATTTGTCCAATTCTAGTTTTTTAACAGATTGTTTTCTTCTGTTAGTTTTTTGTACTTCCTTCCTCAATTGGCTAATTTTGTATTTTAGGGACTTGATTCCTTAATTGTACTCTTCTGTTATTTTCTGTACTTCCTTCTTCAATTGACTAGTTGTGTTTTTTAGGGACTTGTTTTCTTCAGTGTATTTTTTTTCCAATTGGCCAGTTGTGTTTTTAAAGGACTCTTCTACCTCTCTCATCTGACTATTAAAATCCTTCTTGAGCTCTTCTAAGTGGCTTTTTGGGCTTCAGACAAGTTCATATTCCCTTTTGTTGTTGCAAATGTGGGTTTGTTGACCATGTTGTCCTCTTCCGAATTTCTGTCTTGATCCTCACTCTTCTGATAATATGAATCTATGGTACATTTCTGTTTACTCATGCTGTTTCTTTATTCCTGGCCTTTAAAGAGATTGAGCTCTCCTGCTGGGGAACAGTGGGCACTGACCCAAGCTTCTTGTGTTGGGAGCCTAGATCTTGGTCACTGGCTTTGTGTGCTGGGGTCTTTCATGTTGGCAATTGGAGGCTGTAGGTTTCTGGCAGCTTACCTGGTGTTGGGCTGGAATCAGCAAGGCTGGAACTTTAAGGCAATTCTATTTTGCCTGCTTTTCCTTTCCTGTAGCTTTCTTCAGCTCCTTTTAGTTTGGTGCTGCAGGGTGTTTATCTGCCTGGAGCCCCTTGTAATGCTGCCTCCATTGTTTCTGCTAATTCACTGGGAGATTCCTTTGTGGTTTCCACCTGGTGGTTTTCTGAGCCAGCCTCCCCCCATTTCCCCTGCCCTCAGTGAGGCACCCTTAGGTCCATGTGTTGGTGCTTGCCCGCTCCACCACCTGGGCTTCAGGATCTCTTCCTGGTGTTCTGATAGCTTACCAAGTGCTGGGCTGGAATCACCAAGGCTGGGACTTTATGAAGACTTTAGGTTGCTTTCTTTGGCTCCTTTCAGATGAATGCTGCAGGGTGCTTATCTGCCTGGGGCCCCCTGCAGTTCTGCTTCCTCTTTTTCTTGAGGCACTGGGAGACCCGTTTGCTGGACTGCTGCACTCCTGCTCCCTGTATTTCTTCCCGTTCAGCTGTCCCAGGGTTTTTTTTCAGGTGTGATATTTTCTGAGTTTTCAGAGGTTGATAGGGGAGAGTGAGAGCAACTACCTTTTCACTCCGCAATGTTGGCTCCCGGAAGAGGCAACCCCTGAGAATTTCCATTTTAAATAACTGTAGACAATATAAAATACTTGGGAGTTTTCCTGCCAAGACAAACCCAGGAACTATATGAACACAACTATATAAAACAGTGTTCACAATAATAAAGTATAATCCAAATATTTGGGAAAATATTAATTGCTCATGGATAGCCTGAATCAATATAATAAAAATGAGAATTCTATTTAAGTTGATCTATTTATTCAGTGCTGACCCTGGCCAAGGCCCTAAGATTCTCTGGATGTTACCTTCCTCTTTTGTAAAATGAAGTTTGGACTAAACTAATGGTGTCAAGCAGATAAAAACAGAAGCCAATAAACCATACATAAAAATCCCTTCCAGCTGCAGAATGACTTAGAAAGTCACATTATTGATGTCCTATTTTATTTTTATTTATTTTGTTGATCTATTTTGAAATTACATTTTAATCTGCATCAGCTCCTAGACCCATGTTTGACACATCTGGACTTAATTCTTCCTAAGTTCTCTTCCAGCTCTCAGTTCCATGGTCACCTTTCCAACTCCAATCACAATAGCCTGTTTTTTGTTTTTTATTTGTTTGTTTGTTTTTATGACTGAGATGTCTATCTTGGAGGATGCTGGGAGCCCGGAATTTGGAAAACCTGGGAAGAAATTAGTGGTAAAGACAAGAAAACCTGAGTTGAAATCCAGCTTCACACACTTGCCTAGTATCACAGAGCTAAGTGTCAGAGTAAAGTGAGATCAGAGGCATAAAAATTAGGAAGGAAGTAGATAATTGAAGGGAAAAAATATTGCATCAAGTTTTTCTGTTTGAGGCCCTATTTCTGAAATATATAAGGAACTGATTCAAATAAGAGCTATGTTCCTGACTGATAAATGGTCAAAGGATATGAATTGCCTGTTTTCTAAGGAAGAAATCTAAGCTACAAATAGCCATATAAAAATGCTCCAAATCATTACAATAACTAGAGAAGTGAAAATTAAAACAATTCTGAGGTTCCACCTCATATTCATAAGACTGGCAAAGTTGACAAAAATGGAAAATGACAAATACTGGAAGGTCTATGAGAGTACAAGCATATTAATGCATTGTTGATATAGTTGTGAATTAGTCTAGTCATTCTGAAAAGTAATTTGAAAACATGTCTGCAGACATTACCAAACTGTACCTATCCTTTGACCCAGAAATATCACTACCTGCCTATATAAAAAGAGAGCCAATAAAGAAACATTCCTCATTTACAAACATTTATTACAGGTCTTTTTGAGAAGAAACTAATTTTGAGAAAGAAATTAATAGGAGAATTGGAAAATCAATTGGAAAACAGATGAAGAAATTAAAGTATGTGAATATAATGGAATACTGTTATGCTATAAGAAGTGATGGAGATGGTTTCAAAGAAACATGGGAAGACTTACAGGAATGGATGCAGAGTTAGGTGAGCAAAACCAGGAGAACAATTTATATAACAACAACATTAAAAAGACAAGCGACTCTGATGGAAGTTTAAGAACTCTGATCTACGATGGCCAGCCACAATTCCAGAAGGTCAATGACGAAACATGCTAGTTACTTCAGGGTATGAAATGCTTTCTTGAATACAGATGCTTATAAAAGTTTTTTTTTTTCTTTTTCAATGAGGGAGAGGAGTTGTTGAAAGGAGAGGAGGGAGGGAAGGTAGATTTTCATCCATTTTAAAAGAAATAAAACTTAGTTTGAATAAAAAGAAGTACTAGACATGGAGAATACCAAATCATATCAGAGAAAATAAGAATGTGTTTTTTAACATCCTAAATTTCACAAGTCCCCCCCCGAAGATGAGCATTTTCAGATATGAAACAGAGCAAAGAGGATTTTATATGAAACTGTTGACCCACGATATCATTTTATTTAAGGTATGTACTAAATTCCCAAGTAAAAATGTATTTCTTATTTGTGTTTCCTTCTGAACTTCCTTCTGAACTCCCTTGTTCACTTTAAAAAAAAGCCATTCAGTGACCCTCCTATTTTTTTCTCTATTGTTTTTTTGGAGCCACTATCACTATTCCTCTCTCTCTCTCTCTCTCTCTCTCTCTCATACACATACACACACACACACATACACACACACTCACAAGCATAATAAATAAATGTCTTGATGGTGTCCAAAGACATACATTTGCTTTGACATTCTGAATTCATCACCTCTTTGTTAGTAAGTGGGTAGCCTGAAATATTGGGTTACTGGATTACTTGGATGATGGTGGTGCTCCAAACAGTAGTAGTAAATTTCAGAAGAGAAAAAGATTTTGAGGAAAAAAATGATATTACGTTCAGGTTTGGACATGTCTAGTTGGAGATATTATGGATCATTCAATATGCAGAAAATTCATTTCAATAGGCATTTGGAGATGTAAGATAAAAATGTCAAGAGAGAGGTTAAGGATGGATAAATAATTCTGGAAGTCATCAGCATAGAGATGATAGTTGAAACTATGGGAGATGAGATCACCAAGTAAGAACCTGTAGAAGAGAATAGGATCCAGGCCAGAGACTTGGAGAGGCACCTCTGGTTAACAGGCATGACTTGAATGAAGATCCAGCAAAAGAAAATAGAATGAGTATTCAAACAGCTAGGAGGACAAACAGGAGAGAGTAGTGCACATAAATTTATAGAGAAGAGATTATCAAGGAGAAGAGGAGAATAGTGACAAAAGCTTCAGAGAGGTCAAGAGAGATAAGGACTGAGAAAAGAAAACTCATTTTGGCAAAAAAAAATCACTGGTGATCAAGAAGAGAGGTTTACAAGGAAAGGAAGAACAGATAAGAAACAGTGACTGGCCTCAAGAAGCAAGGGACAGAGGAGTATAAGCAGACTGTATCAAACCTAGAGCACAGGTTCTGAGCATACACCTTGTTCACCACTGTCTTCTTTATTAAGAGGAGAAAGGAAACAAAGAGAAAGAAAATAATGAGAAAACAGGATAAAGAGAAATGCACAAGTAATGACCATAAAGATGAGTATGAATAGAATGAATTCACCCCCAAAACAAAGGCAGATAGTAAAATGGATTAAAGAGCAGAATTCAACAGTATATTAGTTACAAGAAATATACTTGAGACTAAAGACACACAGAATTAAAATAAGGGGCTGAAGCAAAATATATCATGTTTCAGGTGAAATGAAAAAAATCAGGGGTGACAGTCATGATATGAGATAACTGAAGAGCAACATGAAAAATACATTTTGATGGGAGGTATTATAATCAATAAATTAGTATCAATACTAAACATTTATGGACCAAAATGCATAGCATTTAAATACTTAAAGGAAAACTTAAATGAGTTACAGGAAGAAATACGCAGTAAAAGTACAAGTAGTGGGGAGGAGCCCTAATGTAACCCTTTCAAATTAGATAAATCTAAGAAAAAAGAAAACAAACAAGAAAGAAGTTATGGACATGAATAATTTTTTTTTTGAAGATTAAACTACATATGAGAGACCTCCAGGGATGGGTGAATGGAATAAAAAGGAGTATACATTTTTCTTAGCTGTGTATTGCACTTAAAAAAAAACTGACCTTGTATTAGGGCATGAGCCCCTCACAACCAAATACAGAAAAATTAAGCATATCTTTTATAGACTGACATGCAATAAAAATTATATTTAATAAAGGGCAGTGGAAGCAAAGTTAAAAAAATAAACCTGGGGACTAAATACTAATCCTAAAGAATAGGTAGGTCAAAACTTTAAAAAAAACTTAGCTCTACTCAGCAATATAATGATCCAAGAAAATTCCAAAAGACTCATGATGGAAAATGCTATCCACATCCAGAGGAAGAACTATGGAGTTTGGATACAGATTGAACCACAGTATTTACTCTTTTTTTCATTGTTTTTTTTTCTTTCTCATGGTTTTTCTCTTCTCTTCTGATTCTTCTTTCACAACATTACTAGTGTGGAAATACATTTAATATGATTGTTCAAATATAATCTATATCAGATTGTTTGCCATCTTGAAAAAGGGAGAGGGGGACAGAAAAGGGAGAAGTAAGGGATGGTGGGAGGGAGAAAAAAATGAAATTCAAAATCTTATAAAAGTGAATGTTGAAAAATGTCTTTATATGTAATTGTGAGAAAATAAAATACTATTAAGTGGAAGAAAGATTAGGTATGTGAAAGAACAGATTGTAGAAAAAAAGATAATTTCATTAAAGATAATGAAAATAATGAGACAACATACCAACATTTTTGAAATACAGACAAAGCACTACTTATGGGAAAATTTATGTCTCTAAACACCTTCATTAATAAAAAAGAGAAGCAATAGATCAATGGCTTGAATGTGCAACTAGAAAAAATTAAAAAAAATAAAATAAAACCCCAATTAAACACAAAAACAGACCTCTCAAATATCAAGGATGATATTAACAAAATTGAAACAAAAATTACATAAAACTAGGGGATATTAAAAAAAATAGACAATTACCAAATTTGATTTTCAAAAAGAGGAAAGCCAAATTGCGAGTATAAAAAAAAGAAGAGGAATTTATAATGCATAAAGAAGAGAAAAAAGGAAATTGTTAGAAAAATATTTTGCCAATTATGTGACCATATAACTGCCAATCCAAATCGATGTGTTGTTATTGTTGTTGTTTGTCCTCATTTTCAAAGAGAACCAATGACATCAGTCATCTAAGTCCAATGGCAAGAAAAAATTAAAGATGACTGGCAATGATATAAATGCAATGGATGAACTTGCATCTTTGATGTCTTACTAAATTCTGAGCACTCCATATTACCTGCTTGAGCTACTTTCATGTCCATTGAACAAATTATTCTCATCTGTTTATTCTGCAGAGGAAGTCTTCACATGCTTTGGGTAGACACCCCCCTAACTTACCAAAGGGTTTGTGGCCCATTGGTTACCCTCAACCCTAATTAATCTATCTGTTGAGATGGTTAATTGGGGTGTAGCCACTGTACATGTTACAGCTTCTTGGAGCTGAGTACCAGGTATGCAACAAAGGTGGGAGAACAGCCCTGAAAAAAGTTTGGAAAGCCCTCATGTAATAGGTGTCAGTCATCCTCAAACCCATATATGAAGTTCAATGAATACGTACATACACACACAAATATATAATGTATGTATATAAATACATATTTATAATATGTATACACATATATGCATCTGTGTATGTATATACATGCCCAGATTAATAAAATAGGAGAGACTTTAACGAATTCTCAAATAAAAATTGAATAAGTCATAAATGAGGAGGAAATTCATCATTTTCTAGGCACTTAATAAATTCCTATTCCCTTCCACCCTCCCTCTTCCATGCAGATTTCCTTCATTTCCATCCTAACAATCAGTTCTTCCCTGGTAGTATGCAATTCAAAGTAGGTTTTTCATCTTGTTGGTTCCCCCACCTTGTGAAGGATGAATTTCATAGTAAGGCATCTCAAGAACACAGTTGCTATGGGGTGGGGATGGAGGAGAGAGAGAGAGAGAGAGAGAGAGAGAGAGAGAGAGAGAGAGAGAGAGAGAGAGAGAGAGAGAGAGAGAGAGAGAGAGAGAGAGAGAGAGAGAGAGAGAGAGAGAGAGAGAGAGAGAGAGAGAGAGAGAGAGAGAGAGAGAGAGAGAGAGAGAGAGAGAGAGAGAAGCTAACATCTCTCTGGATAACTGAAGTCTCCCATCACTACTATTCTATCATGCTCTTGTGAAAGATTTCTGCTATTACCCAAACTCATTTATTTCTTCTTTCTCAGTACTGTTGGACCTACATGTTGCCTGCAGTGTATACAAATGTCAAAGTACTTTTAATGTCTTTTTCCACTGACCTTGACCCAAATGATTTCCCCTTCTAGTCCCAGAGTTTCTTCACATGAGTACACTTTGTGAATCCAATCCCACCCTTCTCTCCTTTTACTTTTAAAGACTCCTGTTTAAACATCCTGTTACTTTTAAAGAAAATACACTCATATTGATCCATGTTCTAGCCATGGCTTCATCCCATAACTATGAGATCAAATTTGTCCACTTTCACAAGGTTGCTATTTCCTCTGCACATTTTTACCATGAGTTTTACTAATGGATCTTTTTTCTTGGATTTTGTCTCCTTAAATCCGTTCTCATATATTTTCAATCCAGCAACATTGGACTCCATGATGTTCAACAAACAAGACAATCCATCTCAGCTCCAGGAATTGTCTCTGGCTGTCCTCCATGCCTGGAATGATTTCCTCTTCCTATCCACCTTTGGGCTTTCAAGTCCCAGCCAAAAGCCTACTTTCTAAAGGCATCCTTTCACGCTAAAGGAATCCTTTTCCAGTCCCTTTTCTCTTTTAACTCTAGTACTTACATTCTGTTAATTATTCCTTATTTATCATTTATATAGCTTGTTAGTCCATAGTTGTTGTACATAATCTCCCCCCACTATAAGCTATCACATAAAATGTTCCAAACACTAATAAGAGAAATATAAATTGAAATAACTCTGAGGTTTCACCTCACATCCATTAGATTAAGAAAGACTGTGAAAGATTAAAATAGTCAATGTTGGAGGGACTATGGAAAAAATAGGTACATTAATGTACTATTTGGGGAGCAATAATTCAGTCCAATCTTCCTGGAAAACAATTTGAAATTATACTAAAAAAGGGCACTGAATATGTTCTTTGGCCCAGTGAGATCACTATTGGCATGCAGTTTAAGGATGTCAAAAGAAGGAAAGTGGATATTCGTTATCAATTGACTACAGGCTGAACAAATTGACATATGAATGTAAGAAAATATTAATACATCATGATTAATTATGCATAAGAAAAAAAATCAGAGGGTTTTTGAAAGTTTTGCATGATCTATGAAGATCTTTAAATGAAAACAATGCCCATTAAACTGGGGAGATTAAAAAGGGTAGACATAATTGAAGGTAGGAGGTGCAAAGGCAGAGCTAAGTCACCCATAGTGGCTTTCCCTAGCTTCTTGTTTCAGTGCTCACACATTTCTTCTAGGTGATTACTTTATGATTCTGGACTCTCATATGCTTCCAACTGTAGGTCTTTGGGGAGGGTTAAGACCAGCAATGGTCATTTCATCCAGTCTTTTCTCTCTAGCCACCAACTGGAAAGTATTTTTCACTGAGCAAGAATCTATAAGAGATTAAATAAACATTATTAACTTAGCCATCCACCATCTTTGGTTTGAATTAATTTAATTCTTTCAGTCAAGCAATGAACAAAACGTTCTGAGCCCATGTAGAGCTAGGAGTTAGAAGAAATATGAAATGGATTGTATTTATGATCTAGTTAGAGAGATAAGTAACAAACTTATTTAAGAGGCACAAATTTTCATAGCAGGCTCAGATTCCCAACCCATTTTTGTTTTGTGGGAGGGTCAGGGGTGAGTTAGGATGGTTAATTGACTTGGAAATAGGAAGTTATTGACAAAGCAAAGAATATTCAATCAAACTCAGGTCTTTTGATTATCTTTTCCACTACTCTGGTGCCTTCTCATAATCTATTCTATTGTACTTATTCACAGGAATTTTTATATCTTTTTTTTCTAGTTTCAAAATAATTATATGAAATAAACAGTGAAATTCTTATACTTCCATATTTTTATGAGGAATGTAAGCACTGGAATTGGGTGGCAAAGTCATTCATGTAGTTTCATACAATAGAACCTATGAAAAAACTGAAATTTCTTGCACTTGGCTTGGGGTCTCTCCATGAAGCAATGGTGATGAAAGGCAAACACTGAGACATTCTTCTTGGGATTATGTTTTGTTGAATATAGGGAAAGAATTATTTAAGAGACTTCCTAAAATGTCTCAGATGAAGTATAAAAGTACTGGGTGATTTCAGAGTTACCCAAATGGGAAAAAAGAAAGGAAGATTGGGAGCTCACCAAGACTGTGGTCTTGGACAAATAGTTTAACTTTTCCAAGTCTCAGTTTCCTTATCTGTAAAACGAGAGGATTGAACTGGTTGGACCAGAACATCTCTAAAGTCTCTTCTGGGTCAATATTTGTTTTTGAATTTTGAAATCTTCTTTTCTGTAATATGTTCCAACAATTCATGTTCCAGCGACCCCTCCATCTTTAAACTTCTCTCTTCTGAGGTCCATACTTTGTGATAGGATATTCTGTATTTTCATCTCTCCTATGAGCTCCAGTCCCTTGGTCCCAATTACGTGATGGAGATCTCTGTCTAGATATCCCACTGGTATCTCATATTCACCATGTACAAACTTGAATTCATCTTCTTCTCTCTAAACTAATCCCTCATCCAAACTATCCTATTCCCAGTGAAGCTGCAACTATACTTCCAGTCACCTAGGATTATTGGTTCTTCCCTCATTTCCCTTGTCAATCAGTTATCAGACCCAGTTGAATCTACTTCTGCAGTATTTTCCCCATTTTTCTCTATTACACATAGGGCCATTACCATAATTCAAGTCTTGGAAAAAAAGACAAACCTCAGAACAGATATTCATTCGTCCTGGAAAACAAATTTCCACCTTGATCATATTCAAAAGTTTGTGTCTAATTTAGCATTTTAAATCCAGCATTTATGTGGCAGGAGATGGGTGGCATGTTTCATCTTTAGGCCTATGGACTTGTGGTTTATTATTGCATTGATCAGAATTCTAATCTTTCTCTTTTTTTAATATATATTTATTTATTGTTAGTTTGCAACATTCACTTCCACAAGTTTTTGAGTTCCAAATTTTCACTCCATCTCACCCCTCCCCCCACCCCAAGATGGCATGCATTCTGAATACCTCTTCCCCTATCTGTCCTGTCTTCTATCTCTCCTTCCCCCTTCTCCTATCACCTTCCCCTTCTATTTTCCTGTAAGGCAGGATAGATTCTGTACCCCATTTCCTATTTCTTATTTCCCAGTTCCACGTGAAAACATTTTTTAAACATATGTTTTTAAAACTTTAGGTTTCAGATTTTCTCTCTTCCTCCCTCCCCAACCACCCTCATTAAAAAGGCAAGCAACTCAATATAGGTTGTACATGTGCAGTTATGCAAAACACTTCCATAGTAGATATGTTGTTAAAAACTAACTCTATTTCCCTTAATACTATCCTGCCCCCCATTTATTCTATTCTTTCTTTTGACCCTGTCCCTCCTCAGAAGTATTTACTTCTGATTACCCCTTTCCCAATCTGCCCTCCTCTCTATCATCCCCTGCTCTCTTGTCCCTTCTCCCCTATTTTCCTGTAGGGTAAGACAGATTTCCATACCCAATTGAATGTGTATGTTATTCCTCCTTAAGCCAAATCCTATGAGAATAAGATTCACTCATTCCCTCTCACCTTCCCCCTTCACTGTAAAGCTTTTCTTTTCTGTTTTTTTTTGTGAGATAATTTACCCCATTCTACCTCTCCCTTTCTTCTTCTCTGAGTATAAGCCTCCCTCATCCCTTAATTTTATTCTCCAGATAAGACCCCTTAATCTTCAACTCACCTTGTGCCATCTATCTATCTATCTATCTATCTATCTATCTATCTACTATCTATCTACAACATATAATTTTTTCCTCCAACTACCCTAATACTGACAAAGGTCTCATGAGTTATAAATATCATTTTCCATGCAGGAATGTAAACAGTTCAATTTAATAAGTCTTTATGATTTCTCTTTCCTGTTTACCTCTTCATGTTCCACTTGAGTCCTTATTTGAAAGTCAAATTTTCTATTCAGCTCTGGTCTTTTCATCAAAATGCTTGAAAGTCCTCTATTTCACTGAATGACCATTTTTTCCCCTGAAGGATTATACTCAGTTTTGCTGGGTAGGTGATTCTTGGTTGTAATCCTATCTCCTTTGCCCTCCGGAATATTATATTCCATGCCTGTGGTCCTTAGTAGAAGCTGCTAAATCTTGTGTTATCCTGATTGTGTTTCCACAGTACTTGAATTGTTTCCTTTGGCAGCTTGTAATATTTTCTCCTTGACCTGGGAACTCTGGAATTTGGCTACAATATTCCTAGGAGTTTTCCTTTGGGGATCTCTTTCAGGAGGAGATCTGTGGATTCTTTCAATTTCTATTTTGCCCTCTGGTTCTAAAATATACAGTTTTCCTTGATAATTTCTTGAAAGATGATGTCTAGGCTCTTTTTTTTGATCATGGCTTTCAGATAGTCCAATAATTTTTAAATTCTCTCTCCTGGATCTATTTTCCAGGTCAGTTGTTTTTCCAATGAGATATTTCACATTGTTTTCTAATTTTTCATTCTTTTGGATTTGTTTTACTGTGTCTTGATTTCTCATAAAGTCACTAGCTTCCAATTGCTCTATTCTAATTTTTAAGGAAGTATTTTCTTCAGTAATCTTTTGGACTTCCTTTTCCATTTGGCCAATTTTTCTTTTTAGGGCATTTTTCTCCTCATTGGCTTTTTGGACCTCTTTTGCCATTTGGGTTAGGCTATTTTTTAAGGTGTTATTTTCTTCAGTATTTTTTGGGTCTCCTTTAGCAAGCTGTTGACTTGTTTTTCATGATTTTCTTGCATCACTCTCATTTCTCTTCCCAGTTTTTCCTCTACTTCCCTTACTTGCTTCTCAAAATCCCTTTTGAGCTCTTCCAAGGCCTGGGACTGATTCATATTTTTCTTGGAGGCTTTGGATGTAGGAGCTTTGACTTTGTTGTCTTCTTCTGGTTGTATATTTTGATCTTCTTTTCACCAAAGTAAGATAATATAGTCTGACTCTCTTTGCGCTGCTTGCTCATGATCCCAGCCAATTAGTTGAGTTTTAAACTCTTTGTTAATGTAAGAGTCTGCTTCCAATGTAGAGAGTGTGCTGTCCCAAGCTTCAGGGGTTTGTATAGCTGTTTTCAGAGATACTTGTAGGGACCTGTAAATTTTCAGTTCTTCCAAGGTGGTATGATAAGGGGTGAGGTGTTTACTCCTTTCCTGGCCTGTGACCAGAAGTACCTTTCTGTCCTGTAACTGTGAGGAGAGGTTTCTCTCCACAGCCACTACAAGCTCCTCCATGCCAGTGCTTCTCCTCACCCCAGCACTGCTGCCCAGAACTGTGACCCAGATCCAACACGGGCAAAGCAAGAGATTCCTGCCTCAGCACTGGCAAAGAGATCCCTGCAATCTCTCTGATCAGCCACTGGATTCCCCCTCAGTCTGTGGGCTGGAAGCTTAGGAAGCTGCTGCCCCCCCCCAGGGCCACCCTCTTGGGTAATGAAGCTAAGACCCCACCTTCTTCTCTCAGCAGTGACAGAAAAAGACTTTTCCCACTGACCTTCTAAGTTGTCTTTGGTATTCATGGATTGAGCAGTCTGGAAACCTCCACAGCTGCCTGTGATTCAGTCCTCTGAGGCCTGCTCCAGGTTTGCTGTGGCCTGCACGCCCACATGGCGCTGCGCTGCGCTCCCAGCCCGGCGCGATACACCTTTCTGATCAATCTTCCAGGTTGTCTTGGGCTGGAAATTTGTTTCACTCTGTCCTTTTGTGGGTTCTGCTGCTTCAGAATTTGTTTAGAGCCATTTTTTTATGAGTATTTGGAGGGGTTTGGGAGAGACCTCAAGCAAGTCAAAGCTTTCACTCTGCCATCTTGGCTCCACCTCAGAATTCTAATCTTTCAAAGTAGCTTTTCTCTATAATGTTGACATTCTATAAATAGTTCTCCTATTTCTGTTCACTTCACCCTGAATCAGTTTATAGAGATCTTCCCAGAGTTTTCTGAAACTGTCTATTTTACCATTTATTACAGCTTAGTGACATTCTATTATTCTTATACCATGATATGTGTAATTATTCCGTAATAGGAAGGCACTCTCTTAGTTTCCAATTCAGAGCTACTACCAAAAGAATTACTATATATGTATTTTCCAAAAAAAAAAATTGAGACAATTAATACTCATAGGTTACATTTCAATTATCTGACAAGTATCTGAAGAATAACTTTGTAGTCTATGCTCTCAAGTGAGGAGTCAACCACCTTTTAGTCGACCTTTTCTGCTGCAAAAATGCTAACTCAGCTTCCAGAGGATAGGGGGCATAAATTTATCAAACAGAGATCCTATAAAAGGGATAAAATCCTAACTTATCAATATAGCTATGTATAAATGCATGCATGCATATACATTTTCTATTGAAAATAATTGTGATTTATTCACATTTCTCAGAGTAGTAAAAGAGAGCTTTCTAATAGTTACAGAATTCTGGAAAAAAAGTCACCTCCTTATATGCGAAATTTGAAACAGTCATAGAAACTAGAGAGAACAGACATTATGGAAAGAATTATGGAAAGGACCTCACGCAAGTATCTTGCAAATCATAATTGCTTAGTAAATATTTGGCACATGTTTCAAGGGACCTTCTAATTTTTACATTTTTGAACTCAGCTGTTCTATGATTAGCTAGCTACCTGAAAGGAATGGACAGGAGGGAGAAACCTACCTTAATGTATCCACCAAAATAGATACTCTAGAGAGAAGCTACAAGCTAGGGATGACTACATTATTTCATTTGAATCTTCAAGATATAGAAATAACACAATCTCTTTAGGAGAGATCAGCAAAACAGGTGTTACACCTACATTTTTATCTTCCCATGCCTAGTATAATGTTCTCTACAGAGTAGGTATTTTAATACGTAGAATATCGGAAAATCAGTGATGGAAGGAACCTCAAACACTACGTAGTCTACTCTGTGCCAGAATATGAATTCCTCTGCAATTAACTGTATGATTAGTCATCTAGCATTTGTTTGCAGACCTCATTGAGGAAAAAACCACTACCTCTAAAGGAAGACTCACTTTTAAAGAACTCTAAGTATCTGGATGTGTTTTTCTTTCCTTATGTCAAAAAGGTACTTGTCTCTTTGTGACTTATACTATCTTTGTAACTTCAGCAGATTGCAGAAATATTTCTGACATGTTCCTACTTCCTCCCTCCATGCCTAAGAAGAACATATCTACTCCTTCTTCCATTGGACAGCCCTCCAAATAATTAACTTTTCTTCAGACTACATATTTCCCACACTCTCCAACTTGCCTTCAAATGGCACGATCTCATGGTGTATGGGACATTCAGGGAAGACTAACACTGCCGGTTTGAGGGCTTGCCAAGCTCTTTTCAGCACTGCTCATCCACCTTTGGTGTCCACCTATCACTAAACTCTTACCTGTGGTTCTAAAAAGCTGTAGCAAGTGTAGCAGCTACATCCTAATAAAACCATTTCAGCAGATGGGCTAAACCAGTTTGAGGGTAACAGACAGGCCTCAAACCTGTCAATGATTTAGGGTAATGTCTATCTCAAGCATGAGAAGACTTCCCCTGTGAAACTGATGGATGAAAACAATTTGTTCCAAACATCATGAAGTCAGTTGAAGTGCATGCTATGGAGACTTAGAGCTTGGTCAGACAGTAAAGACTCCAAGATTATCTACTGTATCTGGGGCCTTCCATCACCACTGATCTTGACTTTTGTCCTGCCACTGGACTTTGATGACTCTGGAATAGACAGAGTGAGGCTGAGGATTTTGTGCAATTCTGACTCACTTAACCCAATTCACAAGCAAGTGAGGACATCACCCATTATCTACTGTTTTACCCCAACATCATGATATTATTGGTTCTCTTTGAGAGCAAAGGACAAACAAAAACAATGTAGAAAGAATAACATTTGATCAACTGAAGGGAGTGTGAATGTTTTGCCTGGGGGGAAAATAGCAGCCTGGGGAAAGGCCTGATAACTGTTTCCAAGTACTTGAAGGGCTGCACATAGATAGCAGATAAAACTTTTCTGTTCGACCACAGAGAGAAGATCCAAGAACATGAGAAATTACAAGGAGGGAAATTTGGATTTTATGTCAGGATAAACTTCCCAACAATTAGAGTCATCAAGAAGTGGAATACTCTTTCTCAGGAGGTATTAAGTTTCACCTCACTAGAGATATTCAAGCAGAGACTGGCCAGATACTAAATATGTTGTGATGGGGCATCCTTTGGGGCAAATGTGTTCAACTAGATGGTTGCTGTTGTTTTGTGTTTCTGTAACTATCTAAATACTATCTTAAAACTAAACCACACTTTTCCTGCCTCTGTGGGGAACAGATCTTGTCAAGCAGAAAAAGCATTGGGTATGTAGTCAAATGACCTGGATCCATGCCCTGGCTCAGTTACTCTATAAGTGTATGACTTTGAAAATTACTTTATCTGTCTGGGCCTTGGTTTCTATAAAATTGGTGGGTTGAAGTAGATGGGCTCTGAGGTTTTCCGATATAACACTTTCTAGACTAAGGTTCCTGGGGCAGGTGGGTGGCGCAGTGGATAGAGCATTGGCCCTGAAGTTAGGAGGACCTGAGTTCAAATCTGGCCTCAGACCAAACACTTGACACTTACTAGCTGTGTGACCCTGGGCAAGTCACTTAACCCCAATTGCCTAAAAAAGCAAAAAAAAAAAAATAGACTAAGGTTCCTTCCAGATATCACATTCTATATTTTTAGGGCCTTTTAGCTTTCATGTTCTCTGTTCTGAATACCTTTTGAACTCTGACATTCTGTTCTAGGGTCTCTCTTAGCCCTGATATTCTGTGTTTCAAGATCTCTCCCACTTTTGACACTATGTTCAATGGCCCCTTCCAGCTCTGACATTCCCCTACATTCTGTGTTCTTAGACCCCTCCCAGCTCTGACATTCTGTGGTCTAAAGCTCCTCCTAGCTCTGAGAGTCTATGTTCTTAGGCTCCTTCAAACTCTGACATTTTGTGCTCTAGGACCCTTGCTTCCTCTGACAGGATATGAACTCCTAAAGGAACAACAAAAAAATAGATTAATGTACAAAGAAATGAGGTAAGAAAATAAGGCTGAGAGCCATCAATCTTTCCTTGCAGACCAGACAGTTCTCTTAAGATTCCTTATAACTAGATAAATTTACCTTTTGTTAAACTACATCTTTTCTCCTGTATCTACTAGTGGTAAAATCCTGTAGAAAAAAAAAACAGAAGTTTTATGCTTATTCTAGAAACAGCGGGATAAGGAAGTAGTTGTGAGTACCTTTCCTTAGGCTTAACAGAGAGAGAAGATCAGGCAAAAGGAAAGGGTTATGGTAGTGATGCTCATGGCAAGGACAAGCCATGGGCCTTAGAGATGAAAAAAAGAGGGGATTCAAAGCTTTGGAGGTTTCATATCATGTTCTAGGAATGCCACTCCATGAAACTACTGTGAGATGGTGGGTATCTCAGAGGGCATTTGGTCCCTTTTCCTGAGAAGTGATCATCCAGTCACTGTTTAAAGAGCCCCAGACATGGATAACTCCTCTCCTAGGGCATCCCATTGCATTTTTGGACAGTTCTCATTGTCAGGTAATTTGTACTGTGGCTAAATTTGCCAGGTAGCTCAGTAGATAGAGTGCTGGGCCTGAAGTCAGAGAGACTCATCTTCCTAAGTTCAAATCTGGCCTCAGACTCTTATTGCAAGTCACTTAACCCTGTTTGCCTCAGTTTCTCATCTGTAAAATGAGATGGATACAGAAATGGCAAGCCAATCCATTATCATTGCCAAGAAAACTTCAAAATGGGGTCAGGAAGAGTTCAACACAACAAAAATGACTGAACAACAACAAATTTACTTCTTGCAGCTTCAACCCCATTGTTCCTAATTCTTCCCTCAAGGTGTAAGCATAGCAAAACTGCTCCTTGTTTTTCATGAAAGTCTTTCAGACACTTTAACCCAGTAATCATGTCATCCCTGTTTACTATCCCCAAATCTTCTCTTCTTCAGGATAAACATCCCAGTTCTTTTAATAGGGCCTCATGTGGCATGGTTTCTAGACTATTTCCTTTTTGCATAGATCTTCATTTAACATGCTTTTATTTTGTCAATATCCTTCCTGAAATATGGGACTTAAAAATAAGTAAAATATTTGCACATGGTCTGACCTGGGAAGAAGAGAATGGTACAGTTGTCCTCTGTATGTACACTGAGTCACTAGAAGCAAGTTAAGATTGAATTAGTCTCATCGGCTGCCATAACACCAGCTGGTGCATTCTAAGGTGGAAGTCCACTAAAAGTCCTGAGTTCATTTTTGGTTTTTTCGTATCCCATCTCATAAATCAAACTGTTCCTAAAGTTAAGAAATGCTTGTCAAATTCAATTAAATTAAAGGTCCATGTCCTCAAGACATCATGAACTACTCAGAAGGGTGGTACCTATAACTTCATTTTTGTTCTCTTACTGTCCCTACTTCCTTCATTTCTTCCATTCTTTGTCAATCTATCATGCCCCCTACCACTACCTATCACCTGTTTCCTTCAGTAAACATTTGACTTAATAGTTTAGAACATAAGTATTTGCTTAGAGATGTCATCAACTCCTTCTTCCTGGCCAGGGCTTTGTTTTTTATCTTTCATCTTCCTTTTTTTTTTACTTTTATCTTTACAAGCATAGGTAAAATAACATAAGCTTTGGAGCCAAAAGACTTGGCTTCAAATTCTGCCTTTGCTATTGACTTTTGGTGTGACTTCAATAGAGTCATTATATCCCCCTGGGCCTCAGTTCCCAGTTTCTTCATCTATAAAATTGAAGAGTTTGATTGGATGATGCCCAAGATCCACTGAAGTTCTAATTGTTGTTTTTCTCAGAAACATGGTTTGTTTGTGTGTGTGTGTGTGTGTGTGTGTGTGTGTGTGTGTCTATGAGACAGCACATGCACACACATGCATGTAGGCAGTAGCCTGACTCAGAATAACTGTAGTCTTAGAACTGCAGCTTCCATGGCTCTGTGTCCTGATCAATGGATTTTCAACCTGTACTCATTTGAGGGAACTTATAAAGTCAGGTGATGGAGGAAATAATCACTTATCACCTGCCAAGACAAACTGTTTCACAAAGGTATAAAATGTCTGAAGCTGGATTTGAACTCAGGTCTTCCTGAGTGCCAGTCTAATGGCCTATCCAATGACTACGCTATGCTAGCTCACAATGTTTGTCTGACCACTCAATGAGATAATGCATATACAGTGCTTTGTAAACCTTAATATACCCTATAAATTCCAGTTATTATAATTATGGGTCATGAACTGTAGTCCACATCTGGAAATAAGGTTAGCCAGTAGGCTCCAAATTCAGCATACTTGTCAGAGGAAAACTTGGGGTGTTTCCATGGCAGTGAGAATTCTGTTATAGGTGACAAAATAGGATTTTTAATCCATTTAGTCTATAGCATCATCCTGCCACTATAATGGTTCACTCAGTCTTGGATAGGAGAATACCTCTAGTGTTGTCCAATGCTTTGAGATCTTTGGGTCAAAGATCTAAAGCTGAAAGGGAATTCAAAGCTGTAAATGGGGGGCAGCTAGGTGGTGCAGTGGACAGAGCACCGGCCCTGAAGTCAGGAGGACCCGAGTTCAAATCCAGCCTCAGACCAAACACTTGACACTTACTAGCTGTGTGACCTTGGGCAAATCATTTAACCCCAATTGCCTAAAAAAACCAAACAAAGCTTTAAGTGGCTGACAATATAATAATCTCAGGATGGCCTGTATTTCTTTAAGGTTCCTGATGTGATAGAGTTAGATCATACCTCACTGGACATACTAGCACAAGTTTAGTCAGATAATCCGGGTCTTTCTCATCCCCATGTGATTGGACCTTGGGCCATTATACCAGGGCAACAGCGCTAACAAAGGGTACAATCTAGGACTTGTTTGAAGTGGATTTCTCCTTAAAGAGGAAGGAATCAGACCATCTTGCATGAGAGTCTGGCTGTTGGAATTCTGATACTACTTTCCTCAGATAGATAATACTACTTCTGACTATGACATAGAAGATGCAGAGAATTTGGTCTGCTTAAGGTAGGATTAGAGGCATGTGAATCCACCAGTATGAATCAAATGAGATATTTGGAAGGTGATTAGCAAAATGCCTGGCACATTAATCTTTTAAAAAAGTTTATATGCCTCCATCTGGATCAGTTAGTGACTGGTGACCTGGAGTTCCACTATTAAGAATAGAATTCTGAGTAACCCGATGTAAAAAGAAGAGGGGTTGAAGAGAGGTAGTTCCATAAGCATGAGCTAAATCTATTCTCTCCTCATTTTGTATGATAGTTAATAGATATCAATTTATCTAACCACACTATGGATGTGCTTTTTTTTTTTTACCCCCAGACTTTTGGACTATTCAAAAAGTCTAAGAGAGACAAGGCCTTGTGTATTTCTATTGGCTTCTCTGGGGTTAGTGATGGAGGCCTCATGAGACAGTGAGACTGGTGTGTGTGTGTGTGTGTGTGTGTGTATGTGTATTTGGGAAGAGGGGGAGGTTGTGAAGCTATAAGGCAAGGCTTAAAGCCTTCCCTGGATATAGAAAGTCATTTAATCAACATGAACAGAGGGATTTTGGCACTCTCTCTCATGAATTCATCCTTAATCAAGTCTGTAAGCCTTTTGACAAAGTGGTCCATTAGTGTGGCCTTATTCCAGGTTATATCCTGACTGACTATCAAGAAAGCATTGGTCTCCACAGATTTTTCTGGGCCTAGTGACAAAATTCTCAAAAACATCCATCAGGTACTTTTCCACTCCTTTATCAATAACATTACCTATTGTATGGCAAGTCTCCAAAAGACAGCAATAAATAACCAGGACAATTTGGGCTCAGTCATTAGGGAATGCAGAGAGTTTCATAGATTAAAGCTCGAAAGAGCCTTACTTATCATCCAATCCTATGCTTACATGGTAGGGATGAAGGAACTAGATTCCAGGGATGTGAAGTAAGTTGACTATAGTCACACAGTTAGCCAGTGCCTGTGAAAAGACATGCGCTCATTTCTTTTGACTATATATCCCATATTCCTTTCATTGAACCATGAAGTTGGAGGGAAGCTGGGTCAAGAATCTAGAGTACTCCTCCCATAGACCAGAAAATATTTCTGGAACCCCAAACCAGATAAACAAAGGTTGGAGATAATATTCAAAAAAAGGATTTTTTCCCTTCCCATTTTTGCCAGTGAACATCAAAGATTAAAAGTAAACAACAACAACAACAACAACAACAACAATAATAATAATCCAGCATTGCTCGCAACAAGATTAGATCTATAGGCAGCACCTATGTAGGGCTTGGAAAGGGAATTCTGAGCCCTCTGTTAGTTCCTGCTTTGGCAGAGTAGTCATCAGTATTATACTCTGTGTGGATCCTGAGTCGTGGAGTATTAGTCTCTGAAGAAGTGTGAATAATCTGAAGGACAATGGAAAGTTGTATAGTGGGTTTGAGCATGCTACAAAATGTTACAAACAAAGAATTATATAGAAGTGCTATGAGGGATGTCATTAAACATATGTAGGTAAAAAAAATGAGATAAATACAGAGTGAAAGAGAGGGATAATTGATGCATAGCTTACCTAATCTATTGGTATACTTAGGACATCGAGAGAATTCAAGGAAGACCTTCTCCTCCTTCTTCTATATTCTTGGCATATGCCCTATAGTGAATACTTATAGAAGAAAGTTGTTTATGATTGGTAGGCATGGATGGGTTCCGTTGGGCATATCTGAAATGACAAATCCGTTGAAAAATCCTATGGGATCACACAAGGTGTTGGGAGATCATGAGACTTTTATAGGCACATTGTTGCCACAAGTATCCAAGGATACCAAAAGGAATGGTACTGGTAATATGAGGATGAGGAGGAGATGTTTTCTTGGATATGAGTGAGACCAGAAAATGCATGGGTGGTGGTGAATGGGTGACTCAATAGAAGGGTTTTCTAGGAATTAATATTAGGGAACTGAAAAAAGTAGGTTATATCCCCTCGTCATCACCTATACTCTGCTTGAAGATTGCAGTTGAAAAGGGACTCATGAATTTCTGAGGTAGTCTACTCTATTTCTAGACAATCTTAATTGTTATGAAGGTTTTCACATGGAGTAAAAGTCTAATCTCTTCCTTGGGGTGACTGAATCAGCGGCCACAGTGGCAGTTTCCAGACCTCTCAGCACACAGACAGTAAAGGGTTTAGACAATGGGAAAGAAGGAGATTTAAAGGGTCACCAAGGTCACCTTTGCTGTCACCAGGGGTGGTACTCTGTTGCATTTTCTATATTTGGATCTGGGTCACAGTCCCAGGTCTTAGTCCCAGCATGAGGAGGAACACTACTAGCATAGCAGAACTTGCAGCCACAGGAGAGTAGGGGCCATGATCACAGTTCCAGGGTTGAAAAGAGTGCTTGTGGTCTCTCACAAACCAGTAGTAAACACACCTGTCCTTAGATCATGCCACCTTGGAAGAGCCAAAAACTTACAGGTCCCCAGAATTGCCTCTGAAAACGCCTGCACAAGCTAAAAATAAGAGAGAAACCTAATGACATTTAATACTTGTTATTCAGTTGGAAGTTTGATTAGAGAGGAATCATCTCCAACTTGAAATATATAGTCAATGGCTTCAGCATTGGTTGATGATGGTCTGTTAAGAATGCTATGGAAGTGATGAGCCCAACTCTCCAGCAACATGTCCGTATCATTAATCAATGTGGTTCTATCAGTGCTGAGAAATTAATAAGTAATGTAGGTCTTTAGAGCATAAGTAGCCTTTAGGGCATCATAAAAGTGCTTTGAATTGTTACTATCAGTATGAAACTGAATTACAGCTGCCTATTTATTGAGACAAGAATCCTGCATCACTCTAAGTTTTACTTGTTCTTTACTCTTTATAGAGTTAAAAGCTTCCTTCTTAGAGATGGATGGATTATCTTGCTGGTAAACCCTATGGAAGTCTCATTTGTTTGCTTAGCAGCTTCAGAATTTCCTCATGATTTTTGTCAAACCAATTTTGATGTTTGCAAGTGTTTTGGCCCAGATGAGTAAATGCAATGCTGTGCATCAAATTTCTGAAAGCTGCCCACTTATTTTCTGCTTCACTGTTGCCAATTGTGTTTTAGAACAACTTTCCTTCCAAGTTAGCAACAAACTATTCACATAGAGAGAAGTGCTCTAATCTGTTGACATTAAGTTTTCTGGTTGTCACCTTGTATCCAGCCCTGACTTCATTAAGCTGACCTTCATTTGCCAACCTTGTTTCGTTCCAGGCTGCTATTTGGATATGATACCTTCTGAGTTCTTTTGCAACAAGAATTGTTTGTTTTTCAGGTCTACTGGATTTCATGTTGTCTGTAAGAGTGCACACATTCCATGTACTGATAGTGAGTGAAGTAATCTTCACAGAAGTTTCTATGCATTTTTTTGGAGTTTAAACTGCAGGATAGCATCTCTACCTACCATAGTACACAGGCCAGGGTTAGGTTGAATGAAACAGGCAATTTTTAGAACATCTTTTCTATCCGCTTCCTCATGCCAGGAGGTAAGCAGTGTGGTCCTTCAAAAACCTACTCAGACACCTGGGGGGCTACCGAATTCCACTTGTGCTTTAGTCCACTGAGAAGATGAACCAATTGCCTGGCCCCCTGTCTTGCAGGGTTGTGACTAGGGCTTGCAGTGTATTCTCATCTGCTGCTTTGTCACTTGCCTGTTATCACAGGACTTTGAGTTAGATAAAAATGGTAAAATGGTATGGGTGATGTCTTTTGATTTGTGCATAAGATGGATTTAAGTGAGGCAGGGTTGTGAGAAGTAGTCAGCCTCGCTCTTTTTTCTGTGGTCATCAAAGTACAGTGGCGAGAGCAAAGTCAAGATGACTGGCAATGGCTCAGGGTGCAATGGATGACCTTGGTGTCTTTGATATCTAACCAAGCTCTAAGCGATGCACTGTCCCTGCTTCTGTCACCTTCATGGCTTTTGGAACAGACTGTTCTCATCCACCTATTCTGATAGAGTAAGTCCTCACATGCTTGGGGTAGACACTCCCCTAACTAACTAATGGGCTTGAGGCCCATCAATTACCCTTAACCTGATTAAGCCTTTTTGCTGAAATGGTTTACTGGTGTGTTGCCTCTGCACATGCTATAGGTTCTTGGTGCCATAGGTGAGTGACCTGCTGGTCAACAAAGGTATAAAGTAGCCCTGAGTCTTCCCTGAATATTCATATACTTTGCAGTGAACACTACTTGACTATTGAAAGCTGTTTGATTTTCCAAGTGAAAGCCAGTCCAATTTCTTCCCCAATTCTAGATAGAACTTTTCAATTATTGGCTTTTCTCCAAGATACATGTATACGCACTCTTGTATGCGCGTGTGTCTCTGTATTTGATAAAGGGTAAGTATTAAGGTCAAAACAACTGGTTTTAAGACTTGCTTATGAAATATAATAGTTAAATGATAATGGGGTAGTTGCTTACTTTTCAGGGGCTAAGGCATCTGTCCAAGACAATGTTACCCAGTTGTCAGTTTACATGTGTTTAGGGAGTTCTCTAAACCAATAAAATCATAGACCAACATCAAAATGTATATATTTTCTTAATCCTTGTGATTTTTGAACTCTTGAACTCATCAGTGCTATACACACTGATGATCAGTCTCTTCTCCTTGATAGTCTTTTCTCTGTGGATTTTCCATGACACTACTTTTTCTAGTTCTTCTTCCTGTCTAACCACTCGTCAGTGTTTTTGTTTGTTTGTTTGTTTTTTTGTTGTTTGTTTTTGATGGAAAATTTTCCAGGTCTATGGTGTGAGTGTTCCAGAGGCTTGATCCTGGGTGCTTTTTTTCTTCCACTATATTACTTCCTTTGGTAATCATATCAAATCCCATGGATTCAATTATTACCTCTATCCTGATGATTCTCCAATCTCTCTCTTTCTCTCCCTTCCTTTCTCTCTCTGTATATATATGTGTGTGTGTATATATATATATATATATGCATATATAAACACACATATGTATATACACACATATAATGTATATTTGTATATGTGTGTTCATATATATATATACACATACGTGTACGTACATACATACATACCATATGTACATATGGAAGCTATTATTATTATTATGGGGGTTAAGAAAGACATCCCATAGATGGAATTGTAGACAAGACTAGACGAAGGGACCTGAAGGAAGCCATGGAAGCCAAGAGGCGTATACAAAGAGTGACAGCCTTCTAGTCATAGGCAACAGCAAGTAAGGGTGTCAAGAATTGGGAGCTAGAGTGTCTTGTGCAAGGAATATCAAGGAAACCAAAGTTACTGGATCACAGAGCATTTTGTGAGGTTGGGAGGCAGAGATTAATTTGGAGCATGAGTAAAAACAGAGGAGGGTATCAGAATGTGAAGGACTTTAAAAACAAGAGGAATCTATCTATCTATCTATCTATCTATCTATCTATGTCTATGTGTGTGTGTGTGTGTGTGTGTGTGTGTGTGTGTATGGGAAGAAGACATAAAAGCTATGTATATATATATATTATATATATAAAGACACACATATGTATATATCTACATAATGCATATATACATACATAGAGAGATATACATATACATAATATGCACATACATATATACATGGATATATGTGTCAGTGCATATATGCATATATTAATATGCATAGAGACATACATGTATGCATGTCAGTGGTTGTATTTATCAATACCTCTTTCTATCCAGACAAACGCTTTCACAGGTTTTGGCCCTCCTGACATTTTAAAACTTAATATCCTGTTTACACTTTATTGTCTTTGAGATTTGCTTGACACTTATAGAATTTAAGTGACTTGTCCATTGTAATACAATTAGACAAGTGGCCAACATGAGATTGGGAACCAGGTCTTTTTGACTCTTACTTCCTAACTCTATCCACTATGCCATAGTGTCTGGATGTTTAAATGTTAATGAAACTTATGGTCTCTTCTTCCAGCTATATGTCTTAGTATGGACAATATAAGTTTTGCATCCACTTTGTCTTTGCAGTGTTAATAGTTAGATTGATCTCTTTTGTGTTACTATGGCTTTGAATATTTTTGTAGTGTCCTCAATGCAAAAAGCATCGTGTCATTTACAAATGATGTGGCCTCTGCAAAGGTCATAAAGGACAACAAACTCATATTTTCAGATAAACATAATAAATAAGGGCAACAAATCCAGGACATTATTTTCTGTTTCCAAGAAGTTTATTTTTCATAACTGGTTGTTTCTGTCAGCAGTCTTCAGAACATTTTAAAGCATTAAAGCATCATTAGATCATATGATAAAGAGTTCTCATTCTACTTTTGTCTGTGTTGTCTTTAGAGAAATTTGATAAATGCAGAGCAAACACAATTACTGAATTGGACATCATGGACCACCCTCATCATATTTCTTTTGCTTAATTTGGTGCACATAGTGCTTTATTGGATGCTTCAAATCTAAGTGAAGCAATGAGAAGTCACTGTATGTTTTGCCCATTTCCAATCACACACATGTATGTATTTCTTGGGTACTTTAGCTGTTACATGGGTGGTACTTTATGAGGTTGTTTGCCTCAATGTTTTGATATATTTACTATTCTATCCCTTTGAGAGAGTCTGGCAGAGGCTGAGAAAAATCTGATAAAATGGAGGTACTACTCATTATGCAACAGGCTCTGGAAAGAACAGAATGATTCTGGAATCCATCACTCTGATAGAACTTCAGCCTACTTAGGGAATAATGATGGGCTTAATTTACAGAACTTCTATTAGATTGTCCATAGGCCATGTTCATTGCAGAAGAAATGTGGAAATGTCATATTAGAATTGATTTTTCATGTTTAACTCAAACAAGGTCCAAAACATAAGAGTAGGGAAGGCAGAAGGATAGTAGATTCCTTGAATGGAGTTGGGAAAAGACTCTTAGTAACATACCTTTTAAAAAAGGAAGGCAAATCTTCCCCTTTGTTTATATTTGCCTCTCTGTTGTTGTAATTGATGACGATGATGACGATGATGACGATGATGATGATGGTAAGATAGGAAACTTGGTATCTCTTTATATACACTGTTCTGAGAGACCATATGATTTAATTGTTTTAATAGGACTATCTAAACTAACACCTTGACATAGAACCACTGACTCATTGGGAGAGACCAGTGGCCTAGTGGATAGAATGTTGCTTTTGGATTAAAGAAGGCCTAGGTTTAAATCCTATTACATACACACACACACACACACACACACACACACACACACACGTACATGTGTGTATATGTATGTATATGTATATCTATGTATGTATGTGTGTATATATATATATATATATCTGTGATTACAGAAATAATTTTTCAGCCTCTTTGTAAGAAAATCATGAGAATTTACCACTCACATCTTAGAAATGTTCTGAATGTCAGACTTTGAACAATTAAAGCCTTGCATCAGGAGTTCTTAACCTGGAGTCTACGTATCCCTTTGGATTTCATGGATAGAGTTTCTGAGTGTGTGAACTTCCATAGGAAAAAAAAACATTATTCCTAGTAATCTCAACCTGAAATTTAGCAATTCCTTCCATTATTAAAAATATTTTCCTAAGAAGGGATCCAGAAGTTTCACCAGATTCTCAAGGGAGACATAAAAAGTTTAGAACTCTTTCTTTAAAGATGAGAGAAACTATTATTTTCTATCATGGTAAGAAGCAATTATTAAATTAAGTTTAAGATTTTTTTTCCTTTTATTTCCTAATTCATGGACCAGCCCCTGTATGCCAGTCACTTGGTCTCTGAAGGACGTTGCTGATAGACTAGGTTGCCCAAGTCTTTTGAAATGTTGAGTGGGACTCCAGCCAAGTAGAAGATCTTACTTCTGTTTAGAGTGTAAACAGAATCTAATCTCCAGGAATTCTTGCCTTTAGAAAATAAGCCCATGTCATTTTACCCCTCCACTGGAGTTTAGAGTAACCCAGTTTATGAAGGAGAAAACCAACCGAATGGTCTGGGTAGACATGAATTCCTCTGTTGGGATTGCTGGAGGCAGCTGAGTCTCATGATCAAGATATGCTATGAAGCAGGAGGAGTTGAAGACTTTTAACCCTCATTAATATGTCTACACTCTCATTAATTCTTCACCAATCAGGGTTGATCTTCACTTATCAAGGGCACCTCCTTTTCAAAGGTATTTAAGTATTTAGTGACCACCATGGTTTTGTCTTTGGTTACCAAGAGAAAACCCTGGGCAACAATTTATTGGTTATTTGCTCGCCTAATTAGTAAATTGATCATTAATTACCCAGAAACTCTGTCTTGTGCTTTTCATTCAACTCAAAGATAATATATTATTAGTGATTATAGAGGTCATCATCCTAATTCCTACACACACACACACACACACACACAACACACACACACACACACACACACAAAGTGGTTATTTTTCACGTTGGTTGGAATACTCCCTGTGGTGGGGAAGGAATTACATCATAGTCCATTCTAAATATTAAGTTATTTCTTTTTCTTGCCCCAAATCTTCTTCCAATAATTCCTGCCTACTGATCATATTTTGGTTTACTAGGATGGACAAACTAGGGTAATCCCTCTTTGATGTGACAGCCTTCCAGCCAGCTGAAAAGAATGATAATTCCCCTTTAACATTTTCTTTTCTCTGAGTAAGTCACTTCTCACTTCATCAAGGACACTTCTTGGTGCTTTGAGGTCTCTTCTCTGCCCCACATGCTGATTTTAGCGTGTGCTTCAGTTTCTCAGTGCCCTTTTGCTCCCTATGTGACTATAAGTCACTTGAATTTGCAAAGCCTCAGGTTCCTTATTTATAGAATGGGGGAGTTTCATTAAATGGCCAAACACTGACTTGCACATGACAGATGGAATGGAACGCATAGCATCGTTAAGAACATTTCATCAGTAAAAGGAAAGTTGGGTTGGCTGTGTAGAAAAAGCAAGAGTTAATTGATAGACTATCTGAGTCATGAAGCAATGTCCTTAAAAAACAAAAAGACTCAGAAGAGAGCCTCCCTCTTGTTGTATCGGGAGGATTCATAGGACTTGAACAAGAATTGCCCAGAATAAGAAAGGGAGTCACTAATATTTAAATACTTCAGTAAGGAAGATAATTGACAGTTGTGAACTTTGCTATTTTAGAAGTATCACTTTTGAGTAGCTAGACTCTGGGAAGTTTGATATACTTTTAAAGTCTATTGTTCACTACTACTTGCATCATCTTCCTGACGTCCTGGTCCTCTTTGACAATAAAGGGAGAACAACAACAACAATTAGGAAATGAATTAGTGGGATGAGTATTGGATTTGGAGAAAAAACCATCTGCATTCTAATCATAACACAAATCTAAGTAAAATCACATCACCTCTCTGAACCTCATTTTTTTCATCTGTAAAATAAGGAATAGTTCATATAATCACTACCTCACAGTGTTGTTATAATAATAATAATATATAATAATAATAATAATAATAATAACAATAAAACCTTATATAAAACTTAATTCAATTATAAAATTATCTGACTTTTATTTCTCAAAATATTTAAAATATAGGTAAGTGCAGATTTCCAAATTGATTTAGATAAGATTATCGCTTTAGGTCAATGATTAATTCTCATATTGAAGAGTCTAAGTAGAAATGATTTTCAATTTTGTATGTTTGTGTCCAAGATTTCTTGGACAAATTCCTTTGTGGTTGACCAGAATATTATGTCTGAATTAATGATGAAGTTACCATTCAACTGTTAGTATAAACTGAGAGGATTCATGGAGAAGTTTTAGCACAAATATTAGACATCTAGTATATATATAGCTAACCAACAGTAACGAGGACAACATACCTATTTCGGCTCTCTTGTACCCCTGGGCTTTCACAAAGGACATTCCATTTTCCCACAATTCTGTAACACATTCCCAATCACTTTTCATACTTGAAAATTCTATAGCTGTCTCTTTATCTTCCTTCCTGTCTTTCTCTTTCTAATTGTTCTCCTTCCTCATTCCTTGACATGTCACTCTCTTATTTTGTTCTTATGTACTATTATTTAATGTGTAATTGCTTGTGTGTGTGTGTGTGTGTGTGTGTGTGTGTGTGTAACAGAATAAAAATGTCAAGATGTAAGCCAGGACAATTAGAATAGTATATAATTTACTCTGATTTCACATTGTATTTGATTTCTTCCTTTAGTTCTCTATATTTTGAGAATTCTTCATTCCACATTTATTTTTTTTTTGAGGGGGAAGAAGGTATTAAGTGGGTGGATGTATGTGTCTAGGCAATTGTTGGGAAGAGTTTGGTCTGTGATGACTTGGTTCCAGTACAACTTTAATTGTCCAATTATCAAGATGTTTTACTTTTTATGCCTTCTAGTATTTCTGATAAATTATGAAGGATATCAAATTACTGATATAGAATATTTGTCCTTTTCCCTTGCATTTCTTTTCATTAATTCTCATGATATTCTGGATCTTTGGTTCTTCCAGATGAATTTTGTTATTTTTTTAGCTCTATAAAAACTTTATTTTTTTTGGTAGTTTGATTAGTATGGCACTGAATAAGTAAATTAATTTAGGTAGAATTGTGATTTTTATTATATTAACTTAGCCTACTAATGAACAACTGATATTTTTCCAATTATTTAGATCTGACTTTATTTGTGAAAAAAAAGTGTTTTGTAATTGTATTCATATAGTTCCTTGGTTTGTCTTGGCAGGTAGACTCCCAAACATTTTATATTGTCTACATTCACTTTAAATGGAATTTCCCTATTTCTTGTTGCTGGGTTTTATTAGTAACATATATAGGGAAATGTTGATGATTTTTGTGGGTTTATTTTATATCCTGCAACTTTGCTCGTTTTTAATTATTTCAAGTAGTTTTTTAGTTGATTCTCTAAGATTTTCTAAGTATACCATCATATCTTCTGCAAAGAGGGATAGCTTTATTTCTTCTTTGACTGCTCTAATTCTTTCAATTTCTTTTTCTCCTCAAATTGTTAAATCTAACATTTCTAGTACAATATTGAATAACATATTGAACAATTGAATGTCCATTGAATAATGGACATCCTTGTTTCACCCCTGATCTTGTTAGAAATGCTTCTAGCTTATCCTCATTACATATAATGCTTCCTGATGGTTTTATATAGATACTACTTTTCATTTTAAGGAAAGCTGCATTTATTCCTATGCTTTCTAGTGTTTTTAATAGCAATGGATACTGTATTTTGTCAAAAGCTTTTTCTGCATCTATTGAGATAATTATATGATTTCTGTTTGTTTTGTTACTTATATGGTCAATTAGGCTGATAGTTTTCTTAATATTGAACCAGCCCTGCATTTCTGGTATAAATGCCACCTGGTAGTGGTGTATTATGTTCATAAGTTGCTGAAATCTTCTTGCTTATTTAAAATTTTTGCAGTTATATTCTTTAGGGAAAATTGGTCTACAATTTTCTTTCCCTGCTTTGTATCTTCCTAGTTTATTTATATTATGTTCGTATCATACTTGTATCATAAATATTTGTACTTATGATATAAATGGGTATCATAAATACATATTTGTATCTAAAAAGAATTCGACAGGACTGCTTCTTTTCATTGAATCTATTTTTGCTTTTGCTTTCTATGAGATCAGTACTGCCACCCCTATTTTATTTTTACTTCAGCTGAAGCACAATATATTATTCTCTAGCCTTTAACTTTACTCTGTGTATATTTCTCTGCTTCAGATATGTTTCTTGTAAACAAAATATTATAAGATTATATTTTTTAATTCCCTCTGTTATCCACTTCCATCTTATGGGAGAGTTTATCCCATTCTTGTTCAGAGTTATGATTACTGTGTCTTTCTCTCCATCCTATCTCCCCCATCCCGTTTATGCTTTTCCCTTTCCTTTCTCCCTTTTCCTCCTCACCAGTGTTTTGCTTCTGACCACCACATCTCTCAATCTGCCCTCCCTTCTATTAGCCCCCTTCTGCTTTCTTTCCCTTTCCCCTACTAATTCTTCCCTCCCTTCTGCTGTCCTTCTGTCAACCCCTTCCCTTTCCTTTCCCCTTTCCTCTCCTTCTTCCTATAGGGTAAGATAGATTTAAATACCCAATTGAGTATGTATATTCCTCCCTCTCTGAGCCAAATCTGATGAGAGTAAGTTTCAAACAAAGCTTACCTTCTCCCTTCTTTCTGTCTATTGAAATAGGTCTTTTTTGTCTCTTTATGTAATGTAATTTACCCTATGCTGCCTCCCTCTTCCCTTTTCTCCCAAGTACAATCCTTTTTTTACCCAGTAATTTGTTTTATATCATCACATCAAAGTCAATTTCTAAACACATCCTCTAGGTAAACTCCTTCTAACTGTCCCAACAGAGATACAATTCTCAAAAGTTACAAGTATCATCTTCCCATGTAGCAACTTAAACAGTTTAACCTTACTGAATACCAGAGAAGTCTGATTTTTTTTCCCTTTTTCTTTTATGAGGTGTTTATAGTATGTTATTATAAAATTTGATTTAAGTATTTGGTCATAGGCTCTGTGTCATCTGCCAGCTTTTGCATATCATCTGTGGCTTCTGCAAAACTCCCCCCAAATTCTCATTTAATTTCTTATTCCAACCCACAATATATCAAAACTGCTATGGGAAAGTTAAAATGTGGAAGGGACAACTGTATAATATTTTAAGATTTATAAAACAATTTGAATATGTTAACTTATTTGACCCTCACTACAATACTTTGAGGTAGGTGCTCTTATTATTTTTTTTTACAGATAGGGAAACTGAGACACAGAAAAGCAAAGTGTCTTGGCTGAGGTTATACAGCTAGCAAGCATATGAGGCAAAATTTGAACTCAGGTCTTCCTAACTACACATCCTGTACTCTATCAACAATACCACCTAGCTGCCTAACACATTGTTATGTTAGTAGTATAATTTAAAAAGAGAACAATTTTCCTCTTCATTAAAAAAAATAACTTCATAAAAACTCTTCTAGGAATTCTTATTGTAGGCTCACACCTAGGCTACACTTTTCTTTGAGACTTTGTAGATGTTTTCAAGCCACTGTCTTCTGTTTTTATGTCTTAAGGTTCCCTGTTACCATGTATGATGGAATTTTTCTTGTTTGGTAATTCTTAGGGCTTAAATCTTGACTTCAGGCTCTATTATAGTGCCGGGTTCTGTATACTTCAGGAGGCAGTGGATGTCTGTCCTAAATTTCTGTCATTTTATGCCCTGCTGCTTTCACAGCTTAGTCTGTAAGCCCACAAATTTTCAGTGCTCCCCAAGTGGCATGATCTGCAGAGAATACTCTTCTGATCTGAGCTCTACAAATTCCTGACCAAGGTTTAGATTGTGTGTGGTTGAGTTTCAGTTGACAGGGGATTTAATCTCTGTTAACTTAATGGATAGTTCTGCACAACCATCTGTAGAACTTCTGACTCCCCTTTCATGTAGAATTCCTATCCTAGTTATTCCACTGCAAGCTTAAGCACTAAAGTCTCCATTGTTCCTTGCTTCAGAGCATCTATGATTCTTGAAATTGTTGCTAGCTCAATACACGCTCGACTAATGCTCACTATCACTCATTTCCAACTTGAATCTGTGACCTGAAACTAAGTAATGAGTGATAGAGCTGCCAGACGGCACCTATTCCTATATCCAGTGCTAGTTTAGGGATACCCTGGATTTCCTTCCTGTCTTGATGCCTGCTGCTTCTGTCTCAGCACTCCTGTCCATGGGTGCCGGAATGCACATTGCCACCAGCTTGATCCTGGCCAGTCTCCACCTCCAATGTCTGGAGATATCTCAACTCTTTCCTTAAGCTTCCCTGAGCTGGAAAAGGATTGGCAGTGATTTTTTCCTGACTATCTTGATTAGAATTCAGATTAGTGTATTTTCTGGTATTTTTTGAGGAGGTGTGCTAAGTGGCTAAGCCACATACTCCCTCTCATGCTGCAATATTGACTCCATTACCCGCCCACCCCTACCTTGAGAATAATTTTCCATGTAAAATAACAAGTACTCTAGTGTTCTCATCCTGTTTGGGTATATTCATATATGTGAGCATATATCTTATGTAGTCATATATTTAACTAAGCCATGAGTGAAGAACTGAATCAAACTGTATTTGGTGACCAAAACATCATTGCAAACATTGTCTTGCCTTTTGGTGGTTTATTTAATTATGACTGAATCAATAGCAAGTTAATCTTTATATCCCTGGGACTCCTTGGTATAGATATGTTTTTCTCCTCATTTAATATATTATTTTCTTTTAAGTGCTTGGAGATTTGTGAGGGAAAATGGAGCACATAAATGATTTGCATAGAATAAATACATATTATAATTGAACTCTGGTGGAATCATTTGTATCCTAACATTTGGGTAATGGGTACATGGCATTTTATGTTAAGATATTTGCACTGAAGAAGAAATGGATGGAATACATTTTTAGTAATTCAGGTGCCAATTGGAATCATTTATATTAATAATTAACCTCTTGTCTGGACTAACCACATTCCAGTTTTGGAAAGAAGCGAAGGGCTCAATAATATATCCTGGTATTACTGTTACAATTTATGTATCCAGTTGAGTATGATAGCTTTCTGCTGTTTTTTTTATCCAAATTTCATATTATTTTAGCTGACATCTTGAGACCATTTAGGCAATCACATCTTTCCTCATTGTGTCTACCCAGAGGTGCTTTTTCTGCTCTGGTTTCTTTGCTCCTCAAACTACTACAGTGCTTTTTATTGATATCAAATTATTTTATGCTTTGTTTTGCTCTGACTTCTTTTATTCCCATAACATTTTGACTTTTGTTTTGAATTATTGATTGAAGGTGTCTAGTATTTCTGCTATACTTATGTTTGATGCCATCTAGTTATTGTTGTGATTTTATTGGCTGGATTGAGTGATATGGCATTAAAGTTTACTACTGTGAGGACTGTCTAGATATTTATGTAATCTTGTATTTATTTTCCAAAGGTCATCAAAAGCATTCTCAAGGAGTTTCTGCCACAAAAGGATTTGTCCACTGTCTTAGGATCAATTCTCCATGTTGCCATTTTTTCTGCTATGTGTTTTGGCATGGCAATGGCTGAAGAATCTATTGCGGTGTTCAAGTCTTGTTTTTTTAATTCTCTGATAAATTGTGGAAAATATATTTTTATATGATGGATGTAATAAATGTCAACTTTTAAAAATTATTCTGCTTTGGTATATTTGGTCTGCTAACTGGGTTCATGTCATCAGAAAATCAACAAAAACAGATTTTTCAAAATTGAGGTTTAATTCAAAATCATTGGAATCACTAGATTTGGTTTTGGTCATCGATATTATTCAGTATACCTCCTGAGGTATAACTCTCTTCTCTTTTTCTACTATATTCCAAGATATTCTTTTTGTTTTTGTTTGTTTGTTTGTTTGTTTGTTTAGGCAGTTAGGGTTAAGTGCCCAGGGTCACACAGCTAGTAAGTGTCAAGTCTTTGGTCTGAGGCTGGATTTGAACTCAGATCCTTCTGACTTCAGGGCTTGTACTCTATCCACTTCCCCACCTAGCTGCCCCCAAGGTGTTCCTTAAAACTGAAAAAAAAACATTTGGTGCCACAAGATAGGGGTCTAGATCCTGGAGTTGGCAGTTACTTAAAAGTGGTTTTCAGTGACATCAGATTCTTGTGGTTTTCCCTTTTATTTTAGGTAATTACTTGATTTTTGCTCTTATTCCATCTCATTGGAACTTAGAAATAATATTATTTCATGAAGTTGCCCTGCATTGGTCTAAATACATTTTTAATAACTTGGAACTGAGGATATTGTTGTCAAAAATTAGTATGAAAACCTTAGCTAAGCCCCTAATTTCTTTATGGTTTTGTCACAGGGTAAGCACCTACATGGCGGTCAGAAGGAGAGAAACAAGGAAACTCTCAAGATCTCTCTTAAGAACTTTGGAATTGATTGTGTGACATGGGAGACACTGCCACAGGACCACCCAGCGTGGCATGTCCTCATCAGAGAAGGTGTCGTGTTCTATGAGCAAAGCAGACTTTAAGTAGCTCAAAATAAATGCAAGACTCAAAAATTTAGAGAATGTATCCCAAATATTCACATGGACTTTTTGTATAGTGTATAGTATACTGGAATATATTGAAAACATTTATATTTGAACTTCTTTTCAGGTGGGCTAGTGTGTTCCCAACCTTAGTCCTTGATGTCCTATGCCCTGTGGAATTTTCAGCACTGAGGATATTGGTATTTCAAATTGTTCTCATGTATCTCACTTTTTCTACGCAGATAGAGAACCTGAAAAAGTACTACTCACTACACTCCTCTGTGTCAAGGTAATTGTCATAATGGTTCCTAGTTGGCCTTGCCTACAAGACTGTATAGCTTCAACTCTTCCTTTAATTTTGAGGAACAGTTAAATCACAATGTGCTTGGTGCTAAACTGGAAGTCATCCCAAATGGCCAGTGTTTCAGGGTGCCTGCCAGATCTTCACTGATACCACAATCTTCTTAGTACCTTGAAAATAGCAGGCATTTAACAAGTGTTGAATCAAATTGAATTTGCATATTGTTTAAAAAGCAGTTTACTCATAAACCTATAAAGGAAGAGATTATAAATGGTACTATCATCTAATAAATGTTAAGAAAATGAAACTCAGGGCAGCCAGGTGGCACAGTGGACAGAGCACCAGCCTTGGAGTCAGGAGGAGCTGAGTTCAAGTCTGACCTCATACACTTGACACTAGCTGTGTGACCCTGGACAAGCCACTTAACCCCATTGCCTACCCCCCCAAAAAAAAAAAAGAAAGAAAAAGAAAAGAGAAGAGAAGAAAAGAAAAGAAAATGAAACTCACACAACTTAAGTGGATTTAGCTCGTATCCAGAAACCTGGAAGTATTAGAACATAGAGCCAAGCTCAACAATTTCCAATTCAAAGGCCATCATTCTTTTCAGTGTAAAGAACTGACTGTCACTGAATATCATTTGAGGAAATTTTTGGTAGTACTCTGACACAATGCACCATATGTGTCTTTTCCTTTTTCTTTCTCTTCTCTTTCTTTTTATCCTATGCCTTATTTGTTCTTTCCTCCCAGTACCTTACCTGTCATTAACATCCATCCTTATTATTTGTCCTGCTGATGGTCCTCAGGGGGAAAGAGGTCACTGTTTCCCATTTTAGAGCTACATACATAACCAGTTCAGCAAAGAGCCTTAAGGAGCCTACAGAAGGATTTATGAATCATCAAGTTTGAGAATTGAAAGTGAACTTAGAGGTCATCTAGTGAAAGCCCTCCATTTTTCAAAAGAAGATACTGAGAGCTCAGTGAGCTTTACCCAAGATCACCCAGGGATTCAGTAGCAGGGCTGGACCTAGAATTCCTAACTCTGAAGTTCAGGGACTTTTCCTCCATACCATATAATACACTACATCACAGACAGGAAAAAATGTTGACAGAAGTCTGATGGGAAAGATAATGTCTGTGACAAGAATTGGAATTTACAATGATGACTGGAGATGGGGACAGTGAGATGGAGCATCAGTTTTGTTGTTGTCCAGTGACTTTAGTTTTGCCTGACTTTTCATGACCCCGTTTGGGGTTTTCTTGGCAAAGATACTGGAGTGGCTTTTACCATTTCCTTCTCTGGCTCATTTTACAAATTAGGAACTGAGGCAAACAGGATTAAGTGACTTGCTTAGGGTCACACAGCTAGTAAGTGTCTGAAGCTAGATTTGAAATAAGAGATGATTCTGCTTGACTCTAGACCCAGCACTCTATATGCTGTGCCACCTAACTTACTGCAGTGGTAGTTGCTTTAGGATTAGAACAAAACAAAGGAAAGAAAAGACAAACAACCTGAGCCTAAATCTGAATTCAATTCTTCTGACTCCAAATCTGGTGTTCCCCCCTCACTGCAAATGATACCAGTATGCACATATCTAGAACAGATTCTGTATTGTGAGCACTTTATAGTTACAAAAGATTTCTGTGGATATCACCACAATTGATTTTCATATCAGACAGACTAAAGAGAGGCCAAATATTATTTTGCCACTTTACAGAAAAAGAAACTGGCTCAAAAGAATAAATAGATAATGAATAGGTGGCAACCTGGGGCTGGAAACCAAGTCTTCTGATTCCAAATGCCAGCTCTCTTTCTACTCTACCATCCCCTAAAGAAGCAACACCTTTGAGAAACTAAATCTAATCAATTTGGACAATTTCTATTCTGAACTAAGCTTATTTATGAACACTGTAGTGAATGCACAAAAAAGAAGTAGCTCTGTTTCAGTGAAGGGAAAAACTTACTACAACTAGCTATCTATATGAATTTTGAGTGTATGGAATATTCACGGAAGACTAGTATCTCTGGTGAAAGGGCTTGCTAAGCCCATTTTAGGGTTTCTCACCTTCCTCTGATGTCCACCTGTCTCACCCATGGCTCCAAGAAGCTGTAACAGAGACCACGCCCTGGTAAAATTGTCTTGGCAGACAGGCTAAACCATGTGGAGGGTAACTGACAGGTTTCAAACCTGTTGGGCAGACCAGAACAATTTGTTCCAATGGCCTTGGAAGTGGCTGAATCAAGGACTGTGGAACACTCAGAGCTTGATAAGACATCAAAGACACCAAAGTCATCCACTACATCCTGGATCATTGCCAGTAATCCTGATCTGTGTCTTGCTTCTGGACTTCAATGACTGGAAGAGAGAGTGAGGTTGATCATGTAATTTTGCCTCACTGAAATCAAATTCATGCACAAGTCAAGACATTACTCCATGATGTCATTGGTCTGCTTTGAAAACAAAGGATGAACAACAGCAATATAAGTTTAGTGAAGTAATTTTACCTTTCTGGGCATTCCAATAATGACGATATTAACTCACATTTATATAAAAAATTCATTACAACAACCCCATGGGACTTGTAATATTAATATCCCCCTTTTGAAGAGAAGCAAACTGAGACTCAGAAAGTTGAAGTGTCTTCTTCCAGATCACACCATTAGAAAATACAAGATCCAGGGCTTGAATTCAGATGTCTTGATTCTCAGGCAACCACATGCTTTTCACTCCCCTTTACAGCACTGGAGTAGAACTCAATGAGCATGGTGTAATAAAATCTGTTCTAGATTTGTAACCACACAGTGGAGGTGTAGATTCAGCCCCATACACTTTGAATTCTCTGGTAAAGGGCAATTGATTTAATCTCTCAAACTATGTATTAAATCAGAATGTTGAATTAAATCATATCTCCATAACAATTCAATTCTATTCAAAAAGTTCGAATTCAAATCAATGCATCGAAAAGAACATTTGTGAAGTATCTACTTAGTATTTTCAGAACTCTGTCTTGGAGTAGGGGGGAGTCAAAGATTAGTCAAGACACTGTCACTGCCTTCGTGGAGCTTATTATCTGATGGGGAATACATCCCATTTGTTTATAATTATGACAGAGGATAACACATACAAATATGGTAAGACAGATCAAAAACAAAGTGCTATTTGAATTCTGGGGGAAAATGTTAACAATGGGGGAGCAGAGAATTCAACATAAAAGAGGTGCCATTTTTTTTTTCAGTTTTAAAGAACACTCTGGAGTACAGCAGGAAAGGAGAAGTGAGCAACTGTGGCCAAGTTGTGGTAGAGGGAAATAACAGGCTATGTTTGGGGCACAAAGATTGGCCTTTGGGTCAGTCATTGAGTTTGTAAAAGAGAGTCATATGAGATAAGGCTATAAAGGTAGAGTCATAAATAATTGTGAAATTTTTTGAAGACCAGGCAAAAACATTTGAATTCCACTTGGTAGACAATAAGGAGCCAATTATGTTTTTTAGTACAAGCATCACTTGAACAGATAGTTTGAAGAGATAATTTGAAGGAGAGCTTATTAATAGATCTATGTGAAAACTTAGTCAAGCATGTTTATTTGCATGTAAAAAGATTTGCCCTATTCCCTGTTCCATTTTATATTAAAAACAAAACAAAACAAAAACTTTTGGATGAAAAAATAAAACTCACAAACAAATATGGGAAGGATAGTTAGACAGTGTGAGGTGCCTACTTGTATTCACATGCCTCAAAGAATTGTGCCAGTTCTCATATGTATAAAGGGAAAGTACTGACATGTAGATTGGAATAACATTACCTGTTTAATTCACTGTTCCTAGTCACTGCCAATTCCATATTAAAAATCATCCTTGATTTCCTAACAGCGACTTTCTTGCCTTATTCTCAAGCATCTTCCCTCCACATACTTCTTTTATATAGTGAGGGTTAGGGGTGCCACACCATTGACTCGCAAATCTGCCTAAAATTTGCTGCCCTCCCTTCATACCAAAGAAGAAGTGTGATTTTTTTCTTTTTTTTTTCTTTTTTGGGGTGTTTAAAATATGTTATTATAAAATTTTTGTTGATATTATACAATACTATACACATATTTATGTATTTCTTAGTTTCTAACCATTATCTGTATTGTCTGCTGGCCTTCATGTGTCATCTACAGCTTCCACAAAACTCCCCACAAATTCTCACTGAATTTATTATGGTGACCTGTGACATATTGAAACCACAAGGGGAAAAATCATCATGTGGAAGGGATAACTGTATTCCATTCCCACTGGCACTTTGAAACCGTGGCTTACTTTAGCCTTTGATTTTCTTGAAACATCTTTAAGCACCAGTCTTCAATCCTTCGCAGCAGCCTTCACCTGCCCAACATCTCAGAGCCTTGGCTTTTTTGCTTGTCTTTTGACCCTGCCCAAGCTGCCAGCCCCATGATATTACAGCTGTCCCTCAAATGTTTCAAGGTTCCTTGACCTCTCCAGCTTTGACAGGTGATAAAATAGAAGTTCTTAAAGACTTTGATGACAAGAATGACAACCCAAATGAACACATCCAAAATAAACAGGAATGAATGTAAAATCCTTTAGGTATTTTGATGACTATGCATTTAAGATGAGTAAACAATATGATCTACCTGCTAAAACAAAACAAAAAAAAACATAAATAATAAAACAAAAGAAGTTTAGATGGCAATGATTGAAGCATAGGGTCTATCAAGAAGTAGTTATAATCCAACTGTATCCTCCAGTCTCTAGACCACTTCTGGATCTTATAGGTCTAGTAAAAGCCCTAAATCTTAAGAGAGATATGGGTGAAATAGAGTATGTCCAGAAGAAGACAATTCCATGAACCTATAGTAAAGAATATGATTGACTATAAGGAAGAAAAGATGAAGTACCTTCAGATGATAAAGAAGATAGCTATATAACATAAGGGAATTTTGAGAGCTATTTTGGGCACAGTGCTATGGGATAGAAAAATAATCAAAGGCCACACTGAACCAGGATTAAAAAAAGAACAAGATTCAACTCTCAAAGACTAAAAAAAGCAAGGAATTAGGGGGAAAAGGTCTTGAGAATAGGTCTGCTCAGCAAATTGAAGGGATATTTTTAATATATGCTGTTACGACAAAATTCGCTTAACTCAAGGAGAAGTGAAAACTAGAAAGTTTGTCTTAAATTATATGGCATCACTTGCTTAAATAGCTGTTTTAGTGCCATCTATGGGATTGGATACCCATTAAATTATAAACATAATGATTGCAATTAAACTTGGCTTATGGTAGTAATAGCTCATTTCTGTAGCACCTTAATGTTTATAAAATCCTACTAACTCGGAAATCCTCTTAAACACTATTCAGATAATTGGACAGTACAGTAATAGCCAGTGCTAAAAATGATAACACACACACACACACACACACACACACAAACATACATATGGATAGAGTGCTGGGCCTAGAGTCAGGAAGACCCAAGTTCAAATCCAACCTCAGACACTTACTAGCCATGTGAACCTGGGCAATCCACTTACCTTTGTTTGCCTCAGTTTTCTCATCTATAAAATGAACTGGAGAAGGAAATGACAAAGCACTCCAGCATCTTTGCCAAGAAAACCTCCAAAAAAGGGTCACAAAGAGTCAGACATGAATGAAAACCACTAAACAACAAGGTTCTTCAGGGCTTTTTAACTCATCAAAGTCAGAATCAAATAAGATAAATACTATTCCCTCAAAGGTGATAAAATGACTAACCTTATTCCGGAATCTCAGACTCCCATATTATCCAATTTATTCATTACAGAGATGAGGACAGTGCAGTACAGAATGATAAAGCAACCTCCCTAATATCACATGCCTAGGATTAGGTAGATCTGTGACATATTTTTCTGATTCTAGGATTAGGACTCTTTTCAGCAATTCATTCTATTTCCCCTGAGATCTTTCCACAGTCTTCACCTTCCCTGTACTTGTTGGAGCTTTTTCTACCCTTCTTGTAGCTGTAGTCTCCTTAATTGGCTTCTCAGACACCACATTCTTTTAATTCTCTTATCTGGCTAGTCATCCCCTTCCCTTTCTTTTTCTACTTTTCTTTTCTCTTCCTTTCCTTTTCTTCCCCTTCCTCTTTCCTTATTTTCTTTTCCCATCTCTACTTCTCCTTTCTCTTTCCTTCCCTTTCTATGATTTCATGCTTCTGAACTTCAGACATTTGTTTCAATGGATATTAATTTATACAGAGACCTCCCATTTCATTTATGTAGAGAAATGCCTTATCAGGAACCTCTATACATCAATGCAAATTGGCAACTGTTCTATTACTGTTTTATGTACTTAGAGTATTGTCTTATTTGCTGAGAGTGTAAATGACTTGCTAAGGGTCATGTAGTCAATGCTTTCCAGGGTTTAAAAATCAGTCTTCTTTATAGGTTTTGTGTCATATTACCTCCCACATCATGGAACACATGATAAACTTTATCAGATATTTAAAACACTTTGACATGGAAAAGATAATAGATGTATTATATTTTCCCCACTATGGACTGTCTTTTAAAGCCATGAGTTCACCATCATTGACACTGTTCAAGCAAAAACTAGATATGATGTGTCATAGGAGTAGGTAGGAAAAAAAACTGAATATTTGAGAGGCTGGACAAATTGACCACAAATGTTTCTTTGAAATAAGAGATTTAAAATTTTATTAAAAAGAGATTAACATGCTGAGCTCTGCAATCTCACTGAGAGCTTGTTATAAGAACAACAACTCATATTTATCGATTATTTTATTATTGACATAGTGCTTTACTCACTACAACCCTGTGAGGAAGACAATACAGGTATTATGCATCCCATTTCCATCTGGGGAAATAGTTTGAGAGGTTAATGTCTTGTTTAGGATTAGATAAGTGGTTGTTATCAAGGTAGAATTCAAACCCATGTCTTCTTTCTCCATGTTCAGCGTCTGTCCATTTCAGTAGGATGGTGGTGAGTCAAATCCAAGCAGGTAGCAGAAAATGAGGACTTCTTGGGCTTCTAAGTCCTCTTTAAATGGAGGTTTGGGGAGGAGGATTTTGCTTTACCCTAACCAGCCCACCAATCAGAGGGGCAGAGGCAAGTGAGTGTTCACCGATAAGGTGTGAATACCAAAGTTAATGTAGTCTATATGATGATGAGTTTCTCGGTAATGAAATTTTCTGCAGGGGAGCATAATGCTGGTGGAGTTGAATTCAAGGAGTACATATGATGGGAAATAAGGATTTGACTGGACTTTTGATATCTCTTTAAATATATCTTTGTTAGGAGTGTTTTGATCCTTCTTCTGGGCATTGAATCAGAGCAAGAATTCAAACCCAGGTCCTTTAATTCAGTTCCAGCACAATAATTAGGAGACTTTGGTTTGAATTTTGCCTCATATACTTGATAACTACAAGACCGTGGGCATCAGTTAACCTCTTTGACCTTTAGTTTCCCCAACTATAAAATTGTGTTTATATTTTCAGTACCTGCCTCCCCAGGTGTTGAAAGGGAAATGATGCCCCAACCACAAAGCACTACCTACATCTAAGTTATTGAAAAACCTAAAACAAATAAAAAGAACCACTAATCAACAGTATGAGAATGTCAGTTATTTGTCAATATCGTAGCTATGTAGTTAAGACTAAGTCATAGAAGAGATATTTTAAACAAAAATAATCAAGTTTTACAGATAGCGTATTGATTTGAAAATAGGCTATCTCTGAAAAGGTTGGTCACCCGGTCATTACTTGTGATCCTAAAATCAGGTGTCTTTAAAAAAAATGTATGAATATATAAATACATGTTAATATATATATGTATGTGTATACATAAGTCATTTGTCTACATGTATTATGTATAATAATAAATGGATATTCACCTTAAACAAAGTTTCTTTTCCAATGTAAATCAGCAACTATGTTGCAACTTGTTTGGATTGTTGCCTGGGGCATTGAAAGTTTAAGTGACTCGCCCAGGACCATGCTGATGGTCCTATATTTTCCTGACTTTAAATCTAGATTCCCATCCTCTACACCATATTCATTTATTCTTTGTGTCTTTCCCTCTCCTTTTCAGTCTCTTTATCTGTTTTTCTCTTTGCATGCCCCTACACATCATCCACCCACATGCATTTATAGTGAATAATGATACAAAGTTAAAATATTAAGCTTTTTTTATCCTTTTATTTTTACTTTTATTTCAATTCAAACAAATTATTCATTTTTCTTATCATTATTGTCTTTATCATTTTATCATTTTCATGCAACCTTTCTCAGCTAGGTAATCAGCTCATCATTAGGGGATATAGGATAGCACTTAACATCTCTGAAGCTTGAGTTTTGTAATACTCACGTTATTTCTTTCACAAGGTTGCTGTAAGGAAAGCAATTGATAAATTTTAAACATTTGAAAAAATGGGAGTTCTCAGCATTTTGTCATCATCCCACTTACACAAATTAGACATAGAAAGAAGGGTGGTTCCTATTTTGAACTACAAAATAAGAAAGATGGTAACAGAAACCTTTATTTCACACTTCATAGTTTGCAATATACTTTTCATTCATTATGCCCATTTTGCAAATGGGAAAACTGAGACTCAGATAAGAAATATCTAAAAAACTGCTAAGCCAGTACTTCAGACATGAATATTGACCTCTTCAATGGAAATAGAACATTACTTTGTTTAGAATTTAACAGAAAGCATATGTTTATTAAGGGTAAGCTATGACAAAAGTACTTTGTTAGTGCTAGGAGAGATATGAAGGGGAAGGGAACACACATTTATTAAGCACCTACTTTGTATCAAGCCCTGTGTTAAGCACTTTACTATTATTGTCTCATTTGATACACACACACACACACACACAACACTGTAAGGTAGGTACTACTGTTATCTCCATCGTACATTTGAGGAATCTGAGGCAGACAGTTTAATGATTTGCCCAGAGTCACACAACTAGTAAGTGTCTGAATTCAGATCTGAACTTAGGTCTTACTGACTCGAGGCCCAAACAACATTCTGTCCACTATGCCCCTTAGCTTCCTTGATTATGAGAATACTACCGACAAGAGAGAGCTAAATTTTAGGTAGAATACCTACCAAAGTTTCATAATATTCTTGTAGACAAGTTAGAGAGAGGTAGAAAGGTGACAGCAGTCTTACAAAGATTCTGGACTTGAGGGACAAAATCTAAAGTCTTGACATCAATAGTTTTTGCCAGCTTGAAGGGAGCTCAGTTATGGAGTACGCAAGGATCTTTCCCTGGGTTCCACGTACACATAACATTATTTAAAAATTCAGTGTGTTGAAGAAAGTCATAGGTAGCATGTTTGTCAAATGTGTAAATGACATGAATCTGGGAGGGGATAGCTAACAAGGCAGTAAGAATTCAAAAACATTTTGACAATCAGGGCCAGATTTCAAAGAAATACAACTTAGTAAGGATAATTATGAAGTCACTCAAACACATTCTAAAGAAACAAACAAATCAAAGGAAAAGAAGAAAAAAATCACAAATGGAAGATGGAATAGACAAAATTATACAATAGTTTGTGTGGAAAAAGATCTGAGGCTTTCAATGGATGGCTAGCTGTGTGTGGCATTTGAAGGTCCCTTCTTCCTCTCTATTTCTGTGATTCTATAGCACCAATAGGAAGCTAAAGCTTACTTATCTTCTACTCTAACCTTTTCAATTTACAGATAAATAACTCAACATTCAGAAAAAGAAACTGACATGCCTATGGTCATTCAATTATAATTCAACTATGATTCTAGTACAAATAAAAATGGTCCCTGTCTTCTTCTATAGCTTCCTACCTGGAAGTGGTGTTATATGATATATGTGTGATATTGTACTTTATGCATACATTAGGGAGGTTTGAATAAAACAATATTCAATATGTGGTGTCCTAAGAGTTGTACCTCATCAGATTGAGGAATGTAAATCTTCATAGAGGATGGAAACACTTGAAGTGGACTTCAAATGATAGAAGAAAGCTAACAGGCAAAGGAGGAAAGACAGGACAGGGATAGAGAATATCATAAGCAAAGGAATGCAATTGGCAGTGCACTGATAATTTGGGTTACAAAGCCTAGCTCAGTTTTGCTAGAGTATAGCAAACATAGAGAATAATTTGAGATAAGGATGCAAAGAGAAGATGGCAGCTGGTCCTTGTATCCTGGTTCGAAACAAACAAGCAATGACATTATTTTAGTCACATCCAAACTTTTCTTAACATTGTGAACGTTTGTGCCATATGGGAAAAGATCGCAAGTCATATAATCATAGGTGCTAAATAAAACAGTGAACCAATGCCAGCTGAAAGGATAACACCTGACTTGCCAAGCAGTGCCTAACATAATCCTACCAGAAAACACAAAAGCTAAGACAGCCAATATAAGCCATTTTAGAGACTAGGTCTAGGAGCAAATACGAGTCACTGTCACACACTCCTAAATAGATTCACATTCTGTGTTTTAATCAATCACCTGGGAGACAGTAGTTTCAAATTCCTTGTAACAGCGGAATGATAAGTAGGAAGAGCAGGACATAACCTGGAAGCCTGGTGGCCAATTACTGTAAAAAAAAAAAATGAGACAGAATCTACAGGCCTGTGCGGCCATTGACATTCCAATGGGCCAGATTGTGAGAACACAACTAGCAATCTTCCCAGTGTGTGTCCATGGCCACCTTCTATCTTAGTGTTTGCCTGACAGGTCCCTTTCTTTTCTGAAGCAGATTGAAACACTGTTTACATCTTCAGTGCTGTAATTCTGCCTAACAAATACCCTAAATGGGCTCTTGTGGCTACTCTACTGACTCCATTTAGGTGCTTTAATGAGAAATCCTAGAATTTGAGCCCTCAGTGGTTTGGAATTTAGGTAGAGCAAATTCCTCCTCAGGTACAGGTGAACTACATGACTTTTGAAATTCTACTTATAGCTGAGATTCCATGATTATGTGATCTCTCTGTTGGTCATTTCTACATCATTGCCTTTGCCATTTTTTCCCACCTGTAATGTTATTGTCCTTCATTGTTCACCTCCACACTTATTCCTCTCTGCTTAGCTATGAAAACTAGCCTGTTCATTGGTCTCTCTGCCTCAAGTCTCTCCCTATTTTAGACCATCTTCCATTCAGTTGTCAAATTGATTTGTTATCCCCTATTCAATCAACTCCAGTCACTCTCTCTATTGCCTACAGGATTAAATGTAAGTGCCTCTTTGGCTTTTGGAGCCTTCCATAACCTGCGCCGTTTTTTTTTCCCACAACTTATACTCTGCCCCGACCAAATACTCTGGAATCCAGTAACACTACCCCCTTTCCTGTTCCTTAAACTAGGTACTCTTGTCTCCTGACTCTGCACATTACTGCTTGCTATCCATTATTCCTAGAACTCTCTCCCTCCTTATGTCTACTTCCCAGAATTCCTGGATCTTTTCCAGTCATAGCTAAAGCCCTACCTTCTGTTAGAAGTCTTTCTTTTTTTGTAAATTCCCCTTAATGTTACAGCCTTCTCTATATTGCCTATATTTAATTTATCTGGCATAAATCTTGTCTGTAAATAGTTATTTGTGTGTTGTTTTCCCTAGTTAGACTGTAAACTCCTTGGGAATAAGGATTGTCTTTTGCCTTGCTTTGTCTCCTGCGAACTTACCATAATGTCTGTCAGATGGTAAGCACTTAATAAACATTAGTTGACTAACTAAGTAATTTTATCTTTCCAAGATTTTCATTTATGAGATAATCAGGGTATTAATTCAGATAAACAAGCATTTATTAAACACCTTCTATGAATCAAGCCACATGTTAAGTGATATCTAATTCATGAGATCCTGAGAATTTCATCACCCCAACTCTAAACCAGAGATTGGGAATTGAAAAGATTCAAACAAGTGTTAGTGAGGTTTCTGATCCACTTGGTGATTAACCTAGATTGAATTTCTTTAGGAAAAGAAGCAACATGACATAGCCTAGTAGATAAAGCTTTGGACTTGGAGTCATAGGACCTAGAAACAGAGGAAGTGTTGGACTTAATTTAATCTAAGCCATTCATTTTCTAGTCTAATAAATTGAGGTCCATGAAGGGTAATTAATTTGCTCAAGGTTATACAGGTAGGCTACATAATACAGTGCCAAACAAACTGGCTTTGGAGCTTGTATTCCCATTCCAGCTCTGTTTCTTGGCACCTGTGTCAACTTGGATAAGTCAACTCCCCCTCTCTGGGCTTTAATTTTCCTTTTCTTTGTTAAATGAGGAGATTAGATTATATTGTCTCAGATTTCTTATTGCCTTTAATCTATGATTTCCATCAGAAGAGATTCAATGTGAATGTAAGTTCTTTGCTTCAAAGTCATCACTATTTCTACTACATAATTCTGCCAACTCTATATTATTATTACTGAATATACTCAAGTTCATTATGAAAATTAAAAAATAGAGATTTGCTTATTTTAAACAAGAAAAATTGAGAGCATGCAAGATGAAAACTTAGTTTCCTTTTTCATTTCCATGTGCTGAATGTTCTCAATGTATGTGGTGTCATTAGGAAGGAGTAGATGAAAAAATGCACATACAGTCTCTTGAGGGAAAACTACTAATTGCTGTTAAAAGAGTAGCTATTAGGAAGCATAAATCATCTTTACTCATATTTGTGACTGCTATTTCTCATTTGGGAAATAATAATTAAAGGAGGTGCTGAGGATTATTATAAAAAGGAGTGGGAGAAGGAGAAAAGGGTGAGGTGACTTGGGAATTGTGAATCTCATAAAAGTACTGCCAAAAGTGACTAAGGCATCTGAGCTTAATCAAGAAGTGCATACTGTCTTGACTTCCTTTAACCCTTCAAAGTTTACAGAGAATTTGTGAGATACAGTACAAGTATCACAAATGTACATTTGTGGGCCTCTGTTTCATGGTCTACAAAATGAAGTCACGGAGCCAGATGGTTTTCAAAGGTCCCTTCTTACACTAAATCAGTAATTTTTGGGTCTATTTTTCCCTAGAGGAAAAGTAGGCCCAGAAAGGTAGGGTAATTTTCTTGTGGTAAAATAGTAAGTGTAAGTGCCCGGATTCAAACCTAGCTCCTCTGATTAGTCCAATTTTTTTTTTAATATTGCACTTTGAAAGCATGTGAAGCATTTGAAATTGATCAACCAGTCAGTGTTTATTGAATGTATATTATGTTCTTGTTGAAGATGAATAAAACTAGTTCTGTGTAGCTCCAGAGGACACAACTAGCAGTAAAGAAACAATCAGTCAGTTACTTACGTACCTACTATGTGTCAAGTACTGTGGCTACAAACAGAAAGACTGAAAATAAGTAGTTGACATTTGAATGAGAGAGAGACACTATAGACATAAATCCATACAGCATAAATATAACCTTAATATATACAAATCCAGACAAAGTATATAGCAGTCTATGAGGGAGGACAGGAACAGTTGGCAGTCATCAAGAAATGCTTTATATGGAATATGCATCTTATGAGAAGAGAGAGACTCTATAAGGTGAGGCAGTGAGGATATGCATTCCAGGTACAGGGGATAGCCCATGCAAAGGTACTAAGATGGGAGAGTGAGGTAGGTTTTAATATAAGCAAGAGTTCTGTAATAGAAGAGTCTAACACAAAGACTACTGGACTGGAATTCAGGAGACCTGGGTTCCTCTCCTAGCTCTACGTGTTATTACATGTAACTAATCACTTTACATTTCTTAATGAGATTTTACTTTCTTATATGAGAAATGGAAATAGTAATGCTTGTACAACCAAAACAGGGATGTTCTGACAATCAGATTATGCACCATATGAAAGGCTTTGTAAAATATACATCTTTGTCAAAAAGATATTGACTGAACTTTTGTTTGTTTGTTTGTTTTGGTGAGGCAATTGGGGTTAAGTGATGTGCCTAGGGTCACATAGATAGTAAGGTTCAGTTGTTTGAGGCCAGATTTGAACTCAAGTTCTCCTGACTCCAGGGCTGGTGCTGTATCCCCTGAGCCACCTACCTGACCCCAAACTTTTGAAAAATCACCCATGCTGCATGAATATTGTATATTAGTGTAAAAAAGTCAAATCTAAACTCTTGGAGGGCATGGATTATTTTTCATTTTTGATATTGCATTCCCTAGATTGAACATGGTTCTTAATACATTGTGGGATCTTAATAATTACTTGTTGAATTGATTTGGAGTTGGGAGAAATCATATGCTGTTCCTGGGTAAGACCTTTGGAAAATAGGCAATTTCCATAACTTCTCTAAGTCTCTATAAAATGGGAATAATACACTATATATTAGATTGAGGTCAGTTAAAAATGATTTCTTCCACAGTTGAATGGAGACAATATGGTGGAGTGAAAGCAGTGACTTGCTTGAGCTCTCCCTCAAACCCCTCCAAATACCTGTAAAAATGACTCTAAACAAATTCTAGAGCAACAGAACCCACAAGAAAGAGTGAAACAAATTTCCAACCCTAGGCAAGTAACTTGGAAGGTCAACAGGAAAGGTCTGTTGCACCAGGTTGGGAGAGAAGTACAGTTCAGCATGGGCTGCCAACAGAGATGGGGCCCTAGCAAACCCAGAGCAGGCCTCAGGGGACTATATCATGGGCAGCTGCATGGTTTCTAGACTTCGCAACCCATAAATGCCAAAAATAACTTAAAAGGTCAGTGGGAAAAGTCTGTCAAACATGAATGAGAGAGGAGTGTGGTCCAGCCCCAGCCCTGGAGCCACCCTGGGCCTGTGGAGGCAGCAAATGCTTTTGGAACTCTAGGGCCACAGATGGTGGGGGGAATGAGTCGCTGATCAGAGGGGGATTGCAGAGATCTCTTTACTGGTGCTGTAGCAGAATTCTCTTGTTTGGCCCATGCTTGGATCTTGGTCACAATCTTGGATAGCTGGGCTGGGGTGAAGAGAACTGCTGGTGTGGGGGAGCTTGTGGCAGCTGGGAAGAAGGAATCCTCCTCACAATTCCAAGGAAGAAAAGAGTGCTTATGGTCAATAACAGACCAGAGCACAGGCCAGCAAATGAGTAAACACCTACCCTTGATGATACCACTTTGGAAGAACTGAAAATTTACATGTCCCTAGAAGTTACCTCTGAAAACAGCTACACAAAACTCCTGAAGCTTGAGACAGCACACCCTACACACTGGAAGCAGAACCCTACCTTAACAAAGAGTTTAAAAATCAAGTAATTGGCTGGTATCATGAGCAAACAGAGGAAAAAAAAACCTCAGACTATAGAATCTTACTTGGTGGTAAAGAAGATCAAAACACACAACCAGAAGAAGATAACAAATTCAAAGCTCCTATATCCAAAGCCTCCAAAAAAATATGAATTGGTCTCAGGCCTTAGAAGAGCTTAAAAAAGATTTTGAAAAGCAAGTAAAAGAAGTAGAGGAAAAATTGGGAAGAGAAATGAGAGTGATGCAAGAAAATCATGAAGAACTAGTCAACAGATTGCTAAAGGAGACCCAAAAAAAATACTTAAAAAATAACAACTTAAAAATTGACTAACCTAAATGGCAAAAGAGGTCTAAAAAGCCAATGAGGAGAAGAATGCTTTAAAAAGAATTGGTCAATTGGAAAAGGACATACAGAAGCTCACTGAAGAAAATAATTCCTTAAAAAGTAGAATGGAGCAAATGTAAGTTAAAGACTCTTTGAGAAATCTAGAAATTATAAAATGAAACCAAAAGAATTTAAAAAAAAAAGAAGACAATGTGAAATATCTCATTGGAAAGACCTGGAAAATAGATCCATAGGAGATAATTTAAAACTTCTTGCACCACCTGAAAGCTGTGATGAAAAAAAATAAAAGCCTATCTTTCAAGAAAATATCAAGGAAAACTACCTTGATATTCTAGAACCAGAGAGCAAACTAGAAGTTGAAATAATCCACCAATCACCTCCTGAAAGAGATCCCAAAAGGAAACTTCTAGGACTGTTACAGCCAAATTCCTTAGTCAACCAGGCCAAGGAGAAAATATTGCAAGCAGCCAGAAAGAAACAATTCAAGTATTGTGGAAACACAATCAGGACAATACAAGTTTAGTAGCTCCTACATTAAGGGATTAGAAGGTTTGGAATATAACAATTTGTAGATCAGAGGAGCTAGCATTAAAACCAAGAATTACCCACCCAGCAAAACTGAATATAATCCTTCAGGAAGAAAAAGTGGATATTCAATTAAATAAAGGACTTTCAAGCATTCTTGATGAAAAGACTAGAGCTGAATAGAAAATCTGACTTTCAAGTAAGAGACTCAAGAGAAGCATGAAAAGGTAAAAAGGAAAGAGAGCTCATAAGGGACTTTTAAAATTTGAGCTGTTTATATTCCTACATGGAAAAAAAAGATATTTGTAACTCATGAGACTCTCTCTCTCTCTCTCTCTCTCTCTCTCTCTCTCTCTCTCTCTCTGAGAGAGAGAGAGAGAGAGAGAGTGACAGAGAGAGACAGAGAGAGACAGAGACAGAGACAGAGAGAGACACAGAGAGAGAGACAGAGACAGAGGGAAAGAGACAGAGACAGAGGGCACAGGCTGAGTTGAATATGAAGGGATGATATCTGAAAAATAAAATTAAGGGTTGAGAGAGGATTGTACTAGGAGAATGAGAAAGGCAGAGGTAGAATGGGGTAAATTTTCTCACATAAAAGAGGCGAGGTAAAACTTTTACAGTGGAGGTGAAATGGGGGAAGATGAGAAGGAATGAGTAAATCTTACTCTCATCAGATTTCACTTAAGGAGAGAATAACATACACACTCAATTGGCTATGGAAATCTATCTTACCCTACAGGAAAGTAGGGGACAAGAGGACAAGAGAGCAGGGGGATTATAAAGGGAGGGCTGATTGGGGGAGGGGGATATCAGAAGCAAACACTTTTGAGGATGGATAGGGTTAAAGCAGAGAGTGAATAAATAGGGGGGATAAGATGGAGGGAAATAATTGTTAGTCTTTCACAACATGTATAATGGAAGTGTTTAGCATGAGTAATGTGTATAATCTGTATCAAATTGCCTACCTTCTCAATGAGGGTGGATGGGCAAGGAAGGAGGGAGAGATTTTGGAACTCAAAGTTTTAAAAATGAATGTTAAAAATTGTTTTTATATTCATGATATACAGGCAACTTGGTATAGAATTCTATCCTGCCCTACAGGAAAATAGAAGGGGAAGGTGACAAGGTAGGGGGGTTGGAGATAGAAGGGAGGGCAGATTGAAAGAAAAGTTATTCAGAATGGATGCTGTTTTGTGGAAGAGGGTGGAGAGAGATGAGGAGAAAATTTGGAACTCAAAGTTTTGTGGAAGTGAATGTTGAAAACTAAAAATAAATTAATAGAAAAACAACTAAAAATTTATTTCTCCCTCCCTATGTCTTATAACACTCCTGTATTTGATTCCTTTTTATGTATTTATCACATTTTAACTTTTGTCACAGTGAACCATGAGCGAATTGTACTCTTTCCTCCTTCTCCTAAATTCACATTCCTTGAAGATAAATTCTAAGAAAAGAATCAGTAAGTACATACACTAACTCAAACATCTATACACAAATACTCTTAACATGAGTACCACACAAGACACACTAGTGTCCTAATATATGGAAGTAAATTTGACATCATAGGCATATCAAGGGAGACTTGGAGTCAGTGCAAATCAGCCTTTAAGAGTTGATTGTTAAATTATCTGTTTGGATATTTATGCTTTGGAAATCACCAAAAGTTACAAATCAGTCCTTGATTTATTATGTTTCTTTTCTTATCAATTAAGAAAGTGTTGGAGAAAATGTTGAGAAAGCAGGTTAAATTTAAAAGTATATTATGCATGCATTTTTCCTGAGATCCAAGTGTTAAACATTTACTAGCACCCCACCCCTTCCATAAGACTTATCACTGGAATGTTGGTGTGGAAGTGATTATTGTTATCACAGTATGCTGTTGTCCTTAGTTTTCAAAGAGGACCAACATGAGCTCAGAATGCTCTACCACAAGTCAGCCACAAATAGTCCATATGAACATTTAGGTTCATCATCTCTACCTCTTAGGGTAGAGATGTCTTTAATTTTTTGCTTCTCACATTTATTGTAACTACTACAATTCTGCTTTCCTCATGGAACATAGCACCTTCTTTAATGTGGGCACACATGCTGAGAGGTCCTTTGCCATTCTCTCTTATGTTACATGATCAACTCCACATTCTTTAGAGATATCTTGAGAGTGTCTTTGTATCACTTCTTCTGACCAGCATTTGAGCATCTTCCTTTTGCAAGTTCTCCATAAAATAGTTTTTTAGGCAAGTGTACATTTGGCATTTGAAAAATGTGGGCTGTATATCAGAGTTAGATTCTCTGCAATAGAATTTGAATGCTTGATGTTGAGCACAAGAAAGGACCTCAGTGTTTGGTACCTCATCATGACAGGTGATCTTCAGGATCTTCCTAAGACAATTCATATGGAAGTAATTCAGTTTCATGGCATGGGACTGGTATACTGTCCAGTTTTCATAGGTATGCAACAGTGGAGTCAACACAATGGCTTTGTAGACTTTCAGTCTGGTAGACAGTCTAATACCTCTTTTCCCCCACACTTCCCTACTATGGAGTACTAGAATAGGGATGAAAATGGGAATGGAGTTCAGTAAATAGATGAAAAGTCCGTGAGTCTTTGATTCTCTTATTTTTTATCAGGTAATGTGTTATTTTTTCTTGGCATACCTAACTTCTATTCTGGCACAATGCTGCAAAATATTTGTATTTATATCTGTATCTACCTATCCCTAGATGAATATGTGTTTAATGGTTATATATGTCAATGAAAGCTATTATTGCTAATTAAAATGTTCTTTATTTGTTAGAATATATTAAACAATTATAACATTGATATTACATTTCAATTTATTAACAATGATTAGAGCTGTCAAAATTGGATGATATGCTTCACCAGATAGTGATCTCCACCACTCAAGGAAAAAATTAACTTTGGGTGTCCTTCAAGGCTCTGTCCTGATTCTTCTTCTCTTCTCCTCCTATATTATCTCACTTGTTGATCTTATCAGCTCATGTGAGTTAAATTATTATTTCCTTGAAGACGATTAATTCTCAGATGAATATATCCAGTCTTAATCCCTTAATTTAGTTACCACATCCCTAACTGCCTCTGAACATCTTAAGTTATATGTCTCATAAGCATCTTAAATTCTACCCATCCAAAATAGAATTTATTATCTGTTTCCCCTTAAAAAAAGATAAAACCCTCCCTTTTTCAACTTTTCTATTTCTACAACTTAAGCATTCCACCACCCTTTCAAATACCTACACTTTTATCCTTGGTATCATCCTCAATTGCTCACTCACACCTACCCTTCTGAGACAATATATTATCAAATCTTGTTTCTAACTTCATACCATCTCTCTCACATGTCCTAAATTCTTTCAAGACAACTGAAATCCAGCCTTCTCCAGGAAGCTGTTTCCTGCCTCAGATGAAGGAAGAGTGAAAAAGGAGGGGTAGGCATGGAATTGGCATAAATTTAGCCTACATTAATGAATGAAAAATAATTTATTAAGCACTTACAATATGTTATCCAAGAACGAAAATGCTGCTGCCCTCAAGGAACTTATATTTTAAATGGAGGAATCAACTCACATAGGGAGGTAGTCACCAAAGAGGGGCATTTGAACTTGAAAGGTACAAGGTTGATGAGTAGGACCATAAGGCAGTAGATAGACAAGACTTAATCCAGAAACAATGGCAGACTTGAATTTATCATGGTTTGTGGTTCCAAAACTGGAGGACTGGCAAAGAGGGAGTGAAATGGAGTGTGGCATGGGCAACTCAACTAGTGCTCTAGACTGACATTCACCAGTCAGGAGAGCAGGGCTGGAAGGTGGAAGTTTTTATTGGCCATGGTCTTTGCTGTGGGCCTCAAAGCAGTTAAAGCTTGGCAGATGTTAAGAAGAGGGATTGATATCGGATTTAAAGAAGACATGACTCAAGTTTATGTGGTGTGCATATTGGAGAATTTGGGGAAATAAAATCAGAGATGTTAAGAAGGAGCTTAATAATGAAAGTCCTTGAAATCCATATAGAGGAGTTTGGACTCAACTCAGTAATACCAAGGTGTCTGAATCATGGGAATAATATAGTGAGTGCTCTACAGTGAGTTAGAGGAATGAACACAAATGGAAAACAACTGTTTAGTATAGTGGGAAGAACCCATTGGATTTAGAGCACAAGGAATTGTGTTTGAATCAAGGCTATACACACATCTATCTATCCATATGTTTGTGTATATGATGGGCCTCATATGAAAAGACCCTGATGTTGGGAAAGATTGGAGGCAAAAGAACAGAGGAAGAACAGAGGAGGAGATAGATAGTATCATGGAAACAACAAACACGAACTTGGGCAGACTTTGAAAGATAGTGGAGTATGAAAGGGTCTAGCATGCTGTGGTCCATGGGGTCACAAAAAGTCAGACATAACTGAATGATTAAACAATAACAATAACATATATGTGTATACACTCATGTGTATATACACACACATATAAATGTATATCTATAGATGGATAGATAGACAGACAGATAGATAGATAGATGGATAGATTGATAGATAGATAGATAGGTGGATAGACAGACAGATAGATAGCATTCATAGGAAAAATAAATGGAGCTGAGGGGCAGGAGAATATAGAGGACTCCAGAAGGAGATGGAGAGGAGACAGGGAGACAGAATGGAAATACAATCAAATCTATTCTAAAATAGCAGTGAAGTAAATGGGCTTCATTGAAGTATTTAATTAGCATTAGACTTAATGCAAATCATTTGCCATTTCTGTGGGAAGGACAACTGAAAGCAAGCTTAGAGAAAACTACACACACACATACACATATATGTTTACACATGTATATACACATACATATACATGTATGTGTGTTTATGTGTATATATATGCACATTTTATTTATATAAAGTTATGTACATATGCAAGCTAAAGACTCATCTCACTATTCTAAAATACTGAAATACTTGATCTCCCGTTCATTTGTACTATTCTATACCAAATTTGCAAATGCCCTTTCTTATATCCAGAATATCTCATTTCCACTGCAGATTGCTTCCATATTCCATTGCAATTACTTCCTAAATTAGGATAATAAATGTTATTAAAAATCATCCCTTCAACTTGTTTTGCTTTGCAATGATTTTGGAAAGGATATTTTCACACACAAAAACTCATATATGTGTGTGTGTGTGTGTGTGTGTGTGTGTGTGTGTGTGTGTGTGTGATATATGTATATATATATACACGATTCTTTCAAAAGCACTGGAGAGCTAGTCAGTGTAGGCATTATTATTTCCGTAGAGCAGATGAGGCAACTAAGAATCAATTAGTTAGTGGCTTATCAAGAATATAAGTTAATGCTTTCCAGTTTTAAGGCAGATCTCTTCCCCTTGCACGATACTGCCTTTCTAGCAGAACCTTCCGCTGATCGTCCAGTGCACAGCTAAAACCTTCCATAGGCTTCAGCTATCTTCCTCATTAGAATGAGCTTTTTTAGAGCAGCAACTAAGACAATCTTAATTTTCTATCTTTATTCCCTGCACTTAGCACACTGTTTTGTACACAGTAAGCACTCAATGTTTCGTTCTTTCATTCATTTTCGCTGGTGAGGTCAGAGATCACTTACCAAGCTTCCAGCTTCCTTAACTACACTTTATCACCACCCCTTATACCTCAGCTATATTTGGAGGATGTGGAAGAGCAGACTCTGCTGGAAAATCATACAACTGCAGCCTTCCTTATTCTGATTTCACTTGGGCAATTGCAGGGAAGGGGTTTCAGCTTTGAAATAGCAGATAGTGATTTATCCTCCTAACTACAATAGGCAAGATTTTAACAAAGTGATAAACTCAAGTATAGAGGCATGCTCTTAGTCCCAGGAGCAGGAATAAGAGAGAATTTAGACCATCTATGATCTAGTCACTGTGAAATTTCCAGATTTCCCTTGCCTTAGCTCATGGATGTCTATATGTCTGTATGATATAACAAGTCTAATTCTGGCATGAATCTCTAGGGAATATTTTAAGACAAAGAGAAAGCTATTTTCCATTCATTTATTAAATCCTACCTCCCCATTCTATTTTTAAGCCAACACACATTTAATACAATATTAATACTAACAATGCTGATAATGATTAATTATCTTTTGTATAGCCCTTTAAAATTAGCAAAGTATTTTGCATAGGTTATCTCATTTCATCCTCTCAATGACCCTGTAATGCAGATCCTATTTTATAGAGGAAGAATCTGAGATTGAGAGAGATTAAATAATTAACTATGGTCACACAGCTAGTAAATAACTGATTCAGGATTCTAACTCAAGACTGCCTCTTGACTGCAAGTCTAACACTTTATCCATTGTATGTCCTAGCGAAGAGGTGGCAAATCTGCATCCTCAAGGCCACATGTGGCCTTCTAGGTCCTCAAGTGGGGCCCTTTGACTGAATCCAAACTTCACAGAACAAATCCTCTTAATAAAAGGATTTGTTATGTAAAACGTGGACTCAGTGAAAAAGCTGTACCTAAGGAACTGGAAGGCCACATGTGGCCTCTAGGCCACAGGTTCACCACCTCTCACCTAGCCTTATGAAGCACCTACCATGTGTAAAGAACTGTGTTAGATGGTAGAGATAAGAATGCACAAACAAAATGGTCCCTGCGATCTAGAGATTTAACAGTCTACTTGTGGAATGTAACATCTAGACAAATTAGGAAAGTTGAAATAATTTCAGGAGAAAGACAAAACTCCCAACTAGAAGGATACAAAATTTATCATCAGAAGGTCAACTTGAGATGAGTTTTTCAAAGACATTATGCATTCTAAGAGGGGTGTGTGTGTGTGTGTGTGTGTGTGTGTGTGTGTGTGTGTGTGTGTGTGTGTTGAACGTATTTGATGGTGGTGGTGGTGGTGGGGTGTACAGAAAGAAGAGTAAAAGAAACAGCCTGTGCAAAAGCAAAGCGGTGGGAGATAGTCAAATTCATACTAACAGATTAGTTTGAAAAGGAAATAGAGTCATGAACATGATTAATAAGAATAAGTTTATAATAGATGTTGAGAGCTTCAATAGACATGAAGAGTTTAAAATGTCAGGCTTAAAATGTATGTTATCCTGGAAGGGAAGCCAATAAAAATTTTGACTCAGAATGACATCATATTTGGGATATTTGGGATATTAATGTAGCAGTCATGCAAAAGAAAGATTGAAGATGAGTGGGACTGGAAGGTTGAGAGAAATTAAGACATTATTTCAATAATTGAGGTGATTGAAATACCAAGCAAGGAAGTGGTTATATGAGTATAATGAAGGGAATGGATTGAGAAATGTGAAGATTGAATTGACAAAATTGAGAATTGCTTAGTTATGGGGGTTTCAGGGTGAAAGAGAAGGAGTTAAAAAATACATTTCTCTATCTCTCTATCTACATTCACACATAAACAAATGCATCTCTAACTTTATATCATTATCAATAATTACCTTTCTATCTGTATTTAAGTCTTTTGCATTGACAGAACATTGGTATACAAAAAAAAGTTGGGCCCTTCTCACAGGCAGAAGCTTAGGGTCATTTAAAGACCTTTGTAAATTCCTACAGGAATTTTCATTTAGTGTCTATTGAATTTTTGACTGTGCTTGTATGTCTTGGCCACTGAAATTACACATATAGCTACAGTTATAGATTTTAAAATATAGGTTATATTTTCTCACAATCTAAATAATTTATTTATCAGTTAGTTTGAAAACATTTATTAACCACCTACTATATACCAGACACTGTGCTTAGTGCTGAGGACACAAAGAAAGGCCAAAAACAGTCCCTTCTCCCACAAAATTCACAGTCAGGGGCAGCTACATGGTGTAGTGGATAAAACTCCATGCCTGGAGTCAGGGAGATCTGGGTTCAAATTTAACTCAGTTACATATGAGCTGTGTGACCCTGGACAAGTTACTTGACCTTGATTGCCTCCACAAAAAAATGATTTCACAGTGTACTGGTGGACACAACATACAAACAGCTATGTACCAACAATATGTAGACAGGATAAATTGGAGATAATCAATAGATTAAACTAATTGAAATTAAAGGGGGTTGGGCAAAGACTTCTTGGGAAGATGGTGTAGTGAGGAGGTGCAGTGGAGACAGAATTGGTCCTGGAATGAGAAAGACACAAGTTCCAAACCATTCTCAGACACTTACTTGCTCTGTGACCTTGGACAAATCATGTAGCCTTTGTCTGCCTCAGTTTCTTCAACTATGAAAAGAAGAAAACAATAGCAACCTCATAGTGTTATTGGGAGGATCAAATGATATAAAATTTGTGAAGTGCTTAGTACAGTGCCTAGAACATATAGGTGCTTAATAGACCTTTTCTGTCCCCCTACCACCACCCTGAAGGTAGAATTCTAACTAGGAATTGAAGAAAACCAGGGAATAAATGAATACCATTCTTTATACCACTGGTCTCTAAAGTGGTGGAAAAGGACTCATTGTGATGTGGTTTGAAAACGAAAAGAAATGGGATTAATCAACTGGAAGATGTAAAAATGCATTTCACCCTCCTTTTAATAGTCAATCATGTGGCTTATCTCCAACATAACTCATCACCTACTATGTTCCATTTCTACCTAATTTCACCTCCTTAAAAAGCTATGCAAACTCCCAGCTTCCCCCGCCATTCTGTGAGGTGATTGGTCCCTCAGGGCAGTTTTTACCTAACCCTACTTACAGCAGCTGTGCAGAGGCTTTTGTGGGGTGGAGAAGGGGGAGACAGAATCCTTCTCTTTCCTCTTCACCTACCTCTCTTCCCTCTACCAACATCAGTATACCTAAATACTGATAGTCCATAATAATATATATATATACATAAATGTATACATATATAAATATACATACACATATACATACATACATACACTCACTTAAAGACCACTGGTGTTTCCATTGAGCATTTTTCATCCACTTTTCATTATTATTTTCTTGTATGAATAGTTAGGCCATCTCTGTTGTATGGATATATATATATATATATATATATATCATCCAAGAAACTCCAAGTCTTTTCTTGATCCAATCAACACAGTGCCATCATAAAATAGCACAGTATCTAAAGGATTGAATTAGAAGATTACCCAAAAGGTAATGGAGTGGCGTGTGATGGATTCAAGGAGGTAGTAACATGGTTTCTAGTATATTGGGTAGCTCTGCTATGGTGAACACATGGGAGGTCATGTACAAGAACACACATTCTGGGCAGGCATGGATTGGTTACGATCTAGATTTTTCCAGATTGGAAAAAAAGGCACAGTGCTAAAATCACAGATCCCTTTGCCATCTGTATATATGTAGATGTGTAAATGCATAAATGTATAGTATACACATACACATATTTGTATTTCAAATATAGTATATATAAACATGTATTAAATATGTATTTGATTTTAGTATACGCAAATGTCACCTCATTTATAAAAATGTTCCCTAGTTCCTCAGACAAAATTACTTTTTATCTCTGTCCACTGATTTAATAGTTGTACTTATCTTGAAAAACTTACTGTATTATGGTAGGAATAACACCTAATAGAAGTAGTTGGGCTGGTTTCCTTTTAGGGCTTTGGGGAGGGCGTTCACTGGATTATCATTAGTTTAGTTTCCTTCCTACCTAAAGCACAAAAGACTTGGGAGTTAGTGTCAGAGGTTTCAGTAGAATATCCCTCTGGATATTATATCTATATATCTATCTCTATCTCTATCTATCTATCTATCTATCTATCTATCTATCTATCTATCTATCTACCTATCTATCTAATCTACAGCATCTAAACAAATGAGGAAATTTGAAATAATTTCAGGAGAAAGACAAAACTCCCAACTAGAAGGGTGAGAAATTTACCATCAGAAGGACAACTTGAGATCAATTTTTGAAGGAAATTATGCATTCTAAGAGTTGTCTCTGTGTGTGTCGAACATGTATATGTATGTGTGTGTGTGTGTGTGTGTGTGTGTGTGTGTGTGTATACACATATAATCACCTTTCAGTCCTATTGTAGACATTGACATGGTAAATGAAGAGGTGCAGAGGAATGTGTTTTATGTGGATCACATCCTTTTTTAGCTTCAGTCTAAATAAAGCTAGTTTTATTTCATTTTTAGGGTCCATGAATATTTCATCGCTTTCTAATCCTGTGCTTGAGTCACTCTACTGTTCTGAATTAGACCTGGCCTAGAACCACTCATTCAAATTTGTATTATAACTATTTTGCCTTAGTCTTATTCTCTACTCCTTTCCCCTATAATTGATTGCAAGCTCCTTAAGGACAATCAATAACTTTGTCTTCCTTATCATTATATCACAGGAGCTAGCATTGGACCTAATATATATTTTATAAAGATGGATGGTTTGGTCATTGGATGGGTAGATAAAAACCTATATTGTATATACATATTTCTACTTAAGGATTTCTCATTTAATAATCTTGATGCTCTCACCACCATCACAAATCTGACATTCTTTAATAAAATGGCTTCTTCCATTTCTTTGACACCCCCTCCCATTCCTCTTTCATTGACTACTGACAAATTCCCATGCACTTAGGCAGTTCCTCAGGCAACCAATAATTTGTACTTTACACTCATATGAATTATTTTTTCTTAATTTATGAGAAATAAATAGATGCAATTTAAAGTATGGCAAGTAAGACATCCCTTCTCTTCCCCCATCATAGCAACAAATGAGCAACGCTATCTTCAGTTTTCTCCTTTGGTTAATGCAAGGTGGCTGAAGAAGATGAGGTTTAAAGTTGCATCCAACTAGAATAATGATAACAATAAAAATTAACATTTAAAAACAGTACTTTCTCCAGTTTTACAAAGTGCTTCCCTCACATAAGGAAGTATGAAGTACAAATATTATTATCCATTACAGAGGAGGAATTTGAGAGTTACAGATGGGAGGTAATTTACCTTTGAGACCATGGGTAGTAAGTCTTCTTACACAAAGCCCAGTGCTCTTTCCATTATACAATGCAGCTTTTATTAGATTATAATATATTAGATCCAAGCTCATTAGTCCCAGAGACCATGTTGTTTTTCATCGTTTTGTCTCCAGCAACTTGCACAGGCACATTGTATGCAATTAATAAATGCTTGCTGAATTACTTCTCTAAAGATATCTGCAAGCCCTGATATTAAGAGGTGGCCCTTAAAGGTGTAGTACTGCTTTAGACATTAGGGAGAAAACCAATCCTGAACTCAATTTGGGAAGGGTCTCAGGGATTCTGGATCTTCCCTGTTGAGGAATGATGTACCGCTGCTGCAGCTGTTGCTCAGGCTGCACGCATCCTTGCAGATAAAATACTCATATCTTTGTTTCTCTGACTTCTTCCATCATACGGTTCAAGGCAAGGAAGTAGTTTGAGTTGCCTTCTTCATTAACATAGGTATGGGTCTAGGGTATTGCTAATAAGCCCAGATCCATATAAAATGTTTCTACCTATGATTTGGTTGAGGGAAAGCAGCAGGGCTAGGAGAAATGACTATGAACTGGCTGATGCCAGTTAATTCATCAGTAAAATGGAGATTATATTCTCACTGTCTAAATCCATAGAGTTGGTATATTCCATATATCTTAAAATGTTTACATGTGCATGTATATATACACAAATAATGCATGTGCATGTACATAGGTGTGTATATGCATATACATATATATATATATATTTAATTATGATTATCACAGAGACTTGAAAAGAACTTGAAAGTTATTTTGTTTACCTCTCTTAGGTTTCTGATAAATAAGATGAAACCAATGTTTCTTTTCATTATTGAAGTCTAGGATAAATATTTCCAGTCTTTCATCTTTTCTTCACATCATGCCATGAAGAGCTGATTACTTATTAATTATAAGTATTATTAAATTTCATAAGGCTAAATGAAATTTTCCATAGTGAAATTCTGAGTGCCCACATTTAGGGAATTCACAAGGTCAGAAATCAGTAGAATGGGAAAGTTTCCATAACCTGCACTTTAACATATAAATTATGCAAGATCCAGGTGCAAAACTTCTTTAGATAAATGAGGAGAACCTTTGAGGACAGGGAACATTTTATATTTATCTCTGTATCTTTGGAGGCTGCAAAGCATAACAAATGAAGAGATGGCCTTGAAGACAGGAAAAGCTGTACTCAAGCTGTACCCCTAATACATACAGTGCTGTCTTTGTGACCCTTGGAAACTCACTCAATAGGCTAATACACTAGGCAAAACTCTGTGAGTTGTAGAGATGTTGCTGATCTACACTGATAGAGGGAGTTTACTCAACTTGGGGCTCCCTATCACAATTATAATGCCTATCCCTAAGCTATATGCAACACCTGGGACATAGATGATTAGTGAATGCTTTTTAAATGAATAAATGGTAGTAACATCATATGCTTCTACAGGATCTACTTCACAGAGCTGTTATGAGAAAAAACTGAGATGAAGTATTTTACAAATGTTAAAGCACTGTATACATAGCTAGGATGGTGAAAAACTTCCTATTGGTTAAAAGACTTACAGATGGTTAGCAAGAAGAAGAAAAGAATGGAGGGGACACAATAGTTGTCTTCATGTATTTGGAAAGAAAAATATCATGTGGACGAGGGGTTGTATTTATACAGGAACAACGTGTTGAAGTCTCAAGGAAGCAAATTTAGGATTGAGGTAAATTTTAGGGCAGCTAAATGGTTCAGTGGATGAAGTGTGGGAGTCGGGAAGATTTGACTTCAAATACAGCCTCAAATACTTAACAAGCTGTGTCACAGGGATGAGTCAATACCACCTATCTGGCAGGGTTGTTGCAAGGATTAAAAATATTAAAATATGTAAAGCGTTTAGTAGACTTTATATTCAACTATTATTAAGTATGCCCTATGGCTCAGCCCCTTCCTTCCTTCAGGTAATTTTCATTGACAGGTTGGGTAAGATCCTGTCCCAAATGGTCATTTTCTTTCTATGCTTCATTGCCCTAACTTCAAGTTTAACCTTCAGTGAAAATCTTAATCAGTATTAGATGTCTCAAAAATCAAAGTTTCACTGAAAGGAGGTACTAAGTTCCTTGCTTTTCACTAGGTCCTCTATGTGTAATAGGACATTGAATGGCAGTCTGACCATGCCACTCCTCTACTTAATAAACTTCACTGGATCCCTGTTATTTCCAGGATCAAACACAAAATTCTCCGGTATTTTACCTTACACTACCTGTCCCCTTCCTACATTTCCAGTTACATTGGCCTGTTTGTTGTTCCTCTCACAAGAACCTCCATTGCCTGGCTTCTAACTCTGCTTTTTCACTGCCGGTCCCCCAAGTCTGGAATGCTTTTCCCTCCTCTCTTTTACATCCTACCTTTCCTGGTTTCCTACATTATTCCAATAAAATCCCACCTTCTGCAGGAGGTCTTTCCTATTTCTCATATTCTCTGCAGTGTTTTCTCTCTGAGATAATTTTCTATTGTATGTATACATACATATACATATGTATGCATGTGTATATATATATATACACATATATCTACACACACACACACACACACACATATATATTATGTACATAGTTATTTGTATATTCTCTCCTCCATTAGAATGAAAAGTATTTGAGAACAGGGCCTGTTTTTGATTTTGTGACTCCAGAACCTTGAACGATATCTGTTTGGCACATTGTAAATGCTTAATAAATGCTTCTTGAGTGATTGTCTATAAAATATTGTAACTATTTTTCAGGGTTATGATTCTAATCTACACTTATCTTCCCCAATTTAGCCTACAGGTTGATTGAAACTATTGGTGAATTATGTTATATCTTAAGCTAAATTATAATATCTTCAATAGTCACTATTTCATTTCTGAAGAGATTGTAACATGTAGACTCAACATACTGAGGAGAATCAATACAAAATCGTTTTATAAGCTTCGGTATTTTTTTTTCTTTCTAATGTACTTTCAAAGGCAAACCCAAATGTCTCTGTCAATATAACTTTCAGTGATTTGAATCACTACAAATATATCTATAGGAGTTATCCCAATAGAATTTATAATGAGATTTCCATCCCTGTGTCTCTTCTAAGGTATTTGAATTCATCTCTTGTGGAACAGATCCTAATAAAGTCTCTTCATTGATGAAATACTTGGATTGGTACCGTCTCCCCCAGAAGCTCTGTAGGCTATTTTCTCTCTTCCTTCTTCCCCACTTTCTTCCTGTAAACTGGGGTTTATTTACCTGTGGTTTATTGATTTTTTGTTTACATAAATTATATATATATATATATATTATATATATTATATTTTACTGTTTTATATTACAACATTTACACATTGTTTTCTATGTTGCTGGCACCATACTAAGCATATTTCAGTTATTATTTCATTTAATCCTCACAATAGCCATGGGATATAAGTGCTATTATTATCCTTATTTAGGGGTGAGGAAACTGAGGCAAACAGTGCTTGAGTAACTTGCCCAGGATAATAAAGGTAGGAAGTTTTTAAGCCAGATTTGGACTCAGGTCTTGACTGTAGCCCAAGCATTCTAGCTGCAGGTATAAATATAGATACATACATAGCTATAAAAATATAGATATAGATGATTATGTTTCAATATATTTTGTTTCATTCATAACAGTACACATTTTATTTATGAATTTAAAAACTTTATTCTGAGAAGGGGTTAGGACATAAAAAGGATAAAATACTTCTGCTATAACCACTTCCAAAGACAAAATAAACAAATGAGGAGTATTTGCTTATTTTTTTTTTACTGAAGCTCCCCATTTCTCATTTTGTTCTCTTTTTGAAGTTCCTCAATTTTTCACCTTCTCATTGTCATTCTTTTTAGGTTGCCATCTGCCTCCACCTTCATAAGCAGTGTTGTTCAGTTGTTTTCAGTCATGTCCAACTCACCACCACCCCATTTTGGGGTTTTCTTGGCAAAGATACTGGAGTGGTTTGCCATTTCATTCTCCAGCTATTTTACAGATGAGGAAATTGAGGCAAACAGGATTAAGTGACTTGCCCAGGGTTACAGTTAGTAAGTGTCTGAGGTCAGATTTGAACTTGGGAAAACTCTGTATTATAGGACAGTCCTTGATCTGCATTGGTAGGAGTTTCATCATTAGAAATCCCCTGTTACAATAAAATGACAGATCCAAAATAATTACAACAACAGCAACAAGAACAAATCTGTGGGGTTTCCTAAGGAGAGATCATTTCTAGCTGGTGGAGGTTAGGTAAGTATTCATGGGCGAAATAGACTATTTTGCGGCTGGCTGTTTAAAATTAGAGATAACATTAAGACAGCAGTCTAATATAGTGAAAACAGCATGTAACTTTAAATCAGAAGATTTGGGTTTGAATCTGACCTCTGCAACTAACTTGAAAAGTGCACTTGGGTAATTTACTTCCTTGCCCTACTTAAATTTCATCTGCAACATGGAGATTCAGGGAAATAAATTCAACAACAACAAAAAATTCAATATTGACCATGTACATAGCACTGAACTAGGCATAGGTAGAGGTGAGGAAGGGAAAGATATAAAAATAAATGACACACTGGTTGTTACCTCAAGAAGGTAATGAAATTCCGTTCTTGAGTTGTTATGCTACCTATATTAGTAGCCTCCCATTTTCATTACTTTCTTCACAGGGTTAAAATGAAACTCAGGTGAAGTTTTGTTTTTGCTTTTGTCTCTGGGTCGAAGGGTAGAAATACTCTTCACTGATGCTGCTCAGTAATTCATCTGCAAATCTTAGTGTTATATTCTTATAGTTACGGGAAACACTGAGAGGTTAAATGTCTTGTCCCCACTTGAACCTGGTCCTTCCTGACACTAAGCCTGGAACTCTATTCACTATACGATGTTGACTCTCATCAGATGAGATAATGCATGTAAAACAAGTTATAACCAGAAATGACAACATAAGTATGAGGGTTTGTTGGGTTTTTTTTTTTGCCTGCTAATTAGACAATTTTGAAAAGTTTTTTGCCTCTCTTAAGTCCAAGTTTCCATTTCTCACACTTCTTCAATGGTAAAATGTTTAATGGAAAGAATAATTTTCAGTTGTCAAATCTTTAGCTCTAGCCTCTGTTTTTTAGGGGTTTTTTTAAAGTTTCTTCCCCTTAGGTGGGAATCACTTGCTGATGCTTAAATACTATCTGACATGCTGTATTTATTGATCAATAGATCTATTGATCAGCTGTCTGCCAGGATCCATGCTGGCAAGGTCAGGAGGGGGTAATTACTCACTGGGTAGGATAGGGTCTGCTCCAGGAACACGTTCCTCTCTCTCTCTCTCTCTCCCTGCACATACGCTTGCTTGTTCAGTATGCACAGCACATCATTCTCTCTGCTCCGAGCAGCCTGATGAGTGCATGCAGTTAGTGCAGACACACACACACACACACACACACACACACACACACAAACACACACACACTCTTCTCCACTCTCCCTCAAAGTGGAGCGTCGGGAACTGCAGTCAGTCAAGCAGAGGCTCTTTACTTCTAGTTCAGCGGAGCCACTGGCCAGCCACTGCCAAAGCCTGACTGTGGGGACCCGGGAACAGCACTGGAGGCAAGTTTCACAGGAACCCAGGAGATGCTTCTATCACATCTGATGGCCTGAAGTCCCTCATTCCGTAGCCTATTTCCCGTCACTTTTCTAGCACCAGCAAGAGTGTCCTCGCCTCAAGAAAGAAGACTGTCTGGGGGAGGAGAGAGCCGGTTGATGAAGGTAAGTGCCAGTCATCCTTATGATCACTCGGCTGCTGAATGCATGTTGAGAGGACCTAACAATTTCACTGGCAGGCAGCCTCTGTGTAATTCCCCTCATTCCGTGGCTGGGGATGCTTTTCAATCATGGCATCATCTAGGAACAGACAGCAAAGTCTTTTTTTTTCCCTACTAAAGTAAGCAGAGGAAAGAATTATTTGATTTGTGGGCAAATCCTAGGACTGATTAAAGTTTCTATGCTGGTGATAACTCAGTGCAGCTACCTCAGCCAGTACTTATCAGTATTCTGCAAAGAAGATTCCTGGACCAAGGGTCACTATGCATTATTTTGCTGGGACCATCCCACTTGCTATAACTCGACTACTCCAACCTTAGAAATACTTAACAATTGTCATATAACTCTGCATATGGGCCCTGGGGTTCTTAAATAGGCTTCCTTTATTCAGTGGGTACCATACAAGTCTTTAAAAATAACAGCAGAGATGTGTGAGCCATGGATCGAAGCTATCTTGTGGCATTTAACACTTGGAAACCTACTTGGGGAAAAGTTGCTGAATCACAGAAGTTTAATATTCATGCAGATGTCTATATTTGTAAGAGAGAGCAAGTGCTCAAAGTCTCTTCAGCTTTCAGAAGAAGAATGTGCATGCTTGAGGAGGGGGAGCTATGTTTTTAAGGAATTAGTTCTGAGTCAAGTTTTCTCAGTTTGAACCCAGGCAAAGGGGAGACACTTGCTGTCTGGTTCCTTTGCTAACAGGTAAGCCTCCAGGACATTCTCAATTGCACTGTTGTTTATCAAATCCTTATTCCTTTACTAGGCAGTGGGTACTCTCAGTGTCTAATACTCCCACTACCCTTTTAGGCATTCCCACAATATATAGTTACCCAAACTCATAAATAAAATATTTATTCCCTTAGGAATATGCCTAAAGAAAAGTTTTTTTTTTTATGCTCTCTGAGTTGACAAGGACCGTGTGCATTATTTTATGTGCTTTTTAAGATACCTTTTCCCAAAAGGTTTAAAAGAAAAAAAGAAATAGAACAATCTGGCATGAAAGGGAATGACTAGGCTGAAGTGATCAACTTATATATGAAAAGCATAATGCTAGCTAGAAGATAAATCATAAGTCCAAAGTTGAGCACAAAACTCCGTGTCACTTTTGATTTAAAAAAAAAGATTTCAGCCTTGAGATTTATGGAAGTTTATGACCATTGGCTAATGACAAGACTAGAAAGAAAGATAAAGGGCAGGGCTTGGTATGAAGACTTTACTTTTGAATCATTTTGCTATCAGTTGTTGCTGTTGTTGTTGTTTTTTTTTAATCATCTTGGGAAATGTCTGTGAGCCAGGTCTGCAATCTTTCCCTTGAAAATAGAGAAACAGAAGTTGAATTTGGCATGTGAGCTGAGTAGTGGGAAGTTCTAGCAACTCAGGCTTCTTCTGAAACTGAGTAAACCCTCTTGGTCTGGCGGTTGGTCACAGAGAATCAGCAGGGTCACTTGACTAGAGAGCTAACTCCTTTCCCTGTTGCCAGAACTCCTTCAACAAGGAACCTGGGCCAAGTTGTCAATTTATGGTGTCTTAGGGAAGTCCAGTGGGGAGGAAGAGTTTACCATTTTTAGCTGCCTTTACTGCTTACTAGAACAGAAGCATTTATATTGCTCTGTGGGAATTTCCCGCCATATCCTTGGGCACTGAGTCTATACTGAGTCTATGCTGTGACTCCAAATTGGTTATTCATGAGGGAAATTTGTGAGAGTAGGACCGAATTTATCCTCGTCATTTTCCTTACCATCAAAATTGCAAAGTAAAACTCCGTGTGTGTGTGTGTGTGTGTGTGTGTGTATGTGTGTGTGTGTGTGTGTGTGTGTGTGTGTGTGTGTGTGTGTGTGTGTGTGTTGTAGGTTTTCAGGACTGAACATTATGTTCAAAAAAGTGCTCAAACGTTCCTAGGGCATCCTGCAATAGTTACCTGTTAAATCCTTGGTGTTGAGATCAATATTGCTAAATGTGTCGTGACCAGAATATCTATTGTAAAAAAAAAGACAAAGATACAGTTGCGTTATGCCTAATTTTATAACCTCTGAGAGAAGTGTATATTAATACTATTTGGGAAGAGAGACATAAGAAGGTCCCTTATAATGACTCCCTACCCCATTCCATTCACATTTTTCCTCAGGCTCAGTGGTGGGACATAGATGAGCCCTGGGGTATGACCTTAACCTTGTCATCTGAAAAGGTAAGAGATTAGTGAATTTGGTCTCTCAAACAACTTGCCCTTCTTCTGCCAAGGCAGATTTACCAAGCAGCTAAGAAGCTCTCAGCTTGCTTTTAGAACAGGGGTTGCTACTAAAACTGACTGAACTGAGAGACAATTCATCTAATTTTGTTAAAAGTCAGAGGTTATGACATCTCTGATCCCTGAGCTGGGAAAGAATCACATGAATATCTTTTTTCCCTTTTACTTCCTAACCAGACAGTCTTTTTTTGAGAAGTTCATTGAATTGACATTCTCTAAAAGAAGGCAAGTAATGATTAATATGGATTAAATCAAATACTGGCCTTATAGGTCACAGCACTAACTTTTCCATACTAGGAATAGGTTTGCTGGTTATGGTTCTCATTTTCAATTATATTCAGCTTTCTAGAACTTCAGTGTCTCTCTAATTCTTCCATAGATTTATATACCACCCTTTCCAGCATGAAGATCCACAGGACAGAATGTATTTCTTTCCCCCACTCTTTTCTCACATGACCCAGAAATGTATGTGTATGCAATACAGTTGAAGTCAATGTCCATACATTTGTACTAGAAAATCAGCAAGCATCGTAAAAGGCAAGCAGGTGCAGGCTTCTGAATTATCTACTCGTTTACCACAACAGACTTCCAAAAATTGTCTTGACTTAAAAGCTGGCTATAATGATGAAACCCCATATAGACCCTTAAGGACCACAATGAGTGATAGCTGTAGATTAGAATAAAAAGAAGAAAACCCACTACAGTTTCAATATTGAAGAGAATTAGGATCCAGATGGCAAAGCTTTTTATAGCAATACATTGGATTAAGTTTCAAGTGTCTGTGGCTATTGCCCTGTTCCATTCTCTTTGCTGTAATGTAGTTTGGCTGAAGGGCCAATTTCTAAAAGATGTAATAAAATGCAGAGCATTGAATTTTCTCTCAATGGAGATTTTCCTGTCTCCATTGACTCTTCCTTTTATGACTGAGGAATTTCCACTCAAACTCCAAGTTTGACCCAGAGTTTCTCTCCCCATCCCACCATATCCCAAACCAAGGCAGTCATGGAATATACTTGGTTAAAGACAACATAAGCCTGGCTTAGTAAGAGAGTTTGTCTTGGAAGCAGACCTGTTGTTATGCTCAATTTCCATCTGGCTTTCTCGGTATCTCTGCTATATTACTAGTTCATCTGATAAACTTTGCCTCACTAAAGTCATTCTGATGGAGAAGACCAGGGGATACTTAACCTTGGGTAGGAATTTTCTGGTTGAGATTGTCTGGTTTGTTTGCAGGAGGATTACTGTCTCTCATCTAGCACCCATTCCGCAAAGTGGACATCCCATACACTTGTATAGGGGCTATGAAGACAATGGCCACTCCACTCATGAATAATTGTTGAAAGTGAGACACCCAGTGGAGATAGTGAGTACAGTAGTTTGAGCTGACTATCCTCAACAGAATAAGGGTGATGATCTATGAAGGAGAGTATCTTATTAATTTGTTATCAAAGAAGGAAGAATTTCAATGGGCCTTGTCTTGAGACAAGTACTTTATACAAGGCAATATCTGTCTATTTTGTAAAGATTAGGTTTAGCTGCAGGTTGAAATATTTTAACTTCCGAAGCCTTATATCAGGCATATAATCTTATCCAAACAAATCTGGAGCCTTACTTCTCTCTTATCTCCCTGGCCATGAAGGATGATGATGAGTAGTTATGTGTGGGGTAGGTGTGCCTAGGTATATAAGTGCATTGATTTGTAGTCATTAATATTAACCATCTATGCATGTCATAGTATTCAGACATACGACACAAATGGTAAGTGTGGTTCTCTCTATGGTATAATTGATAAATAATATATAGAAAAACACTAGAGGTATGTATTTCTCCAATATGACCATATCTTGAATGACGATTATAGAATTAGCCCCATTTCATACTTGAACAAGTGGGTTTAAGTGTAAATAGCCTCAAGTATATGAACAGGCATGTGTTCACATTGTTGATTATAGAATTACTATGTTGTCTTACCAATTATATTAAGAAATAAAGTTGAATATCCTTTCATTCTCTGGTTCTTTCCCATGGAACTCTCTGCATCACCTCCTATGGTATTAAGAAGTACCAAAACAAAACTATCATTAACATTATTATTCCTGGACCTCTCTTTCAGGCAAAACAAGATGATTGAGGTCATACTTATGAGAACTGGAACACAATAAAGACGCATAGGCAGTGTGCTACCATTAAGAAAACATAGAACATCACTGGATCTGTGGCTGAATGAAACATGCATGAGACCCATTAACCACTGAATTTCTGTTCCAAGAGAAATGGAAAGAGGCATTGTAACATACATTTAGAGCTGAGAATGACTAGAACAGTGTCCAATTCAATCTATTCATTTTAGAGATGAGGAAACCGAGGCCCTAAGAAATCATCTATTGCTCAAGGTCATACAGAAAGTAACAGCTGAGATTTTAAGGCCCCCTGACTCAAAATCTGGTGTCCTTCCTACTATATGGTACCTTAACTGATAAGTGTGACTTGGGCCTATTTTAATTTGAAATGCAGGCTAATAGAGTGGAAAAAACAGCAATATCATCAGTCAAGAGACCTGGGTTTTCTTCCTGGCCTTGACATTTACTAATGCTATGCCATCAAACCATTTAATTTCTCTGAGCCTCCATTTCCCCGATTCAAGATGAGCAGGATATATTAAATACTAATTAAAGTCTGATGTTATAACAAGTCTTTCAATTTTCTCATTGAGTGTTCTAAGGTCACTTCTGGCTTTAATGTTCCTTACTGGTCTTTGTTCTAAGGTCCATGTCAGTTCTGTTAGTCTACATTCTAAGATCTATGCCAGTTCTAACTTCTTATGTTTTAGGAACTTCTTAGTTCTAATGTATTTGAAGGTCTTTTTTAACTCTGACATTCTATACTCTAAGGCTGAGGTTTCAAAATTATGGCGTGCAACACTCTCAAATGGCACCTTAATCAGATGAAAATGTAATTGAGAAATATTTAACAAAATAAATGAGAATACAACAAAACATAGATAACATTATGTTTTGTGATTAAGTCAATATGAGGCCCACAGGCATTCATATGTATGAATAAGTGTGCTCCGCTTTTATTTGAGTTTGACCTCACTTCTCTAATGTACCTTCCCTTTCAGACAGAATATATTGTTATTGTTGGGATTCTTGCTTTCTATGAGAAAACTCATTTAATGTCAAATTTGATCAGCACTTACAATTTATAAATAAATTTTAAAAAAATACCATCCATTAACTATATGTGAAAACACGTCCCCTGTGATCCAGCAAAGGTACAGCTGCATTTCCAGGGGCAGTTCTTTAGCTACACAGTAATAGTTTTTTCTCCTTGGGTTTCATGTTCATTGGTCTAGGGGATCAACCTGTGCAAACCAATAATTCACTACATTGAAATACGGGGGGGGAGAAATTCATTTCTCTGAGATATTGTTTTCTTGAAGCAAAGTTACTGATCTTTTGCTGCAAGTGTGAATAATGCATGAATTGATTTCATCTCAAGAAGATTTCAAGAAATGTGCCACTTGTTTACTGAGGCCTGAAAGGGCAAGATGGGACTGGAGCAGCCTGACGCAGAGTAGAGACTGCTGGGCTGAGAGGCAGAAACCTGTGTTCCACACCCATCAGAGTCATGCACTGGCTGTGCAGTCTTGAGCAAGTCATTGAACTTTTGCAAGGTTTAATTTTCTCATCTGTCAAATTAAAATGTTGGCTTGGATGATTGCTAAGGTCCCTTTTGGGTATATTTTTTTATTCCATGAAACTTCTAATCTTTTTAACAGTCCTTAGAATGAAATGAATATATCCACAATTGAACTAGAGTAGTAGTAGTCTGAAAAACAAACAAACAAAAATAACTCTCTGGTGATTTGGGCAAAGGTAAAGGCCTTGTCTTTCTTTGTCAGGCTGCCTCTGATCAAGATCCTACATCCTACTCCTACTTGGCACTTAAGCTTTGCCTTTCTCTAAAATGTTCCAGAAGGCAATTAACACTGCAGATGGTACTAGAACATGGACCCTTTCAGGGAAATCCTGGTATGGAAACTAATTAGATGCACCTGAATGAGGTCCTACCCCTTGCCATAAAACTCATCCATCAGGAGTCTCCTGCCTTAGCAGTGAACTAGTGTTTATGCTATGTTAGTGTATTGTGGAAGTAAAAGATGAAAGAGCTAAGCCTCTCATCCATTAAAGTATGGGGAGTGAAGAGAGTTGGCATAATCTGGATATGTCATGTCTCTTTCAAATCCATCATTGACCCCCTTTCTTCTCCTCTATATGACTGAAGGTTACCAAGCCTGATGTTTAAGTGGCCTTCTATAATTAGAATGTTGTTCCATTCTGACATTCATTGTACATAGATTTTCAGATCCCACATTTATGCTTTTGCCCAAGTGTCAGTCAGTTAACAAGTATTTGTTAAGTATCTATTATACTAGACATTGTGCTAAGCACTGGAGATAAAAAAAGGGGGTAAAAGACAGTTCCTACCCTCAAGGAACTCACAACAGAATGAAGTTCTCCCCATGTCTGGAATGCACTCCTTTCCCACTTCTGCTTCCTAGAGTTTCAAGTTTCACTCAAAATATAACTTAGGAGCCTTCTCCTAAATAAAGATTTTTCCTGGTTTTCCCTAAACAGCTATTAGCGTTCTCTCCCTGTTGAAATCACTTTGTATTTCCTATATTTTGCATATATGCATCACCTATGTGCCAATACCTACATTGTACTCCCCTAGTTCAGTTTAAGCTCCATGGGGCAGATACTTTTGTTTCTATCATGTTTCCAGTTGCAAGACTACATCTTTCGTACAGTAATCATTAATAAATGGTTGTCAAATGTAATTGACTTGAAATGTATTCTGATTTTCCCTTTTTCCTCCATACCTATTCTGGGTATTATCCTTGATTTTACCTGATGTTGAGTACCTTTAATTTAATTATTGCCCCTATCCTCCCCCTACATTTTTATTTGGGGTCTTGCATCTTCCTTTGTGTGAGTGAAAATGCGACTGTCATAATGAACTACTGTTTTTTAGCATTCCTGGACAGTCAGTTGTGCCTGTGAAAGCTTCTAAACCTCAAAGCAACTGAAATTAACTGGACTTTATTTTCTCTTTTCCTGAAAACCTGCTTCTCCTTCTGACTTCATTAGGTTTCAGTATTCACCCAATTTCCTACATTCTAAAGTTTATAATTAATTATTTAGCCTCTTCCCTTCTTTTTCTCTTTCTCAACCAATTAGCTGCTGGGTCTTCTCTGTGCCTCACTCATATATCCCTGTTCTCTCTTTCCACTGCCACAACCCAAATTGAATCCTTTCTCACTATTCTAGAAAACTGAAGTAGTCTTCTGGCCACCTCCATCATCTCCTACTTAATCCATTCTTCACTCTACAATCAGATTAACCATCCTCATATTTGGATCTGGTCAGTTCCCTCCTCTCCTCAGAAATCTTCAGTGGCTCCTTCTTGCTAGGAAAAAAAAAATTAAAACTCCTGTGCCTAGTATCCAAAGATCTTTCTGCCTTCACCCCCACACCTGCCACTTCTCTATCTCTCTAGCTTTATCTAAAACTACTCATTTTTTTTTTTGCAAAATTGGGCTATGTATTCACTGTCTTCATTCATTCATTTATTTATTTATTCATTCATTCATTCATTTATTTATTTATTTATTTATTTATTTTGCCAATGATTCCCTCTCCTTAATGGATTATTGAATTCTACCCATTCTTTACAAATTAAGTCAAATATCATATCCTCCATTCTGTGTCCCAGCTTGCAGGAGTTAGTCATTATGTTTTCCATTCTCAAACTTCCCATGGAAGGACACAATATAATGAGAAAACAATCTCTGGACTTGGAGTTAGGAGTGCCTGGGTTTGAATTCCATCTTAAAGTACTTACTTGCTGTGTAATCATGGGTCATTCCCTTAAGTGGAGCTCAAGAGTTTTAATTTCTTTATCTGTAAAATGATGATTAATAGTATTATAATCATTGCCACAAAGGATTATTTGTAAGAATCCATTGAGATAATGCATATAAGATGCTTTGCTTATCTTAAATCATTTTATAAATGTCAACTATTATGGTTTTGCCTAAGCTTCTTTTTTGTACTTGTCATGGGTAAGGTGTATGCAGCTAAATATTTAACAATCCACTCTGGAATCTAAAAAAGAAACCTATATATGTGGCATAGTTTAATCTTCATTATTAATATTTTTTTCATTACCCTCTTATTTGTAGCATTTGCCAATTTCCAAGGTATAAATGCTCCCAATGAAAAACTGAAGAGTTCACTCACTCTAACCATGAGAGCTGGCTGTAGCACACCTATGGTATTGTAAAAAAAAAAGTATTTGAAAAAAAGGTATTGATCTATCCTATGAACCATGCTTTGTTTAACATTTTTATCTTCCCTGGTATTAGCACAGTCCCCTGCACCCAGTGAGAGCTTTAAATATGTACTGAATCGAATTAGCACAGCTCCTCAATGCTTAACAACATCTGACACATAGGAGGTTCTCAATAAGTATTTATTAAATTGAATTGAAATGCATGCCTTTTTTATATTCTCCAGGGCTTAACTTCAAATCATCTGGTTGGGTGTGGTGGTGGTAAGGAACATGATAATGCAACAGTGATATTTGGACTTTTAGTAAGGCCAGCAAATCTAAGAATCTCAAAATTGGATGGTACCAAATCGAGCATCAAGTCCAGGCTCTACCTGAAAAAGAATCTCCTTTGTAATATGCAATCTCCACTTAAGGAGGGTTCCATCCTACTTTAGGACAGATCTTCTAGTAAGAAAAAAATTACTTCCTCCTCATACATACACCAAAGAAAAATCTACGTAGACACTTAAGATATCACAAAGCACTTTACTTCTGATCCTCATTTTAGTCTAGTGAGGTTAGGGCTGTTACTTGTTTTTTAGCTCTTTGGCTCCAGATGGTTTAGTGATTTTTGTGAGGTCACATATCTAGTAAGTATCAAAGACAGATTTTGAACCTAGACCTCTCATGGCATTAGGCCCTATACTCTTTCTACCATATTATGCTGTTTCTTTAACTAGAACTATTTCTAGTACTTTTTGAATCTGCAAAGGACTTCAAAGAAAAATAGTATGATATAGTACAAAAGCCCTAGGAGACTTAATTTTAAGTCAACCAGCATTCAGAAAGTGTCTGCCATATGCAAGACACTGACAAGACAAAGAAAGGAAAGAGCCCCTATCCTCAAGGAGCTTGCATTTTCCCATATTGCTAGAACAACCCAATACCTTTACAGATAAGTATTATTGTAAGGAAAATTGAGCACTAATAACTGAGGAAGGGGGAGGGAAATTAGGGAAGATTCACTGTAAAGATATTGATAACCTGGAAAACACTCCAAGAATAAGCAGGATGAGGATGGAAGCAGAGCTAATGCCATGTAATTTAGTTGATGTAACTGGCACAGCTGGGTGGTCCAGTGTATAGAGTGCCAGGATTGGAGTCAGGAAGACTCAGCTTCCTGAGTTCAAATATGGCCTCAGACATTACTAGCTGTGTAAACCTGGGCAAGTCACATAATCCTATTTGCCTTAGTTTCCTCATCTGTAAAATGAGCTGGAGCAGGAAATAACAAACTATTCTATTATCTTTGCCAAGAAAATCCCAAATGGGATCATAAAGAGTAGGAAAGGACTGAAATGACTGAATATCAATAACTACAACTGGTTATTTAGAAAGGAGAAGACTTGGTGGAACATAATAGCTACCCTCAAATGTTTAAAAGATTATCATGTTGAAGGGGGACTAGACATGCCATTCAGTCCTTGGAGAAAGAGGGAGAGGAAGGAAAGAAGGATGGACAGGAAGGAAAGAAAGAGGGAAAGGAAGGAAATGGACATTTGTTAAGCACCTACAGTCTTATACACTTTGCTAGCACTTTGCAAATCTTATCTCATTTGATCTTTACAAGAAATCTAGGAGGTAGACACTAATATTAATCCTCATTTTGCAGCTGATTAAACTGAGGCAGACAGTGTTTAAATGATTTAACTGGAGTCACACAGCTAGTAAATAGAGATTAAATTTAAATTCAGGTCTTTCTGATTCTAAGCCTAGTGCTCTATCTACTGTACTACCCAGATGCTTCTATTTTGTAGAATTTACAGTGATAGAGACTTAAGCTCCATGCAAGGACTAAATTTTGTTAAAAAATAAGGATGGTCTGGCTAAGAGCAAGTCATTTTACCTCTGTGCACCTCAGTTTTCTCATCTATTGAAACAGGGTAATAATGCTTATACTATCTACTACACAGGATTGCAGAGAATTAAACATTCATAAACTGTAAAGCATAATACAAATATGAGCTATTTTTAAAGTGTTTTCAGATCATTCAGTTCTCCTGATTCTGATCACAAGCCTTCTAGGTGACCAAACAGATGTCATTAACCCCACTGTACGACAGTGACAGAATCTGGTACTCAAAACTAGGTTTGACATCACTATTCATTAAAACTATAATAAGTTTTTTTCTTTCTTTCTTAACAGGTCACCAAATGTGGTGGACTTAGCTGTAGCATAGAGAGAATATCAACAGAGATGTAATGGTTAATGAATGTCTATATAGAAATTGCTGTGGTCAGGAGGCCAATATGCAATGATACTTATAGTGTACAAGGAACAGTCACCAATTCTGAAGGTCATAAACTCAACATGGGTTGGTCTTTCTCATGCTTATGGGTTATCAGGAAGTCATATCAATGGACCAACCCTTAGACTTCAAAGCCAATCAAATCTTGAGGGTGGTTCAATATAAAATATTATTTTTTAAATAGTCTACTCTCCATATAGAGTAGCCTTAGAAAAAGTGGTAAGGGAATAATTACACTACACTTTTTACTTATTGCAATTTAGATCAAAATTTGAAGTTGCTGAGAAGGTAAAAAATCTGAGCCAAATACCAAATTTTTGTTAGTTGGTTTGTTTGTTTGAATCCATTCTACCTGTGAAAACCCCTGATGGGCTTCTGCAAGGAAGCCCAAATTTTGGTTTAACCAAAATCTCCTATACCTCTTTGGCTGCTCCCCAAATGGAAATTGGAGAATGAAAATATTGCTAAGACAGAAACAAAACTTGACCATCATGCTGAATACACTGCAATTTTTATGCATAAAATTGAGGGCTGAGGTTGGTGGTGGTTTCAGTTTGAGATTATGAGGAACTGTAAAATAAGTCACTCCTTGTTTCATTTTTTTTTCCTCCTAGAGACAGACGCTTATCAACTCCATAGCTTTTTCCATTTAAAGCTTTTATAAATCTTTAGTCAACATTCATTCAGTGAATTGTGATATGCTCTGTTAATCACTCTCTACAATGTCTCTTAAACATACATAAATTAGACTTTTGATTAACCAGAATATTTTGCAGATTTTCTGCATAAATCACAGACAAAAAAAATAGCTACAAAAACAATACACACATACATGTCTCAAAACTGGGTGAATCATAGGATTTTTAAAAAATTCCATTTACTTTTGAAGACTGATGCCTGGAAAACTCTGTTTTTGGTGGCAAGTTGACATCCTCTTAGGAATAAACATTGTAGGTTTTACCCAGAATTTGAGGAAATAAAGGTGAAATCTCCATCTGTTTTCTTTATAGGCTTCTCAGGATAGCAATTCTCTGACTTATTTGATATACTGATATCTGAGCAACTATTGCTGAAAAGTATTGAGAGAATCATGCGATTTCAGAGTTGTAAGAGGTCTCAGACATCATATATTCCAACTTACACCTGAATTGTGATCTCCCCTATAGAATTCCTGACAAGTTGTCATCCAATTCCTATTTGAAATCCTGTAGGAAAAAAGGAATTTACTACTTCCCAGAGAAGCTCACTCCATTTCAGCCTAGTTCTAATTGGTTTTTTTTGAGACAGTCACCTGAAATTTTTGTTGTTTGTTAATATTTAAATTTGAAGATAGGTAGATAAATAGATAGATAGTGTGTATGCACACATTTAAATTATGTATTTATTTTAATTAATCAACGATCACTTTCATAAGCTTTTGAGTTTTACATTTTTCTCCCTCTCCTTCCCCCCTTCCTCCCCAAGATGGCATGCAAAATGATCTAGGCTATAAATATATATTCCTATTAAATATATTTTCACATTAGTCATACTGTAAGGAAGAATTAGAACCAATAGGAGGAACCACAAGAAAGTGGAAACAAAACAAAACAGAAGAAAAAAATACCAAATAGTATGCTTTGATCTGTATTCAAACTCCACAGTTCTTTCTTTGGATGTAGATAGCATTTTCCATCATGAGGCTTTTTGAGATGTCTTAGATCCTTGCATTGCTGAGGAGGGGTAAATCTATCAAAGTTAGTCATCACACAATGTGGCTGTTACTGTGTACAATGTTCTCCTGATTCTGCTCACTTCATTCAGCATCAGTCCATGAAAGTCTTTCCAGGTTTTTCTAAAGTCTGCCTGCTCATCATTTCTTTTTTTTAAAATTTTATTAATTTATTTAGATTTATCAATAATCACTTCCATATGCTTTTGAGTTTAAAATTTTTCTCCCCCTTCCTACCCAACACTCTCCCCAAGATGGCACACAATCTGATATAGGCTGTACATTTACATTCCTATTAAACATGTTTTCACGTTAGTAGTGTTGTAAGTAAAAATTAAAACCAACAGGAGGAACCATCAGAAAGAGGAAAAAAAACTCAACAGAAGAGAAAAAAAGTAGTAATTCAACTTTCATAGTTCTTTCTTTGGATGTGGATAGGATTTTCCATCACAAGGCCTCTGGAGATGTCTTAAATCTTGTATTGCTGGGAAGGGTTAAGTTTTTCAATATTAGTCATCACACAACATGGCTGTTATTGTGTACAGCATTCTCTTTGTTCTACTCATTTCACTCAGCACCAGACCATACAAGTCTTTCCAGGTTTTTCTGAAGTCAGCCTGTTCATCATTTCTTATAGCACAATAGTATTCTATTACATTCATATGCCACAACTTGCTCAGACATTCCCCAATTGATGAGCATCCTCTCAATTTCCAATTTTTTGCCACTATAAAAAGAGCTGCCATGAATATTTTTGTACATGTGAGTCCTTTTCCCATTTGTATGATCTCTTTGGGATATAGACCTAAAAGTGATATTGCTGGGTCAAAGGGTATGCACATTTTTATAGTCCTTTGAGCATAGTTTCAAATTGTTCTCCAAATCAGTTGAATCATTTTGCAACTACACCAACAATGCATTAGTGTTCCAATTTTCCCACATCTTCTCCAACATTTATCATTTTCCTATTTTGTCATGTTGGCCAATCTGATAGGTGTGATGTGGTACCTCAGAGTTGTTTTGATTTGCATTTCTCTAATCAATAATGATTTAGAGCATTTTTTCAAATGACTATAGATGACTTTAATTTCTTCATCTGGGAACTGTTTGTTCATATCCTTTGACCATTTGTCAATTGGGAAATGCCTTGTAGTCTTAAAAGTTTGACTTGATTCTCTATATAGTTTTGAAATGAGGCCCTTATCAGAGAGACTGGTTGTAAAAAATATTTCCCAATTTTCTACCTTCCTTCTAATTTTAGTTGCATTGGTTTTGTTTGTGCAAAAACTTTTCAATTTAATGTAATCAGAATTGTCTATTTTGCTTTTCATAATGTTCTCTATCTTTTGTTTGTTCATGAATTCTTCTGTTCTCCATAGATCTGATAAGTAAACTATTCCTTGCTCTCACAGTTTGCTTATAGTATCAGCCTTTATATCTAAGTCATGAACCCATTTTGACTTTATTTTGGTATATTGTGTGAGATTTTGGTCTATGCCTAGTTTCTGCCATACTCTTTTCCAGTTTTCCCAGCACTTTTTTTTTTCAAAAAGTGGGTTCTTATCTCAGAAGCTGGGGTCTTTGGTTCTAGTTCTAATTGTTAATAAGTGCTTCCACTCATTGATCTGAAATCTGTATCTGCCCAACATATGGTTACTCCTGGTAATGTGTAGTTACTTAAATTACAGTTCCTTCTTTTGATACTTATATTGCATGATATCCAGTTCTCTCACCATTCTCATGGGCCTCCATTAGTTATGTACCAAATTACTGATGTCTTCCTAAAATATGGTGCCCAGAATTGAACATAATACTCCAGAATTGAAAATTTCCCCAATCCTAATCAAAGGTTCTCAAGGATTCTGGTCAATGTATAAACTAGTGTTGTACTTTTAGAATGAATTGTCATGAGCCATATTTTTTGTGGATATGACCATTTGTTTGAATATACTTTCTCAGGATTACATGCTGCTCAACAAATATGAAAATTTGATAAACTTGAATTAAGGAATATTTGTTTGGTAAGCACTGTGCCAGGTATTGGGGGTAGGAAGGATACAAAATTTGGATATGGCATTATTGTATACCACAGGAAGCTTACATGTTTTTAAGGCAAAAGATGGACATAGATAACTAATGATCACCAATTGTAGCCATGCAAAGATAAAGTACAATGTGAAGTCTGAGATACAAATAGAGAGATCAGAGAAGGTTCTTTTGAAGAAGTTAAATTCAAGATTGTATTTATGGAAAGATAAATAGGGAGAAGAGACATATTCTATCCACAGAGAACTACATGAGCAAAATCATGGAAGCAGAAAAGTGTTGGCTGCTTTGGGGAGTGAGGATATGGGGGCAGAACATTATGCAGTTTATCTGGAATATGTAGTACATGTAAGGGAGTGACTGTCAGACAAAGGGACTACATGCCAGAATTTTGTACCAGGTCATGGAAGGGCTTATATGCCAGGCAAAATAATTTGAATTTTGCATGTTACAAATAAGGAGCCACCAAAAAAACTGAACAGAGATGCGTCATGCCTAGATTTTTGCCTACACCTTAAAGAATGTGACTAAAATCTTCCCTTTGTTGAGTATATATATCTTTGACATTATCTATCCCTATCTATCTATATATTCATATGCTTGAATTTATGTCAATATATGTGTAATAGAAATATAGACAGACATATCTCTATCCAAGTCTCTATCACCAGGTACTAGAAATCTACAACTATCATTGATCAGTCTGTTTATACATATCTATACCTATCTAAATCTATATTTCCATATGTATATATGTACATATCTATATTTATATAGATAAACATATCCCTATCCTTGTTCCTGTCCCATCTCTATCGATATCTATATCTAATTATTGTGAAAATAGCATTGGTTCTGTGGTCAGTACCTGGAGTCTGACACAACAGTAACTATTTAACTTTGAACAAAACGCTAGGTCTTACTTTCTTCATCTGAAAAACAATGGAGTTGGCCTCTAAGTTCTTTATAACCTGCCTATTTATTTGTTTATGTGGAAAGTCAGCAGTTATAATGAAGACAAAGTCATTCAAAGACTACTAGAAGTCTTATCACTAAAACACAAACCAAAAAAAATATGCACCATTTTGATAAAAGTCAAAAATCATACTAAGGACTCAATATGTAACCTTCTACTTTTATTAGACATTGATTAACTAAATTTTCAAAGGTGAAGGATGAGAGAAAAATGTCACAAAATTACATAGTCATAGTGCCAGGGACATAGAGGCTTTACTACAACTTAATTACCTTGAGGGAAAATGGAAGAATAACAATGAGCAGGATCACATTGTGAAAATATATCATTTAAGCACAAGGATATGAATCTGTAGGTACTATTTTGTCTTTGGATCATCCTGTTAGATGACATCTGGGTCCTAGGTGCTTGTGTTAGTCACTTCCAAGGTTCCAGGCATAAACGGAGAATCTCACACACCAATTTTTATTCCATAAAGAACACAAATGTGTTCCCTGTTTGTCTGTTCCCACCCATTGACTCTGAATGGAGAACCTTCACATAAATATAAGATGCCCAGGCTGCTAGAGCCCATTCAATTATTTCTCTCATGATTAGGCCATGGGGATCCATGCTTTGTGGCTAAAGAAGACCAGGGGCTAGCTTCCTAATCATTAATACTCCTTTGCCTTTATACAAGATCAAGACCTAGTCCCATGATCATGAGAACAAGTCCATATTTGCTGCCAAGGCATCCATTTTGTAACCTGAAATTGTCCTATCCCACATGGGTGGGATGACCCCTTTCAATTTTCATATTTAAAGCACACTATTAGCTAACTCCTCCATATCACCTCCTGCTGAGATTCTATTACACAGAATTCTAGGTTTAGGAGGGATAGAAGCTCAACTATACCCTATTGCCTCTAGATTAAAATAGAAACTTGTCTATTTGGCCCTTAAAGCACTTCACAACTTGGTCATAATCTAACTTTTGAGAATGATTTCTCACTGATTTAACTTTTTGTCACAATTTAAAACTCCAACCAAGCTGGTCTATGGGCTGTTTTCCATTCTTATTAAATATCTTTCTGCTACGCCTTTGTAGCTGTCTCTTATATTTGAAATGTTCTTCTTCCTCATCTATACATGTTAAATTGTGCAACACAGCTAAATGGCACAGTTCATAGAATGTGGGGCCTTAAGTCAAGAAGATCTGTGTTCAATTCTGGTCTCAGAAACTTGCTAGCTATGTGAACTTGAACAAGCTACTTTGCCTCAACTGTAAAGTGAGGTTCATAATAGCACCTTTTAGGTTTATCATGAGGATCACATTAGATATATACATCACTTAGCACAGTACCTGGCGCATATTAAGCACTTAATAAATACCCCTTGTTCTAACCAACCATTCCCTTTGAATATGAATAAAAAGGGCAGACAGAAAAGAAAAAGGACTTTGTTGTGGTTCTTTGAGGCAATTAAGACTTGAACCTGGTTTTTTCTGACATTAAATTCAGTGTAGTGGCAGCTAGGTGGTGCAGTGGATAGAGCACAGGCTGAAGTCAGGAGGACCAGAGTTCAAATCTGGCCTCAGACCAAACCCTTGACACTTACTAGCTGTGTGACCCTGGGCAAGTCACTTAACCCCAATTGCCTAAAAAACAAAAACCAAAACAAATGAACATTAAATTCAGTGTGCCTTCTATTAGCCCATGCCTTTCCTTAGTCTATTAGGTCTCTCTGCTGGTCCTCCCTTTATCCACTACCATATATTGGCCATTTTCATGGGTGGTTCAGTTGTAGAATTCTCACCAACCACATGGGAGGCATAGGCTCATTTTCCAGCCCATGAATAAGTAAATTTTGGGGGCAGCTAGGTAGTACAGTGGATAGAGTACCAGGGCTGGAGTCAGGAAGATCTGAGTTCAAATCCAGCCTCAGATATTGCTAGCTGTGTGATTCTGGCCAGTCACTTAACTTCTATTTGCCTCAAATCCTAATTTGTAAAATGGAGACATACTGGGGAAGGAGATGGCTAACCATTCCAGGATCTTTGCTAAGAAAACCCATGAACAAAAGTCATTGGGGGTCAAGTAGAGTCAGACTGAACAGTAGCAACAACAAATATCAGCTCCATTGACTTTCTTTAACTAACTGGATTAGATAGACTAGGAGGTTCCGACAGGAGTGGCAATACAACTAGCTCCAAGAAGACCCAGTTCATCACTACCATATTGGCACAGAGTAGAACATCCCCAGTAAATGTGAATCTGCCTTGTATAGTACAGAAAATCATCTTGAAGTCCTATGCATTGGCTTTGTCACCTTGCTCCTCCAATACTATTTTCTAGGTAAAAAAAAAAAAGTCTAAATGAAAGTTAAAAAAATTGAAAGTAGAAATGATAAAAGAGAAGTAGAGTTCGACTGGATAACCTCCTTTACTTCTCTTCCAGTCCTAAGATTTTATGATTCTAAGAAATGTGATAAAATAGGAACAATTTTCAAGATAATGATGAAATACAGAAATTATATTTCATTAAACACTAGTTTCTAATTCATTCTGTTTTTGTTGGTTTTATCTTTTTTTACATTAAAAAAGTTCTTAGAGATTGTATTACTGGCTTTCTTCCTTTGGGTCTTTCCTGGAGACAGGTGGGGTAATCTCTTCCATATTGATGGATATTTGATTTGTTTGCTCTTTTTGTTTTCAGTAAGCTCTACAGAGAAAATTCAGATCCCAAAGAGGCAAGTTAGGAAGATAATAAAGAAGCTTAGGGCTTTCCGCTGAACAAATTTTGAGTTGGACAGGAGATGTAGTTGTGTCAGCCTTCCTTTGGGCTACAGGCATTCCGCATGTGGTTACCTCTTTCTATCTATAGAAACAATAATATAGCACAATTGCATAAATTGTCACCAAAAATGATGACATCATGTACAGTCAGGCAATATGGAGAATGTGGCAACGTAGAACCTCCCATAAGACCGTGTAGTGTGCTGGATAGAAGAATGGAGAAAATCTATATTTGAACCTTATCTTTGTTGCTTGCTAGTTGAGTATATCTGGGTGAGTTACTTAATCTCCTTCATCATCAGTTTACTCTTCTGTAAGATGGGGAATCATTTATGCAAAGTGGTGGTAAAGTCGATGAGATGATGTGTTCACTAAATGTTGAGTATTAATATTCCCATCATGCTAGTCGCACTCTTCTAGGAGACTGGGAGGAGGAAAGGGATATAATAACCTATACATTTCCCCATTGTGAAGACAATTTCCAATACCTTTTAGGGAAGTGGAAGAAATATTAACAATGATGATGATGATGATGATGATGATGATGTAATATCAAGATTAAGAACAGCATGTTTGTAAGGCACTTTAACTCTCATAAATAGTTTTCCTAATCTTGTTTCCTAGTTTTCTTATAACAACCCTATGGAGTAGGGAGCAAAATGTCATTGCTCCCATTATACAGAAGAAGAAACTGACTTACCCCTCAAGGTTCTTGCGAAGATAAAATGAAATATAAATATAAATTGTTTTATAAACCTTGACGAGTTATATAAATATTATTATTACTATTATTATTCCCCATAGTCACACTGGTAGCAGATGCCTAAAAAAGAATTGTATTTGACCATTCACATCTCCTAAGAATAAAAAGGCAGAACTATAGGCTTATATTAGAAGATTTACATTGTTGCTAGCTATGTGACTTTGAGTGAGTCAAATTATATATTTTAATTTCCTTGATTATAATATGAGTATAATCTTAATTCTAAGTCACAATCTTAACACTAAGTCACTAAGTTACATTAATTTAATTTATGAATAGTAATAGTATCAGTAGTAGCTATCATGGTAGTTATAATACTATATTATGTTTCAACTATCACAGAATAAGTTTCTCTATTTTTTTTGTAAAATGGAGGAAATGCTACTTGTGATACATGTCTCAAAGAGTTAAGAGTAACAGCTAAATAGATGCATCTTAAGTGCTTTACAATTAAGATGCTGCAATAATGTAAATCAATATTGTCATTATTGTTATTGTTAATATTTTTCCATTCATTACTTTTCTTTGGTGGCTTTAGGTAGTATTTAATCAAAACATATTGACTTCTTTATTATCTGTAGCAGAAAAAAACCTAGATGAAACAGGTAAGTCTCTCAAAAAGTAAGCTGTTCAGAGTAGGTACCTAGAATAGGTGTTATTGAGAAGAATGTCGTGTGCAAGAAAGATTAGACCTGTTTCTCAATTATACTTTCCCCTTTGATTAGATGGTTGGAAGGCAGAGTATGAAATCCTCTCAAAGCCTTCCTTTTTAGAAGCTGGGAGATGAACTTTCCAGTAAATCTCTATTTCCACTAGCAACTGTATTATTTTTTGACTCACAACAGGTACCACTTGTCATCCTCTTCCCCACTTTTCATCATCCTTTTTGTACATTGTCTTCCCTCATTAAAGTGAAAGCTCTTTGAGAGAAGGAACTATCTTTTTTTTTTCTTATTTATATTCCCAGAACTTAGCTCAGTGCCAGGCCCAGCATAGTGGCCAATTATTGAATTGAATTGAAAAGGACACTATATACAAGGGATTAGATTAATTCTGCTTGGTTCCAGATGCCTGAACTAGCCATAAAAACATTTTAAAAATATGGAGGCAGATTTAAGAATATTATGAAGAAAAATTTCCTCTTAACTGAAGTTGTCCAAAAACTGAATGGCCTTCCTCAAAAGATTCTCCATCACTGGAAGTCTACAAGCAGAGACTGGCTACTTGATTACCAGAAGGGTGAAGGAAGGAGTCCTGTACAGGTATGGGTTGGGAGGGATGACCTGATATGTGTCCTCTGAGATTCTGTGATTGTCAGAATCAGCATTTTCCAATGTCTGTTTATTTACTGTAGGTGTTTTTTTCCTTTCTTCCTTCTTTCTTTTTTCTTTCTTTCTTTCTTTCTTTCTTTCTTTCTTTCTTTCTTTCTTTCTTTCTTTCTTTCTTTCTTTCTTTCTTTCTTTCTTTCTTTCTTTCTTTCTTCCTTTCTTCCTTCCTTCCTTCCTTCCTTCCTTCCTTCCTTCCTTCCTTCCTTCCTTCCTTCCTTCCTTTCTTTCTTCTTTCTTTCTTTCTTTCTTTCTTTCTTTCTTTCTTGTCCACAAGGGGTGACTAGTCTCAGAGGCTGAGATGCTAGGTGAGTTCTTGCTGTCTGGAGCAAAGTGTACACTGAACAATCTCTCTCACCCCATTACCCAAGTGATGCTAAATTAGGCACCAAGATTTTGTCAGACAATTGAAAGAATATTTCAAAGAATGAAGCTACTTAGTCAACATGGAAGGACAGGTGAAGTAGTAGAAATAGTCTTTTAAAATAATCATAGCAGGTAGCTAGGTGGTGCAGTGGATAGAGCTCTGGCCTTGGAGTCAGGAGGACCTGAGTTCAAATGTGACCTCAGACACTTGACACTTACTAGCTGTGTGACCCTGGACAATTCACTTAATTCCTATCGCCTCACCAAAAAGCAAATAAAATTAAATTAAAATTAAAAAAATAATAATAATCATAGATTTCTAGATTTGGGAAGTAGTTTAGGAGTGATGAAGACTAACTTCTCTAGATCATCTGAGGCTATTATTTGAGCATTTCCAATGGCAGGAGACTCATTACTTCATGAATCAAAATATGTCATTTGGAAGCAACTCCAGTTGTTCAGGAGTTATTATATTGAACTGAATTCAGTCTTCTCATTAATGTTTGCACATTGAATTTGCAACTGTGATAATGGAACTAATATAACATTCCCTTGATAGTATGGGAAAAGAATACAATAAAGGTCAAGATTTTAAGTTGATGAGACTCTTTGGTGCCTTAGAAAATTTCCCTTTAATCATTCTGGACAGTTATTGATGATGATTTCTTAAAGGGTGAACTGCAAATCTGCCCATGGAGGGATAAATAATTATTGTATGCTTACATAAGGCTTTATAATATGTAACATGCTTTCATACACATTATTACTTTGAATCCACAACAGACCTGGTAGGAATTAAATGCACATATTATGATTTACAATTCAAAGACAAGGCAACTAAAGCTCAGAAAACAAAAATTGGTGACTTTGTCTATTCATGTTCAATTACTCAGGAGTAGGAATTGTTATGCTTTAACATGGGACTACTTCATGTAAATCCTAACAATTAATATTATATAAAAACAGAACAGGTCACCTCAAGAGTTGGTTGATTACCTTTTCTTTGATGCTAAATGACCATTTGTCATGTACGCTGTATTGAGGATTCCTTTCTCAGTGCACCCGTTCCTTCCAACTCTCAATTTAAATTTTGTGATTTTGAAGTTCCATGTGTAGTAGAACCAAAATGGCCTTCAAATCACAGACAAAAAATATTCAAGTGCAAAGATGAGCATATCATTTTAGCAGGCTGATTATAGGTCAAAACAGGACAGTGAAGAAAGTGTGGAAAAAATAAGATAGGCTGGGAGAACATGAAAGAAGTGGGAGAACCAAAGATTGTAGGTACAAAACAGACTGCAGTTAATCTATCAGTCAATAAGCATTTATTAAGCTTCTACTGTATACCAGACAAGGTCCTAGGCACTGGAGACACAAAGCAAAAAATGAAAGCCCTCAAGAAGCTTACCTTCTATTGAGATGGATATAAACTTTCACAAATAAGTAAAGAATGGATTGGAATTGGACTATCAACTGGGATATCAGAAAAGGCCTTTTATCAGACATGGCACTTGAACAAAGTATTAAAGGGAGATAGGCATTCCAAGAAATAGAAATAAAGAGGACAGTCATTCAAAGAAACAATGGTAGGAGATGTGTCTTATATAGTGAATAACAGACAGGCCATTTTGTCTGGGGCACACACTTCATAAGGGTGGGTAATGTGCAATCAGCCTATAAAGATAACCTGGAGCCAGGTTTCACTTTCAGTGAAATCAAAAGTTTTTGTATTTTAGGCTAAAGGCAAAAGGAAGACCATGAAGTTTCTTCAGCAGAGGAGTGACATGGTCAGATATTCATTCACCTTAGTTTCAAAAACTATACAGGAGTAGAATTGGTGGAGAGAAAATCAGTTGTAGTCATGGGAAGATAGAGAAATTTGAGAGTTAAGATCTTGAAAGTACTATGGTTTTGAGCCGTAGTAACAGCGCAAGTATGATTTAGATACCCTGGTAGGTATCTGAACTGGAATGACAATAAAAGTAAGAGAAATTGAGTAATTCAATAAACTGTTAGGACAAAGTGCTAAAGGGGTCAATAATTAAGGCATTCATTTCTTAGTTTCATTTCTTCTTCTCTTCCCAACATTCTATATATTTCTTTTCTAGAGCATAGAATTTCAGATTTGGAAGGGACCTTTATAATTGGAAGGATCTTTACCACATAGGATGTCTGAACTAGGGTCTCTTTTAGGCAACTTAATGTCAAAGAGGAAGAGCTAGATATATAGATACCATAAACCACATGATGTCAGAACGAGAAAGGTCCTATTGTTGTAAAATGGCAGAGCTAGATGGTTCTTTATAAAATAGAAGGGTAGAGCTAAAAGGAACCTTAAAATATAGAATGTCAGAATTGGAAGGGTCTTCAGAAATGTTCTTGGCTACTCTCTCCATTTTTGGAAAGGAGAAAACAAAAGCTTAGAGTCATTAAATAAATTATCTTGGTCATACAGCACTGTATTAGAAGTTATATAATATCTTCTTCACTCCATAGGGAGTTGCTATCATCTAGCTGTAAGCTTTGGAAGGACTGAATAAATTCATTTATGTTAATTTGTTATAAATGATACAGGTTGGTACAATTCCTCTCAGAGATACTGGCATTTTAATGTAAATTTTCCTTTAAGAACCCAAGGAAAATCTCTCCAGTTGTGAATTTTTATACCCCTAACAGAGGTTGGAAGGAAATATATCAGCCAAGGGAGATACACAATGATATTCAAATTATTTCCCACGTATTCCAATACAGGTAAACCTGTCATTTATTACTGATCAATGAATAGAGATTTTAGTCAGGGGATGTTAACCTGACATTAATGATTTTATGTGTGTGTATGAGTGTGTATGTGTGTATACACACATATGACATATGTGTGTATATGTGCACATTTATAATAAAAATGTATTTATGTAATGTACATATACATATGAATTATTTCAATATACTTATTTTCCTTTGTAAATCTATGTTTTTTATTTAAGCATTACATATGTGTGTATGTGTGTGTATATACAGATAGAGCTACATCTATATATCTATATATTTTCCTGAGAGGAGGTTCACAGGTTGTATCCAACTGCCAAAGGAATGTGACACATAAAAAAGGTTAAGGACCCCTAATCTAGTAGGAAATAGACTCCATGTACCTCCCTGTCTCTGAATAAATGCTGGGTATTGTGTTTCTTTATATTCAATTAACAATCAATCAAAAACATTTATGAATCTCCTTCTGTGTTCCAGGCATTGTGCTCAGTGCAGAGGCTATAACAAGAAAATATGAAATGATCCCTTCCTTCAAAAAGTTTATATTCTTGTGGTCAAGAATTCTGGGTTCTATTGAGTCACAGAAATTAAAAACATCTATGGCTTCAAACAAATCCCATCCTTTCTCTGAGCCTAAATTTCCTAATCTGTAAAATGATGACATTGAACTATATGACAACTAATATTCATTATAGTTTTAAAATTCTAACTAATTTAACTATGAAAATGAGATAACATGGAAGGAGTTCAGTCTACTTACTCCAAACTATATCTCAATAAGAAGCCTATTGAATCTTACTGGGAAAGTTCTCCTAAAGAAAATTGAGTGGCTCCCAAGATTGTCCTGGGTATATGCCACCAGCTTATTTCTGACCTGATTTTTGAATCCACACTTGTTTTCCTTCCTCCTTCCCTTCTTCCTTTGTCCTTCCTCTTTATTCCTTTCTCCTCTCCCTCATTTACTCCCTTCCATCTTTTCCCTTTCATTTTCTTGCCTTACTTTCCTTTCCTTCCTGCCTTCCTCTTTCACCTTTTCTTTCAGAAATATTCCTTGGGTATTATGAAGGTGACAGACATCTGCATATCTCTGAGGACTTCGCTTGGATTTATGTTGAATATACATGCTATGTCACATGGTGGAATCCATGAAAATATTTCAAAACGTGTGGTTCCAATCTCGATTAAAAGAATGAAGGCTTATTCGTCACCCAGACCATGTTCTCTACCTTACATTTAAATATAATTACATTCTTCCATACTGGAAAGGAAATAATATTATTATGCTGTCTTTCTAAGGATAATGCTGTGATATGCAAGGTATGCTTTTAGAGATTCTCCGTGGGAAAGAAGAGCATTAAGGGAAGAATAATTTTGAAACTGGCAAGGAACAAGATTCCTCCAAGAGGTTTTACAAAATTCATTATTGTGGGTTACTCAGAGCTAGTCCGTGCAAATGATAAATTATTCTATCCCTTCTCAATAGTAAATTATACTAATAACATTCTACTTTATTCAGATTCTAAAAATTGGTTCTGCGGGTAGGGGCATTGCTGTCGGTACATACCAATTTCCCCTGCCTAGTCTGTTCCCTGTGGCATGATTTTTTTTCCCTTAACAAACGTTACCAAAATTAAAATCCAGTGACAAAAAATATAAAAAGTAATAAATTTCAGAAAATCTGGATGACTTCAGTCCGTAGAGCAATGGAGAGTGGGATAAAAAAAAAAGGATTCCAATTTTTACTTCTCTTGAGTTGCTAAAAGTAAGTACTATATGGGGGGGGGTAATGGTGATTAAGCTGATGAAGACAATCTAGGTTTAGAGAGTGAGAGAGCACAGACTAGTAAGCAAAAAATCTGATTTCCAATCCTGTCTCTTTGCTTATCAGCTGCCTGACAATGAGTAAATTTCTTTAACCTTGCTTAGCCTTAGTTTCTTTATCTGCTAAAGTGGCAGGTCATACTTCCAATCTAATCTGACTAAATACAACAAGTACTTATTAGCTATTTTGTTGAAGTTATAATGCTAAATATTAGGGATACAAAGACAAAATTTAAAACAACCTCAGACTTCAAAGAACTTATCTTCTACTGGGAACACATAACTTGAAAAAAGATAAGCACACATAACATAATGTGAAAAGGAAGGATGAAGTATGAATATAAAAGAGCTCAATAATCAATAAATATTTCTTAAGCCACCTATTGTGTGCCAGGTACTGTGTTAAGCACTGGGGATACAAAAAGAGGCGAAAGATATTTCCTGCCTTCAAGGAATTTACAATCTAGTTGATGAGCTGAGAAAAGTGGTACATGATCCGAAAACTGAAGGAAACTAAATACACTAAATAACAGAGGAGTGAAGGTTATTATTCCATACATGGGAAATTGCCTATGGAAGGAAAGAAGGTGAGAATCAACTGTATGTAAAGTCCTTAATATATTGTTTTACAATGTTTTAATTGCTTTTACATGAAGAATATTTACAAATATTATCTTATTTGTTCCTCACAACAAACTTAGGTAGTAGGAGCTATTGTTATTCTCATTTTATAATTTAAAAAACTAAGTCAGACAGTGGGTTAAGTTACTTGCCCAGGGCCACATAGCTGCTGGAAGCAGATAGATCATACAGTGGGTAGCCTGATCTGAAGTCGGGAAGATTCATCTTCTTAAGTTCAAATCTGGCCTTAGACATGTGCTAGCTGTGTGACCCTAGGCAGGTCACTTAACCCTGCTTGCCTCGGTTCCCTCATCTATAAAATGAACTGGAGAAGGGAGAAATCTCAAACTTCACAGAACAAATACTTTTAATAAAAGGATTTGTTTGGTAAAACTTGAACTCAATGAAAGGGCCACATTTGAGGACCTAGAGGGCCACATATGGCCTTGAGGTCACAGGTTCCCCACCCCTACTTATAGACCAATTAGCTAAATTTTTATTCCTAGGAAAATTCTAGAAAAGATGAATATAGAGAAAATTAAAAACTATATAGGAAGTGATGAATTGATTAAAAGGGCCAGTGTGGCTTCATCAGAAGCAAGTTATGTCAATTACTAAACTGGTAGACAAAAGCAGTCCTTTAGACATACTTTGCCTAGAATTTAGCTAAGCATTTGAAAAAAAAATGTCTCATGCTATTCTTATGGAGGGGTGTATAGTACGATCAGATCAATCCAGAACTGGTTAGATGGCAAAACTCAGAGGAGTTGGCAATGGTTCCTTGACAATGTGGCAAGAAGTCCTAAGTGTGTTACCCTGGAATTCAATGCTTGGTTCTGTTCTCGTTAATATCTCTGTGAATAACTTGGATAAAGGCATAGATAGTTTAGCCTTGTAATATGCACTTGCCACCAAATGGATAGGAATAGTTCAACACAATGGAAGAAATAATTCAAGTCCAAAGAGTTCTTGACTGCTTAGAGTATTGGAATGAATCTAGTAAGATAAAATCCAATAGGGATGAATGTAAAGTTTTGCCTTTTAGGATGAAAAAAATCAATTTCAATAATGTGAGTTGGAAGAGGCTCCATAGCAATTCAGAAAAATATTTGGGGTCTTACTCATGGTAAGCTGAGTGAGTCAGCAGTGTAATATGACAGCTGAACAAAATCAAATCAGGTACTTTTGGCATTGAAAGGGGCATAGATTCCAGGAATGTAGAGACGATAGAACCATTGTTTACTGTCATTGCCATTCTCAAGGATCACCATTTAAGAAAGATATTGATAAGCTTCAAAGTGTTCAGAAGAAGGAATCAGGGATGGTGAAGGGCCTTGTTCTGATGAAATATCAGTTTTGGTGTAAGGAACTAGGCATGTTTAGCTCAGAGAAAAGACTTGCAGAAGGGGGTCATGATAGCCCTTTTCAAGTCATTGAAGTATTTGTCATATGAAAGGAAAAATAGTCTTTATTTTTTATTGGTTCTCAGAGGACAGAAATATGAGCAATGGTTGGAAGTTGCAAAGAAGCCAATTTAGGCTTGACCTCAGGAGAAAAAAAAATCTCACAAGTAGAGCTGTCCAAATATTTTGTCTTCCAAAAAAAATTTTCCAAGAGATGTTGGACTTCCCCTCTACTAGAAATCATAGGTTTGGGTTATGTTATAGTGGCATTTATTTTGTGTATGGGTTCCACAAGATGGCTGCTTGGATCCCCTTGAATTCTTTAATTCTATGATTCTATAATTTACCCAGTGAGAACTCCCTTATAACAAAGACAGGGAAAGTAAGCAAATCACCCAACACAGTGTCCCACCAATCTCAATATATGCAACTTTCCAAGCCAACTGTCACCAATGCTACTAATGAAAGGAAAGTGTTTCCTTTCCTTATCTTCTCTATGAACAGGATTAGTCATTATAATTTTTTAGTAATTAGCATTATTTTAATGTTCTTTCAATTAACAGTGTAAATCATCAGGCATATCATGTTCCTGGTTCTAATTGCTTTACTGTATCAGCTTATAAAAACCTACTCTTTTTTTTTTAACAAATATTCATCATTTTAATAGTATAATAATATTTCATTCTTCCCTTCCAAAGTTTTTTTTTCTGATAATGGTACAAGTTTCTCACCTGTGCCTTGTTCTAACATGGTTCCTTGATTACAATAGAGATCCCTTCTAACTTGTCTATGCCAGTGATACCATGAGGTCATAATTCCTTAATCTTTAAGATCTTATGAATCTATGACACGCTGACCTGGGAATGAGGATATGTAGATTTGAGTCCAGTTTACCACTAACCAGTTGGGTTCTAGGGAAGTCTTATTCCTTGCAAAAGGATAGAATTAGATCAGATGATCCCTAAAATTCCTTTCACCTCTCCTTCTTTGTGGTTCCATTATTCTAATATTCTTCTCATCATCAACCATAATCTTGTACATAGTAAATGTGTGGATGATATATCGAGTAAATTAAAAAGCTTTTATATTTGCTATCTAGGAGCTGCCTTTCTAAAACAGATAAACCAGAGAAAAAGTCACTGTTGTACTTATGTTTTTGTCTTTTTTTCTATCCCAGTTCATAATTTTACTGTGATTTAAAAAAAAAAGTTTGCTTAAAAAGTATATTGAAGATGTATGTTTTTATAGAGGGCATAACTCTCCTTAACATCTACCTGCTGCTATAAATCTCTCTGAATCCAAATGTAATTGGAAAACATACACAAGAAACATTTGGGCTCATTAAATACATCATCAAATTGTATTGGGGTAGTCATTTAGGAATATTTATTTCTAAGTACATTCACAACCCATCCTCCCCACAAATGCTAAGCAGAATGCAAGATCCTTGAAGCTTAAAATATTTTATTTTATTTTGTATTTGTCTCTCAATCTCCCAGTACAAGAGCTTGTATATAAGTGCTTAGTAAGTAGTTTTTGGATTGGACTGAATTGTTATAAAGGACACTATACCATCAACTCTTACAAGGAAAACTAATAAACCTCTGCAATTAATACATACAATTATTTTTTTCAGAGGTATTACTAGGCATACAATAAATAGTTCAGCTATAACCCTATGGTCTGGGCAATTCTTTCATTCTTACAAGTTATATAAGATTCAACTAGGTACATAAAGATCTAAGGCCTTCTGACTGCTTCAGAATATAAGAAGAAGCCAAGATTCACACAATGGATGTGCCGGTATATATCATACCTGACTCATCTATGGCTAATTTTAAGTTAGAAAATAAATTTTCAGAAGTATCAGAAAACAAAAATCTTTAGACTTGAATATCAAGAATGCATTCTTTGAACCCTCAAACCTTGGAAAGTTAGAAATGAAAGTGAACTTAGAGAGTATTTAGTCCTAACTTCCATAGTACTGAAGAGGATTGGAGACAGATCTCTGTTACTACGTCTTTATATCATCCCTATAGCTACCACATCAACTCATTGCTAAGTACCTATAACCAAGTTCACATAAGTAGAAATTCTCCTGAGAAGTTCAAAGAAACTCTCCTATATGGAACTCTACCCTTTTTACTTTCTGAAGTACATATCAGATTTATTCAACTTGATACAAATCTGTTGATCATTCACTATCACTAAAGCCCTACTCTTGTTGCTATGATCTTCTTTCATGTAGTGTCTTATATTCATCCATTAGTGTATGCCCTCACTAATCAGTGATATGGCTGATTTCAAGTTTTATGCAATTTATTGCCATCTGCAAACTACTTGGAACAAAAAATAATTTGATATGATTTCATTTTGTGATAGTAATGGTCTTGCATGTGTTCTACTGAAACTAGGCTAATTTACAACCTTTGACCTTGACCAAATGAACATGTATTTATTTGGTTTCCACACAGTTAATTCTTGAAATGAGCCTAAGTCATTATTTCCCTGGTGGTATCAGTCACCCACCAAGGCTGAGGAGTGCTGACTACACATGACTTGTGACCCTTTATGCCTCCAGATCAGAAAGCTGCCTCAGGGAAGCAAGGGCCAATCAGGTTGCATTGCAGGTGTGGGGTATTCAAATGAGGAGCTCAAGTAAGTCAGGAAAACACTGGTTCTATCACATTCCTGCTTGTGGATAGCAATCTGCTTATTGTATCAAGCCATGATACACTGCAAAGTCTTCTGGAAGTGATCTATGTTTCCTCAAATGCTTTTGACTTGCCCATCCCTTGGTAGGAAAGACCAAGGAGATGAAAAAAGACTGTTGTACAGATTTGGTATGCATCTGGATAGACATCCTATGGATCTTAGCCTACAGCGTGTATACTTGGAAAATGCAGCACAAATGGAAACAAAACAAAACAGAACAAAACTTAGCTGTTTACAGAGGTGAAAAAAGAAAGAGGTTTGACCAGAAGCCTTTTTAGAAATTGCTAAGTTTTTTTAGTGATCCCAAGATTTCCATGAAAGCAAAGGCCTATATTTTCAACACACAGGTGAACTGAGTGTCTTTGAATTAATAAAGATGAATGCCACGCAAGGACAATGGAGAGGCACATGTTAGGTTTGAGTAGGTGGCAAAATTTAACAAACATTGAAGTCCCAAATGCAGGAATGAAGAGCAATATCTAGGAATTTTATGAAAGGAATTTGAATATTTGTGGGGAGTGGTATCAAGTGCCAAGAGCAAAGCATGACAGGTAGATATTCCCAGTATTCCAGTGGGACCCTTGCAATGTCTGAATAACATCAGAAAACATTTAGGATTGATCCCTGGGGACAAACATTTGGAAGAACGCAGAAAATAAAAAGATGGACACATGTGGATGAATTTTGATTTGTGCTATTGGAAGGAATCTCTCAAATGTATTGGATTAAAGATCCATCTGGATAATTAAGAGTAATACATTACATTGATAGTTGGTTGGTTTTTTTCCCCTTTTTTAAAAGATTGATTGATGTGCTTTTTACCACCATCATAATTTCTACAAGTATGTCTCTCCCTCCCCCTCCCAGAGAGCCATCCAACATGTAGAATAGTATATATTTAAAGATAAATAGATAAATAATGAAAATAAATTAATAGTCATCATAACTGATTGGTATATCAAAAAAGTCTGAAATTTGTGCAATGTGAAACATATGAAGAGATGAACTGGGACATCTTCTTATATCTTCTTTTGAGTCATCTTTGTTCTTAAAAATTCTGTAACATTTACTGTTTTATGTGTGGTTCTTTCCATTTATTTTTGGATTATTTTTGTTTTTTTCTTTGCTTATTTTATTTTGCATCAGTTAATGTAGAATTTTTAAAGCTTCTCAATATTTATCATATTCATCTTTTCTCATAACACAATAATATTCTGTTACATTCATGTACCTCAAATTGTTTTGCTGTTGTTATTCTCTAGCCCAACCATGTTCTACTCTACATGGACAAAGTCCATACGGTTTATTTGATGAAGATACTGGAGTGGTTTGTCATTTTCTTCTCCAGTGTGTTCCCATTTTACAGATGGGAAACTGAGACAAATACAGGTTAGCTGTATTGCCCAGGGTCACATTGCCAGCTAGTAAATATCTGAGGTCTCATTTGAACCCAGATCTTTCTGACTCCAGGCCTTGTGTTCCATCCATCAAATTCCCAGGGGGCCAATTAGTTTAATCATTCCCAATCATCTACTTTGTTTTCCATATTTTTGGTATCCCCCCAAAAATATTCCCATAAATATTTTGGTTTATGTTGGACTTTTTGTATCAATGCCTCCTTGAGGTATGAGCTCCGTAATGAAATCTCTAGACCAAAGAATCTCTAGACCAAAGAATAGAGGCATTTCAATCACTTTATTTGCATACTTCCAAAGTGATTTTCAAAATGGTTGTGCCAATTTACAGTTCCATAAATAATATACTAATCTTCCTATCTTCTTACAATCCTTCCAGCATTAATGAGTCTAAACTTTTACCACCTTTGCCAATTCATAGAGTGTGAGATTAAAACTGAGTGAATTTTGATTTGCATTTATTTTACTTTTAGTGCCTTGCAGCTTTCTTTCAATCGTTATCTATTAGGTTACTAAATAGATTATTAGGGCATCTAGGTTACACATTGTACAATGTTGGGCCTGAAGTCAGGAAGACTCCTCTTCCTGAGTTCAAATCAAGTCTTAGACACTTGCTGTGTGACCTGGGCAAGTCACTTAACCCTATTCACTGCAGTTTCCTCATCTGTAAAATGAACTGGAGAAAGGTATGGAAAACCACTTTAGTATCTTTGCTAAGAAAACCCCAAATGGGGTCATGAGTCAGACATGACTGAAAAATGACTAAACAACAGTAGGTCATCTATTTGTCTTCTATAATTGTTTCTATAATCTGTTGAGTTTTAAAGCAAGAATTGTTTTGGTATGATTCCTAAAAGGTCATGTATGTGTGGCATTTCCATCGATCTTTCAAGGCCCAACTCAAGAGCCACCTACTCCAAATGCTTACCTTACTCTGTACACAGTTTCTGAGTTTGGGCTGTGCAACAATTGGATGAGATCTTTACTATAATTCGAGTGAATTTAGTTCAACAGTGCCTGCTCAACTGAAACATTGCAAATGTGAATAATGTAAAAAGTAATCATCAATTACTGACTGATCCCAAATAAGCAGATCATTTACATATTTGAGGAACTTCTTGGAGAAATAAAGGAATTTATAAGAATCAACATTTTTGGAAAAAGAGATTACTCCTAGAGAAACAACAGCAATGACAATAATAACAACAACATAGCTAACATTCATATAGCACTTTAATGTCTCTAAAGAACTTGACATTTATTATCTCATTGGTATGGAGGTGACTTTGGTTATTAAAAGATGTGCCAATGTGGTATTAATTATGTTAGTGTTACATATTTCTGGCAAAGTCCTACCAAGGTAGAAAGGATAAAAGTTTTGGTCCAGTGACCAGCAGCTCTGCTAATTGAGAATCAGCCCAAATAAGTTTTAAAAAGTTAATTATTTGAGGATTCCCTACCAGATGATAGCTCATGTTTGGCTATAGAGATCCACGAATTTATACAGTATAGAAGGGTTGCAATCTGCCGTAATGAAAGGATAAATGGCACAAATGAGATCCTTGAAGGCTGAGATGCTTAATATTATTATATTAGTTTACTAAGCGTAATAGTAGCACTGATAGCAATACCTCTCATTTCTATAATGGTGCTTCATAAACTAATCACTACATATCATTTCAACCCTCATACTATTCCCACTGAAATAGATAGTCAGTACTATCTCAAGTCCTAGAGAGGTTAAATAATTTAAACAAGGCCATAAGACATGCACATGTTAGAGCCAGCAAAGAAACCTAAGTCTTTTAATTCTAGTTCCAGTGTTATTTACTCTATCCTGTGTTGTTTCAACTTCTTTTTCTTTTTTAATTCATTGAATTATTTAAGACAGTGACAAAAACTTAGTCCAAGTTCACAAAATATTTTAACAATGATTTTAATAGTGTGAAAAACATGGTTAACTTACATCTTAACAGTAATTCTATTCCTTTAGCAAAGTAGAAACAAGTAATCAAACCGAATTAGCTCAATTAAGAAACCAGTAGATGATGCATTTCTTTGTCCCAGCGGCCAAAAGTCAGGCAAGTTCCTACCAAGGCTGGACTCATTTTTCTTCTCCTTACTCCAAACTTTTCCAGAAGCATCCCACAGGAAGTTGAACTTCCCAACTCTGACTCTTCTAGGGTTGGCATAATAGGGTCTTGGTCTACCCAAAATAAAACTATGTCTAAATTGTTTCTTCCCATAGTTGATTTGAGGATATATTTAGTTGTGATTTCTCTGCTGCCCCCCACCCCAATTTCTGATTATGTTCTGTTTAATCTGAGAAATTTATCTTAATTATTTCTATATATTACTATATACCTTTATACTGTGTTAATTATTACATTTTGTTTAATTTTCTTAGTTTTCTTCAAAAAAAGAATTATAATCCTTTTCACCATATGGTTCCAAATTTATGTCAGACACCTTTTTTCCCTCCAGGATTCAGCTCTTAGGACTAAAGCCATAACAACAGGTAGCAGAAAGCTGATCATTTTCTAGCTGAAAATAATTTAATTTGTGCCTAATCATGTTTATTTGCCTCTGACTTCCCTGAGGTCTGAATAACTCATGTGGCTGTCATCCACAGGTGGGCTGAGCTCTGAAGGAGGCTGAGCTCAATTCAGGACAGAAATTTGAAAATTGACATCACTGGGATTTGACACCTTCAGTAAAGTAAGGCACTGTATGAATATCAATCAAGGGATACAGGGAATTGGTAATTATATCTTGCTGAGATAAGACTGCTTGAAACACACATATAGCCACACCAGCAGCCATGATGAAGTTTCTACTTTTCATTCAACTTATCCTCTGCATCCTGGATCTTTAACAAATGAAATTAGGAATAGAGCAGATCTGTTTGTAAGAGTGCCAGATCAGCATTCTCTAAGGTCTAGTGGAGAATGAGTCAAAGGGGATACTCCACACATCAGAGAACTGAAGGAATGAAAGCGACTCATCTCCCCTTTCCACCCTGGAAATCGTTTTCATAGCCACCTTGCAGGTAGCATATAGTCCAAAGAACAAAAAGATCACAGGATCATGTGTGTGTGTGTGTGTGTGTGTGTGTGTGTGTGTGTGTGTGTGTGTAGTCCTTTGTTCTTGAAGAGGACCAGACATCCGGATGATGATGCTATGACTTGCAAGTAAATTGGATTTCAGTGACGAAGGGCTGTGCAAAGTCACCAGTGTCACTTTCTCCTCTGGAGCCATCTGGGTCCAGTGACCAGATATAGATCAGGACAACTGGAGATTACCCAGGTAGCAGTGGGAGAAGGTTTTTCCAAGTTCTCACTTTGACTAAGGCAATGTCCATTCAGTGATTAGGGCTGTTTAAGAAGTGAGCCAAGGGTTAATTAAAAAACAAACAAACAAACTGGGAGGGGAAGACCCTTAGGCTTTCTGGCTAGAAAGAGAAACAATTACTATTTATAATCACTGAGAGCCATCAGGCCCAAATAGTAACCATGAAGTGGGGCTAGACAGGGACCTATTGTTTGCCAATCAAAGAGAGCCAGCTGTGAATTGGGTTTAAGGCAAGGTCTTTAAGAAAGAAATCTATCCAGTAAACCCGAAGATATATATGCAGGTTTAGCCTTCAAAATTTACCTTCCTTTGGGCAGAGCACCCTCAGGCAAGGGCATGATACCCCATGTGGAGAGAGGAGAGGAGAGGGAGAAGAGAGGAAGAGGAGGGGGAGAAGAGAAGAAGAGGAGGAGAAAAAAGGGGGAGAGGAGCGAGAGAGGAGAGGGAGGGGGAAAAGGAGTGCAGGGGGAAGGGGAAAGTAGGGGGAGAGGGGAAGAGGAGTTGTGTTGCTCAACTAAAACTGGCCAATTGGGTCCCCAGTTGGTTGTGGTTTGTCCTACATTCAAGAAGAGGACCAAGACATCAGGAAGATGACACCACAACTTGCAAGTAGAGTGGATTTCAGTGAGGGAGGTCATACCATCTGTGGGCTGAGAGCTCTGGAGCAGCTGCTGCTGCTGATGATTCAGTGGCTCCCAAGGCCCGTTTCTGGTTTGCTGGGGCCAGATCTTTGCTGGCACAGCCTGTACTGAATTGCGCTCCACTATCATTCAGGTATGACAGACCTTTCTTGTGAACTTTCTAAGTTGTCTTTGGCTGGAAAATTATTTCACCCTATTCATTTGTGGGTTCTGCTGCTCCAGGAGTTGTGTTATGGCATTCTAAGAGATGTTCAGAGAGGTTTTGGGGAGAGCTTAGATGAATAGCTGCCTTTTCTCTGCCATCTTGGCTCTGCCTCCCTACTTTTTTCTGTAACAATCCAATTAGGTAAATAGTGTTAACTATTTTTATGTCCATTTGACAGATGAGGTTATTGAAACACAGAGAAGGTAAGTGATTTGCTGTAAGACAAGTTAATGTCAGAATTTAGACTTTAACCCCTATCTCCTGACTCTCATCTCCAAACTCCTTTCACTAAACACATTCCTGCTCAGGCTTTTATGTAATTGTCTCCTGTTGTTGTTTGTTTCCTTTAGCTCCTTACAGCATATTTGTATTTTTACATTATTGTTTACTTGGAATGGTGAGGTTTGAGAGGTTGGGACCCCTCAAAAAAACCAAAAGTACAAAATGGGTCATCTGGAATGAATTCACAAATTCAAGCAATCTTAAGCCAAGTTGCAAAAATTGTATTGTTATGCTTTACAGCAGGCAAGGATTCTTAAGGAACCTGCAATCTTAAAACAGTATAGCTAAACTTTATGTAGTATAAAATATGATAAGACGTATGTCAAATATGCTAACTAGGTGATTCAAGGCAGGATTAGGGACTGGTTAAGTAGTGGTCTGTTCTTAAAGAAACATGCACTTGTTGTATCTACTGCGCAGGTGTTTTACCCAGAGTTCACTGGGAAAAGCCCACAAGGAGGGGCCACATGGAGGTGTGGTTTTAGGCCTGCTAAGTCACTAAGTCAGCTAGAGTTCAGGGGTAACTGAGAGTTGTCCAGTCTGCCACCAATCAGTGTCTTGTTTGACAAGATCAACGTAGGGAGTATACATATGTTTTAAGTGTAGAAAACAGTTAATGAGGAGCCCAGGATGTAGATAATGGGGTAGGGTGTTAGGAGATAGTCCAGTGGGTAAAAATGTCTTTATGACCCAGTGTAAAGCCAGTTCAAACTAATAAATCCTTCAGGTGCTGTTTGGAACTGAACCAGGGAGAGAGATGAGGGTCTTGCTGGGGCGCATTCATGAGTAATTGCTAGGCACAGGGTCCTTGGGCTGGGGAGAAGCTGTCAGGGATAGTTTCTCTGAGGCTAGAAAGAAATTGGGTCCAAGTACAAACACCCCAACAAGAACATTCTTTTTTTTTAAATTTTGTGTCCCAAATTCTCTCCCTCTCTATGGCCCTCCCCTCAGGCACCGAGAAATCAATCAATATGGTATCAGTCATACATGTGAAATCATGCAAAATATATGTCCATATTTGCAATGTTGCAAAAAAAAACAAGAAAAATATAGTGAAAAAATATAATGCAATTTGCATTCAGAGTTCATTAATTCTTTATCTAGAGGTAGAAAGCATTTTTCATCACGAGTCCTTCAGAATTGTCTTAGATCATTGTATTGATCTGAGTAGCTAAGTCTTCCACAGTTTGTCATTGTTACAATATTGATATCACTGTGTACAATGTTCTGTTTCTGCTCACTTCTCTCTGAATCAATTTATATAGGTCTTCCCAGGTTTTTATGAAATCACTCCCTCATCATTTTTATAGCATTCCATTTATAGCATTTCATATAGTATTCCATCATGATCATATGTTACAACTTGCCCATCCATTCTCTGATTGATGGACATCAACTCAATTTCCAATTCTTTGCCACCACTAAAAGAGTTGCTGTAAGTATTTTTGGACATAAATGTCCTTTTCCTTTTTCTTTGATCCCCTTGGGGTACAGACCTAGTGGTGGTATTGATGGCTCAAAGGGATTTATTGCCTTTTGGGCAGAGTTCCAAATTTTTCTCCAGAATGGTTGGACTAAGTCACAAGTCCACCAACACTGCATTAGTGCACCTATTTGTTCCTCATCTCCTCTAGCATTTGCCATATTTCTTTTCTGTCATGTTAGCTAAACTGCTAGGCATGAAGTGGTATCTCAGAAATGTTTTAATTTTGATTTCTCTGAACAATAGCAACTTAGAACACTTTTTTAAATTTGACTAATATTTCTTCTTCTGAAAACTGCCTGTACCTATCCTCTGACCATTTCTCAACTGGGAAATAGCTCATTTTTAAAATAAATTTGACTCAGTCTCCTTTATATTTGAGAAATGAGGCCCTCATGAGAAAAATTTGCTATAATTTTTTATATTACTTCATTGTCTACGTGATTATCTCTTTTAATTAGGTCTATTTTTGCTTTTGCTTTGTCCCTTCCAGCACATTTTAAGAAGTCATTTGGGGAATAAATAGGCTTGCCAATTTTCCATCCCCATAACACTTTTCTGAAGAAGCCTGTGGGTGTATAATGAGACCGATTCACCAGCAAAGATGTCCATGTTCTGGAGATGAGTAGCAGTATGTGGGATGAGCTCAGACATGGAACAGCTGTGAGCAGCAACTGAATATGGACCTTGAAGGGGGGAAAAATACAAGCTCAGCCCTTTGTGGAGTTAGAAAACTATGCATTGAAAACCAGGCTTGCATATAGGCACTGAAGTAATAATAAAAGAACTAGCCTCAAACCCTGAGCACTGACACAAACTATGTAACCTGGGCCATGCCCCATGTCATCTCCAAGCCTCAGGTTCCTAGACTATAAAATGGAAAATACTTGTTCTACCTGTCATACAAAATGGTCATTATAATCACATGAAAATTTGACTCTAAAATACTATACAAATCAGAAATTATTAATTTAGAGCTGGAAGAGTATTGAGAGGTCATGTAGTCCAATGCCTAATTTTTCAGATTTGTGAAAACTGAGCCCTGAAGAGATTAAGTAATTTATCAATGTCACTCAAGCAGTAAATGGCAAAGCCGGGATTTGAAACTGGGTCTTCTGATCCCAGGTTGAATACTCTTTCCACTGTACCATAAATGGCTATATAAATGGGTAATCACCATGATGATAAACTATCGATACTATTATCATCAGTCATCACTATCACCACCAATATTTGAGATAACATTTGTAAAGCACTTAAGCAGAGTATAGGCACTGCATATTGTAGGTGATTAATAGCTTTTTCTTTTCATTTGTTCCCCCAGTTATGTGTCTACAAGCAAGAGTCTAAGCAATGGGGAACATAAATCTAGAACTTGAAGATACCTTAGATATCATTTAATCTGAATCCATTTCATAGGCAAGTAAACGTGTGAGGGAGACAGAGGTTAAGTGGCCCACCTTTTCTCTCAAAGAGGAGTAATTGCGGGGCAGCTGACTTTAAAGCCAGCTTTTCTTACTCTAGACCCAATATTCTTTCTACCCACACCACACTGCTGTTTTCCTCATTTGTAAAATTGGAATGGTAATAAATAACATTTGCTTTTCAAGGTTTAAAGAGGTAATTCTGGGAGATAATGTATGAAAAAGACTTGTGAATATAAACCATTATACATATGGCTACTATTGCTAAAGTCTAGGGTTTCTTGACCTTTTTTATGTCATGGACCCTTTTGACAGTTATATTTTTAAATTCACAAAGTAAGATAATTAAGATAAAAAGGAGAACCATATATATTAATTTATAGTTATCTATATGTCTATTTCCATATATTTTTTACGTTTAATGACCCCAAGTTTACAATTCTATCTAGTCTAACCTTCATCTTATGAGGAAGTAAAACAAGATGTGTGGAGGTCAATGACTTGCCCAATTTCAAGATGCAAGCTATTGTTTAGCCTTCACCACTGCTAGTAATGTGTGCAAGTCACTGCATCTTTGACTGTCAATATCCTTAGCTTGAAAGACTAGACATAATATTTCCACTAGTGTTCTAATAGAACTGTTGAATAAAAAAGCACTTTGTAAATCTTAAAGTGTGATGGGAGTATGAGTTCTTGTCATCAGTGCTATAGTCAGGCTGAGAATCCAGGTCTCTCCTGTATCTAAATAGTGGGTCTTTCCACTATGCCACATTGCTTCCATTTGAATCATAACAATGACCCTAGGGAGTTAGAGCCACTAGTTGTGTCTCCTTTTTAGAGTAGGACAAAGTCAAGCTCAGGAAAGTCAAATTGTTCTTCCATTATGTACCTTAACTATAAGAGCTTTTACTAAAACCCAGGTTTTCTTACTCCTAGTGCAGTGATTTCTCCAAATCTAATTGGGATTCAAACATGTGTTTCCAATATCTGTGTACTAACACAAATGGAATACTTAGACCAGTCTTCTAGGGGCATAAAGTAAGTTGTGAAATACCAAAATTCAGATATTATAAAAATAAAGAGATATCCTGGAGCCCTGTAAATTTGGGCTGTCAAGTATGTATTGGTGAATCAAAGATACAATGATTGTTATTTCCCAGACAACTGTTATTCCAACAGTGAAATATTCAAGGATGATGTGAAGAAAAAAGGGTCAGATATTCATCTCTACTGCTATAATTTCCTTCAAGCAGACAATGATTTTTCTTTAGTTTTAGATTCATTCTGCCTTCTACATCTTCCCTTTCCATCATCCTGGGTATGCTCATATATCTCTCTCTCTCTCCTTTTCCCTCTTTCCTTCTCTCTCCCCCCAACCCCCTATTTTCACTGAGCCCTTCCTCTTTTTCTTATCTTCTCCTTTTTGAGGTTTAAGGTGTGCAAAGCATTTGATTAACATCCATTTCATTGACTGATGATCAAATCTTTCTTGTGAAGTGGACCAGCTTTTCCTGCTACAAAGTGTTTAATGTGAATAGCCTTAGGTCATCTGGCTATCAACAAACAGAGTTGAGATATAATTCTGGTTCTTCTGGCTCCAAGTCTAATGCACATTGCATTATACTAAGTTTCTCTGTGAGAGAAAAGGAACAGATTTGTGTTCTCCTGAGCAGAGGTCCATGGTCTCCAAATCTCAGCTCAACATGTAATAATTATCTGCTAACATGCAATGGACAAGAATTCACCATAGTACTCTCTATGTGTTCTGATCAGGACAGGGGAAAGATCCTTCATCATTCTGCACCCTGCATTTTTAACAATGCAGACCAAGCTAGCATTGGATTTTGTTTCTGTTTTTGTTTCTTTTTTTCCCCTCTTTTTGTCTGTTACTTCCTTTCACCTACATGGTGCATGAAATCACCAAACCCCCGGGCCTTTACACGTAAATTTTGTCTGGCATATACAAACTGCTTAATAAATGTTTGTCAAATCAAATTGAATTAAACTATTTCTTGTCATATTACCCCCATCCTTCATATGTGTAGGTTTTTTTTTAATTGAGCTTTTGACTTACAGTTATGGCTATTTGATTCAATCCTGTTAGTTTCTAGTCTACAAAGATCTTTCTGGATGTTGATTTTTGCTAACCAATGAAGTGGCTGTTTCTCCCATTTGTAGATGTGCCGTCTACAAAATGTGTGAAGCATACCAATCTATGCCTCCACTTAAATTATTGTTGCATGGATTAATGTACAGACAGAATGTTGGATGAATTAATGTCCTGACGGAGTGTTGAATTGGCTAGTTCAAGAAGTATTTATTAAGATCCCAAAATGGACAAAGTTATGTGCTAGGCATTGGGTATACAAAGAAACAATAAAATACACATTGAGGTATTTATGTTCTATGAAATGAGTCTTATGGTTGAGATATATCTCCAGAATTCATCTTTCCCATTATCCTGTATCTGTGCACACTGCCTCCTTAATCACTCTACAGACAGATCTGAGTCTATGCTGTTATGAAACATCTCCAGAGAAAGTAACATCTACAAGGCACCTATCACTGTTCATATACTCATTGAGTCCTTCCTTATATTTCCCCTATATTCCACCAAGTCTCACTTTAATGTATATCATTGAATGGTACTGAAAGAAATGATCACTAGCTCATAATGACCTTTGTTAAAGTTGGAGACCATGGAGGCTCTGCCTGTGTAACATGCCATAACAATCTATTATTCAATCAAAGCAAAGGACATTAGTGAAGAAAAAACAAAGCGTAACTGTAGGATATCATATTGGCCTGAGCACTCACTGTATCCTAAACCCTTCCAACCAGCTATTCAGCCTATGCCATCATCCCTGGGACCACATTGGCAGAGGCATCCCATCACCTGGTTGTGTGTAATGCCTGCCCTAAAATAGCAGGTGGTAGCAATGCCATTAGGCATTGGGAACATCTGCTGTATGCATCTGCATCCATATCTCATGGTGAGGAATTAACCCATCAACACACATTTCTTAAATACCCACTATGTATCAGGCGTGGTACTATAAGTATATGCTAGGGATTCAGAGATAAAAATGAAATAACTCATGCCCTCAAGGAACTTGCATTCTATTTCAGAGAGACAGCATGTACACATACACCATGGAGGATACTGAGGGCCAGGTGCCCTTCTGTATTTATGTCTCTGCATATTTTTTTGCGCATATTCACTCACTTCATTGCCAACCTACCGAACAAAAATTGGAAGTCACGTTGTAGAGGAAATCTCTTTCATGATTACAGGACAGCCTTCAGCTCATTTTATGATGGTCCTGTCACAGTTTTGCGAGAAAGGCAAATCTCATTTTTGTTTTCAACTTGGCTGAACTATGTATACTTAATGTTTTTTTTTCTTCCTCTTCCAAAGCCTGTTGATGTGAAAAGAAAATTCTTTCCATCCTATATACCACAATCATCTTGTGTGTGTATGCACATGCATGTGTGTGCAAAGATAGTTTGTATAGACCCCATAAAAGAAGGACAGTATATCTGCCGTCTAAAGAGCAGCCAAACTAAACTTGAGTCTCATCAGCAGCAGGCTGGCAGAAAAGTAATTTGGCCACTGCAACTTCTGAAGACCATTTACTAAAGAATAGACAAGTTTTGATCTATGTCCATTGAGGGAGTAGTCACATCAACAAATTCATGGCTCCTTCAAGCACTGAAGTAAGTAAAGTGTATTTTTATGAATTTCCCATTCCATACAGGGATACACAATTTCTAAAGGCACCTAGTGAGGACGTTATCATTGTTTTCAGCTGTTTAAAGAGTTGTCATGCTGAAGAAGGATTCTGTGCTTGGCCCCAGAAGGAAGAACTAGAGGCAACAGGTTGAAGTGACAGAAGCAAATATAGGTTTGAAGTAATGTTGAGGAAGTTTGGGGAGAAGAAACTTATAAATAATTAGAAAAAATCTAAAAGTATAATTGACTCTTTTCCGAAATAATATACTACCTGTCACCAAAGGTATCCAGCCAGAGATTGAAACTTGGCTTTGTTGTATGGGGGAGAGAAGGAAGGGATGCTGTATGTTAGGTCACTTGGCCTCTGTGGACCCTCCTCCCTCTGATGTTCTATGATTCCATGACAACAATTTCTAAGAAAGGACAGATGGGGACAGAACTTGCATACAACTTATTACTTATTATTCCTAGAGTATGTGCCATAGAAAATGACTGTAGTTTCATTTCTGGCCAATGATTATTGTTTCATCAGATGAAATGTTTCAAGGAAATTGCCTTTCAGACCAATCTCAACTTGCCTTTGCTTTCTGTTCCCTTCTTTGGCCTCCCAGCTGTGATCAAAAGTAGAATGGGCTATCTCCGGAGAAAGTGGATCCCCCAGCCTGGCAGGTCTATCATCAAATTGAGTGTGGTGACCACTTGTTGGGCATATTCTAGAAAGAAGTTATGTTCAAAGTATAAGTTAGACTCTATTAACTCAGAAAACTCTTCTGAACTGAGCTTTTGTGACTCATTTTCATGACTAAAGAAATGGAGATTGCCTTGTTTTAGGGCCAAGTTGTTGGCCTATAGCTTTGGGCAATAATATTTTGGAACAAGATTCTGAGAGATAGTAGGATGATGTTTTTAATACTGAGACCAAGGGTCTGTTTATCTTACAGCAGGAGTTTTTAACCGTTTTATATGTATTGGATCCCTCTGATGCTCTGAGTATGCATTTGGACCACTTCTCCAAAAAACGTTTTTAAATAACTGGTGGAAAAGTTAAATTTCAGTTAGAGAGTGGTAAAAATAAAGATGTACATTTTCCTGTCCAAGTTCATGGACCCCATAAAACCTATCTGCATAATCTATCACATAATTGCAGCTAAATATGTCATTTCAGATTTTCAGGGCTTAACATGCTTGTGGTCCATTTAGCTGCTTTTACTTGGCCAATGATTTCTAAGCAATGATCTGAGGTCAAGAATTCGGTATGATTGAAGACTAACGAAGTAATTGAAGAAGCAATCTCCTTTACTTCCAATATAAGTCTTTCAATTAGGCATTTAGTAGTTGTAAGCAGTTAAGGAGGAAGTCCAGATCTTCCCAGAGGTTAGCATAGTATAAGAGAAGAAGCCCTGACCTTCAATTCTAAAGAGCAGGCTCGACTGAGTCCCACCATTGCCATTTGAGTAAACCACTTAACATGTCTGAGCTATAGCTTTATCATCTTTGTAGGCAAAGAGATAGGGATACAGATAAGTGCTCTGATTTCAATGATACAAGGATCTCCTGGATGCAGAAATGTCTATCAAATGTCTATCAAGACAGATTTGTACCTTCTCTGCAATTTATAGTCTTAAATAGTTTTGTTGATAAACAATAAGTCCAGTGACTTGCTCAAGTCCACATCTCAAATATTTGTCAGAGGAGGGACTTTAACCCTATTCATCCCAGTTCTAAGGAAAACTCTCTATGCCTTATGCTATTCTGCCTTGAATTCAATGTGAGAATAAAAACATAAAGAGGCAGCACTGGTGTAGTGCTCACATTGCTGAACTTGGAACCTAAAATACCAGTGGTTGAATTTGCTTATGACATGTACAATGTGTATGCTCAGGATTCTTACCCTCTTTGAGCCTCAGGAGCCTTATTTATAAAATGGGGAAAATAACCTACCAGGTGGTTATAATGTGATAATCTTGGTAAAGCACTTTACAAAGTTGAAAATACAGTATATGTTCTAGTTATCACTGACAAAATGAATCATTATTAAATCACATTATCTTAAGAACTAGAAAAGTGCTTAGTAAAAGAGGCAAGTAACAACATAATCTTTTCTTTTTTCATTTATTAATTAGATACCTGCCATGTATAAGACTCTGCATTTAGTGCTAAGAAGTTCACAGAGATGATTAAGATGTAGGCTTTGCACTCAAGGCCTTCTAGTATAAAAGTAGAAATAAAGCCTATATACAAAGAGTAGTCTTAAAAAATCACACAGTCAGCAGAGCCAGCATTCAAACCCAGGTGGTCTGACTCCAAATTCTACTTTTCCTTGCTCCTTTTCTGAGCCTTTGTTTGTACCATCTGCAAATTGGGAAGAATTAAACTTGGGCTGCTTACCTGACAGTAGGGCTGTAAAGAAAGCACTTCAGAAACTCTTAAGCCCTTTATAAGTCTATCACCTTTAGTGTTGAGAATATCCTTCTTTGGTTTCTAGACCCAGTAATGACTTACAATGTGACTTTGATAGAATCTCCCTATTGGTGAATAAGGTTAGAATAGCCTATTTTTTTTTATCCAAGCACCTTCTGAGAATTGGCTAATTAATGTTTGTAAATTAGTTAATTAGCATTTTGAGATTCCATTCTCAAAGGCACTGCAAAGAACAAGATATTATTGTCTGGAGGGAAAACATGCCTGTCACAATTGATACAAAGGAGGGGGGAGGGACCAAAGGAACACACATAACCTCAAGTCTTTGAAAACTTTTCCAAACCATTCATCATTCTAAGTGTCCTGAAGTGATGAGATCCTCAATTCATGAAGAGTTTCTTTGTCCTTTTACAGACAAACTGAGTTAGCTAATTCTTAGCAGAATGCATGTTCTCCACTACTATTTATGTAACTATGTGCCAGAAGAGATTTTTCCTAATTGACAGAGAGCCTAATACAAAAAGGAAAAGCTTCAATTATCAGTTGGCAAGAATGGTATACCATGGGTAACGAGACGTATCCTTTTAGGTTCATGGCTTATTTTGAAAATAAGCATGTAAACATCCCAGGAAGCAGTACACAACTTATGTTGCCAGTTTTCAGAATACACATTGGGTGGTTAGGCTAACTAAAGCATGGGTGTTTTTCTCGGGAAGTATTAATGGAAAACAATTTTATTTTGTTCTAAAGCATGAGGCTTCCGAGATACAGAGCCCAATTTATGTGCAACCTTCTATACAAATCCTTCCTTGAAAACTCATATCTCTAAATAGTGTGTGTGGGGTGTGTGTGTGTGTGTGTGTGTGTGTGTGTGTGTGTGTGTGTGTGTGTAGGTTTGTGGCTGCTGCCAACAAGGCTAGAAAGAGAATGGATGAAATAGGATTGGGTTTGGTTTGAAGAGAATCTCATTTTAGTCTACCAACTCCTAGCTTTTCATTTTAATTAATTATTCTTGATAAGTAAGTGCTAATCTCTACTGTTTCCATGTGGTAGAAGGATTGTAAAGGTTGATGGTACCTTCTAAGATTTGCCCCATCTAATTCCAGCACCTTGAGACAAAGTCCCAGTTGGCCCACTCTAGTTATGGCATTTTATAAAATGGTGAAAGGTTGTGCATATTACTATTGTTGTAATTGTTATTATTCCTTATTTTCTACTTCAAGAATTTGTGGTTTTGTTGTTTCTCCTAATCGAGTAGAGTCATTGGATCATAGATATAGAATTGGATGTTTATACTTACATATTTGTGTCACACACACACATATACATACACGTATGTTTATGTATATGTTATCTTATTTGATCCTCAGTACAAATTCAACCAGACAATCAAAAATTTTTTTAAAGCAACTTATCTCAAGCGTTGTACTAAGTGCTGAGGATATAAGTAAGGAAATGATAGTCCTGTCCTCAAGAAGCGTACAATCTAATGGAGGAGGACGACATGTAAAAGGAAGGTGAAAGTGTAGGTGGAGTGAAGGCACCTTCTGCAGTGGCTTAGTGGAGAAGTCCATAGAAATGTACCTAGGTAGGAAATGAAGAAATGGCTAGCCTGGGCCTCATCCTTAAATGGGAGTTTTGGGAGGAGCTCTCTACCCTCTTATTAAAGGTGAGGTTACAAGAATACAGAGTACAGATGAAGTTTGAGTTCCAGGATTGAAGAGGATTTTCAGGATGTAGAGTTTGCTGGAGCATGATGGAGAAGGTGACAGATGGGACATATTATTATCCCCTATTTTTCAGGTGAGGAGATTGAGGCTGGGAAGTTAACAAAAAGGCCGAGACACATAGTTTTACATCTAAAAAGGAATCAGAATGAAAGCACAAAGCTCCAGTGAAGGGTTTCTTGGAGAATCACCAATCCTTCCTATAACAAAAAAGAAAGATATTTTGATGCTATTCTTGTGAAACATTCCTTGTTTTAATGAGACTACAATTCTTCAGCAACAAGAAGAAGGAGGCACGTTTGGTACAGGGCAGTGTGCTTCATGTGGTCATAGTAGAGTAAGGATTGGACCTATGATTATTTGGTATAGGAAATGCCAAGACCAGTAAGTATGTGTCTTCTCTGTAACCCATAGTCTCAGAGACTTGTATGTATGTACCTGTATTTGATAAATTCTATTAAAAAGTAGCTGAAGTCTACATCAAAGGAGAAAAATAAAACATGGAATTATTTCTCTGTATATATGTACATGTTCACATATATGTACATGCAGACATATCTGTATGTGTTCCTGTTAGCACATATATTTACATGTGAATATAGTAATGTATATATGTGTAGTTCTATATATACATATGTACATGCAAATGAGTATATATAGTAATTACATACTATTTCATAATGGAATTATATTATTTTCTCTTATATCATATACATAATCTTCTCAAATAGAAAAGTTTTATTATGAGCAAAGAATCATAGAGGCCTGCAGAAGTCATGTCTGAGAAGACAAAACAGAAACACAGAAGAAAGGAGGGTAAAAACTAGGAGGATTAGAGTATTAAATGTCAATACTAGTCCTTAGATATCAACTACTAGACTAGAGATCATTACTAGACCTACCATATTAGATAATGCATGCAAAGCATTTTGAAATTTAAAGCCCTAGATAGATTCCAAATACTTGGGAGGTGGTGAGAAAGGAGTGCTATAGCACTCTGATTCCCCCCCACCCCAAAGTGGGAATTCCCAGCATGGAAACTCCCTCCAGCAATGCAGATTGGTGCCTTATCTGTAGATTGTAATCATTTTCCTAGGGCAGTGAAGTTGGCAATGATCATACAGCTGGTATGTATCACAGGGCTGGAGCCCAGATCTTCCATATTTTAACTCTATCACTAGCTCAAATAGGTCTGTTACCTCCTTTTCTTATCATCTTTGTTAATAGAGGAGGAAACTGAGGACCAACAAAGTCTGTAGTATGTTCTTGGTAGGAAATAGAACTCAATTTTTCTGAAACCTAGTCATAATCAGTGGCATCAAACTCAAATAGAAAAGAAGCACTAACAGAACAAAAGGATCTCTAAGGGTCCCATATTTATGTAAAAATCTACATAAACATTATTTGTGTTCTATTGTATTTTAATTCATTTTCTAATTATTTCCCAATTACATTTAAATCTAGTTCTAGCTGTACATACATTCTGACCACATGTTTTACATCTCTGTGCTGGAACAACACATCATATTTTCAACCCAAGGGAGCAAGGCAGAATCTAGCAAAAGAATTATTAAACTATGTGTGGATCAGTTATCACTCACGACATGTTGGATATCTTATTGAAACAAGATGTGGATGCTATTTATTCAGACTTTGAAGGCATCAACATTCATTGTACTGATTCTGGATAGAGAAATTTGTCTCCAGGTAATAAGAGAGGCAGCTTTCAAAGGTGCTAGTTAAAATGATGATGATGTAGAATAAAAAAAAAAATCCCTAGCTGATACACCCTGGGAGACATTTTCTGTTGACAGCTTTAGTTTTTATCTAGGAGAATATTTCTCAAGACTGCAGATACCAAATCAATTGAAGGTAAGTTGCTCAGAAACCTTCTGATGTTTGGGTCAAGCAGAGCTGTAACTAGCAATGTTTTCACCTGGAGCAAGAGTCATGAAATAGGCATGAGGAAGGATAAGTTAGTGTGAGGGAAAGCTCGCTCACACGTAGCAATAGGTGGATGCAGCATACTCCAGGACATTGTGAACATGGGGATAAGTGGATGGGTATAGCACCTATGTGATTAGATGGTGAAAGAATTCACAAGGGGTTTTTTCCCCAGGGAAAGAAACTATTTAATTATTCTGACTTATCAAGCCCATTTCTGTTTTAACTTGCTAATGTTATTAGTGCTAAACATGGCTAAATCTTGATTAGTGTGAATAATAAACCCCATGAAGTGGCAGCATGTATTTGATTTTAAACTAATCAAAGTTATAATTGTGTAAAATATGCACAGTTATAAAAATCATTCTAGCCAGAAGAATATATATGTGTATATGTGTGTGTGTGTGTGTGTGTGTGTGTGTATATACACACACACACACACACACACATATATATAACTATACTACATAATATAAAATGAATAAAAATTGGTTTTATACTCGTGGGATATGCAGTATGAATTTGAATAATGTGACCACTTCAAAGGATTCATTACTCACATCAATCTGGACCCCTAGCTCTTAACTATTCTTGCTAATTAGGTGCCCAGCTTAGGTATTTCCATATAGTTGAAGTAGTGCTGCTACTGTCAGCATCTTCTAAATTTCTGTGTTCCAGAACAGAGACTCAGCTGGCCTGGCCTAGTTATGGCTCAGAGGTCAAGAAGACTTAACTTTTTTCATAACTTGCAAAATTAAATATGGAAAGAGAATCCAAGGTCAGAGAGCTGGATTTAGTTGCTCTCATCACTATCCACATCAATATATTCCAGGGTTGAAGGTACATAAAGGAAAACTGTATCAAAACTTTTGTCTTTGTATCATCCTCCCTCTCTCAACAGGTTACAGTCTTACAGTACAGAACTTAGTTACTGCCAACCCAGATACCCTTCCAATGATGCCCCCAGAAATTCAGGACTTCTTCTCTAAAGTCCCTTCCTCCTACTTCCCTTCCTCATGATATATTCAGGAGGGGAGAAGGAACTCCTCCTTTTCCACTCCTCACATCTGAGTTAAGTAGATTCTGGAATGTCACTCTGCTGTTATCATTGATTCTCATTATAATATCATTGGCATACCTTGGTAAAGTCCTTAATGTGCCCAGTTCATGTTTTGGGGAAAGAAATTACTCTTACCTGGTCAAGTTCTCCCTGTGTGTATATATAGGGTTTCCCAGGTTTTCTTAGCTGGCCCTTTGGAGTTTGACATTCCTATGGGCTTTGGTGGTGGGGGGGGGGATATCTCCTATCTTCTTGGTGTCTAACAGGCCTGTTTAAAGTTCGAGTTCAAACATAATTTCTCATCCACAACTGTACTGGTTAAGGCAAAATACCAGCAAATATATTTTTAAAAAAAGGCTAAACAGTCTTAAAGACAAGCTTAACTAACAGTTAAATTCTCATACCATAGAGGCACATCTTTAGATGCAAACTAACTCTATTTCTCCCCATTCCTTCACTTCCTCCTCCTTTTTCTGTCTACTGGCTGGCATCAGAGATTCTAATTTTAACTTTGCCACTAGTTTATTATGTGAGCTTGGGGCATGTTACGTATTTTCATATAAGAATAAAAATTGTGGAGTTGGAAAAGTACTCAGAGTTCATCAGAATTCAACTCCCACATGAAACATTACTGTCATCACTGTAGTTCATATTTGTGGAGCACTTCAAGGTTTCCAAAGCACTTTATAGTTTTTATCTCATTTAGTTCTTGCAAGAGCAATTGGGGGGTTATATGCTATTTTCATCCCCACTTTATAGAGAGGGAAACTGAGGCTAAGAGATGAAATGACTTGCCTAAGATCACATAGGAGTTGGCCAAGGCTGGACATGTACTCAGTTTCCATTGATTTCAAGTCCAGAACACTTCATCTTACATCACTTTACAATGACCATTTGTATCAGTCTACAATTGCCATGTGGAGACAGGCATCTAGTTCTGCATGGCCTCAGTAAACTCAGCTCTTTTTATCAGGACTAATAGATTCACAAAACATAAAATGTTGTAATTGAAAGTGCCCAATCATTTAATCTTGCCTTTTCTTTTCCAAGAAAAGAAAAATGAGTGTTAGACAAGTGAATAATCTTCATTTCCAAATTAATGCAATAAATTAGGGCTAGAATTGAGGATCCCCTTTTCCTGATTCTCACCTCTATCAGTATTTCCTGCCAGTGTTTGTTTTATTTTTTTTAACTATATAATGCTTTCCAGCAATAAACCTAGAAATTTCCTTGGGATTTTCTGAGAAGAAAATGATAGAAAAGATAGGAATGGACTTTCATAATTGCCTAGAATTTATAGCTATATGAAGTCAGTCAGATAGAAAAACATTTATAAGAACATCTAGTTGAACTCACTCATTTTACAGTGGAAGAGACTGAGACCCAAGGGGCTAAAGGCCCTTTCCCACACAGGCAATGAATGACAAAGTGGGGTATAGGGATCTGAATTCTGACCTTCTGAATCTGATTTCTGGCCTCTTTTTTCTACATCAAAGAGAAATATAAAGCATTATACACATGCTAGATGTTAATTATTGTAAATTTTATTGTTAAAAAAAGAGGTATTGATGAGTAATCACAGTTACTATTATCAATGAGTTGCCACCAATATATCCAGGATTAAAGTCAATTATAGCAGAGCAATTATGAAAGAACTAGGCAAATCTTTACTTTGTGTACCTGAAATGAGGCAGCATGGTATGGCAGAAAGAGAGATGCAGTGGAGATGTGTGACCCTGGGAAAGTCAGGTAAGCTTTCTCAGACTCAGTTCCTTGATCTGTAAAATGTGAAAAATAAGACTTATCCCAAATATGTTACAATATGGTTGTAAGTGAGCTTTAAAGTAAGAAAAGGAAAAGTGAGTATTTATTTACAAGGTGAGATATTCTAGGAGATTCTCTGTTCCCTTCTTTTTTCCTTTACTTGCAAATACCAAAATGAAGTACAGAGATATTGACTCCTTTTTTCCTCAAGTGATTATACATACATGTATGCATGTATATTTACATATACATGCAAGAATATGTTTACATGCATACGCATACATATATATGTGTATGTGCATATACACATGCATATGTACATATGCATACCAAACACATGTGTAAATGTGTATGTATGTGTATATTAATACTTGTCCCAAAGCGATCACTTGAAAATTTAAACTGCCATAAAGATGGCAGTTCAAATTTTCATAAGACATTTTAAAACCAGTGTTTCTATTCAAAGGGGACATTGGCAAGTGGAAAGGACAGTCTAAAAAAAATAACAAGGGACTTGTGACCTAGTTCTAAGTCTAATACTGGTCTCATCTGGGAGCCTAATGTAAGTAGGAAAAACAAAAATAAAAGCATTTCAGAAGACTTGAGTTCTTGTCTGAACTTTGCCTCTCATTACCACCTATTCATTGGGAGCACAGTTCATCAGTGTTCTCATGTATAAAATGGGGATAATGATTGAACTCCCTAAGGAAAAAAAAGAACTTTTTAAACCTCAAATTGCTATAGAAATGAATTATTTTCATTATGCTTGAAGTATTGAATTTTTGTCATAATTTCCATTATTATATTGCACTATCTACCTTATGAGATTCCATGAGCCTTAGCTAGCCTCAGAATCATTAAAAGCAGTTCAAATTATGTCTTTGACAGATGATATTTGTAAGATTTTAGGGAAGTCACTTAACCTCACAGTGCTCCAATTTTTAAAACTAACTCAGAAAAAGTTGCTGATCTACAGGAACTCATGGGATTTTCTCTTCAGTGAAATGTTCTCTATGCCACTGAAATCACAGACCCACACACCCCTTATACACCCTAAATAAAACAGTCCTATAGGGATCTTGGTAAGGAAGATGCTTCACAACTTTTAAACATTATATAAATGTTATAAATAGAAATCTTATATAATAAAGTCTCTGTCTTCTCTTCTTCTTTCTTCTTCTTTTTCTTCTTCCTTCTTCTTCTTCTTCTTCTTCTTCTTCTTCTTCTCTTCTCCTTCTCCTCCTCCTCCTCCTCCTCCTCCTCCTCCTCCTCCTCATCTTCCATGGGTGTGAATTTTATCTCTACATAAAAAATTCCCAGATCTCTATATGTAGTTCTGGTATCTTTCTTGAGCTCTTCCCCTGTGTCACCAATTGTTTACTGGATATTTCAAAATGGATATATGCCCCATAGACCTCTAAAATTTAGCATGTCCAACACTGGATTGATTATCTTTCCTTCAGACTCTTCTCCTTTTCTACACTTACTTCTGTCAAGTGAATCATTATCCTATCAGTCACCTGAAGTCTCAACCCAAAAGATATCCTTGACTATTTATTCTCCTTAAGCCAACATAACCAGTCTTAATGATTTTATCTCTATCATACCTTTCTAGTCTTCCCCCTTCCCTCTACCATAGAGCCATGATTCTCATTCAAGTCCTTGTCAGCTCTCTACTGAATCACTGAAACAACTTTCTAATTGGTCTCCTTTCCTCAAATCTCTCCTTTACTCTAATTCATCATCCCTATAGTGAAGTCAACAAGCATATATTAAACTTCTGCTATGTGCTAGCCACTGAGATAAGTATCACGGACACCAATATAAGTAAAAAGAAAGACAGTATCTGCTGTCAAGGAGCTTATCTGCTAATAGGGGAAAAAAACACAAAAAAAGATAGATGAAAAGGGGTACTGTGTTAGGTTATTGAAAAGTAAATATAGCACAGGTCTGTTGTCAAAATCAAGTAAGATAATTTATTTCATAGCTAGCTAATAAAAGCTCTGTTTGGAAAATACTTCATTTTATCTCTTTTAAACCTCAGACAACCCTCTGAGGTAGGTGCTGTTATTGTCCCCACTTTACAGATGTGGAAATTCAGGCAGAAGCATGTCAAGTGACTTGCCAGGGTGACATAGTAAGAACATGTCTGAGGTAAGACTTAAATTTAAGTCTTCCTGACTCTGAGTTCAGTAATCTATCCACCGTGCTACCTACCTGTTGATTTATATAAATGATGTTGTCACCATGAGGTACTATATGTATGTTTAGTGCTATCATTATGACATTAAGGTGAAGGAACAAGTAAATGTGAGAGAAGAAAAGAAGGGAGATGAAAAGAAGAAGGATAATGAGAGGAAGCAGGAATTGGATGTACTATTAGAGGAAGAGTCAGGAACCCCTTGGATCAAACTCCACCTCACAGGCAAGTCTCTTATCTTGTCTCAGCCTCAGTACACTCATCTCTAAAAGGAGGGTGATAATATTTGCAGCTCTGATGTTAGAAGTAGTTTGTGAGAGCAAAGTGAGAACATATGTGTGTACATATGTGTGTATATATGTTTGTGTATATATGTTATATATACACATACATACATATATGTGTTGTTGCAAACCTTAGAGTGCCATCTAAAACATCTGTAATAATGTCTATTTTTATTACATCACTTAAATAGCCTGGGATGTCTTTGCAAAATGGGGACATTGGGCTAGGTAACATCTAAGTTCCTTTTTGATTCTAAGTTGTATGATCTTCTGACAGGGTGATGATGACAACAGGGATAATGAAGAGTATAGTGATGAGACAGCTAGGTGGTTCAGTAGTTATGAGCTCTGAACTTGGGATCAGAAATATCTAAGGTAAAATCCTACCTTAGATACATACTATCACTGTGACCCTGGGAAAGTCACTACTTCTCCCAGGATCATTTACCTTATATATAAAATGGGAACTAATAATAGCACCTGCTTCACTGGTTGTTGTAAGGGGAAAAAAAAACAACTCTGTACAGAGAATTGCAAACCTTAAAGTGCTTTATAAATGCTAGGTATTAATATTATGAGAACATATTGCTCACTAATTTAATCAACAAATATTCATTGTTCAGCTAATATGTGGAAGGGCATTGGTTAAAGAAGGTCTGTAAGGGATATATATAAGACTGTGTGGTGTAGTGCAAATATAGTGTCATTGGAGACAGAAGAGACCTAAGGTTGAGTTCTGTTTGAGTTCCACAGCACTGTCACTTTATGACCATAGGGAAGTGAGTTGCCTCTCTGACCTTCAGTTTCCTCATCTGTAAAATGAGATGTCATAAGAGTTTTCTACCTCATGGTTGTTGTGAAGATCAAAGTAGAAACAAATATAAAGAACTTTGTAAAGTCTTCAAGAGCCACCTAATATTTTAGTCAATAAGTGTTTTTTTTTTCCTTCCCTCAAGAAACTTTTGATATTTTGGTTGGGGAAATATCATATGAGTACACAGCACATTAAGCAAAGAGTTGAGCGAAATAGTACTCTAATCCAAATATATAATTTATGTCACAAGGAAAGTCCACTTAAATCAGGACTCTGTAATGTCCACGAGAAACTATCCTCTAAGCAATTGAACCCTCACATAAGTTTTTCCTTTTGCAGTGAGAGTCAATTCACCCATCCTGTTATTGATTCTTACAAGGTTTCTTTCTGTGGGATTGAGAAATGTCAAGATCCAGAATGGCACTGAAGAATCGGACATAATTTTTGTCATTGTTAATATAAATAACATAAATGTCAATATTATGATTGGTATTGTTACATCTCTGTGATTTTATTTAATTCTTCCATAACAGGTTCCAGGGATTGTTTTTAGCACTTGGATATAAATTTCTATCATCTCTCTTGTAAAAGAGATCACCTTGATAAAAACAAATTCAGAATACTTTCTACCCAGCTATTCAAATGGGAACTATGCAATCAGAATTATCTGGAAAATTAAAATCAAGAAATTTGTTTTATTTTTCTCCCCTGCATTACTGCGATAATCGAAAGAGTGACTGAATACAGAATTGCAAAGATTGTCTGCCCATTTAACAATCATTTACTAGATAATTTATAGAAAGGGAAAATTTAGAGCTGGGAGTAATTTTAGAGATTAAGGAGTACAAAATCATGATTTTATAGATGATGACAACAAGTTCCAAATAGTGAGTTGCCTAAAGTCACCCGAGCTATAAGGAGGTTCATAGATCATAGGATCATAAATTTAGAGTTATCAGGGACCTGAAAGGGAATCTGCACCTAACCTCTCATTTTACTGTGGAAAATCCAAGGCCTTGATAGATTTGTGCAAGATTTACCAGTAAATAGAAGAGGAGGGGTTCAAACCGTATAACTTCAACTCAAAATCCAATATTCTTTCAACTGTATTTTGATTTCCCCAATAGCAAAATTAGAATTTTAAACTCTGACTCCAAATCCTATTCAATTTCTACATTATTTCTTTTTAATTATTTTTTTTATAGTGAAAGACTTCCATGGCCATCTAATCCAGAGGTGGAGAACCTACAGCCTTGAGGCCACATGTGGACCTTCAGGTCCTTAAGTGTGGCCCTTTGGCTGACTCCAAACTTTAGAGGGCTGCACTAGAGGGCCACATGTGGGCTCAAGGCTGCAGTTTCCACACTCCTAATAATTCAACCCATACTTCTGTTTAAAGACCTCCCAAGATCCCTGGTAAGCTTCCTAAGCACAGGGATGACTTCATTTTTGTCCTTGAATGGCTAACACCTAACAAGAATTGATAAATTGGTGCTCCAACTTAACCATAGGCTTTTCAATATAGATCTAGAAGATGTGGACTAGGAGTCCAATGGTTGAAATGACTTGTCTAAGGTCACACAGGTAAGTTCAGTATCATAAGCAAGATTTTCTCTGGAGTCCTTTGACTCCAGAGATAGCTTTCTTTCCACTGTCTGTATTGCTTCTCACTAATTAAGTGACTGTAATGTCCCTCATCATGGAAGATCATTGTGTGTCCAAAGATTTAATAGTCAAGGAATAAAAAAAAATGACATTTCCAATGGATGGGAACCTTCCTCCAACCTTCAAATAAAAGTTACAAGGATGCCACACCCTTTTTTATCATATAAGGTCCTACCTATAGATAACTACTAAATTCCTTTCTTTATAACTGCAGGGCTTAGCCTTGTGCCTGGCACAAAATTAGCACTTAATCAATGCTTGTTGACTGCTGACCAACTGCTAGAAACTAAGATATTGTATAAGGTTTGTGTTTCATTCTGGATTTTTTTTAGGCTAGGCAATGGGGTTAAGTGACATGCCCAGGATCACACAGCTAGTAAGTGTTATGTGTCTAAGGCCAGATTTGAACTCTGGTCCTCTTGAATCCAGGGCTGGTGCTCTAACCACTGTGCAACCTAGCTGTCTCCTGGATTTTATTTTTGGAAGCTATGGAGTTTAATTAGTTTACCTGGAGATTGTGGTCAGTTAATTAAAAACCCCAACCTCAACAACTACAGTAATGATAATAACAACAAATTGTGCACAGAAAATGTAATAGTAAGGGCAATGCATGGAGAACTATCCTTGCCTTCATAAGATTTAGAGTCTAGTAGAGAATATTACACAAATACACACACACAAAAGCACACACAAAGAAATACACTGTCTACTGTAAATACTTTGGAGAGATGGAAGAAAATAATTATGGTAGATGAAAGGCCATTGTTGGTTGAGAGGACTGGGGAAAGTTTCCTGGAGGAAGTGTCATTTGAAATGTGATTTAAACAAGGAGATGAAGTCATTCCAGAACATCCTTCCACCAATTAAATATTACTTCTACTAGAGAATCTGGACAAAGTTGATTCTTTTAGACTATCATCCTAGACTGGTTTCAGTCTATCTGGAAACCATCTATCCATAACATGTACGGGATGTCTAAAATCATTCAGTTTAGCTTTAAAAGTTTTAATAGCTTAAAGCTACACTAAGAATTTTGGGACATTCTGTATAAGCTCCTTATGGTTATGGGCTATGCCAATTTTGTTTTTATATTCCTGATACTTAGTGTCTTCTACATAGTAGGCATTCAATAAATTTGCATTGATATTAATTGATTGTTACTACCTGAGCATTGACTCATAGATAGAGTCAGACAGGACTATATTAGCTATTTAAGGAGTTGCTGCATCTTGCCCAATGTGAAGAACATGAACAAAGCACAGATGTGAGGGGAAAATCAGAATATATACAGAAGATAGTAGGTATTCCAATTTCACTGAAATATTGAATACATGGAGGGAATTATTAAACATTCATTAGCTCTGTGACCCTGGGTAAGTCACACAAACTCTTTCAACTTCAGTTTCCTTATCAGTAAAATGGGGATAATAATAACTCCCTCATTAGGGTTGTTGTGAGAATCAAAGGAGTTAATGTATGCAAAGTACTTTGAAAAGCATGAAGAGATGCAGAAGTGCAAGATATTATTGCCAGCATCATTGTGATTTTTTTCATCACATTATTTTTCAACCTAAATTCAGAAATTATCCTTATTAAGTTTCGTTGTTACTCTTTTTAGGCTGATGGTGGGACCCTGTTGCATATTATCAAGATCTTTCTGAATCTGAATTTTAGCTAATAATAGCCATATGATACTACATTGCCACCACCACAGTGCATAGAGAAAGCACTGGGCTTGGAGCCAGAAAGAACTGAATTCCAATCTGGCTTCAGAAACTAGCTATGTGGGCTTGAGGAAATCAATTTAAACCTCTCTCCCTCAGTCTCCTTATCTTTAAAATTGGGTTAATAATAGCATCTACCATCAGGTTTGTAAGAACAGAAGGAGATAATATTTGTAAAGTGTTTCACAAACTTAGGGGTGGGGGAAGCCTCATGAAGAAGGTGAATCCAAGACTAAAATTATTATATTATTAAATCATTACATAAATGCTGCTGCTGCTGCTGACTATTGTTGTGTTGTTATTGCCATTCAGACAAGATTTTAGTTTTGTGAAGCACTTTACTTCCCTTACTCATAACAACACTGTGCAGTGGGTATTGAAGGTATTATTATCCTTACCATATAGATAGGAATCTCAGTCTCAGAGAGTGTATATATATGTGTGTGTGTGTGTATCTATCTATCTATCTATCTATCTATCTATCTATCTATCTATCTATCTATCTATCTATCTATATGTATATCTTTGTGTGTATTTCTGCACATATATATGGTGTCCCCAAAGTTTTAGTGCATTTTTAAGATTTAATTGCTTAAACCAAATAATGTATTTGAAACCTATCCCTCTCAGCTTTGTGGCACATATGTAGGCATGGTATCAAAATTTCCATCCATATTATAAAATTAAAAACAATCAAGTATGGCTAATGATAGAACTCTGGGTCACTTCGTTAGAGATGACTCATATGGATCAATTAATTAAGGTTTTTTTGTCCTGCTGATTCAAATAGTTTCAAAGACCTTTGACTATAGTATAATCTGCCCTGAATGTTCCCTATGTTGTTTATGAAAATTTTCTCAAAGGTTTTGTGAAATGCTTCATTTAAATTATAGAGTGGCAGAAGCAACATTTTACTGGATTCTGAGTCTTTTGCCACCTGTTTGCCACCTATAGGACTTTGGACAAGTCATTCCATTTGTCTAGGAAACAACTTCCTAGTGAAAAACAAAAACTACCCGAAAAGGTGGGGTATGCAGTTGGCCTAAATTATCGTTCAGCATTCTTGTCATTTTGATATTCTGTGATTCTGCCAAACTTCACAGGGACAGCTAGTCTTCAGTCACCCATATTTGCAACCTAAGTCTCATTCTCAACTTTGCACTTTCTTTTACTCCACATATCCAGCACTTTCAAATCTTGTTTCTATTTTCATAAAAAGTCTATCAAATACATCACCATCTTTCAATTCATGTATCCATCACTCTAGTACTGTTCTTTACCACCTCTTGCCTAGAGTATTGTAGTGTCCTTTTAAGCTATAGTCACAAATTTCTCAGCTGCCAAAGTGATATTCTTAAACCCAGTTTTGACTATGCCATCCTCTCCTTAGTAAACTCTACTTACTCCCTATTACTTCTAGGATCAAATAGAAAATTTTTCATTTGCCTTTTAAAGTCCTTCACAGCCTGCCACTCTTCTGTTATTTCCAGCTTTCTGATGCTTTAGTCAACTGCATATATTCTATGAACTAGTGCTACTGGCATTCTTGCTGTTTTTCCCATTCCCCCAAATCATGTCCTCTCCAATTCCCTGCTCTTCTTGCCCAAAATGTTCTCCCTTATCATCTCTATTTTCTGATTTTATTGGCGTCCTTTAAGTCTCAGATTTACATTTTGCAGGCGACTTCCCTGCCCCCAGTTTCCCTCTAAGATTACTGTGAATTTACCCTGAGTATGTTTGTATGTACATAATGGCTTGTGTGTTGCTCCCTTCCACCTTTCCCTTCCCTTCCCTTCCCTCCCCTTCCTTCCCCTCTCCTCCCCTCCCCTCCCTTTACTATCACTCCCAAGAAGAAGCAGAGTTTACTCTGGTCTAAGTCTTTGAGTTATATTGTTAACTATGCCCAAACAGATGAACTTAGTCTGCATTAATGAAAGTTTCAGATTAGACTTTTTACAATTTAGTTATTTCTTGTACTGGATTCCATGGCTGGAATTTGACAATTTCCCTAATTGTGCAGACATTAAAACCTTTCCAGGGAGTTATGGTTTTATCTAGCTTTCTTAAGCTTGATGAACCTTTTTTAACTTTAACTAAAAAAGCTTCATGCATTGCTGGGCTACTAAGCTTATGGCAAAAAGCCAAGCATTTATTAAGCTCCTTCTAAAGTTAGCTGGATAAAGACCCCATCTGAAGAGGATTGAATTTGGTGCCTTTAGAAGTATTCTTCAAAGTTATAATTCAATGGTTGCTGATGATATGTATTAGGATGGCAGGGGCATGAGTATATGTGTTGAGGGGGGTGCTGTTGAACTGCGAATGATCATTTGATAATTACTGGTAACTGATTATAGCACTTCATGATTGAAGAGTTCTTTCTAATACGTTAGCTCATTTAATCTTCAAAATAACTGGAAGAGTTGATGTAGAGGAGAGATGGTTGGACTTGGAGTCAGGAAAACCTGGGTTCAAGTATTGTCTTAGGGGGTTACTAGCTTTGTAACCCCAGGGAAGTCACTAATCTTCCTATTCCTCAGTTTTGGCATCTATAAAATAAGAAAGTTGGTTTTGATGTCCTTGAAATTTCCTTTCACCTCTAAATTTATGATCATATGTAACAACTTCTCTGTGCCTCATTTTCCTCTTGTATAAAGTAGGGAATTTGAATTCAACACTGCCAGTAGCTCTAAATCTGTAATCCTATAATGCTGTGACTCATTATCAAGGCTCAACTCAGATTCCACCTCCTCTTTGGGCCATTTCCTGATCCTTCAGTGTTTAGTTTCTCCTCTTTCCTCAATTATTCTTCTATTTATTGCTGTACATGGATATTCCCCCAGTAATTTCCTTGAGAGTAGATATAGTTGTGCTTTTCATGTCCTCACCCCCAGCACTATATCTTATACAGAGAAGGTGTTTAGTTTCTGGGTGGTTTTCTTTGTTTGTTTTAAAACATTGAATGGAATTGAACTTGCCCATCTGTAAAATGGGGAACTTATTATTTCTGAAGTGCTAAGTCCTGGTATACGAAGAAAGGTAAAAACAGTGTCCTAGCATTCCAGAGGATTGAATGAATTCCAATTAAAGAGACACACAATACATACAGAGTAGAGGTAACATAAAAAAAAAATAACCAGATTTAGTGATGTATTCTAATGGAGGAGAAAGGAAAGTTTTTATGATTATAGATCTTGAGCTGAAACCATCAGAGACCATCTTGTCTGATCCTTTCACTTTACAAATAAGAAATAAGGTCCATACAATGTAGAGTGAGTCAATAAATGAATTTATTAAGAACCTACTACATGGCAAGCACTGTGCCAAGGTTACAAAGAAAGCAAAAGAGAATATCTGCTTTTAAGGAACTCACAAATTAATGGAGGAGACAACATGAAAACAATTATGTATAAACAAGCTTTATGGAGGCTATATTGGAGATAATCAACTGATGAAGGTAAGAGAATTAAAGGGAACTGAGGAAGGCTTCTATAAAAGGTGGATTTTTAGCAGGGTTTTGAAGGAAGCCAGGGAATCCAGGGGGCATAGATGAGGAAGCAGAGCATTCTAGGCATTGGAACATGACATTCAAAACATTTATTCAACTTGGGCAAAGGTGTTTTAGGGGTGAGGGATACAAGGATTGAAGCAATGCGTAGAAGTTGCAGAGAGACAGATTTCCCCTTGATATAAAATTTCTTAACAATTCAAACTTTCCACAATTTCTTTGTAAACATACCATTTACATTTTGTTTACCTATATGTGTAATGCCTCCTTCCCCTGCTCCAACTGAGTATAAGATCTTGATGACATGAACAGTTTAATTTTTGTATCTGTAGTTCTTATACCTTGCATATACAGGGACATAAATTAAATTCAATTGAATTAATAGCTGTTCAGTGAGGAAGTGAATTGCCTGTCATTAATGGTATTCAAAGAGAGACTCAATTATGGATTTTTGGAGCTGTTGCACTAAAATTTTCTTATGAGGCACAGTAAGGACTGGCTCTGAGATTCTGTGATTCTAGTGGGAACTCCTGTTATATAGACACATCTTTAGAATGGCTATATCCAACTCCCTTTTAAAAGCCTATGCTGTTATTTCATAGGAAGTAACTAAACAGGATTTCATGTCTAGAAATAATAGAATTGAATCTCAGAAAATCATTTCTGGGAATCCCTACAGGTCAATGAAACCACAAATATCAGATACCTAGATTCCATGCACAAAATTGGCTTTGGGACCAATTAAGTGTGGTTGTATATCAGCCTGACTTGCATATAGTGACATCAATTGGTCTTTGGAGTAAACTTCTGAGAAAGGTGTCATCATTATTTACTGGGCTACCTGTATTTTTTGAGTCACCACAGAAGGAGCTGAGAGGGCTTGTTTAACAGGTGATTGATTGAATCTCTATCCCTTCCAATGAGAGATTCCCTATTCTTAATTCCATAGTCTTTTACTGCCTCACACTGTGAACTTAAGTGAAAAGTTTCTTGCTTCTAATGGCTAAATCCCTGCCGATCTGTAGAAGTTGATTCTTTAAAGGGAGAAAGAAAGAAATGGGGAGGTAGGGTGGAGGAAGGAGTCTTTCAGTTGGTGTTTGTTCTAATTTTTGAGCTGATAGGTTACACCAGGTAGTTCAGCTGATGTAACTTGATTTGACACTTCACTAAGCAATTGATCCATTCAAACCCTGTTCAGAACCCTTCCATTACAGAAAAAAGTAGGATTGGGCTTACTGGGAGAAGCTGGTTTTTTGCTAATGTAAATGCTGTCAGCAAAATCTAGCCCTGACATTTTTAGAGACAGATATTTTCATAGCTTGTCTTCTTCCTTTCCCACATATAAAACCATTTAGTCCTTAATGGATGTGTAAATAAAAAGGAGGTGGGGGGTAGACTTAAAGTTAGGAAAATGTCATTGGAAAAATTTTAGATCTCAAATCAGAAGTGGATTCAAATCACTGTTCAGACACTTCAGTACCTGTGCAACCTTAGGAAAGTCATCTACGCTTGTTTGGTTCCATTTTTCTCATCTGTGAAATAGAGTTGAAGATACTATCACTCCCACCTCATCAGGTTATTATGAGGGAAGGGTTTTGTAAACTTTAAAGCACTATAGAAATATGACATTCTGTTTTTCCTGAGCCTAACAGTTTCTTTATCTTCCAAGGGCATAAAATATATGAGATCAGAATTTAATTCAGTCATCAGCAGTTGACTAAATTAAATTCTGGTGAAATGAAAAAGATTTCACTGAAGATCTTCTCCAATTTCCTAAAGATAGAGCCCTCATAGTGTGCAGGCAAACCCCAGGTAATCAATGTTATTTTCTAATCCCACTAATTCATTATAACCAAACTCCTCTCACCTTCATATGTCTAGTTGGACAGGGATTGTAGATATAGAGGCCTGCCACAGAATTAGGAAGACTTGTTTAAAGTCATTTATTTTGCTAGCTGTGTGTTATGAGTAACTCTTTTGACATCTTAGGGAAGACATAAAGACAATAAATTAAAGATGCTTTCCTGAGCCTAATTGGCAGAGGGAATTTTCCCCAAAGGAGTTTGCCTATACTGATGAAGCCCTTCCTTCCCCCCTACAAAAAAAAAAAATCTTCCAAACAAGTCTTCCTCTTTCCTTTCTCATTAATGGCTGGTTTCCCCACTATGAAAAGTAGAAGATTGGGGTAAACTCCCCTGAGCCTCATCTGACTCACCTCCCATTTAGAAAATTATGTCTATGGCACCATGTGACTTTTGTGATCTTATTGACCAATTAGTTACATTAGTTGAGGTATGTCTGGACTTGTAGGTTAATGGAGTCTTTGTTCTTTTAGTTAATATTCTGTGACCTTCAGCAGGCCATTTTTAGGCCTGACTTTTCTTTCCCACTAAATAAAGATATTAGATTAGGTGGTCTCAAAGGTCTCTTCCAGCTGTAACTAAAACACTATTATCTGTGTTTAAATATTTTGCATCCTGAGGTCCCTACTAGCTCCTTCTATGTCTTATTTTCCAGCATTTGATGTTCTAGTATTTCTTTTGGCTTAATACCCAGTTATTCTGTGTTCTAATATCCTATGCCACAGAGATCTTTTTGAAATCAATCATTCTGGGGTTCTATATGAGCTGTGTTATCAAAGGGAAGCATTAATGCATTAAAAACAAATGATACCCAGAGCCTTTCTTTGAACATTTCTCCCCTAAGTCCTTCTTGACTTTAACATTAAAAACAAAAACAAAAAGAAAAAACTCCCTATCTGATTTATAGACAAGACTTTAAACTACATGATCAAGTCAACAACCTATGACCAGTGTCCACAATTTTGTTGTTGCTCAGTCATTTTGATTGTGTTTGACTCTTTTCAATCCCATTTGGGGTTTTCTTGGCACAGGTTCTGGAGTGGTTTGCCATTTCCTTCTCCAGATCATTTTATAGATGAAGGACTGAGCCTAACAGGGTTAAGTGACTTGCCCAGAGTCACACAGGTAGTAAGTATCTGAGGCCAGATGTGAACTTGGGTAGATGAGTTCTCAGGTCCAGTACAGATTCATTTAGCTTCCCTAGTCCTAAACTTAACATACATTTATTAAGAATCTGTAAAGTGCATATTAGGTGCTTAATAAATGTTTATTGAGTCAGTGAATGAATGTAAATTGAAAGTAACCTCAGAGTGAAGCTACTAGCAGGGTGAGAATTTGGAGGACAGAATGCAGAGAAAGGCTTTCTGCTCAAAGTGAGATTTTAGCTAAGTTGTGGAGGCCAAAGAAACCGAGTGTCAGAAAGGAGGAGAGGACTCTAAGCATGGAGGAGAGCTGGTACAAAAGTGCTCAGGTAGGAAGGAGGAAGATGGAGTATTCTGGTCAAGGCAGGACTTGAAACATGGTCTTTTAGTTGTTGTTGTCGGTGGTGGTGTTTTCGGTTCTATTTTGTTGGAACCCCAGATGCCACTGTAGGGAGCTCCTGACACATACCCTGTTATCTAGGACCTCTTGGAGGTGGGACTGGAACCCCACCTTTTATGATGCTAGCTCTCTCTGTTCAAAACCTGATGCTCTATGGTTCACAATGCTCTGAATGTAAGTGTGTGTGTGTGTGTGTGTGTGTGTGTGTGTGTGTGTGTGTGTGTGTGCATACACATATATACATACACACATATTTTATTTTTTCCTAAGCATGTTGAGAGTCTGGGGCTGCTAGGTGGCAGAATAGATAGAGCACTGGCCTGAAGTCAAGGACACCTGAGTTCAAATGCAGCCTCAGAACCTAGCTAGCTATGTGACAAGAGCAAATAACAACCTTTGCTTCTTATCTGTTAAATGGGGATAATATTAGCACCTGCCTCTCAGGGGTTTTGTGAGGATGAAAGGAGATGATAATTGTAAAGTGCTTAGCAGAGTTCCTGGCACATAGTCAGTGCCATTCAAATACTAACTAGTAGTAGTACTAGTAGTAATAGTAGGGATTGTCATCTTCATCATCACCATAGTAATAGTACTCATAGTAGCTGTCTTCTTTTCTTGTTATTTTAATTCCCACTCATTGAACAGTGTCAGGTATGTAATAAGTGCTCAATGAATGTTATCCATCTAATCATTGTATCTATCATTTATCTATCTATATGCAAATGACTGCATCTATATGGGTACATGTCTGTGATATTTTGACTTTCATGAGCAGGGGTAGAACAGTGTGACTGGTCATTGAAAAATGGTCTCTCTCCCTATAGCTGTTGTTCAGGATTTATCTCCCCTTCATCTAAACTAACTTACTATAGCTCTTCCTGAGCTATTTTCACTTCAAACAGTTTCCTCAAAATCCTTCAGCAGTTCTTTTCATGGACATATCCTCCCCACCCCCCTTTCTGCCACCCCTGACAAGTTTGTCAACCTCCAGTGAAGAGAGCAAACATAAATCTGCTTTGTTAATATTTATTTCCATTGATGCCCTCAATGCCTCCAATATTTAGGATGCCTGCTCACAGTCAATGGAGAACAAAACCCATATCCTGAGGTGCTTGCCTATGGGGGGAGGGTAGAACCTTTTTGTTGGCTGAACACAGACTGAGCTTTTGAAGGGGAAAAGCTACATTTTCTTCTTGATTTTCAAAGAGTATTTAAGGCCAGTCTCTTCCATCAGCCCTCCTCTGGATTCTTTAAACCCCCTGCCTGGTCATTGGTATTCTCAGTGCTTCTTCTCTCACCAGGTGAAACTTCACAGCTGTTCAGCTACTTTCCTTCATTTCTAACCTGAGCTTCTTTTTCCTTAATTCCCCTTCAATTTCCTGTAGGTCAGATTACAATGCAGGTAGCTTCTGGCTGTTCCTGAGTAATGAATACCCACCTTTCTGCTCTTCTCCTCATTCCCTTTCTTCATGCCATACTCACTTGGCAGGGAGGAGGGGGAGAATATTGTCAAATCTAGTCTAAGTTTCCTGTCATTCTGGCTATTATGAGTCCTAATGGGTTTTGGCTCTTATCCTGTCATGTTTCTCCACTAGCATACAATGACTGAGCTCCATCTGGAATTCTGTTGTTATGTTTTGCTCCCTAGCCTCTTATTTATTAGGAATATTGAGAGCCTTTTAAATTTGCACACCTCATAAAGCCCAAGGTGGTTGTTGGGGGCTATTTATTTCTGAGCAATTATTTCATTTGAATAATATGCCACAGTGCCTTATGGGAATGAACTGGGCACAAGTTAAGGGTGTCTTATAGCTCTGGAAGAATCAGGTTGTGTGTTTTACAGAAGGTCACCTTACTTTATAAGCAGGGCTGGATGGCAACTAATACAGGGTGAGTTAAGGAATAGGATTCTCTAACTGATGAATGGATTGAAATTTATGACCTCTCCCTCTCTGTAGTAAGAGAAGAAATAATTTTAGAGGGGAGAAGCATGGGATAGGAGCTGATTTTGAAACCATTCATTGAGTATGATGCAACAGATCTGAGCTCCAGTGAAGTGAGCAAAAGCAGGAAAACATTCTACACAGTAACAGCCATGTTGTGTGATGACTAACTTTGATAGACTTAGAACTTCTCAGCAATGCAAGGATCTAAGACATCTCTGAAAGTCTCATGATGGAAAAATGCTATCCACATCCAGAGAAAGAACTATGGAGTTTGCATGCTGATCAAAGCATGTTATTTGCTCTTTTTTTTCTTCTGTTTTGTTTTGATTCCTCTTTCTTATGGTTTCTCCTATTGGTCCTAATTCTTCCTTACAACATCACTAATGTGAAAATATGTTTAATAGGAATGTATATGTAGAATTTTATCAGATTACACAGAATCTTGGGGGTGAGAGAGAGGGGAAGAAAAATCAAAAACTCAAAAGGTATGGAAGCGATTGTTGAAAACTAAAAATAAATTAATGAAAGAAATAAATAAATGAACAACTCTGAGCTCTTCCATGTCCATGATGTATCAATGAAATGATGCCCAGGTGGTAAAGAGAGATGATAATAATAGCATTTCATATTTATTTGCCATTTTAAAATTAGAAAGCATTTTAAATATGTAATCTCATTTGATCCTCACAACAACCTTTTTAGGAAAGTGGTATAATTTACAATACACCATTATTAGAGGAGGCTAGGTAATGAAGTACATAGAAAGCTCAACTTGGTTTTAGGGAGACCTGAGATCAAATGTGTCCTAGAACATAAACTATGTGACTCTGGGCAAGTCTTATAGGGTGTCTTATAGCTCTGGAAGAATTAGGTTGTGTGTTTTACAGAAGGTCACCTTACTTCATAAGCAGGGCTGGATGGCAACTAATACAGGGTGAGTTAAGGAATAGGATTCTCTAACTGATGAATGGATTAAAATTTATAACCTCTCCCTCTCTGTAGTAAGAGAAGAAATAATTTTAGAGGGGAGAAGCATGGGATAGGAGCTGATTTTGAAACCATTCATTGAGTATGATGCAACAGATCTGAGCTCCAGTGAAGTGAGCAAAAGCAGGAAAACATTCTACACAGTAACAGCCATGTTGTGTGATGACTAACTTTGATAGACTTAGAACTTCTCAGCAATGCAAGGATCTAAGACATCTCTGAAAGTCTCATGATGGAAAAATGCTATCCACATCCAGAGAAAGAACTATGGAGTTTGCATGCTGATCAAAGCATGTTATTTGCTCTTTTTTTTCTTCTGTTTTGTTTTGATTCCTCTTTCTTATGGTTTCTCCTATTGGTCCTAATTCTTCCTTACAACATCACTAATGTGAAAATATGTTTAATAGGAATGTATATGTAGAATTTTATCAGATTACACAGAATCTTGGGGGGGAGAGAGAGGGGAAGAAAAATCAAAAACTCAAAAGGTATGGAAGCGATTGTTGAAAACTAAAAATAAATTAATGAAAGAAAATAAATAAATGAACAACTCTGAGCTCTTCCATGTCCATGATGTATCAATGAAATGATGCCCAGGTGGTAAAGAGAGATGATAATAATAGCATTTCATATTTATTTGCCATTTTAAAATTAGAAAGCATTTTAAATATGTAATCTCATTTGATCCTCACAACAACCTTTTTAGGAAAGTGGTATAATTTACAATACACCATTATTAGAGGAGGCTAGGTAATGAAGTACATAGAAAGCTCAACTTGGTTTTAGGGAGACCTGAGATCAAATGTGTCCTAGAACATAAACTATGTGACTCTGGGCAAGTCTTATAGGGTGTCTTATAGCTCTGGAAGAATTAGGTTGTGTGTTTTACAGAAGGTCACCTTACTTTATAAGCAGGGCTGGATGGCAACTAAGATAAGGTGAGTTAAGGAATAGGATTCTCTAACTGATGAATGGATTGAAATTTATGACCTCTCCCTCTCTGTAGTAAGAGAAGAAAAAAAATTTTGCCCCAGTTTCTTCAAATGTAAAATGGGGATAATAATAGCATGTACCTTCCAGAATTGTGAGGATCATATGGGTAATGATATTTGTAAATAACTTTGAATGGTGCCTGGGATGTAGTAGGTACTTAATAAATATTTGTCCCTTTCCCTTCTCTTCTACACCTTCTCCATTTTCTAGAAGAGGAAAATAAACTACACAGGTGACAAGTGATCTGACTAAAATCGCATAGGGATTAAGTAGACTACCTGGGCTCTGAACACCATGTCACTCATAGTGACAAAAACTGGCAATGAGCAATAACATATTTCTGGAGAATACTGAGGAGACACTGGGTCAAGTCACTCATGGTTCTACAAACAGAGAATGTTAGAAGACAAAGTCACCTCTAAGCAAAGGCAGGATGCATAAGAGGGAGTGGACCAGGTGGAGGAATGCCTTCCAAAGAGGGTAAGATCCCAGACAATGCACTCTGGACTAGGCATGACCCTTCTAAAATGAAATGAGGTGGGTAGAAGTCAATACATGAGAGGCCATTTACTTTTGTTACAGAAACATTAACAAGACCTCCAAAAAATCATAGAGGATTGGAATTGTTAGTGCTGGGGTGGGGGAGAACATTGGTTTTTCAGTACAAAGTATTCATGGGTTTGGCATAGAAGAAGGAATTTCAGAATATAATAGATTTGAACAAAGAGAAATGAGACGAATCTTAGAAAATAAATAGGCCTATTCATTTTATAAAGGATATATATCTAGCATAACCTACAGTAAAGGATATACTTAAAATCATTTTGAAAAGTAGTTTGGAGTCATGGAAAATACAGTAATCCCAGAGTCCTAAGACCTAGGTCAAAATCATGAATGTGGCATTTAAGAGCCATAGAATCAAGGGTGCAATGGGCCTTTCAACACTATGCAGTATAATCTGCTAAATTTACACATGAGGCAATTGTGGTCCAGAGATGGAAAGTTACTTATTCCCATTCATATAGGTAATAGGGATTCAAATCCGTCCCCAACTCTACCACACTATTCTATCCATTCCATAATACCGGAACACATCTGTACACCTTGGGAAAATCACACCCCCTCTCCAAATCTCAATTTCCTCACGTATACTAAGGAGATTAAGTAACACCTCTTTTACCTGCATAGGTCCTGTGACCTATGACACCATCATACCCGAATAATTTAGGCATCAGAAGATATTTTGAAAAATGGAGATCTTGCTGACATTTTAAAACTTATTGGTCACACCCAAAACTTTCAGGGTCCTCTGGGACTAAGATCTTGAAGAACACAGCAACATGGCCTGTCCCATAAGAGACACTCAGACATATACAAAACACAGGGAAAGGTAAATGGAAAGAAACACATGGAGACAGACATCCAGCATTAGCAGGTACCCAAAGACATACTGTTCTGTTACAGAGATTTAACATGTGGTATTTTATCTTTCCCTATTTCCTTTCATTAAAGATGAGGAGAGAGTGAGAGAAAGAGAGAGATTGAGAGCCAGCTTTCATATATTGCCTATAAGGAGCCCATCTGTGGATCATAGATTTGGAGTAGGAAGGAATGTTAGGAATTACTTCATCCAGCCCTATCGTTTTACAAATTTATGCAAAAATACTGTTCCAGTTCTTCTGGATGCTAAAGAAGTTGAATGATTTACTCAAGGTCACACATGTGGCAAAGTGGGGAATCAAAAACAGGGCCTTTGACTCCAAATCCATCACTGTCTTAATTAAATCATACAGGTCTTGTAGACTACAGTCATCAGGACTGTTGGTCATTGCTGCTGTCTTGCTATCCTCATAGCTCTGTTTCTCTAGCTTCTTTGATTCGGTGATATCGTTTATCCCTGCCATTGCGAGGTCCAAAGGAGATAAAGTACAAATCACACTTGGAAACCATAAAATACAGTATAAAGGTGAGTTATCATTATCAACCGTCTTCAATGATGACTACATAACAGGACAATTAATTGGAGTGCCAGCCCCATTTTATAAAGGAGGAAATAAGGAAACAAAAAGAAAGAGCAAGACAGATTATATCACTACACAGCAATTCAAGGTACACATGGTGTTTCAAAGCAGGGCTTCTGCAATTTCAAGCTAGTGCATGACATTGGTGTCTGACACGACTTTAGACACCGGCCATGTTTCATGACAGATTTTCAATGACCCTTACTTGACTGGGCCCAAGATTGGTAGACTGTGTTAGGTTTGGGAATAGATCTATACGGGAGCAAATGAATTTCTAAGTTGTGACATTTGAGAGAAAAGTGCTCCCAGCTTGAGATATCTATCTGGCTTCTCAAAGTTTATCTGAAAACTCCTTGCCACTATCAGCCACTAGAGTGAAAGTTCTCATGATTTTGTTGACCTAAACTATATTTCAATGCATCATATCATAATTTATTTTTTTATGTTTTAACCCTGGACTCTTCCTATGTGGGTGACCCCTGGCTAGTCATTTAAACTTCCTGGGCCTCAGTTTTAAGCACAGGGAGTTGGACTTGATGACATCTAAGATCCCTTCCAGCTCTAAATCTGTGATCCTATTAATATTAGTGTAAGAATCATATTATTTTATAATTAAAATGATTTATTTAGTATGTGAGTATATTAAAGTCATAGCCCTGTCTGCCAGTGTCATTGGGTAACTGAATTATTGTCTTTCTTCCCCCTTCCACTTGACAGATTTCTGACAGGATCCAGGAGGTCATTTATGTTTACCACCTGTGTTTCCCTTAAAGGCCTTATTCACATAACTAGACGAAACATATTCTATTCAGGTATAAGCAGCCTCCAGCCCCAAGTTGTCTGATATTGTTGTATTTTTCCTCACAGGCCCTTTTCACATTACTATCCCCTTTAGCATTCTCAGTCAGAATCACCTCCCTCCACAGCACTAGAGAAATATACTTTAAACTAATGGAATGTTAAATCATGCTGAGAAAGCCCAGGCAACTAAACTTTGGGGATGGCGAGGAGCAACTGAAGGGAATAGCCCTAAGGACTGCTCCAATCCCTCTGAGGCTATGTGCAGTCAGGAGATAAAAGCACAGAGAATCAAAACTTCTGGATTAATATTAGGTTGTCCTTCTTGAAGGCAGTCACAGAGCTGTTTGCCTCAGAAAGTGACAGCTGTATTCTTGTCCATATCATCTTTGCTGTCCCTCTCTCATAAGCTTCAGGCTCTCTTGGTAGAGCATTGATAAAAAAAAAAAATCCTGCAATTGTTTAAAAATAATAGTTTGCACATACTTAGCAAATATTTCATGTATTAATATCAATTTTAATGTTGAATGAAATTTAAATAAAATTGGGGTTTCATCATAAATATTACTCAAAAGTGTGGAGATGATATGATGCTAGAAAAGACTACTAGTACTGTTGATGACAAGATTAAGATTTGAAGCAATTGGTACCTAGGAACTGAAGAATTTAAGAGAAATAAGATCCTGCATTAAGGTTTAAAAAATTAGCTCCTTAAGGATAGCATAAGAAAGAAATGGCTGGGTAATTAAGTCATGGTATTCTATTTATCATAGCTTATTATGAGGGAACACATAAATGATCTGGTTGTCTTAAGTAAAGGTGATCCTAGGCTTCATAACTAAAATTCAAGAGCCTAGCTCATGGGGTGGAAAAATCCCACTGGCTGATCATATTCACAGCATTGTGTTTAATTCTGGGCTTTACATTTTGAAAGGGATATCAATAGGTGTGATTATATTTAGGGGAGTGTAAATAGGATGGTGAAGAATCTGGAAACCAAAATCAAATCAAAAACAAACCAATGCTAACTAAAACTAGTTCTTTTTGATCTGGGCATGATACACATATGCATTGGTATATGCACACATGCACATATATAAATATGCATGTATACACATATGTGTTTTATACATGTATATATGCACATATATGCACATGTAAAATTATTATAATATATTCAAATACACAAACTATACTACGTGTCCTAAGTACAATATAATATACATAGTACAATAACATATATTGTAAATATATCTATGATTTATAAGAGAAGCTATGTTGTTTTCTCAGCCTTTAGCCTTATTGATTACTCAAGAGAATTGGATACTATTGATCAGCCTTTCTGCCCAGTTGATATCTCCTTCCTGGGTTTTTGTGATGCATTTCTGTTAGTAACCTTCCAATCTTTCTAGCCACTTCTTCAAAGTCTTCCTTAGGTATTTATCAAGCTTTCTCTACTATGTCCATATTCATCCAATGTTCTCTCCTAGGATATCTGTTCTCTTTCTGAAGTTTCTTAGTGATCTCTTCAGTCCCTATGGATTCCATGCAAAAGAATATCATAGTTTTATGTTTATCTCAGGTGTCTTTCTGTCTGTTCATCTCCTGAGTTGCCATCTTGCATCTCTATGTATTGGAAATTTCCAATTAGGTAACATATAGTCATCTTGAATATATGTAAAAAAATAAAACATATCTTGGCTTTCTCCCTAAATTCTTCCCTTTTCTCATCTTCTTCAAGTTCATAATCTTAGTATCATTTTACCTGGATTCAGGAGACATTGGTGCAAATCTCAGGTCTGACACTAATTAGTTCTTTATCAATGAGCAAGAAACTTTGTTTTTTCTGGAATTTTTATCTGAAAATTAATATTTTTGTATTATATAGGTTATTCTAGGTTTAAGATTATGTTCTTAAGTCTCCTATCTCTAGCATGGAGATCCTGTGATACAAGAAATGTTAAAGAGCACAGTATGAGTTCAAATGATGTCAAAGTCACGTTGAGCTGAAGAGCACTAGAGAAGGCTTTATGGAAGTAAAGATATTTGGACAGTGAAGACTGGACAAAATGTAAAAAGAAAATATGGAAATGTAGGCAAGTAGAGCACATTATAAGCATATGTAAAGAAAGACATTGAGGTAGAAAACCATGGTGATGATAATCCAGTATTTTGTGTATGGATTATAGACATGGGTGAATAAAAAAGCATTTATGAAGCACTTATTCTGTGCAAAGTAATGGAATAAGTTCCAGGCATACATACATACATACATATATATATAGTTATATAGTTATATAGTTATATAGTTATATAGTTATATACTTATACACACACACATACACACATATACATATATGCAAGCACATATATAGTGTGTGTATACACATATGCACACAGACATATAGATACATAAATGCAAACATATATAATACACACACACACACACACACACATATAAATAATGTTTCAGGTGTAAGTCAGATGGAAAGGCCCCATGGTCCTTAGGGTATAATGGCTAAGCATAGTGTAATGCATCTTCTTTAATGTTATTTGCACTAATAAGACTTTTTCCATTTCTGACACTGTACTATTTGACAGTGCTACAGACTTTTGTAGGGAAAAAACTTCTTTCCCCAGTATCAGCAAATACAATTTTCAGGTTGTATCAATACAGGGGTTGCTCTTTTGCTGATGCTACAAGGTTAAGCTGAGATGGAATAAGGCCTGGTTTTATAGGGGACACCTATATTGAGGGCTCTCAGTCTAGGGAGAAGTTATGATCTTTTATACATATAATGTGAATATTCAAATATGAACATAAATATAATAATACACATACCATAAACACATTGTACATAGTAAGAATATTATAAGACAGCTAAATATTAACATATGAACATCTAACATGTATATTCTCCCATTCAAAAATGTGATACAACTGCTGTATGCTGGGCATTAAGAATACAACCCCCCCCCACACACACCTAGAATTACTGCTTTCATAGAACTTGGAGTCTACTATGTATAAACAATGAGGTGGTAGAGTGGATAGAATGCTGAATGTGGAGTCAAAAATCAATAAGTTCAAAACCATCCACAGACACTTATAAGCCATAGGACTTTGAGGAAGACATTTAGTTTCTCCCTGCATTAGTTTCCTAAGCTGTTAAATGGGGATAATAATAGCACCTAGCTCTCAGGGTTAGTATGAGGAGAAAAGAGATAAAATTTTAAATTTTGTACACCTTAAAGTCATATGTATATTCTACACATTATATGTATAGTCTATAAATTATTAATCTAAATATTGTTGTCATTATTGTTATTATTATCATTATATACATAACTCATATATTAGTAGTATGGATGGCTATCAGTTCCCTTTTATGTTATTTACAAGTTCCTGTGCTGGCTACGGGCCCTTCACCACAGCCCTCAGTTTATCCACTTGTTCATAATATATAGCCATTCTCCAGTTTTTTTCTTGAGCATGCCCTGTCTTGGCAGCACCTTTAAGTGAGTTGATACAGACCATAAGCTGACTTGTGACTGTCACAGCCCCCACTAAAGAAGTCACAATGTGGCTGCCTTTTGCTTTATGGAAAACATATGCCATATGGCACAGAAAGCTGCCATCTCTAATCACATTGTCACAGTTCTTTTACATATGTTCTGTATGCTGCTGGTAATCTGTGGTTTCTGCTCAAGATGTGGTATCTGTCGTAGATCATTCGCAGAGCCAATCTGAATGGACTGAAAGAGTTGTGTCCAGGAAATAAACTGTTGGTACTCTCTATGTTGAACGACAATAAAGAGACCGAGCTAGAACTATATGCATAAAATGGAAATTCAAGGTGTGGGATCAGAATGGAGACACAGGGAGAGAAAGGAATGCGATGGGATATAAAAGGATGGATTTCCACATTATATGACAAGCAGACTGATACTGTTCAAGAGACAAGAAAAGTGCACTAGTTTAAAAGACTTGAGTTCAAATCCTGTTTTCAGAACAGAATACCTCTATTACCTTGGGTAAGTCATTTAATCTCAGGTTGTTTGTCCTCTTTATCCATCATTCTATTGAAATAATTCTTGCCAAATTAAAACAACTTTGAGGTACCACCTCACACCTATCAGATTGACTAATATGACAAAAAAGGAAAATGACAAATGTTGGAGATGTGGGGAAATTGGGAACACTAATGCATTTTGATGGAGTTGTGAACTGATCCAACCATTCTGAAGAACAATTTGGAACTATGACCAAAAGGCTATAACATGGTGATATCCTTTGATCCAGCAATACCACTACTAGGTTTGTATCCCAAAGAGATCACAAAAAAAAGGGAAAATACCCGTATGTTCAAAAATATTTATATCAGTTCTTTTTGTGGTGGCAAAAAAAAAGGAAATTGAGGGGATGACATCCATTGGGGAATGGCTAAACAAACTGTGGTGTATAAATGTAATGCAATACTACTTTGCTATAAGAAATGATGAGCAGGCAGACTTCAGAAAAACCTGGAAAGACTTATATGGACTGATGCTGAGTGAGGTGAGCAGAACCAGGAGAACACAGTAACAACAACATTTTTCAATGACCAACTTTGATAGACTAAACCTTACTAAGCAATATAGTGAGCTGAGACAATTCCAAAAAACTCATGATGCTATCCACATCCAGAGAAAGCACTATGGAGTTTGAATGAATATCAAAGCATACCATTCTCTATGTCTCTCTCTCTCTCTCTCTCTCTCTCTCTCTCTCTCTCTCTCTCTCTCTCTCTCTCTTTCTCTCTCTCTTTCTCTCTCTCCCTCTCTCTTTTTTATTTCTAATGGTTTTTCCATTTTGTTCTGATTCTTCTTTTACAACATGAATGATGTGGAAATATGTTTAATGTGATTGTACATGTATAGCCTGTATCAGATTGCTTACCATCTTGGGGAGTGGAGAGAGGAGGAGTGGGATGGTGGGAGAAAAAAAATTGGAACTTAAAATCTTATGAAAGTGAATGTTGAAAATTATCTTTTTATATCATTGGAAAAAATAAAAATAAATGCAAAAATAAATTAAATTTAAAAAGAAACAATTCTTGCCAAAGCCACTAATGACTTCCTATCATTCTTCTCAATCATCTCTGTGGGCCTTAATATTGTCTTCTACAAAATTAGGACATTGGATTAAAAGTTCTCTAATATACCTTCTACTTCAAATGTTTCAAAATACATATGATAATTTAGGATCATAGATTTAAAACCGGAAGGAATCTTAAAGGTCACTTATTCTGAAATCCTCATTTAATAGATGAGGAAATTGAGTCCCTGAGAGATAAAATTACTAAGAGTGTTGTCTCACTGAAGCCCAGCATTTCATATATTCTTCAAGTAGGATTTACAAAATAAATTAAGATATTTAGTTTTAACTACTCACAAATTTTAAAAACAATTTTAGGAATTGTATATTTTTAACTGTTTACTAAATGTTTGTATTGTTCATTGCTTTTGACTATCCCCCATTAACATAAATCTTGCCCATTTCTAAGTGTATCCATCCTTTTCCCTCCAATCATGCTGCCAGCACTCTGGATGATGTTACTAACTCTCAGATAATTTAGTGAAACTGTCTTTTAACTAGTCTTCCATTCTCCAATTTTTCAACCACTCCTCTGGATTCTGGGCAAGATTAATGTTTCCTAAAAACTACATTTGGTATATCATCCATGTGACATTTTCTTTCAGCTGTTCTGCTTGGTTTCAATTCCAGGAACATCATGTCTCTCCCAGGATAAACTATGAACTGAAATCTCATCATCATGGAAATTAATTCATCTTTGATACTCAACACCTCCTCAGTACCTTTGGTAATCTCTTCCATCTGAGTGGAGGGCAAGAAAGTAAAGTAATAGACTCCTTCCAAAGCCTCACTTTATGAAGGCTCAGAATTTTCCAACTAACTCTTAGTATACCCAACTCCATAAACAATACACCCACAGAGATACCCTCAGTGTCCTTTCCCCTTTCTTTTTAAGCTTCTTTTCTGTATTGTCTTCCCTCCCTCCCCTTAGATTGTAAGTTCTTTGAGGCAGGGGCTACCTTTCTTTTTTCTCATTTATAGCCCTAGCACTTAGCAAAATTTCTGATACATAGCACACAATCAAATTTTATTGACTATTAATTATGAAAAAGCATAAATGGCTTTTCTTTGCTTGCAGGAAACTGTCCAGACTCATTGTTAATTTAGCAATTCCAGACCATAATGTATCTCCCCACTCATGTAGGGAAGTGTAAAGATCAAATTTGAAGTCAACCTTGAACTTGAATCCTAGCTGTGTAGTATTGGGACAAAGTCCTTCCCTTCTCTGGTTACTTATCTGAGTGTTGATGATCTTGAAAGTCCCTTCCAATCCAAATCTTTGATTGTAGTAGCTATATTTCCTATAATTCCCCAATACAAAATCTTTACTCTCAATGGCCATTCCAACACACTCGTGTGCGTGCGCACACACACACACACATGCACAGAAACATTTAATTTTTATTCCTATATTTTTCGTTAGGCTTCTCTCCATGCCTAGAAAATCTCTTTTCCTATTCTCTACTTCTTCCATTCCTATCAAGGCCACCCCCTTCCATCTTCTTTGATGCTCTAGGCCACAATGATTATTTCATTTTCAGGATTCCTCTAAAGCATGCATGTTGATTGATTCAAGTCAGTCATTGTATTGTTCTATAAAAATTTCACTTGTCAGTTTTAACTCCAGTAGAAAGACTCATTTTGTGGAGGAATCAAGCAGCTAAGTGTCACAGTAGATAGAATTCTGGGTTGGAATGAGGAAGGCTCCTCTTTCTGAGATCGAATCTGACCTCACACCCTTAATTGTGTGAAACGGGGCAAATCGCTTAACCTTGTTTGCCTCAGTTTCCTCATCTGTGAAATAAGCTGGAGTAGCAAATGGCTAACCACTCTAGTTTCTTTGCAAGAAAACCCCAAATGGGGTCATGAAGAGTCAGACACAACTGAAAAATGATTAAACAACAACAGGTTTTATAGTTCTCTGATGTCCCCCACAATGCTTAAAGAGATAAATATTCTTGACTTGAAATATATATTATATAATATATAATATATATATATATATATATATATATATATATATGTATATATATATATGTATATATATTATATATATATATTATATATATAATATATATATATATATAGTATATATATATATATATATACATACACACACACACACACACACACACACATATATCCATTTACTGAGGAAAACTTGAGAGGATGGGAGATAGGAAAGAGGGATCGAAACCCAGAATCTTTGAGTACATCTGGTTCAACCCATACATGAATAATAAATCCCTCTATAGCATAGTGAACAAGTAGTTATCCAGGATTTGCTTAAAAGCATTGAATAGAGGGTAAGCCATTAGCTCTGTAGGCAGTTATTGTATTTTGAAATAATCTTAATTTTCTCCTTTGTAACTTGTATTGCTCCATGCTGTCTGTCCCCCATGCCTGGAATACTATTCCTGCTCCTTTTTACCACTTAGCTTCTGGCTTCCTTCAAGTTTCAGTTAAATTCTTACCCTCTGCATGAACCCCTTCCCAGTCCTCCTTAATCTTAGAGCCTCCCCTCCAGTTAATCCTGTATGTAGCTTGTTTGTATTTATTTGTTTTCATGTTAGACCTTCCATTAGACTGTGAGCTCCCTAAGAGCAGGGTTGATGTTTTTGCCTTTCTTTGTTTCCCTAGTAGTTATCACAGTGCCTGGCATATGGGTGGAATGCTAGTTGACTGATTCTGGGGTCAAGTAGAACAAATCTAATCCCTCATCCACATAGCAAAATCTTCAAATATCTGAATCCAAATATCATATCTCACTCAGTCTTCTGTAGCTAAATGTTTTCTAATTCCTTTAGATCTTCATATAAAATGAAATTAAGGTCCTTTACCACCATACTTGATGTGTTCTGAATGTTCTCCACTGTATCCATAACCTTGATAAAATATACTCTGCATGATGTTACTCTAGATGTGGTTCAGTGATGGCAAGCACAGTATAACCATCATCTCCCTCTTGTTTGGAACTATTCCTTTCTTAATGCGACCCAAGATTACATTGACTTTCCTGACTATCAAAACATTGATTCATGCTGAGATATTCACTAAAATTGCTACTTTTTTCCCCCAAGTAAAACTGAACTCTAACCATATACATTGACTTGCATTTTCTCTGCCTTAATGAAGTCAATTTATCAATGCTTCATTCATGTATTCATACATTAAATTAGGAAATATATGTTATTTGGACATTTATTATAGCCGAGTTTGGAAATCACTTCTATAGGAGACTCCCCAAGCTGTGTCAGTTATTATTTCTGAGCCTTCATTGCCTCCTCTGTAAAATGGGATTAAATACATTTTACCTGCTTTTTTTTTTTTATTTTACTAATTTATTGTATTTGGAATCTCATTTCAGTGGTGTGCTGGATCCCAGCTTAAACTGGCTTGCTAGAGCAGATGGTTAATTTAAAAAAAAAATTATTTTTCCCCAATTATATGTAAAGACAATTTTTAGAATTCATAGATCAATAAGAAAGATGAATATACATGCCAAAGCACATATAATCAAAAACATGGTAAGACAATTGACCTTGAGAGATATGAAGTGCAGTGGTAATTTAGTAGATATATAGATCATTTCCAACTGGAGACAATCAGAGAAAGTATCATGGAAGAAGGATGACATTTAAGCTGGGCTTCACAAGCTTCATCCACCCTAATTCAGGGAGTGTTGCCATTATTGTAATTTTACCCTTGGCCTTTAAATCTCTCCATTCACTGAGCACATACTACTAATAAACTTTCTATTTCTCTGTCATTTTTTTCTCTAGTGAGAATGTATTTTGTCAATATCCCAAATATATGAATTATTTTTTTAATTAGTTAATTTATTTTTAGTTTTCAACATTTACTTCCACAAGATCTTGAGTTTCAGATTTTCTTCTCATCTCATACTCCCCTCACCTCAAGATGGCATGCACTCTGATTACTCCTAATCTGCCCTCCGTTCTATCTCTCTCCCCCCCTTCTCTTATCCCCTTCCCCTTCAATTTTCCTATAGGGCAGAATAGATTCCTATGCCCCATTTCCTTTATATCTTATTTCCCAGTTGCATGTGAAAACATTTTTTTAAACTTCTGTTTTTAAAACTTTAGATTCCAAAGTTTCTCCCTTCCTCCCTACCCACCCACCCTCATTGAGAAGGCAAGAAACTCAATACAGGTTACACATGTGTAGTCAGGCAAAACACTTCCACAGTAGTCATGTTTTGAAAAAAAAAACTAAGTATATTTCCTTTCATCCTCTCCCGCCCCCTATTTATCCTATTTTCTTTTTCATGCTGTCCCTCTTCAGAAGTGTTTGCTTCTGATTACCCCCTCCCCCTATCTACTCTCCCCTCTATCATCCTCCTGCTCTCTTATCTCTTCCCCCCAATTTTCTGTAGGGTAAGATAGATTTCCATACCCAATTGAGTGTGTATGTTATTCTCTCCTTAAGTCAAATCCTATGAGAATAAGATTCACTCATTCCCTCAACCTTCCCCTGTTTCCCCTCCACAGTAAAAGCCTTTTCTTGTCTGTTTTATGTGAGATAATTTACCCCATTCTACCTCTCCCTTTCTCCTTCTCCCAGTATAATCCTCTCTCACTCATTAGTTTTATTCTCCAGATATCACCCCTTTATCTTCAACTCACCCTGTGCCATCCATCCATCCATCTATCTATCTATCTATCTATCTATCTATCTATCTATCTATCTATCTATTTATCTACATACATATAATTTTTCCCTGTAACTACTCTAATACTGACAAAGGACTCATGAGTCACAAATATCATCTTTCCATGCAGAATATAAACAGTTCAACCTTAATAAGTTTCTTATGATTTCTCTTTTCTATTTACCTCTTCATATTCCACTTGAGTCTTGTATTTGAAAGTCAAATTTTCTATTCAGCTCTGGTCTTTTCAGCAAGAATGCTTGAAAATCCTCTGTTTCACTGAATGACCATTTTTTACCCTGAAGGATTATACTCACTTTTGTTGGGTAGGTGATTCTTGGTTGTAATCCTATCTCCTTTGCCCTCCAGAATATTATATTCCATGCCATGCAGTCCCTTGATGTAGAAGCTGGTAAATCTTGTGTTATCCTGATTGTGTTTCCACAGTACTTGAATTGTTTCTTTCTGGCTGCCTGCAATATTTTCTCCTTGACCTGGGAACTCTGGAATTTGGTTACAGTATTCCTAGGTGTTTTCCTTTGGAGATTTCTTTCAGGAGGAGATCAGTGGATTCTCTCCATTTCTATTTTGCCCTTTTGTTCTAAAATATCAGGGCAGTTTTCACTGACAATTTCTTGAAAGATGATGTGTAGGCTCTTTTGTTTTAAATCATGGCTTTCAGATAGCCCAAAAATTTTTAAATTCCCTCTCCTGAATCTATTTTCCAGGTCAGTTGTTTTTCCAATGAGATATTTCACATTATCTTCCATTTTTTCATTTTTTTTTGAATTTTTTACAGTGTCTTGATTTCTCAAAGTAACTAGCTTCCAATTGCTCCATCTAATTTTTAAGGAAGTATTTTCTTCAGTAAGCTTTTTGACTTCTTTTTCCATTTGGCTAATTTTGCTTTTTAAGGCAATCTTGTCCTCATTGGCTTTTTGGACCTCTTTTGTCATTTGGGTTAGACTATTTTTTTTTATTTTTTATTTTTTAGCAATTTGGGTTAAGTGACTTGCCCAGGGTCACACAGCTAGTAAGTGTCAAGTGTTTGGTCTGAGGCTGGATTTGAGCTCAGGTACTCCTGACTTCAGGGCCAGTGTTCTATCCTCTGTGCCACCTAGCTGCCCCTGGGTTAGACTATTTTTTAAGGTGTTCTTTTCTTCAGTATTTTTTGGGGGTCTTCTTCAGCAAACTGATGACTTGTTTTTCATGATTTTCTTGCATCATGCTCATTTCTCTTCCCAGTTTTTCCTCTACTTCCCTTACTTCTCAAAATCCTTTTTGAGCTCTTCCATGGCCTGGGGCCAATTCATATTTTTCTTGGAGGCTTTGGATGGAGGAGCTTTGACTTTGTTGTCTTCTTCTGAATACTTGTTTTGATCTAACTTGTCACCATAGTAAGATTCTATCCTCTGACTCATTTTGTGCTGCTTGCTCATTATCCCAGCCAATTACTTGAGTTGTAAATGCTTTGTTAAGGTAGAAGTCTGCTTCCAGTGTGTAGAATGGACTGTCCCAAGCTTTGGGGGTCTTGTGCAGCTGTTTTCAGAGATACTTCTAGGGACCTGTAAATTTTCAGTTCTTCCAAGGTGCTATGATCAAGGGCTTGGTGTTTACTCCTTTCCTGGCCTGTGCTCTGGTCTATTAGTGACCACGAGCACTCTTTTTTCATCTGTGAGGAGGATTTTCTCTGTGCCACCAGTATAAGCTCCACCACACCAGTTTTCCTCCTTGCCCCAGGACTACCCAGAACTGTGACCCAGATCCAAGCATGAGGAAGCAAGAGAATCCTGCACCAGCAAAGAGATCCCTGCAACGCCCCTCTGATCAGCCACTCAGTTCCCCTTAGTCTGTGGTCCTGAAGCTCCAGAAGTAGCCACCACCCCAAGGCCATACTAGGAGACTGGGGCTGGGACCAAGCTTCTCTCTCATCACAGACACAGACATTTTCTACTGACCTTCTAAGTTGCCTTTGGCATTCATGGGTTGAGATGTCTGGAAACTGACACAACTGCCTGTAATTCAGTCCTTTGAGGCCTGCTCCATGTTCACTGTGGCCTGGTTTGCCTGCACCCATGCTGAGCTGAGTTCCTCTCCTCCCTTGGTGCTATATACCTTTCTGATCAACAATCCAGGTTGTGTTGGGCTAGAAATTTGTTTCACGCCATCTTTTTGTGGGTTCCGCTACTTTAGAGTTTGTTTAGAGACATTTTTACAGGTATTTGGAGGAGTTTGGGGGAGAGCTCAAGCAAGTCACTGCTTGTACTCTGCCTGGCTCTGTCCCATAGGAATTATTTTTCTTTAAAACAGTTCATCACAGGAAAAGTTTATCAGAGGTAATATTAGTCTCTTTTAGAGCAATGTGCAAGGTTAAAATAAAACAAAAAAATGACACTATGAATACAATAGGTCCTTAATGTTTGAATATTAGAATGGATGGATAAATGGTTTTGAGTCAAAAAATAGAATCGGTTTATAGTCAACAGGCCAGTCAATAAGCATTAATTGTCATGAACTGTGATAATAAAATAATCTCTTAAAATACTTAAATTAATTAGAAGAGGAGTGTATATTGGCCAGAAAATTGGATTTAGAATCAGGGTACATTTATACAAATTCTTCCTCTGGTACTTATTTATTGATTGACTTTAGGCCATCCTCTTTGAGTATGTTTCTCTTCTATTGGAATTGGACACATGACCTCTGAAAAGTTCTTTATCAGGTCTCTATCTATCATTCTAAAATATACAAAGGCAGGACTGTATATTGTAGTTAAGCGATGGTGTTTTTAGTATTTTAACACCTAATTAGGACTTCCACTTTCCAGGAGCCAAGATGCTACAGTAACAGCCCTGAAAATATCAACCCAGGAAAAACCTGGAGCTAGCAAGAAGACAGGGCACAGAAGTCTTGTACTCTGCCCCTCTTGCTCTGGGGGAGGGGGAAGAGTACAGGGCTGGAGGCATCCCAGCATGACAGCAGCAATTCCCATCTCAGAATAACAGGGGGAGATCCTAAGATCCAAGTCGTTGGAGCAAGAAGGTGCCAACATCAGGACATCCCCCCACCACCACCATGCCTTAATACAGGAAGGGGAACTGATAGACACCAGCACAGAAAATGACTACTGGCAATGGCATTCTCTAGCAGCAAAATCACCTGGTGCCTCAACACAACTCTGGGAAGTACAATGCCAAAAGGTAATGCTCCAGGCTGACAGAAATGCACCACATTGAAATATCCCTGTTCAAGGCCCTGGTGACCAGGAGCCAAACACTCAAGTGCAAGGCCCCTGTGTGCAGAAAAAGAAGCTTGGGCAAGTGTCCCCTTCACTCCAGCTGGAAAACTCAACACTTATTTATTTATTTATTTTGGGTAAAAAGTCAGAAAATAGGCAAACAGTATGAACAAAAAGTAGAAAAAGAAAATGACCGTAAATTCTTAGTTTTGGGAAAGGGAAGATCAAGGCACAAATTCAGAAGAGGAAAACATTGTTAATATGTCCACATCTGAAACCTGAAAGGGGAATATGAACTGGTCTGAAGCCCAAAAGACCTTCTTGGAAGAGTTCAAGAAGGATTTTTAAAGTCAAGTAAGAGAGGTAGAAGAAGAATTGGGAAAAGAAATGAGAGGTATGCAAGACAGAGTCAATAGCTTGGAAAAGGAAGGACAAAAATTAACTGTAGAAAACAAGTCCTTAAAATGTAGAATTGGCCAAGTGGAAAATGAGGCATAAAATCTCACTGAAGAAAAGAACTCCTTAAAAAATTAAATCAGCCAAATGGAAAAGGAGGTACAAAATCTAATAGGAGAAACCAACTCCTTAAAAATTAGAATGGAGCAAGTGGAAGCTATGATTCTATGAGAAAGAAAAAATCAATGAAACAGAAACAAAAGAATGAAAAAAATAAAAGAAAATGAAAAATACCTCTTTGGTAAAATGACTGACCTGGAAAAAAGATCCAAGAGAGACAATTTAAAAATTATTGGTATAACTGAAAACTATGATGGAAAAAAAAAGAGTCTGGACAACATCCTTCAGGATATTATCGAAGAAAAGTACTGTGATATCCTAGGGTCAGAGGGTAAATTAGTCATTGAAAGAACCCACCAATCACCTCCCTTCAATCACAAATTGAAATCACCAAGGAACACAGGAGCTAAATTTGAAAAATACCAGGTCAAAGAGAAAACACTGCAAACAGCCAGAAAAAAACAATTTAAATATCATGGAGCTACAATCAGACTTATGTAAGACCTTGCAACTTCTACATTAAAAGATCAAGGAGCATGGAATACAATATTGTATAAGGCAAAGGAGCTTGGATTACAACCAAGGATCAACTACCCAGCGAAAATGAGCATAATCTTTCAGGGGAGGAAATCGATTTTCAATGCAATAAGGGACTTCCAAACCTTCCCACTGAAAAGACCAGAGATCAATAGAAAATTTGACCTTCAAATACAAGACTCAATAAAGGCATAAAAAGAGAAATAGGAAAGAAAAACAAAAACAACAACATATTATTATTAATAAGGGCATACTGTTTACATCCCTACAAGGGAAGATGACACTTGTAACTCTTAAGAATTGTAATGTCATTATGACATTTGAAAGGGGCACACTTAGACACAGGGCATTAACTTGCCTTGGATGTGATGGTAAAAAATCTAATTAAGTGGTGAAAAAGGGAGTGTACTGGGAGAAGAGGACAGGAGAAGGCAGACAAGGATAAATTACATCACATGAAAAGGCACAAAAACCAAATACAGTAGAGAAAAAGGAAGGAGGGAAATGAACATTGTTTGAACCTTACTCTCATCAGATGTGGTTCAAAGAGGGAATAATAACATAATCAGTTAGGCATAGAAATCTAACTTACCTTATAGGAAGAAGAAAGGGTAAAGGAAAAAGAAAAGGGAGGTGGTTAATAGAAGAGAGGGCTGACTGAGGGAGGTGGTGGTTGAAATCAAAACTCTATTGAGGAGGGAAAGGGGAAAAAAGGAGAGGAAAAAGCATAAATGGGGGGTAGGAGAAAATAGATGGAGAGGAAGACAGATAGTAATCATAACAGTGAATGTGAATCGGATGAACTTTCCCATAGAACAGAAGCGGATAGCAGAGTGAATTAGAAACTACATTCCTGTGATATGTTGTTTACAAGAAACACATTTAAAGTAGAGGGATACACACAGAGTAAAGGTAAAAGCCTGGAGCAGAACATATTATGCTTGAGATGAAATTAAAAAAAAAAGCAGAGGTAGCAATCCTGATCTCAGACAAAGCAAAAGGAAAACTGGATCTAGTTAAAAGAGATAGGGAAGGGAACTAAGTCCTGGTAAAAGGTACCATAGATAATGAAGTAATATTGTTAGTAAACTTATATGCCCCAAGTGGTACAGCAGCTAAATTCTTAAAGAAGAATTTAAGGGAGATACAAGAAGAAAAAGACAACAAAACTAACAGTGAGAAACCTCAACTCCCCCCTCTCAGAACCAGAACAATCTAACCACAAAATAAATAAGAAATAAGTTAAGTAGATCAATAGAATCTTAGAAAAAAAGTTAAACATGGTTGACATCTGGAGAAAACTGAATGGAGACAGTAAAGAATGTACCTTCTTCTCTGTGGTACATGGCACTAACACAAAAATTGACCATGTGCTAGGGCATAAAAATCTCACAATACAATGCAGAATGACAGAAATATTAAATGTATACTTCTCAGATCATGATGTAATAAAAATTACATGTAAGAAAGGGCCATGGAAAGATAGACTAAAAATTGGAAAGTAAATAATCTAGTCCGAAAAAATGAGTGGGTAAAACAACAAATCACAGAAACAATACATGAGACAATGTACCAAAACATATGGGATAGAGCAAAAGTGGTCCTTATGGGAAGTTTTATATCTCTAAATGTTGATATATTTTAAAAAAAGATGAAGAAATCGATGAATTGGGCGTGCAAAAGAACAAATTGAAAATCACCAATTAAATATCAAAGTAGAAATTCTGAAAACCAAAGGAGAGATTAATAAAATTGAAATGAACTATTGAACTAATAAATAAAACTAAGAGCTGGCTTTATAAAAAAAAACACATAAAATAAATAAACCTTTGGTTAATTTGATTAACAAAAATAGAGATGAAAGCAAAATTAGCAACATCAAAAATGAAAAGGGTGAATTCACCACCAATGAGAGGAAATCAAAGCAATAATTGGTAGCTATTTTGTTTAACTGCATGTCAATAAATTTGATAATCTTAGTGAAATGGATGAATATTTACAAAAATTTAAATTGCCCAGATTAACAGAAGAGGAAATAAAATGCTTAAACAACCCCATCTCAGAAAAAGAAATTGAACAAGCCATCAGTTAACTCCCTCAGAAAAAAATCTCCAGGCCAGATGGATATACAAGTGAATTCTAGCAAACATTTTAAGAATAACTAATTCCAATATTATATAAGCTATTAGGGAAAATAGGTGAAGAAGGAGTCCTACCAAATTCTTTTTATTATAAAAATATGGTGCTGATACCTAAATCAGGAAGAGCCAAAACAGAGAGAGAACTTATAAACCAGTTTCCCTAATGAATGTAGATGCAACAAATTTAAATAAGATATTAGCAAAGAGATTACAACAACTTATTTTGAGGATAATACACTACTTCTAGGTAGGATTTATGCCAGGAATGCAGGGCTGTTTCAATATTAGGAAAACTATCAGCATAGTTGACCACATCAACAACAAAACTAACAGAAATTATATGATTATTTCAATAGATGCTGAAAAAGCATTTGATAAAATGTAACACCCATTCCTATTAAAAGTACTAGAGAGCATAGGAATAAATAGAGTCTTCCTTAAAATGATAGATAGCTTCTATTAAAAACCATCAGTAAGCATTATATGCAATTGGGATAAACTAGAAATATTTCAATAAGATTGGGAATGAAACAAGGATGTCCATTATGACCACTGTTATTCAATTGTGCTAGAAATGTTAGCTGTAGCAATTAGAGAAAAAAAGAAATTGAAGGAATTAGAATAGGCAAAGAAGAAATAAACCTATCACTTTTGAAGATGACATGACGGTATGTTTAGAGAATCCTAGAGTATCAAGTAAAAAATTACTTGAAATAATAGACAAATTTAGAAAAGTTACAGGATATAAAATAAACCCACATAAATCATTTGCATTTCTGTATGTTACTAACAAAGCCCAGCAGCAAGAGACAGAAAGAGAAATTCCATTTAAAATTACTGTAGACATTATAAAATATTTGGGAGTCTACCTGCCAAAACAAAAACAGGAACTGTATGAACACAATTCCGAAACACTTTTCACACAAAGAAAGCCAGATCTAAATAACTGGAAAAAAAATCAGTTCCTCATGAGCAGGCTGAGCTAACATAATAAAAATGAAAATTCTGCCTAAATTAATTTACTTATTCAGTGCCATACTAATCAAACTACCAAAAAGTTATTTTATAGAGCTAGAAAACTCAATAATAAAATTCATCTGGAAGAAGAAAAAGTCCAGAACATCAAAGGGACTAATCAAAAGCAATACAAGGGAAAGTGGCCTAGCTATACCTGATCTTAAATTGTATTATGAGGCAGCAATCATCAAAACTACTTGATATGCTTAAAAAATAAAGTGATGGATCACCAAAATAGGTTAGGTATGCAAGACACAATATTCAATGATTATAGTATTCTACTATTTGATAAATCCAAAGACTCTAGCTTCTAGGATAAGAAATCACTATTTAGCAAAAACTGCTGAGAAAAGCAGAAAAATGTATGGCAGAAAATGGGCATAGACTGACATCTTACACTCTATGCCAAGATAAAATAAAATGGGTACACAATTTAAAGACTGATACTATAAGCAAACTAGAAGAACAAGAAATACTTTGCCTGTCAGATCTATGGAAAAGGGAAGAATTTATGATCAAACAAGAGATAGAGAACATTATGAAAAGCAAAATGGACATTTAGTTTATATTAAGTTGAAATTTGTTTTCATAAATAAAGCCAATGTATCCAAGGTTATGAAGGAAGCAGAAAACTGGGAAAGAATTTTTACGACCAGTGTCTCTGATAAAGGCCTCATTCTAAAATATATAGCAAACAGTCAAATTTATAAGAATACAAGTCATTCCCCAACTGATAAATGGTCAAATGATATAAACAGGCAGTTCTCAGAGGAAGAAACTAAATCTATCTATAGTCATATGAAAATAAATGTTCTAAATCACTACTGATTAGAGAAATGCAAATCAAAATGGCTCTGAGTACCACATCACAACTATTAGATTGGCTAACATGACCGAACTGGAAAATGGTAAATGTTGGAGAAGATGTGGGAAAATTGGAACACTAATACATTGTTGGTGGAGTTGTGAAATGATCCAACCATTTTGGAGAGAAATATGGAAGTATGTCCAAAGGGCTATAAAAATATGCATACCCTTTGACCCAGCATAGCCCTTCTAGGGCTGTATCCCAAAGAGATCATACAAATGCGAAAAGGACCCACATGTACAAAAATATTTATAGCAGCTCTTTTTTGTGGTAGCAAAAAAATTGGAAATTGAGTGACTGCCCATCATTTGGAGAATGGCTAAACAAGTTGTGATATATGAATGCAATGGAATACTATTGTGCTGTAGGAAATGATGGGCAGGCAGACTTCAAAAACAAAAACTTGGAAAGACTTACATGAACCGATGCAGAGTGAAATGAGCAGAACCACGAGAACATTGTACACAGTAATAGCCATGTTATGGAATGACGGACTCTGATAGACTTTGCTCTTCACAGCAACACAAGAATCTAAGACAACTCCAAAAGGTCCATGATGGAATTTCTATCCACACCCAGAGAAAGAAATATGGAGTCTGAATGCACATGGAAGCATCCTATTTGCTCTCCTTTGCCTTTGTCGTTTTGTTTTATTGTTTCATTCTCATGGTCCCATTAGTTCTAATTGTTCTTTACATCATGACTAATGGTAAAATATGCTTAATATGGATGCATATGTGCAGCCTATATCAGATTGTACACCATGTTAGGGTGGGGGTGAGGGGAGAAGATATGGGAGGGGGAGAAAATTTACAACTCAAAATCTTGTGGAAATGAATGTTGAAAAGTAAACATTAATTAATTAAAAAACTTCATAAATTGGAAATTTTACAATTGATCCTGCCTATTATTGTTGGTGACTGTCTTACTTGGCACAATATTTCAGATAGGTTTCAGCTAAGCTGCACTTTATTTTTTCACTCCCTGGCCAAATTTTCAACAGCTTCACTAGTCACCCTGTGGCTTTGTGATTTCCTGCCTCTGAAACATCATACTACCCAGTTAAGGAACCATGATCAAGTCATCTCTGCCATTATTCCAGGAAGGAGTGGGCCAATTTACCTCCTGATGGGACCAATCATTGTCACTGTATCTCTTCTGACCAAATTGTCCCTTCATAGGCAGCAGTCATTTCTGTGTGTCATCTACCCCATTAGAAAATAAATTATCAGAGGATAAGAATTTTCTTTGCTTATGTATTTGTATGCACATTGTTTGGCACATAGTAAGCATTTAAAGACTTTTTCCAGTCATGAATTTGTCAAAGAAGATCTATATCAATTCTAGGAATACCTTTATTTTTTTATTTTAATATAAATTTATTTATTTTTAGTTTTCAACATTCCCTTCCACAAGTTTTTGAGTTCCAAATTTTCACCCCATCTCCCCCCTCCCCTCACCCCAAGATGTCATGCATTCTGAATATCCCTTCCCCTACTCTGTCCTCTCTTCTATCTCTCTCCCCTTCTCTTATCCCCTTCCCCTTCTATTTTCCTGTAGGGCAGGGTAGACTTCTGTACCCCATTTCCTATATTTATTTCCCAGTAGCATGTGAAAACATTTTTTTAAACATATGTTTTTAAAACTTTAGGTTTCAAATTTTCTCTCTTCCTCCCCCTCACCCGCCCTCATTGAAAATAGGAATACCTTTAAATTGATTCTAGTATAGTGCATTAGCAAGGATTCAATTTGGAAGTATAAGAAAATTGTAAGCTACCAAATACCATGAAAACTGCAGTATATTTGTCAGGTTATAAGTATAATGAAATCGCTGAATGCTGATCATAAAATCCCAAAGTAACTTTAATGTGGTAGGTTTAAGACTCAGAACACCAATTTGATTCAGTTTCTGGAATCTATATACTAATTCCTGATTCTCTCATAGTCATCATTTAGATTGGAAGGTGACATTTGTTATTGGTGTTAACAGGGAAAATTGATGACATTTTACAGAAATCTTAAAATCAAGGTTAATTCAACTGATCCTTGTTAAAATTTTAGATGTCATCAAGGCTTCAAAAGTACAAGGGAAAAAATGATCAGTTAAATGACATTGAATTGTATAATAACCATTATTAGAATGGTCTCCCTGTTCTGTTTTTTTTTTTTTTGCTAGATCATCATTTATATAAATCTCACTAGTACTGTCTTCTTTCTCTGTCTACATGTTCTCATTTGGAGTTTCTATGGTTTTAATTACCATCTCTATTCACTTTTCAACAGAACTAATTTTTCTCCTGACCAGCCATGATTCTCCAGAAGTATTTTGGATATTTCATACTAGATGTCCTACAGATATCTCAAACTCAATATATCTAAAATTGCACTCATTTTCTCCCCAAATGCACTTGCATTTTGAATTTCCCTCTTCTGTGCAAGTGCACTGGGGTAGTAACTCACATTTACAATTTGTGTATTATTCTTGACTTCTCTTTCCTTACCCAGTGTATCCAATGAATTGCCAAATCTTGCCATTTATACATCACCCATGATCCTTGATTTCTATTCACACAGCCACCACCCTAATTTATTCCCATATAACCCTCCAGAACTGCTTTAATGGTCACCTAATTGGCCTCCCTATCCCATAACTCTTCTGTATCCAATCCATCATCCACATAGCTGCCAAAGTAATTTTTCTAAATTTTAAATGTATCATTGCATAATGAGTAAAATCCAGTAGCTTCTTATTGCCTTTGGAACCAAATATAAATTACTTTGTTTGTCGTTTAAAGCCTTTTAGAACTTTGCCACAACCTATTTATTCCAACGTATGTTAATCTCCTCATATTCTACAATCTAGCCAAACTAGTCTTCTCGGTTTTCCTCACAGAAATGTCTCTGCTGTCCATCTATAGTCTGTGTACCTTCGCAAAGTGTATACCATATGTTTTATATTTACTTCTTAGAGAATGATAAGTAGAAGGTAAAAGGGACCTAAGAGGCCATCAATCCCAAAGGCATCGTTCTGCAGATGAGAAAACTGAGATTGAGATAGATTAAGTGATTTTCCCAGCTTCATACAACTAGGGCAAAATTTGAACTCAGCTCTTCCTAAGTCCCATGTTGTCTGAACTCCACCACTGATATGCCAATCATAGGATCCTAGAGCTAGAGGTAGGTGGGATCACAGATGCTTTCTACTTCATCACTCTCATTTTAAAGAAGAGGAAGTTTGAGTCTCATGAAAGTTAAATGGTTTTTCAAGGTCAAATGGGCAGGATGAGAGGAGGAATTTAATCCAAAGATACTGTTCCTTCCACTGTACCATTCTATATCTCTCTTCCATGAGACTCTTGTAGGCTGAGACTCTTTCATTTTTGTCTCTGTACTCATTATGCCAACATAGTGCCTGACATAATAGACACGTCATAAGTATTTATTGATTGATTGGTTTTGTTTGCTCTCAGAAAATAAGTTTTTGTTTGTTTTATTTTGTGTGAAGGTTTGATACCCATTCATTTAGGAAACAATACCACAGAATCAAAAGTTTTAGAGCTGTTTAGAGCTGGACTATGTGGTCCAACCCATACCTAAGGAGGAATCTTCTCTTTAACATTATTGATAAGCTGTTGTCTAATATCTCCTGGAACACTTTTAATGATAGAGAAATCAACTATTTCCTGAGGAAACTCATTCACCACTGGGCTACCCCTTATCAACAGAGTAGGGAGTCTTAAAATCTTCCTCCTGATAAATTATTTCCACTCTGCCTAGTTCTGTCTTCTAGGATCAAAAAGAAGAAGTCTTGTCCTTCTTCCACATGACAGATCTTCAAATACATGAAGACAGCTATAACTCCCTCTCTGCAATATGTTGGGCTGTGTGCTAAGAAACAAGACATATACCCATGAAAATCAGTTAAAGTAATGTGTATTAATAACTTACTGAACATAAATCCTCTCTTAGTGCTGTGGAAAAATATGTACATTTTGTGCATTCAAGGACCTTAAGTTTACATTTTAATAGACCGTCTTTGGATATAGTTCAAGTATTATTATCCCCATTTTACAGATGAAGAAACTGAGGTTCAGAGAGGGCAAAGAACTTATGTTCTATTAAATGATGTTTTAAAATACTGTATGTGTAGCAAAAAGCTTTAAATAGAAGACACTACGTATTCATGACAATCCTTTCCCCCTATTTATTTTCTTTGTTTTAGGCAGGATCATAGGATTAAAAATTTAAAACTGAAGGGCCTTTACAGGTGATAGAAGGGATTGCTTACAGCATGACAGTACCAGGAAGAAATCCTACAAGTCAAGGAACCAAACTTTTTCTTAAGAGTTGGGAGAAATAAGCTATCAGGAAAATAAGAGTTTTGAAAACTCACCCAGCAAACATCCATTAAGAAAGGGAAGGTTTAAAAAGCTACAAAGTTTGAAATTGAGCAAAGAATGATCCTAAATCATATGATACTGATCTATTATATATCCTTAAATTCCAGATCTACCTTCTGAAGTCTCAGAGAAATTCTAACTAATTATACCTTCTCTTCTGCTAATAAAATATACTTTATAGGGCCAGCAACCGAACACTTGTTGGGTAACAAGCAGTAATGTTTATGGGCATTGTTCCAAACATTGAACTGGGGGATGCAAAGGCAGCAGTCTCTAGGACCAAAGGCACTGGACCTGGTTTTCATGGCACTTGATTTCACATCTTGTTTCTGGTAATTATTATCAGAGTGACCTTAAGCAAATCTCTTAACTTTTCTTCTTCATCTATAAAACAGCTTTAAAAATGTCTCTCTATCTCATGGAACAAAAATGTGGTCAAATAGACAGGGAGCTAACCTTGAAGTCACAAGACCTGGGTTCAAGTCCTAACTTGAAAATTACCAGTTGAGGACCTCAGACAAGTTGTGACCTCTCAGTACTTTTGGCAGTTCTCTAAGACTGCCATATTTCACTGCATGATTATTGAAAATTTTATTCCTTTTTTTTTTTTTTTTTGCAAAACAGTAGGGTGTGACCATTATGTGAAACTTTAAAAATAATGTGTCGGTATTACTTAAAAATCATTTATTACTGAACTGTCTTTGGTGCAAGATTAGGTTGCATGGAATACTTATGAATATACATTAAAATTGAATACTGACAATACAGGTGTGCTGAGCATTCTAGGCTCAGGGCTTGCAATGGGTGAGAAATGAATGTGTATCCGTATGCCACTGGTCAATACATTGATGCTCTGTTTACTTTTTAATCAGTGTGATGAACAGAATTATACCATGCCACAATTATGTGATGAAAGGTTATAAACCAATTTTTGGACTGAAAACACAGGGTGGAATGATTATGCAGTGGCAATGATTTTGTGGTGACATATGGTATAAACTTCAGAAAGTCTGACACCCTGCTTTGGTGAGTGAATTTTCTTATTGAGGAGTTCCCTTTGTCAATGAGATGGGAAAATCTAGTTTTTTATCCTTATCACATTGATTTGTGACTATTTAGTAGGAAAAAGTACTTTATAAATCTTAAAGTGCTAAGTGAATGTGTTACAATAATAGCAAGAGCTAACCTTTATACAGTGGTTTGATCTTTGCACTATTCCTGTGAGACAGGTACTGTTATTATCACATTTGACAGATGAGGAATGTAAAGCTGAGAGAAGTTCCCAGGGATCACACAGCTAAGTTTCTGAGATAGAATTCAAATTCAAGTATTCTTATTTCCAAGTCCAACTATAATCACTAAGTGAAACTGAATCTCAAAACATATTCCCTGCCTTCATGGATTTATACCAATTAATAGTGGGATAAATCACATGCATCTATAAATATAATAAAAATAAAACATGATAAGCTCATCAAAGACAAAACAAAGTTGTATATATGGTCCAAAGTGGAATATACGATGACTGGGGATATTAAGGAAGGCTTCATGGAGGAAATGATATTAGAATTTGCAACTCTACACTTGCTTTCTCCATCTACTCACTCTTCAGCATCTTTCAAACATCTCTCCACATCACTCTATTGAAACCATTCTCTCCAAAGCCATTAACGACCTCCTAGTGCTGTACTTAATAAATACCCTTATTGATTTGATTTCAATTTAGGCTATAGACCATCATCAATTTCTTTACCTGAATAAAAGGGGAGATTTAAGCTGTTTTTGCCACTCATTTAGAAATCGGGTGGCCCTATGGTTTGTTTGTGGTCACGCACAGTTTTCAGAAGGGGAAATTCAAAATGTATTGAACACCTCCTACATGCCAAAAACTATGGTGGTGGGGATACAAAATTAAAGAGTCATAATTCTTGTCCTCCAAGAACTTAAAATTTAGTAGGATTCTACTAAGAAACATCAGACTAATGGGATCCCAAGACTTGGTATCAGTAGGGAATCAGCATTCACTCAGCAAATATTGGTTGAATAAATGAATGTATGGGCTGATACAAGTTACTCCTGGGAAATTCTTGTTCTATTTTATGAACTAAAAACATGCGTGAATAGAAAAGATATATCCAAATAGTATTTTCTATATGTAAATGGTTCCAAAGTGTTTGATAATTTTTATTCACCTTCATTAACTCCCCCATTGCCTAGCCAAATGCACAGTAGGTGCTTGTTTAATGTAAAGCAATGGAATGGAACTAGCTGCTAATTAACAAAAAGGAACTCTGCCCTCCTTCTCTAAATATTTCAAAGCTTCACAATGTATACCTCTGGCCTGGATAGCTGTAAATAAAGAGAAGAAACCTGTTTTGGTGGGTTTCCCAACCTGCACCTGTACAGTCCTGATAAGGCTCTTGGACAATCAGACCTGAGTAAGTGGTGTTTAGTTTATCAGGATGGTGGAGCATCCACCAGACCTACCAGTCCATTAACCTCCTCTGTGCTCAGTGCTGACATGTCATTTTGGAGCAAATCCAAGCTGGGCACAGCAAAGATGATAGGCTATACAGGAATACACCAGTGAGCCTGGGATTTAGTTGGCTGTAAAAATGTTTTCTTGATAAAGAACAAAAATATTAAAATGTGACAAAATTGCCAGAGGCTCAGCCCTGCAGGGATAAATGCAGCCAGTTAGTGCCTATTAATTGGCATGGATTATTTTTGTCCCTGCCTCAGAGAATTGTCTCCTCTTGAAATAGCCAGAGTAACACTTAGTGGAAAAAATATCAATGAAAGCAGCTGGACTGTAATGGGACAAACCATCAAACTGCGAGTCAGAAGACCTGGGATCTCATCTTTTCTTGGTCATCTCCTAGCTATGTGTCCTTGGGCAAGCCACTGAACCTTAGGAGGCAAATCACAGAATGTGAGAGCTTGGATCAACTTTAGAGATCAACCTGTCATGTTCCGAATAAGGAAATTGATGCCTAAAGAAGGTCAGTAACTTGCTCAACACCCACAGATATTAAGTAGCATAATTGGGACTTAATCCAAGATCTCTGGGTTTCAGTTTTTCTTTCTGTAAAAGGTTAGGGATGGACAAAATGATCGCTAAAGTTACTTCCAGCTTGTGTGTGTGTGTGTGTGTGTGTGTGTGTGTGTGTGTGTGTGTGTGTGCGCGCGCGTATGTGTATGTGAAAGAGAGAGAGAGAGAGAGAGAGAAGAGAGATTTTATCTATGATTATTCTGAGTAATTCACATGTAAATATTGATCATTCTTTTCATATAGGAAAATTAAGACAGAATTTATTTTTAAGGTGTAAGCCTTATAAAATGAAAACCAAATGTGAAACTACAATAGAATTTGACTGCTAAATTCTAATTAACGTTCTTGTTCAGATATAGGTTGGACTAGATGACCTGTGAGGCCTCCTACAACTCTGAGATTTTGTGATTCTGTGTGTAATTGGTATTTTATGTGTGCATGAAGTGTCATTTAGGTCAGATTGGACAGGTTACATTATAATGATTTTGATTAATTATTCAGTACCAGATCTGGACTTACACATAGAGATTGTGTTTGAATTCTGAAGACTGTAGTTGCCTATATGACATAATTATAGGGGCTACATTGAGAAGTTTCTTGGCCCCACATAACTTCTTTGCTCTTCTGACTCAGTGTCCATATATATATATATATATATATATATATATATATATATGTATGTATGTATGTATGTAACTTTATAGAAATATATGATGCAAATATTAATTCCATTTTACAAATGCAAGATTTTAAAGATGAAAAGAACATTATGGACTAGCTAATCCAACCACCTACTTTTATTAATGAGCAAACTGAGAATTCATAGGGTAAAAAAGTATACTGCACTTGAATTCAGAAGACCTGGATTCTAGTACTGACTCCATTACATCTCTGAAACATTTAACCTCCCTGGGCCTCACTTTCCATACTTGGACATGAGCCTTGGACCTTATGATTTCCGTATGTTTTTCTATCTAATGTTTCTATGAATCCTTTGTATCTATGAGGTTAAGTCACTTGATCAGATTCGCATAATTGATTATTCACAGAGCTGAAACTTGAATCCATGTCTTTTAACACTATATTCTGAGCTTTTTCCACTACTCTGACACTGGTCTAGTTTCATAAACTTTCAGGTTTTTTTTTTAGTTTGTAAAATGAGATACCTGCCACAGAAAGATGTTGGGAAGCTCAAATGATATTTTATACATATGTGCACACACACATATATAATATAGTGTATATATATACACACACACACACACACACACATATAATGCTTATATATAAGGTATCATCATCATCAGTGAATGCATGAGATTACTTTCTACCTCCTAGTAGGGCCATTAAGCCATTGTGTCCAGGGCAGGTAAGTTTTGATAGGAAAAGATGGAGAACATGGACCCAGAAGATCTAAGATGGGAGAAATCATGGCAAAACAATTAGGAGATAACCCTTTGCACATAGGCAGCAGCATGAGAGAACTGAATAACTGAGAAGAGAATGGGACTAACAAAGGGGATGAGAGATAGATACAAGAAAGAAGAGGAATGCTCAAAAAACAAGCTTTGAGAATTTGATAATTTTACCTAGGGCTGACCCTGTAGGAAAATTTAACCTTCATTTATTCTTTACTGTTTCTATCACACAGTACTAAAAAAAAAAAAGCTGTCTCAGCCACTTCAAAAAATACAATGATCACTTATTCTTTGAAAGGGCCCCTTCCCTCTACCTGCTTTGTCAATTAGTCCTATGGTGTTAACTCATTATCACAGAATCAGAATTGGAAAGATAATTCAGTGTCATATAATGGAAGAATTACAGAGTTTCTGAGTTGAGCAGTTCCTGAGTTTCCACCTATTTTAACCTGTAACTGAAAACAGAATAGCTTCCATTATATGTTCAACAAGTATACATTTGACCTTTGTTTAAAAACCTTTGTGGTTTGGCATCACACTAGAATATCAAGTTCACCTTTGGATAACTATTATTATGAAAAAATTTTTCCTGACTTCAAGCTTAAATTTGTTAGGTATGAAGAGGAAAAGATTATTAACAAGTGGGTGAACTGTGGAAGAATTGATGGAGGAGGTAATATTTTGGTTGGGTTTTAAGGTGGGTAAGTTGTGGTGAGTGTTGTTTTCATCAGTGATTGGTCTAGATGGTCAATTCTTTCCAATCCTCAGATTTGTTAATTCTTTGTGAACAAGGCAAAGGCGGGAAGTGCCAAGTAGCATGAGATAAGTCAATAAGATAGGAGGATGCCATTCAGTGGTGAAGAGCACTGAATGCGAGGCCAAAAAAGTTTGAATTTTACTCAACTGGGCAATAGAGAGCCAAAGAATAATTTTGAGCAGATGAGGAATATGATTGGAACTATGAATAAGGAAGATTACTGTGGCAGTGGTTGGAAGGGTGAATTGAGGGAAGACTGGAGGCAGCAAAGCAAAAAGTCTGTGTTTGAGAGATCATAAGAGAACACAAATATTGTGTATATCAAAGGAATTCGATACAATTGTAGCTGCATTGACAATTTCAACATATGATTAAATTCAGTACAAAAGAGAGGAAACAAGGAAAAGTGGAAAGAATGGCAATTTTAGAATATGGAATATTGCATAGTTCCACTGTCAGAAATAGTGAAGTTAAAAAAAAAGGAGCATACTTAGAAGTAAAAATGGAAAACAAATACAAAAACAAACAAACAAACAACAACAACCACACCAAAAAATCCAAACTAGATATTGGATATGTAGAATTTGGGATGTTTGGTGATATATTTACATAAAATTATCTTATAGGCTTTTTTGAAATGTCGGCCTGAAAGTTTTATATATTGTTTTAGAAAATAATGATAGCTAGCATTAATAAAATGCTTTAAACTTTATACTGTTTTACGTACATTATCTCAGTTCATTCCCACAACAACCCTGGGAGGTAGGTGCTATTATTATCTTATTTGACAGATGAAGAAACTGGTCCTGACAGAAGTTAAGTGGCTTGCCCAAGGATCATGCAGATTGTATTTGTCTGAGGCAAAATTTCAACTCAGGTCTTCCTGCCTTCAAGTCCAACTATTTAGGTGCTATCAGAATGCTGCCATGGGCCTAGAACAGACCTACGTGCCATATGGAATATAAGAGAAGTATGTAACTACAGTTCTTACTAAAAAATGGCTTAGAAAAGCCAGTCCTTCAATATGCTGAAAATGTTGCATTATCCTAAACTCTTATGTTCTAGAAATTTTAATCCTCTTTTAATACTGAAAAAGTTATTTATGCTGAATAACTTTGCTATTCAAATATTTTCATATTCACCATTATATAAGAAACCTACAATGAAATTATCCAGTGACGCCTTATTGTTCTGAGGATTCAATCCTGGCTTCCCAAAAACTATTCCAGTAAAGCTAAAATTCTAGCAGTTTCTACCCCTCTGGAAAAACTTCATATATAGATCTAGCATTTGAATGTATGCCCGTTATCCAAAAACTAGCACAGCAAATCCAATCATGACTTTCCTTCACTGCTGAAATCTGCTTTTCTTTGGCATTCTCTCTTCTCATAGATTCTGTGATATTGTTCTTTTCCAGTTCTCTTACTATCTCCTTTATATAGTCATAACTAGGGTAGATCAAATAGAATTTTATCCCAGCAAGCTGACATAGAGATAAAGGTATAGGGTGACATCTTCCCTGTTGGTGGTGGCTACCATTACCATGACTATCTTCACAGTCTTTTGATGACCCACCCTGACAAATGATGTGTTTACTTCAAGGTCTCTAATATTAGGATGTCATTATTATAGTGCTACTCTTCCAAGATTCTGCTTTCTTCTGACTGCCATGAGACTGAGGATCAGCCTAACTGATTAGAGAATGGGCCACACCTTCTCCTAGATGGCTTCATTATGTATTTAAAAGGAATAGCAAGCTGCACATAATAGAATTGCAATTTCATGTGCAGTTATCTTTTTTTATTATACTATGTTATGGAAATGGTTTTTTTATTCCATAAATTAAAAATATTTTTTAAAATAGAATAAATAAATGGAATCAGACATGCTCTGATCTCTGTACCCTGATCCGTAACTAAATGTGCTCATAGGCATAATAAGAATTCTGGTTCTGCTTTCTCTTCTCCTTTGCTGAGTCATCTTACTCTTGCTATCTCTGTGGGATTATTTCCAAAGGCCTTATCTCCTAGACATTTTCCTTCTCTTTCTTCTTACTCTTTCTTGGTGAGGTTATCTACTCCAATGTATAGATAACTTCTAAATCTAAATATCCACTCAGAATCTATCTTCTGAGTTCTCACATCTCTGATCTCTACCTAGATATTTCAACCACATTTCTATCTTCAAGTGTCCAAAACTGATCTCCTGGTGTTCTCTCAATAAACCTTTCTCTACATCCATTTTTCCCTATTTCATTTGATGGTACCAGCATCCCTCCCCTCATCCAGGCTAGAAAACTTAGAGTTATCTTTGACTTCCTTCTTCTCCAACCAAATGGCCACCATCCTCATTACCTCTCATTTGTGCAATGATCTCTAATCATTCTTTCCTTTCTCCACACACAACTCTCAAAATAAGCTTTCTAATGTACTGGACTGACCATGTTTCTTCTTTGATTAAATTTTTAATGCCTCATTTTTATGCATAGGAGAAAATATGACTTTCCTATCCTAACGTATAAGCCTTATTTGATCTAGCTGCAATCAGCCTCTATGCCCATAATGACTTCCAGACTCTTCTTTGCCTGACAAAATTTCTTTTCAAGGTTTGACCCACCTATCATTTCTTTTGTAAATCCTTCTCTGGTATTCCTCACATGAAAATATCCTGAAATGTTTCCAGAACACTTTGCCTGGATCTTTCCTTTGTCTCCATTACCTATTACATTGTGTTATATTTATCTATGTATGTCTTTAATTTAATCCAGAAGATGGTTTTTAAGTGTTTGAAGTAAACAAGAAACTTGATTTATATAATAGATATTCATATAGTACTTTGAGGTTTATTAAAAGCTTTTTATCTATCACATTTAATCTTTACAATAATCTGGAAATATGGACTACTGGTATTAGCATCCCTATTTTACAAATGAGAAATGAAGGCCCGCAGAGAAGGCCTATGTTAACGCATGTAGCAAGTGTCAGAAGAAACATTTAATTCTGTATCTTTTCTAACTCTCATTTGCACTGCTCTATGCAACCTTTTACTTACTATGTGCATCTCTCTCCTTCCTGAAGAAAAGTCCAAGTAATTACATTTACTTGCGTACCATGTGTTTCCCTGAAAATTTTCTATTCTTTTGATTAGTTAGTTGAATTTAATTTTTCTCATCTTTGGGTCACCTATTCCTAAGTGACAAGGATACTGCCTAGTACTTAGTATTTAATAAATGTTTATTAAATTTAATTAAATTGAGTTAAAAATGGCAATTACTGGGATCACCTAAAGATATTGAACACATTCTTATTCACTCATAAAGACCATCCACCATGACTCCAAAGATGGATATCTGCCTTACTAAGGAGAATTCTCACTCAAGATCTTTGAAATAATGAGGTATGAGTAGCAGATATTCTCAGAGGTTTAGTGTAATAGGGAACTTTTATAGCTTATTTTTTTAATATTTGGTTAGACAATGGGGTTAAGTGACTTGTCCAGGATCACACAGCTAGTAAGTGCCATGTATCTGAGGCCAGATTTGACCTCAGGTCCTCCTGAATCCAGGTCTGTTGCTCTATGCACTGCACCACCTAGCTGCCCCTGTAGCTTAAAATTAAAGGAAGACTTTTGGAATATCCTATGGTACAGAGGGAAATCTATTGTGTATATTAAAATGTTTTCATAGAACATAATTCACTTTGAGTGGGTCACCAGGAAGGAAAGAAGGAAATAACAATTTATTAAGTGCTATGTACTATATGTGTAGCTAGATGACATAGAGGATAAAGTACCAGGCCTGGAGTCAGGAGTTCAAATTCCTAAGTTCAAATTCAGCCTCAGCCACTTACTGTGTGACTTTGGGCAAGTCACTTAACCTTTTTGCTTAAGTTTTCTGATATGTAAAATGAGATGGAAAAGGAAGTAGCAAACCACTCCAGAATTGTTGACAAGAAAAGCCCAAATGGGGTCATGAAGGATTAGACATGACTGAAATGACTGAACAACAACAATAAATGCACCATAAACCAAATTGCTAAGCACTTTACAAATATGATCTCATTTGATCATCACAACAACCCTGGGAGAGAAATGATATGATTATTTTCATTTTACAGTTGAGAAAACTGAGACAGAGGTTAAGTGATTTGACTGAAGTCACACAGCTTGTATGTGTCTGAAGCTTTATTTGATATCAAATCTTCCTGATGCCAAGCTCAGCATTCTATCCACTGCACCACTTACCTACCTTCATTAATTCTATAGAGCCCATAGAAATGTTGTCCTAGAGAGTTTGGAGATCTTTTTTCTGGTTTAGGCTCTGTCCCAGCTCAACTCAAGCACTACCTACTATGTGAGATCTTTACTAATATCCCTAGTTACTGGTGCATTGCACACATCTGCCCTAAATACTTTGGATTTAATTTTTTATTTATTTTGTGTGTGTGTGTATATATATACACATATATACACACATATATATATATATACACACACATAAATGTATATGTATATGCATTTATGTATGTATGCATGTGTGTGGGTCTCATATATATATACTCATATATATGTATATGTATGTCTTTACACATTGTATCTCCTTCTCTTTGTGATTAGATGTTACTGTTCTTTAGTTTTTGTGTTTCCATTAACTAACAATTATAAAGTAGGAATAGAAACAGGGGAAGGGCCTGTGATTTTATTCCTCTATCACTTCTGGTTGATAACCTTTCTGCAACTCATAGTGTCAAAGAGTAGCTTGGGGTACTGTGAGGTTGAGTGTCTTGCCCAGGGTTACAAAACTACTATGTGTCAGAAATGGGACTAGGTTTTTCTGCTTCCAAGGCCAACTTGCTCTATATAACACTGAGTTACTTCTCAATGAAAGCTTCTGAGCAAACGATTGCTTGAGTAGTTGAGATCTGGCTTTCTAGATGTCACCCTACAATTAGTCACCTAACATTTGTTAAACTCTTGCTCTGCACCAGACACTGTACATGACTTATCCTATACCAGTTCAACTTGCCATTTATCCATTTGTCTTTATGCAGATGTGGTTTTTCATTTACAAATAAATAGGTGGTCACAGATTTCTAATTAAATTGTCAAAATACTGATTCATAAATTGTCAAATAAAAAGAGATTCCAACATTCCACGTACCAAAGTATATGAATCTTCTTAAGAAACTTCTACCTACTTGATGAATCAGACATTATAGATTAATTAGCAAAAGCCAGAAGAATAACAGTTGGATAAGTTTTATGTACCAAATAGAGAGAACCTTAATTAAGAATTGAATTTTTATTTATTTTATACTTACTCCCTAGAACTTCACAGCTATCCTTTACATTAAGCTTCAACTTTTCTTTATCTGTAAGTGTATAAAGTGTGAAATATGAAAAACTCTCTTCAGTGGAAAAGAAGTTTGTAGTCTATGAATTTTTCACCCACAAAAGATTGAATTCCTGTGTTAAAATGAACTACCTGGAATAATTTTGTTGAAAAGCAAAGTCATTTGAATCCTAGCTTAGCTATGGCTTCTAGAATTATTGGGTACATTTCATGAAACTAAGTAAAACCTTCTTATTACAATAGAAGGGAGGATATTTGAACTTCACAAATTGGAATTCCTCGCTATAGCAACCAAGGACAGAAAGAAATGAAATTGTAGCTCTGTTTTTTATTGCATTCTTATTGACCTTTATTCAGATACATTTCCTGAAATAGTAGAAAGAACCCTGGACCAGAACCTGGCCTAAAGTCACAACTCTATCACTAACTCACTGTGTGACCTTGGGCAAGTCAATTCAGTTCTACTCAATTCAATTCCATTCAACTCCGTAATCAGCAAAGTGGCTTCATAACTCTTCAAAACAATAAACTCAAAAGTAGAAAAAATTGTGTAATACCTACAGTAGCTAAAGTTGTCTACTGTGAAGAAGGAAATACTTCAGAATTTAAATACTTGAAGCTTGCATTCACCCTTCTCAGTCCCAGCCCAGCCCAAAATATGTGGCACAAATAATGCAAACAATTTCAAAATTTTGTTTTCAAGGATGAATTTGAAGATACCTGAACACTCTATCCCCCACTAACGTTAAATACCTACCCACCATCTCGAGGCAGAACAGTGATTTGAACTAGCCAGAAATTGTAAATTGAGTACAAATGATGGAGAAGGCAGAATGGATGACAGATAGCACAGAGCTCTCTAGAGGTGCTAGGTTTCTAAGTGAAACAAAAGGAGGCTATAAACATAGTCTCTGTAGACTATCTTCTGATGCAGCTTATCATGGGCAAGAAACCAGTTGGGTCCTCACAACCCCCAAAGAGAGACCCCTGAGCATGCTCCTTTTCATGGATGTATGCAGAAAAAAAAAGTGTTTCACAGCTGTAGAAGCCAGTAAGGAAAAAGAAAAGAATATGAATAAAGTCAAAGGCAAACTTTTGGAAAGAGGAGAAAAAGTCTGACAGACAAAAATCTAAAGAGAAGACTAGCTTCTAAAAGAAAATAGTGACATAAGGTGGAGGAAAGAAAATTTCTTTTTAATAAAGAGTGTATATGCATGGGTGTGTGTATATATATGTATACATATGTATCAATATCTATACATACATATATAAATATGCACATACATTTTACATATACATAAAATAAATGTTTACATAGATACATTTACAATAAATGTTTGTATATATACAAATGTATGTATGTATGAAATGAATAAAAAGCATCCCCATTAAGAGAGAGGATTCTACAGATTCCTCACAGACCATGGAAGAAGCAAAGGTTACTAAAAAAGGTTCAAAAGTAAATAAACATCCCTCCTCCCCCAAAAAGATATAAATTAGGTGGAAAAATCAGATATATTTAAGCAAAGATAACCCTCCAAATAACAAAGTAATCAACATAGAAGGAATAAAACAAAATCACTTCAAAGAAAGTATAATCTGAAAGCAGCCTTCTGAAAGAGTTTCATTTTAAGAAGCAAAATCTATTTAAAAAACCAAAAAAAATTGATTTGTTATTCAAAACAAAGACCTGTAAGACAGTTTGATAGAAGAAAGGTGAGCTTTAATTTTGAAAGAGTACATATATTTTCTTTAAGTCACAATTAAGGACATTGATAAGGTTCCACAAAGATGGTATATTTAATCTAGATCATCCACAACGAAAAATGAATTTTTTAAAAAAAATATCATATTGTAGGAAAGAATATATGAAAAATTTCCAGAAAATATGAATATAAATTACAATGCAGTAACTGATTAAATTCACAATTTGTTACAATGGGAGATTGGGGTGGTGCTTCAGTGGTGGTGTGAAACATGCTTTGAAAATCTGAATATGTACATTTCAGAAAGCCAAGGGAAACACACTTTTTTCAAGTAGCCAAGAAGAAGGTCTTCACCTGTGAAGGAACTTTAATACAAACACTTCAATATTAAGATATAGATGGATAGATGGATAGATAGATAGATAGATAGATAGATAGATAGATAGATAGATAGATAGATGTTCGTGTGTATACAACAACAACAACAACAACAACAACAACAATGAACTATATATTCCTAAAGCAAAGAAAACAGAGTTGCAGTTCAAAATAGTGATGCCAGTAAAACTCAATTTGATCATCACTGAAGAAGATGAACCTCCAGGAAAAGAGAGACATTTGAGAAATTCTTGTCAACAACAACAACAATAACAAACATAACATTATAACAAATTTCATACAGGGGAAATGGGTACACTTTTTTCCAAAGAATGTGAGATAGGTGGGGCAGTAGGATGGAGAGATTGGCTTCAGAAAGGATATTGTTTCAAGCCAGCCTCAAACACTTACACTTACTAGTTGTTTGACATTGGTCAAATTACTTGACAACTTCCTTTGTCACTTTCTTCAACTCTATAATGAATCAGTAATAGCAACAAACTTCTAGTGTTGCTATGAGGATCAAATGATGCAATGTTTGGAAATTGCTTAGCACAATGCCTGGCATGTAGTAGAAGTTTAGTAAAATCCTCCTTCCTACTTCTCTCTCTAATTCACTTACTGTCTCTCTTCCCCTTCCCTTCCTTCCAATAAGGGTTTTGCTTCCATGACAAGGAATGTATAGGTACTAGGAGCTACACTTTTGGTAGTATACACACACACACACACACACACACACACACATACATACATACATACATACATACATACATACATACATACATACACTATGGTATATTTTACTTACATATGCATATGTCTTCTCCTCCTACCAGTATGCAGTCAAGGAGGTTATGATATTTTCTTATCTAAGCTGTGGTGCAAGGAATGAGCAATGCATTTTGGAGTCAAATATCCTAAATTCAAATCTTGACTCAGTGACTTCCTTTTGATCTGGGAATTTATAGAGGAGGTGGTATTTGATTTGTACCCTAAAGAATAAGCATCAGTTTTCCTATAATTAAAATGAAACTTTTCAATACTGGATCACTAAAATCCCTCCTCTCAACAATAGTCTATGCCTCTAAAATAATTTCAAAATTAGAATACATGATTTATTCTAGGAATGGGCTACATGACCATTTTTTTTAGAGGAACTTAACTTTTAGACCATTTATTATGTATTATTTTTATTTATTTATATATGCCATTTTTATTTATTATTATTATTTATACTACTAAATAATATTTATTAGGACAATTATTCTCCTGAATTTTCCTTTAGAAAATAGTCATCCATAATAGAAACAACACTAGATTCTGAGTCACGAGACCTAATATCTGATTCTAGCTAGTCAGGATTTCTGTCCTATGTCAAGCCCTGTCCCTAATCACCCCCAGAAGTAATATGGGAGGTACAGGGGCAAAGACACTAGATTTATAGTCAGAAATTCATCAAAATATGTTATGGAGTCCTAGAAGAAATTATAAAACATGGTTACCAAGCAGGGGTTAGATTTGAATAGCATGAAAATTAAAGCTTGATAACAACATATATCTCTGCCCACGTTTCAAGTATGCACCTGTTCATTACCAGTCTTACTTTTCTTAGACTCTAGTTAAACGTATTGCTAGGGAAAATTAAACATAAGCATGAATGCTTTCCAACCTTTCTTTAAAAGGGAAGCCTTTTCTGCCTATAAAGGGTAATTTTATTAAAGGCCTTACACTGGAAAATAGGCTGACCTACTTATACAGTCCATTGTTTCAATTATCTTCTGGGATATAGGGAGCTTTACGCTTAAAGTTCTTTATGTGGCTATTTTTTTCCCACTTCAAATCTCTTATGAGTTCATGGGTATTCTATAAATATCCAATTAAATATTATTTTTTAAAAATTATATTAATTTATTTTGATTTATCAACAATCACTTCCATACGCTTTTGAGTTTAAAATTTTTGTCCCCCTTCCTCCCCACCACCCTCCCCCCCAATTAAATATTTATTGAAGAACATATAATTTCACTTTAAATTTATTTAGCAGCATTCTTCTAAGGAGTTCAGTGCCCTTTGTATAAGATATTTCATTTATTTTCACAGATATCCCCAGAGGATGGAAAACTTTTGATATCATTAGTCTGATACAACCTGAAGCCCCTGACAATCAAGCAGTCAGTTTGTCTGTCAGTAGCTTTTATTACAATGGGCAAATCAAATCAGATTTCAGCTTATTATAAGTGAGTACTTTCTAACAGTGAGAGCTGACTGAAATGTAATGCATTGTTGTCTTAGGTAATAATGCTAAGTAACTCCCATTTCTAAGCACTTTCAGACTTGCATAATGTTTTCCTTATAACCAACTTGTGACACAGCCTGAGCAAATATTACCAATCTGGAGGTGAAAGAAGTAAGATTTAGAGAATTTTTTTCAATATTCACACAGCTAGAAAATGGTAGAGTGAGAATTTGAACCCCTGATGTACAGTGGTCTTTCTGCCACATTCTGCGATTCCTCTCAATCACAGACTTGCCGTTACTCTAGATATGCAAACAGAGCCTTGACAAAAAAAAAAAATATGGTGCTGTTCTGAAAAGAATTCATAATTCATGCAGAGATTTAGACCAGATTTCATTAGAAGCTATTTCCACTATTGGAATTCTATTTTAGTAATTATCCATCTTGTGCAAGGTATTGAGTAAGATAGAGAATACTCATGTCCTATCCTTTAGGAGCTAATGGCTAAGTATTAGGGGTGGGGAGAGAGGGAGAAGAGCCCGACAACATGGAAGAGCAAACGTTTTTGTTTCCTAGTTCAACAAATGAATTACATATCAGATGTTGAACAATTATAGTTGACTACATGAGCAGGGTGAAAGAGACAGAGACCTAGTGACAGAGACAGAGAATTCCATTAAGATAAATTCCTTACAAATTAACATGCAAGAATGAGAATCCTGGGAGTCCTCACCCAATCCTCTTTATCCACCAACCTTAATGCTCTCAGAAGTGAGATTTAAAAATACCCAGTGATTTGTTTTTGGGACCCATATTGTTAACCCCTCCTAATTCAGTGACTTTGCTAATACATTTCAACTCTGTTCACTCAAACTATTACCACTACCCCATTTTCAAAATAGCAGTAGACACTGATCCTGACCAGCATAGTGGAGAGAATTGTTTTGATTTGCTACCTGGAATAGGCAGAGATTGTTTCTGGACTCACCTCTGTACTCTGTTACAACATTGAAAAAAAAAAAAAGACAGATACTCATTTTTTGCCCAGGTAGAGAAAAAAGGCAGAGACTAATGGGCAGAATTGGGGAAGTAGGTCAACATTAATGGCTGCACCAGGCCTAAAGGAAATAGAATGAAATGTAAAAGAACATTGTCGTGCTCTGTAAAGAATACTTGGGGAAGCAAATCAAGGTAGTGAACACAACATTGCTCAGTACTAGAAATATCTCTGGCTGCTTTTCATTCTGTCCCCAGGGGTATACCCCTCAACAAAGGAGAAGTAGTTTAAAAAGTGGCAAAGTAATAAAGAATATAAGGGGGGAAATTTAAAACATCAGAGATTTTCAATATAACAGCAGAAACACAGCACAAAATAACCAATCAACAGAAATGATAAAATCAGGTAGAAGACTAATTGCTTAAAAATGGCAAAGCTCTCTCTCTCTCTTTTTTGGTATGAATTTATTTCATTTCAGTTTTCAATATTTACTTCCACAAGATTTTGAGTTCCAAATTTTCACCCCGTCTCACCCCTCCCCCCCACCCCAAGATGTCATGCATTCTGAATATCCCTTCCCCTAGTCTGTCCTCTATTCTATTTCTTCCCCCCTTCTCTTATCCCCTTCCCCTTTATTTTCCTGTAGAACAGGACAGATTTCTGTACCCTATTTCCTGTATTTCTTATTTCCCAAGTAGCATGTGAAAACATTTTTTTAAACATATGTTTTTAAAACTTTAGGTTTCAAATCTTCCCCCTTCCTCCCTCCCCACCCACCATCATTAAAAAGGCAAGCAACTCAATATAGCTTATACATATGCAGTTATGCAAAACACTTCCATAGTAGACATGTTGTGAAAAACTAACTCTATTTCCCTTAATCCTATCCTGCCCACCCATTTATTCTGTTCTTTCTTTTGACCCTGTCCCTCCTCAGAAGAATTTGTTTCTGATTAACCTATTTCCCAATCTGCCCTCCTCTCTATCATCCCCCTGCTTTTTTGTCCCCTTCTCCCCCTATTTTCCTGTAGGGTAAGACAGTTTTCCTTACCCAATTGAATGTGTATGTTATTCCCTTCTCAAGCCAAATCCTATGAGAATAAGATTCCCTCATTCCCTCTCACCTTCCTCCATTTCCTCTCCACTGTAAGACCATTTTCTTTTCTGTTTTTTTTTGTGAGATAATTTATCCATTCTACCTCTCCCTTTCTTCTCCGAATATAATCCTCTCTCATCCCTTAATTTTATTCTCCAGATATGACCCCTTAATCTTCAACTCACCCTGTGCCATCTCTCTATCTATCTCTCTATCTATCTATTTTATCTATCTACCTACACATATACATAATTTTTTTCCACTAACTACCCTAATACTGACAAGGGTCTCATGAGTTATAAATATCATATTTTCACACAGGAATGTAAATAGTTCAACCTTAATAAGTCTCTTATGATTTCTCTTTCCTGTTTATGTCTTCATGTTCCACTTGAGTGTTGTATTTCAAAGTCATATTTTCTATTCAGCTGTAGTCTTTTCATCAAGAATGCTTGAAAGTCCTCTATATCACTGAATGACCATTTTTCCCCCTGAAGGATTATGCTCAGTTTTGCTGGGTAGGTGATTCTTGGTTGTAATCCTATCTCCTTTGCCCTCCAGAATATTATATTCCATGCCCTGCAGTCCTTTAATGTAGAAGCTGCTAAATGTTGTGTTATCCTGATTGTGTTTCCACAGTACTTGAATTGTTTCTTTCTGGTAACTTGTAATATTTTCTCCTTCACCTGGGAACTCTGGAATTTGGCTACAATATTCCTAGGAGTTTTCCTTTGGGGATCTCTTTCAGGAGGAGATCTGTGGATTCTTTCAATTTCTATTTTGCCCTCTGGTTCTACTATATCAGGGCAGTTTTCGCTGACAATTTCTTGAAAGATGATGTCTAGGTTCTTGTTTTGATCATGGCTTTCAGATAGTCCAATAATTTTTAAATTCTCTCTCCTGGATCTATTTTCCAGGTCAGTTGTTTTTCCAATGAGATATTTCACATTGTCTTCTATTTTTTTCATTCTTTTGGATATGTTTTACAGTGTCTTGATTTCTCATAAAGTCACTAGCTTCCAATTGCACTATTCTAATTATTAAGGAAGTATTTTCTTTAGGAAGCTTTTGAACTACCTTTTCCTTTTGGCCAATTTTGCTTTTTAAGGCATTCTTCTCCTCATTGGCTTTTTAGACCTCTTTTGCCATTTGGGTTAGGCTATTTTTTAAGGTGTTATTTTCTTCAGTATTTTTTTGGGTCTCCTTTAGCAAGCTGTTGACTTGTTTTTCATAATTTTCTGGCATCACTCTCATTTCTCTTCCCAGTTTTTCCTCTACTTCTCTTACTTGCTTCTCAAAATCCTTTTGAGCTCTTCCAAGGCCTGGGACTGATTCATATTTTTCTTGGAGGCTTTGGATGTAGGAGCTTTGACTTTGTTGTGTTCTGGTTGTATATTTTCGATGTTCTTTGTCACCAAAGTAAGATAATACAGTCTGACTTTTTGTACTGCTTGCTCATGATCCCAGCCAGTTACTTGAGTTTTAAACTCTTTTGTTAAGTAAGAGTCTGCTTCCAATGTGGAGAATGTACTGTCCCAAGCTTCGGGGTTTTTATATAGCTGTTTTTAGAGATACTTGTAGGGACCTGTAAATTTTCACTTCTTCCAAGGTGGTATGATAAGGGGTGAGGTGTTTAGTCCTTTCCTGGCCTGTGCTGTGATCTATTAGTGACCACAAGTACTTCTTTCTGTCCTGGAGCTGTGAGGAAGGTTTCCTCTCCACAGCCACTGCAAGCTCCACCGTGCCAGCATTCCTCCTTACCCCAGAACTGCCATCCAGAACTGTGACCCAGATCCAAGCATGGGCAAAGCAAGAGATTCCTGCCTTCGCACTGGCAGATAGATCCCCTGCAATCCTCCTCTGATCAGGCAACCTATTCCCTTGCAGTCTGTGGGCTGGAACTTTGGGAAGCAGCTGCCCACCCCGGGGCCGCATTCTTTGGGGAATAGAGCTGAGGCCCCGCCTTCCTCTCTCGGCACCACAGAAACACACTTTTCCCACTGACCTACTAAGTTGTCTTTGGCATTAGTGGATTGAGGAGTCTGGAAACCGCAGCAGGTGCTTGCGATTCAGTCCTCTGAGGCTTGCTCCAGGTTCAGTGTGGCCTGCACGCCCACGTGCTATGCTGTGCTCCCAGCCCAGCGTGATATACCTTTCTGATCAATCATCCAGGTTGTCTTGGGCTGGAAATTTATTTCACTCAGTCTTTTTGTGGGTTCTGTTGCTTTAGAATTTGTTTAGAACCATTTTTTATAGGTGTTTGGAAGGGTTTGGGGGATAGCTCAAGAAAGTTGCTGCTTTTACTCTGCCATCTTGGCTCTGCCCCACTAAGCTCTCTTAGCAAATGTTATAAGACAAAGAAAACTGAACTAATGTCCAATGTAACAAAAATCCTTTATAATTCCAAGAGAAAAAATTAAGAGTTAATATATGTCTGTAGTTGTAGATCTCATTATAAAAATAAAACTCAGTAGAGAAGGGGGAAAAGAATCCATAGGAGAGAGTCTCTCTAAAGAAGCTGAAGGGAAATTAATAGGTATGGAAGATAAGAATAATGAAGTGGAGAAAAACCTAGTAAAAAAAAATCAAAAGAGAAAACAGTGTTAAAATGATTAAATATCACTATATAAATCAATGTTATTGATGTTAAATATGGGAAACACCAAGACTAATTCCTAATTAATTTGAAAAAAGAAGTTGTTAAAAAGATGTGAAAGAAAAGAGCCACAACAGAGGAAAACACAAACCTAACCCTCTTAATTTTAGCTGCTATTAGAATAAATGATCTACAAAAAATTGAGTGATAGATGGATGAAAAAAAACTAAGCCCTACAATTAATTTTTTTTATATATTTATAAAGAACAACAGCTTACATAGAATTAAAATGAGAGGATGGAACAAAATTTATCAGGTCAGTATGACAAAGCAGGGGTTGCAATATTATAAATGGAAAAAATAATTATATAACACCCTGATATCTAAAGTAGGATATTTTCATGTTCCAGATAAAAAAAAGACACATCTGATATAAATATAGGAAAATGGAAGGATATGAAACTGAACAAAATGGTGTAGAATTTAGAATCAAAATAATAATGGTACATTCAGAATATAACCACTAAAGAATATGCCCATTTCATAGCACCACATGGCACTTTAAATAAAATAGAAAGTTTATTAGGAAACAGCTTGATTACAAATAAATGTAGTAAGGCAAAAAAAATTTCATTAAATCCTACTGACAATACCACAGTATGATATTAGTGCATTTACTGAACAAAATTGGAGAACAGAATGAAAAGACCTAAATAGAAATTTAATAATAAAAACTTAAATAAAAATTGGATCTAACAGCAAACCATATAAACTTATACATGTGTGAAAGACTGATAACAAGACAGTTTATCAAAACTTAAAGGGTGCAGCTCAAAACTCATAGGATACAGCTAATACACACACACACACACAGACACACAGACACACAAATATGTTACACATAGAAAATTTTAATAAATGAAAGTTGGAGAAAGTAGCTGCCTGACTTTACTCTCTCTCTCTGTCTCTATCTATACACACACACACACACACACACACACACACACATATGTACATATACATATATACATACACCTACGTGAGTACAGAGATATGCACATATACATGTATGTGTGTGTAACGTATTCACAAAATGAAAAAATCAATGAAACAAATATGAATTTTTAAAAAAAATATGTAAAAGAGAAAACTTCAAATACCTATAAAAGCCTTAATCTTGAAAATGGAAAGAGAAATAGACTTTAGAAACAAGCAAAACTATTACAGAGTTGATAATTCTAAAATTGTACTACTTGAAAAGACCAAGATGATTGATTAAATTTTAGCCAACCTGTTAAAAAGAAAAAGAAGAAAAATCACATCAAATTAACAGAAATTAACAAAACAAAATCAAAGTGGAGAGGAAATGAAAAAAAATGAGCAGAACTTACAGTTTATAATTATATACCAGCAAGCCTATTTCAAAGGAAATAGAGTATCACATACAAATATGTTTATGTAAATTAATCAAGAGAACCAGATGTCAATTAAAGGTCACAAATAATCCAATCTCAGAAAAAATAAATATAACTAGTGATAAGGGAACTACCAAAAAGGGAAAGAGTAAATAATACCTAATCTTAAAAGATTAATAGGTTAATTCTATCAAACTTTAAAATAATAATTAACACTTGTATTCCACAATTATCCCAAATGAGAAAGAAAGTATTCTCTTAGAAATGTTTTATTGCAAAATTTCAATCTCAGTACCTAAACTTGGAAATTATAAGGGGAAAAAGGAACCATAGAGTAATATTATTAATGAATATTTATTCATAATTTAAATGAAATTATTTTTAAAAGATTATAAATATGTTTGGATAAAAATATGTCCAGAAAGTACTTACTTTGATCTTATTCAATTTATATGAGAGATAGATGAATAATTTCACATTGGGGAAATAATTTATATAATTAATCATATTTATGTTAAAAGCAGTTAAAATTATATGGTTATTATAATTAAAAGAACAATTAATACTGATTTATGCAAAAAAGCTACAAATTATAGACAAGAAATATTTTAATATGAAACAATTGACCCTATATTAAGACCAACTATACACACTTATGTGTACGTATATACATATACATATATACACGTGTATACATATACATACATATATGTATATATGTGTGTATATATACACACATTATATGCATATATGTATATGTGTGTATATATATATGCATATATGTGTGTGTGTGTATATATATATATATATATATATATATATATATATGTATAATGTTAATGGGGAAAATGAATGTCAGAATCTTTTCAAATAAGCAGGGGAGTAAAGTCAGGTAGCTACTTTTGCTAACTTTCATTTGTTGTAATTGTGTCAATGTTACCAAAAGCAATAAGGTAAGAGAACAGAATTAAAGGCATAAATACAGAAAAAGAGGAAACAGTACTATACCTACTTGCTGATTAAATTATTTTTTATTTAAAATTCCTTAGGAATCAGTAAAGCAACTAATTGAGATAATAGCTTCAGCAAAATCCCAAAATTTAATAGAAACCCATGAAAATCAAAAACATTTATAGATAATATGTACAAAACCCAGGAGATAATAACAGAAAACAAAGTCCTAATCAAACTGACTCCAAAATGGATAAAATAATTGGTATTCATTCTACAAAAGCACATTCAATATCTGTATAGATTTTATTACAAAATATTCCTCAAGGATATAATGAACAATATAAATAACTCAGTGTTCATGACAAGGATGTGCCAATATAATAAAAATGGCAATTCTACCAAAGTTAATTCATATATAACAGTTTACCAATCAAACTACTAAATTAATCCTTTAAAATGACAAAATAATAGAAATTGATATGCAAAATTGTAGAAAATTGCAATTGGGGTAAGATCTTGAATAGTAAAGGAAATAATGAAAAAAAGTAAGACTAAGGGGAAATTGCCTTTCCAAATCTTAAACTAAAGCAGAAATTATCAAAACTTTTGGTAGTGATTTTTAATAGAAAAAAGCACAAAAATTCTGATTTGATGAAAGAACCAGAAATAATTAAGCTTAAACTAATTGAGACAATGCCTTTAATAAAGTTTGAGTGATAGCACCTATTCTGCTGCTGCTTCCCCAAATGGGTGCTCATATTCATGTTGCATCCCTAGAAAGCAGTTAAATATTTCTCTCCTCAGTGTTCTTGGTTTAACAAGTATTTTAGTGATGTCATTTATAAGCTTCAACCTATGGGCTTTGCATTATGTCAGTTAGATGGTTCAAGGTGCATAGCAAATTTGGGATTGGAGCAAGGAAGATCAGTGAGTTCAAATCCTTTCTTGAGCAAGTCACTTTACCTTTATGAGCCTCAGTTTCTATGACTATAAAAGAGATAATACTAGCATTTGAGTCACAAAGTTGTTGTGAATTTGAAATGAGTTAAGTTTGCAAACCATAAATCATCATCATCATCATGTCATTAGCATGCATTTATCATCATAATCATCATTGTAGTTGTTACCCAATAGATAAAATTATACATATTTGTTAAAGTGGTAATGGGAAAAACAATAGTTATAAATGTATTCCTTTCTCCAAGCTACCCCAAATTAGGAGCTCGTGTTCCCATTGCACGCACAAGGTCCCTGGAGAAAAGAAATTCAAATATAAAGTAGGCTTTTTTATAGAGAACATGTGCCAAAGGAGTAGCTCATAACTCCTAGTTACTTCAACTACCTTTTATCCCCCTTAGTAGAATCCTCATGTTGGTTAATTGGACTCTGAGGATTAGAATATTTCAAGGGTTTTCTATCACAAAGGGTCATAGTCTCCAAATCTTCCATAATCTTCAGGAGACTGTTTTTATACATTTGTCTACTCCATCTATCATTAGCCATTACTATTTGGGCAACCATTGCTATTGCCTCTGGTTTATGGCAAGACCTCTGATGGGAATTCTGCATAACCTGAACTTGAAAATTAGGTGTCCACCAATTGGGAATATCTAAACAAATTGTTCATTAGTGAAATGGAATATCACTGTGCTGTGAAAAAAAATGATGATGAGCACAGCGACATCCAAAATACTTCTCTGAACTGATACAAGATGAAGTAAGCAGGACCAATGAAATGTGTACAAAATGATGACAATCGGCAAATGGAAAGATGATCAAGAATAACAAAACAATTGAAACTAAGTGCTGCACAATTATAATGACCAAGGTTGGACTCAAAGAAGATGTATGAGAAGCCACTTCTACTTGCTTCTTTGAGGTGAGGGATTCTGGATTTGAATCATTGCATATAACATCTTATGTTTTCAATATATTTATTAGTTTTGCTGTACTATTTTTCTCTCTCTTTCTTGAAAAAATATTATTTATTAAAGATGATCCTCTGAGAATGAATATAATATATAAACTAAAATAATATATTATTATTATTATTATTTAACTATTTACCTCATAATTTTTAAATATAAACATATTTATTTTTAGTTTTCAACATTCACTTCCACAAGTTTTTGAGTTCCAAATTTCTCACCCCTCCCCCCACCCCAAGATGGCATGCATTCTGAATACCCCTTCCCCTAGTCTGCCTTCTATTCTATCTCTCCCCACTACCTTCTCTTCTCCCCTTCTCCTTCTATATTCCTGTAGAGCAAGATAGACTTCTGTACCCCATTTCCCGTATTTCTTATTTCCCAGTTGCATGTGAAAACATTTTTTTTAAAACGTGTGTTTTTAAAACTTTGAGTTCCAAATTTTCTCCCTTCCTCCCTCCCCACCCACCCTCATTGAAAAAGGCAAGCAACTCAATATAGGTTGTACATGTGCAGTTATGCAAAACACTTCCATAGTAGACATGTTCTGAAAAACTAACTCTATTTCCCTTAATCCTATCCTGCCCTCCCATTTATTCTATTCTTTCTTTTGACTCTGTCCCTCCTCAGAAGTATTTATTTCTGATTACCCTGTTTCCCAATCTGCCCTCCTCTCTATCATCCCCCTGCTCTCTTGTCCCCTTCTCCCCCTATTTTCCTGCAGAGTAAGACAGATTTCCAAAACCAATTGAACGTGTATGTTATTCTCTCCTTAAGCCAAATCCTATGAGAATAAGATTCCCTCATTCCCTCTCACCTTCCCCTGTTTCCCCTCCACTGTGAGAGATTTTTCTGTTTTTTTTGTGAGATAATTTACCCCATTCTACCTCTCCCTTTCTTCTCTGAGTATCAACCTCTCCCATCCCTTAATTTTATTCTCCAGACATGAGCCCCTAATCTTCAGCTCACCCTGTGCCGTCTATCTATCTATCTATATATACATAAATATAATTTTTTTCCTTTCAACTACGCTAATACTGACAAAGTTCTCATGAGTTACAAATATCATCTTTCCATTAAGGAATGTAAACAGTTCAATCGTAATAAGTCTCTTATGATTTCTATTTCCTGTTTACCTCTTCATGTTCCTCTTGAGTCCTGTATTTGAAAGTCAAATTTTCTACTCAGCTCTGGTCATTTCATCAGGAATGCGTGAAAGTCCTCTATTTCACTGAATGACCATTTTTCCCCCTGAAGGATTATGCTCAGTTTTGCTGGGTAGGTGATTCTTGGTTGTAATCCTATCTCCTTTGCCCTCCAGAATATTATATTCTATGCCCTGTAGTTCCTTAATGTAGAAGCTGCTAAATGTTGTGTTATCCTGATTGTGTTTCCACAGTACTTGAATTGTTTCCTTCTGGCTGCTTGTAATATTTTCTCCTTGACTTGGGAACTCTGGAATTTGGCTACAATATTCCTAGGAGTTTTCCTTTGGGGATCTCTTTCAGGAGGAGATCTGTGGATTCTTTCAGTTTCTATTTTGCCCTCTGGTTCTACTATATCAGGGCAGTTTTCCTTGATAATTTCTTGAAAGATGATGTCTAGGCTCTTTTTTTGATCATGGCTTTCAGATAGTCCAATAATTTTTAAATTCTTTCTGCTGGATCTATTTTCCAGGTCAGTTGTTTTTCCAATGAGATATTTCACATTGTTTTCTAATTTTTCATTCTTTGGATTTGTTTTACAGTGTCTTGATTTCTCATAAAGTCACTAGCTTCCAATTGCTCTATCCTAATTTTTAAGGAAGTATTTTCTTCAGTAATCTTTTGGACTTCCTTTTCCATTTGGCCAATTTTTCTTTTTAGGGCATTTTTCTCCTCATTGGGTTTTTGGACCTCTTTTGCCATTTGGGTTAGGCTATTTTTTAAGGTGTTATTTTCTTCAGTATTTTTTTGGGTCTCCTTTAGCAAGCTGTTGACTTGTTTTTCATGATTTTCTTGCATCACTTTCATTTCTCTTCCCAGTTTTTCCTCTACTTCTCTTACTTGCTTCTCATAATCCTTTTTGAGCTCTTCCAAGGCCTGGGACTGATTCATATTTTTCTTGGAGGCTTTGGATGGAGGAGCTTTGACTTTGTTGTGTTCTTCTGGTTGTATATTTTGATCTTCTTTGTCACCAAAGTAAGATAATATAGTCTGACTCTTTTTGCACTGCTTGCTCATGATCCTGGCCAATTACTTGAGTTTTAAACTCCTTGTTAAGGTAAGAGTCTGCTTCCAATGTGGAGAGTGTACTGTCCCAAGCTTCAGGGGTTTGTATAGCTGTTTTCAGAGATACTTGTAGGGACCTGTAAATTTTCAGTTCTTCCAAGGTGGTATGATAAGGGGTGAGGTGTTTACTCCTTTCCTGGCCTGTGACCACAAGTATTCCTTTCTGTCCTGTAACTGTAAGGAGGGGCTCCTATCCACAAGCACTCCAAGATCTATCACGCCAGTTCCTACTCACCCCAGCACTGCCACCCAGAACTGTGACCCAGATCCACACAGGGACAAAGCAAGAGATTCCTGCCTCAGCACTGGCAAAGAGATCTCTGCAGTCCCTCTCTGATCAGCCACTGGATTCCCCCTCAGTCTGTGGGCCGGAAGCTCGGGGACGAGCTGCCCTCCCCTCCCCCATGGCCACACTCTTGGGGAATGGATCTGAAACCCTGCCTTCCTCTCTGAGCACCGACAGAAACAGACTTTTCCCACTGACCTTCTAAGTTGTCTTTGGCATTAGTGGGTTGAGGAGTGTGCAGACCTCCACAGCTGCCCATGATTCACTCCTGTGAGGCCTGCTTCAGGTTTGTGGTGGCCTGGGCTCCCACACTGTGCTGCGCTCTGCTCCCAGCGCCATGTGATATACCTTTCTTATCAAACATCCAGGTTGTCTTGGGCTGGAAATTTGTTTCAGTCTGTCTTTTTGTGGGTTCTGCTGCTTCAGAATTTGTTTAGAGCCAGTTTTATGAGTATTTGGAGGGGTTTGGGGGAGAGCTCAAGCAAGTCACTGCTTTCACTCTGCCATCTTGGCTCCGTCCCGCATAAAATCTTACCTTCATAATTGTTATAAAGAAAATGTTTTTCAAAACTTTATGAAACAACTGGATTTTAAAAAGCATCAAAAAAAAAGGATACACACCATTAAAATGACTCACACCATTGCAAAATAATATTTCAACGTGTGTTTCTCTGCATATTTGCACAAATATTTGTCTAGGAAGCTGTAGGATGAGGTTAAAAATGTGCCAATTTAAAAGTCAGGAGACCTCATCTATAAAACTAAGGTAATATTCTCTGTTCTAAGATGCCTTCTAAATCTGACTTTTTATATTCTAACCCTCTTTCCTCCTCTGACATTCTGTGTTTGGATTTCTTCTGTTTTCTATTCTGTTGTCCCTCATAAGTCTATCATTCTATGATTCTAGGTTCAAAGAATATATCTCAAACTGTGCTCTTTAAATTTTGTCCACAGTGAGTGATGACTCCTTGTCACTCCTCCTCTACACACACCACTCTTGAACATCCTGAAATCAATTAAAAATTACTTTTAAGGCTCTATTATGTCCGAAGTTCTTTGCTAAGGCCTGGAGATATAAAAACAAGACAGAAACAGTTTCTGCCTTCCAAAATATTGTATTCTCTCAGGTGACATAATATGTACACATATAAATACACACACGCGCACCCACACACACACACCACATAACACACACACACACACACACACACACACACACACACTAAAAGTACCACATACACTTTCTGTCTTTCAATACTTTTTCCATTTGTGGATATTAGGAGGGGAGGTGCTCCTGTAGTTTTTTTTCTAATATAGGAGTCACATAAATGCTATTTATTAATAGAGCACCGAAGAACAAGGAACACCAGCTATAAAAGTGAAACAGGGCAGCTCATGTTGAACAGCCACAGAACAGGAATAAATGAATCTCAGTTACAGATTTAGCAAGGCCCTGTCAGAATTGGAAAATAGATGACCCAGATGGGTAGTGCCAGGCTATAAATAGTGGCACATCTTTAAAAAAGGGAAATGAAAAGAACATGGAGGTGGATTTGCCATTCAAAGGAAGAAGCTATAATGAGTCAAGATGTCAAGTGTGGAAGACATTCAAAATGATCATGAACACCCCAGTCCTGGGATACACATTTCATTAGAAAGGAACAATCAGCAAATATTGAAAGAACAGTAAGCAGGCTATTACTTCTTCAACCTTTGTGGAACTATGCAGGCCATTCTAAGGACAGATATGGGCATTTGCTGCATCTTATTGCTTTCTTCTAGGAGATATAGAAAAATTGCTTCTTGTCTCTGCTTTGTATCACAAAATCTTATGAAGCTGTGTTAGAAAAATATTAGTTTGGGTGGACTTCTGAATATAGATTTTTAGAGTTAAGGTATTGGGAACAAAGAATATCAGAGCTGGAAGGAGAACCCATGATGACTTGATCTGCTACCAGTTCATGTTACATGATATCAACTGTGCCATAATTGGTGTTCACCTGTCCTGTAACTCTTCTCTGATTGACTCTCTGTCTTATTCCCCTGAACATCTGTTCCAAATTTCTTCTCTTCCTAAGCTATCTACTATACTTCTTCCCCAGTCACTTCAGTGGAGAAATACTGACCAAATACTTCAATGAAAAACAAAACAAAACAAAAAAACAAACAAAAAAACAAACAAAAAAACCCCACTGAGGCTACTGATCATGATCTCACTGTATTTCCAGCTCTTTAGTCTCAATAAGAAGAGCATCAGTCTCTCTTCCCCTCCTTTGCTCTAACCTCAGAAAAAGAATAGTTTTTTTTTCAACAAATTACAACCCTTCTACATTTTCCCTTGAAATATTTCCTTTCAATCTCTTTTGAGGCTTGATCCCTTAGGTTAGCACTTCTCTCTCCCCAAATCAAAAATTCTTATTTTCTATTGAGAGAAATGACCATTTCTCTTTTTATTGTTGTCCTTCATTCTCAAAGAGTACCAAAATGACATCACTATGTTAGAGTCAAGTTACAGCGTGTCAGACTGTGGGTGATCAGACTTATAAAAGCTTGGAATCCTCTACCACAGTCCAGGGAAGGACAGCGAAAATAGTGAAAGGCCTTGCACGAAAGTGTTATGAGGATTTTATGGACAGTGTATTAAACTTATTCTGTTTGGCCTCAGTGATGAAGATGTCAAATTAACCTTGATATAAAGAAAACTTTTTTAATATTATATTTTCCTCCAATAACTTGCAAAAACAACTTTAACATTGTTTTTGGGGTTTGTTATTTTTTTTCTTAAGTTCCACATCCTATCCCTTCCTCCCTACCCTCCCCCCTCCCTGAGGTGGTAAGCAATCTTACTAATTATACATATAAAATCATCTAAAATATTTTCATTGTAGTCATTTTGTGGAAGAAAAGAAAGAGAGAGAAAGAAAGAAAGAAAGGAAGGAAGGAAGGAAGGAAGAAAGAAAGAAAGAAAGAAAGAAAGAAAGAAAGAAAGAAAGAAAGAAAGAGAAAGAAGGAAAAAAGAGGGAAATAAAGAGAAAGTAAAAGAAAGATAAAAAGAGAGAAGAAGAAGAAGAAGAAGAAGAAGAAGAAGAAGAAGAAGAAGAAGAAGAAGAAGAAGAAGAAGAAGAAGAAGAAGAAGAAGAAGAAAAAGAAGAAGAAGAAAAATAGTATGTTTTGGTCTGAATTCAGACGCCATCAGTTCTTTCTTTGTAGGTAAATAGCATTTTTCATGATGAGTCCTTTGGGATTGTCTTATCAAGGATTTTGACTGAGTCTAAGTTTTAGAGAGCAAATTTTTCTATTAAGGAGATTTGTGCTGTATAATTTGGATTTTGCTGAGAATAGCTGTCATTCATAGATTTTTATTGCATGATATTGTCATTATTGTGTATTACGTTCTCCTCTTTCTACTCACTTCATTCTGTATCAGTTCATGCAAGTCTTTCCTGGTTCTTTCTGAAATCATCCTGCTTATCACTTCTTATAGAGCAATAATATCCTATTACAATCATATACCACAGCTTGTTCAGACATTTTCCAATTGAGGCATCCCCTCAATTTCCAATTTTTGCCACCACAAAAAGAGCTGTTATAAAGTTTTGTACAGATACTTCCCCCTGCTCTTTTTTATTTCTTTGGGACATAGACTGAGTAGTGGTATTGCTGGATCCAAAGGCATTTGGTAGCCTTTTGGCATAGTTGCAAATATCTCTCCAGAGTGGTTGGATTCATTTATTACTCCATCAAGAATACATTAGTGTGTCCCAGTTTTCCTACATCCCCTCCAACATTTATCATTTTGTTTCTTTGTCATATGAGCCAATCTTATAGGTGTGAGGTGGTACCTCAGAGTTTTTTTCAGTTTTATTTATGTAATCAATAATTATTTAGAGGATTTTTATATGACTATAGACAGCTTGTTGTAATCCCCTCTCCCAGTTTTCTGCTTTCCTTCTAATTTTGGTTCCATTGGTTTTACTTATGCAAGACCTTTTTAATCTTTTTGTCCATAAAATTGTCCATTTTGTATTTTGTAATGCTTTCTACGTTTTGTTTGGATCTAAATTCTTCCCTGATTCATAGATATAACAAGCAAACTGATCCATGCTCTCCTAATTTGCTTATGGTTTTACTCTTTAATGTCTAAATCAGGTATCCATTTTGACCTTATCTAGATATATAGTGTGAGATTTTGGTCTATGCTTATTTTCTGCCATACCATTTTCCAGTTTTCCCATTAGTTTTTCTCAAATAATGAATTTTTGTCCCAAAACCTTGGGTCTTTGTGTTTTTCAAATACTAGTTCACTATGGTCATTTTTTTTTACTATGTATTGAATACCAAATCTATTTTTCTGATCCACCACTCTTTCTTATCCAGTATCAGATTGTTTTGATGACTACGACTTTACAATATGGTTTGATATCTTGTATGGCTAGGCCACTTTCCTTTACATTTTTTTCAGAGGTGGCAGATGACTTCTTCTTAGAGGGGTAGCTGAGTGGTGCACTGGTGTAGAGTCAGGAATACCTTTGTTTAAAAACAGCTTCATATACTTCCAATCTTTGTGATACTGGGAAAAGTACTTAACCTCTCCTAGCATCAATTTCATGAGTTATAAAAATGGGGATAATAATAACATCTACCTTTCAGGGTTCTTTTGAGGATCAAATGAGATAAATTTTGTAAAGTGCCTAGCATAGGACCTGGCATATAGTAGATACTTAGTAAATGCTTGTACCATTCCCTGTTCCCCTAAACGGGTGTTCCAAGAGAAGTGGGGCTACAATTTGTTGGACATGTTATAGTGGGGATTGCTTTGGTGTGCCATTTGGACTAGATGGCAAATTCAGTACTTTTCATTTTTTTTTATTTTGTGATTCTATACAGTCTTAATTCTCCCACTAACAAGCTGTTTCAATTTGGACAGGTTACTTCCTCTGTCTGGGCCTCATGTTCTTTTGCAGATGGAATGTTTTGGCTTAAATGATCCCCAAGATTCCTTTCAATTCTCATATTCTATCATTCTAGGGGTGTCAATATGTAGAAAGAATAGGTTAAGCCATAGATCAGTGGGAAAATTTCTTATGCTCCTACTAGATAACCTTACCTTTCCTAGATGCTCACTCAGCAAACGTTGTGATATAGCAGCCATGCTATTCAGAAAATTTTACCAGGTTGTGGGTAATCAACTGGATAATTAATTCCAAAATTATAGCAAGCTGATGCTAATAATAAATCTCTACAAGATAAATCATATTTGGATAGCATCAGTTAGTAAATGAAGGGATTCTACCAAAGCATTTTTATTCAAAACAATTATTGCTCTATTCAATGTTTTCATTATTTAAATTGTAACCTTTAGAATGAAGAAGAGTATCTAATAGAGAAGACATTTTTAATGTCTTACTCATGACTAGATAACTTAAGAAAGTGTTACGGTTCTAAATGAAGTTATTGTGCAAGTAGAACCCCGTGAAGACAAAAATTTAAACACAGAAAAAATAAGCAGTCACTTTATCACAAAATAACTAATATTTATATAGTGCTTTATAACTTACAAAACACTTTAATATATAGAATGACATTGGAAATTTAGAAAAATTCAGGAAGTAGAAAGAGAAGAGACTATGGTCTCCATCTTAAAGATGAGAAAATTAAAGTTGTTAGGTCAAAAAATACTTTTAAGCAACTTCTATGTATCTGATATTGCTCAGGTAAGTGAAATGACAATTTCAAGGTTAGCAAAGAACAATATCAGGATCATAGAATCTCTTCCATTAGACTGAAGAAGGATATCCTTAACAAGAGACCCAATAAGTAATGATCTAATATTTACATAAAGTCCTCCGATGACAGGGAACTTACTTCCTCTAAAATCATCTCATCCCACTTTTGGACATCTCTAGTTGTTAAAATCTTTTTTAAAAATTTATTTGTTTGTTTCTCACATCAAACCTAGATCTGATATTTCATTGATTTAGAATTCTATTTATTGTTTCTAGCCCTATTCTCAAGGGTCAAGTTCTTAAACTTTACTGGCCTTTTCTCTTTCTTTCCTTCTTTCTTTCCTTCTTTCTTTCTTTCTTTCTTTCTTTCTTTCTTTCTTTCTTTCTTTCTTTCTTTCTTTCTTTCTTTCTTTCTTTCTTTCTTTCTTTCTTTCTTTCTTCCTTCCTTCCTTCCTTTCTTCCTTCCTTCCTTCCTTCCTTCCTTCCTTCCTTCCTTCCTTCCTTCCTTCCTTCCTTTCTTTCTTTCTTTCTTTCTTTCTTTCTTTCTTTCTTTCTTTCTCTCTTTCTTTCTTACCACTTTGACAGTCTGGTCAAAATAATGATTCTAGCTTACATTGATAATTGAAGAAAATGGTACATTTCTGTTAGAAGTTGGTGAAAGTAAATACACACACACACACACACACACACACACACACCCCATCTAAGTTTAAAGACCATTTAAAGTCTATTCAAAGGGATCCATGGACCTCAGGAGAAGATCCCCTGCTCCAAAGTGAAGTAAAACCAGATTAATCTCTCTTCCCCATGGCAGCTTTTAACATAGTTGGAACCAATTATTTTTTCTACTATGCTTTCTTTTGACTCTAAATCTAGGATTATCTGCATTATATTACACTGCCTTTCTTTACAGTTGATCTTTGGCTTGATGCACATGTTAAATTTGTTATTCCTCTCTTCTTGCCTTTATTCTTATAATAGTCAAGTCTCAGATTACTTAATCAAGTGGATTTCCAGTGCCGTGATTTCAATTCTCTTGTCTTGTGTGTCTGACACCATACTCTGAATTCAGCACAATCCCCCCTCCCAGTATTTTTTAAATTTTGTTGTCTGATGTTACTAACAATAGTTGACATGCATATAGCCCTTTACAGTTTGTAAAGCTTCACACACATACACACACACACACACACACACAAAACATATAACCTTAGACAATACAAGTTTTTTAAATCTTAAAGTGCTATAGAAATCGGAGTTATTTTCAGTTTGTGAGGTAATAGAAAATGGCATTTTATCTAAACTCATTAAAAAGAATTGTGTCTGACCCAAATCCTGGGCATTTAATAGTCTTATGATCATCAGAAGGTCATGCCAAGTGTAAAGCCAAGGTGTCTGAGTGAAGGCAGGGATTTCTTTGAGCTCTCCCCCAAACCCCTCTAAATACCTTTAAAAATGACTCTAAATAGATTCTAGAGCAGCAAAACCCACAAAAAGACAGAGTGAAACAAATTTCCAGCCAAGACAACTTAGAAGGTCAGCAGGAAAGGTCTGTTGCACCAGGGCGAGAGAAGAGCACAGTTCAGTGTGTGCTACTCAATACAGAACGAGCCCTAGCTACACAAGAGCAGGCCTTGGCGCAACTGAATCACTGGCAGCAGTAGTGGTTTCTGGACCTCTCAGTTCACAGATACCAAAGAAAACTTAGGTTAGCAGGAAAGGTCTGCGGAATCAGGGTGAGAATATAGTGCAGTCCAGTGCAAAACACACCAGCACAGCCCTGGTCCCAGTAAACCAGAAGCAGGCCTTTGGAGTGACTATATCAACAGTGCCTGCTTCTGCAGCTCTCAGCCCACAGACAATAAGAGGATCAAGTAACTGGTGAGAAGGAGATTACAAAAGATGGCAGCATGAAAGCAGTGACTTGCTTGAGCTGTCCCCAAAACCCCTCCTAATACCCATTAAAAAAATGGCTCTAAACAAATTCTAAAGCAGCAGAACACACAAAAAGACAGAGTAAAACAAATTTCCAGCCCAAGACAGCCTGGATGGTTGATCGGAAAGGCATATCACGCCGGGAGGAAGAGGAGCACAGTTCGGCATGGGCACGCAGGGCACAGCGAACCTGGAGCAGTCCTCAGAGGATTGAATCACAGGTAGCTGTGGCGGCTTCCAGACTCCTCAATTCACAAATGCCAAAGACAACTTAGAAGGTCAGTGGGAAAAGTCTGTTTTTGTGGTGAGCAAAGAGCTAGGTCAGAGCCACTTCCAGAGCACAGAGCGCACAGCACAGAGCTCAGGTGCCGGGCAGTGGCTGTGTTCTGAGCTTTCGGCCCACAGACTGAGGGGGAATCAAGTGACTGATCAGAGGGGGACTGCAGGGATCTTTTTGCTGGTGCTGAGGCAGGAATCTCTTGCTTTGCCTGTGCTTGGATCTGGGCCACAGCTCTGGGAGGTGGTCCTGGTGTGAGGAGGAGTGCTGGCATGGTGGAGCTTGTAGTGGTGGTGCAGAGGAAACCCTCCTCACAGTTCCAAGAGAGAAAAGATTGCTTGTGGGAGTTCACTCAAATACCAGAGCTCAGGCCAGGAAAAGAGTGAACACCTTGAACCTTATCATACCACCTAGGAAGAACTGAAAATTTACAGGTTCCTAGAAGTATCTCTGAAAACAGCTGTACAAACCCCCAAAGCTTAGAACAGTACATTGTCCACATTGGAAGCAGACTCTTACCTTAACGAAGAGTTTAAAACTCAAATAGTTGGCTAGGATCATGAACAAACCTTGCAAAAAGAGTCAGACTATATTATTTTACTTTGATGACAAAGAAGATCAAAACATACAACCAGAAGAAGAGGACAAAGTCAAAGCTCCCACATCCAAATCCTCCAAGAAAAATATGAATCTGTCCCAGGCCTTGGAAGAGCTCAAAAGGGATTTTGAGAAGCAAGTAAGAGAAGTAGAGGAAAAACTGGGAAGAGAAATGAAAGTGATGCAAGAAAATCATGAAAAACAAGTCAACAGCTTGCTAAAGGAGACCCAAAAAATACTGAAGAAAATAACCTTAAAAAATAGCCTAACCCAAATGGCAAAAGAGGTCCAAAAAGCCAATGAGGAGAAGAGTGCCTAAAAAGAAAAATTGGCCAAATGGAAAAGGAAGTCTAAAAGCTTACTGAAGAAAATACTTCCTTAAAAATTAGAATAGAGCAATTGGAAGCTAGTAACTTTATGAGAAATCAAGATGCTGTAGAACAAATCCAAAAGAATGAAAAATTAGAAAACAATGTGAAATATCCCACTGGAAAAAAACTGACCTGGAAAATAGATCCAGGAGAGAGAATTTAAAAATTATTGGACTATCTGAAAACCATGATCAAAACAAGAGCCTAGACATCATCTTTCAAGAAATTATCAAGGAAAACTGCCCTGATATAGTAGAACCAGAGGGCAAAAGAGAAACTGAAAGAATCTACCGATCTCCCCCTGAAAGAGATCCCCAAAGGAAAACTCCTAGGAATATTGTAGCCAAATTCCAGAGTTCCCAGGTCAAGGAGAAAATATTGCAAGCAGCCAGAAAGAAACAATTCAAGTACTGTGGAAACACAATCAGGATAACACAAGATTTAGCAGCTTCTACATTAAGGAACTACAGGGCATAGAATATAATATTCTGGAGGGCAAAAGAGATAAGATTACAATCAAGAATCACCTACCCAGCAAAACTGAGTATAATCCTTCAGGGAAAAAATGGTCATTCAGTGAAATAGAGGACTTTCAAGCATTCTTGATGAAAAGACCAGAGCTGAATAGAAAATTTGACTTTCAAATACAAGACTCAAGTGGAACATGAAGAGGTAAACAGGAAAGAGAAATCATAAGAGACTTATTAAGGCTGAACTGTTTACATTCCTGCATGGAAAGATGATATTTATAACTCATGAGACCTTTGTCAGTATTAGGGTAGTGGGAGGGGAAAAAATTAAATGTATGTATGCATAGATAGATAGATAGATAGATAGATAGATAGATAGATAGATGGATAGATAGATGGCACAGGGTGAGTTGAAGATGAAGGGGTGATATCTGGAGAATAAAATTAAGGGGTGAGAGGATTATACTAGGAGAAGGAGAAAGGGAGAGGTAGAATGGGGTACATTATCTTGCACAAAACAGACAAGAAAAGGTTCTTACAGTGGAGGGGAAACAGGGGAAGGCGAAAGGAAATGAGTGAATCTTATTCTTATAGGATTTGGCTTAAGGAGGGAATGACATACACACTCAATTGGGTATGGAAATCTGTTTTACCCTACAGGAAAACAGGGGAGGAAGGGGAAAAGAGAGCAGGGGGATGATAGAGAGAAGGGCAAATTGGGAAAGGGGTAATCAGAAGAAAGTACTACTGAGGAGACAGGATCAAAAGAAAGAATAGAATAAATGGGGGGGCAGGATGGGATTAGGGGAAATAAAGTTAGTTTTTCACAGCATTTCTACTATGGAAGTGTTTTGCTTAACTGCACATGTATGGCCTATATTGACATGCTTGCCTTTTCAATGAGGGTGGGTGAGGTGGCAGGAAAAGAGAAAATTTTTAACTCAAAGTTTTAAAAACACATGTTAAAAAAATGTTTCCACATGCAACTGGGAAATAAGAAATACAGGAAGTGGGGTACAGGAGTCTATCCTACCCTACAGGAAAATAGAAGGGGAAGGATATAAGAGATGGGGGGGATAGATAGAAGGGAGGGCAGACTAGGGGAAGGGGTATTCAGAATGCACGCCACCTTGGGGTGAGGGGAGGGGCAAGATGGGGTGAAAATATGGAATTCAAAATCTTGTGGAAGTAAATTTTGAAAACTAAAAATAAACAAATTTATATATATATATATATATATGCATATATGTGGTGTGTGTGTGTGTATATATATATATATATATATATAAGAAAAAAGAAAGAAGGAGATTACAGAGGTCTTTTCACTAGCACTGAGGCAGGACTCATTTGCTTGGCACATACTGAGATCTGGGTGACAGTCTCAGGGCTAGGAGGAGCACTAGTATATCTGTCCTTGCAGCCACAGTTCCAGAGCAGAATAGGGTGCTTGTGGAAGCTCACAGACCAGTACACAGTCCAGGAGACTAGTAAACACCTCTCCCTAGATCATACCACCTTAGAAGAAGAGAAAAGTTACAGGTCCCTAGGAGTATTTCTGAAAACAGCTGCACAAAACACCTGAAGCTTAGAACACTGTGCCCTCCACCCTGGAATCAGAGCCCTACTTTAACAAACAGTTAAAAGTCAAGTAACATAAGGACATGCCAACTTTCTGGGCCTCAGTTTCTTCATCTAGGTAATGAGAGAAATGGAGTTGTTGACCTTAGAATTTTTTATAACACTAAATCGGTGATTCCCCAGTAACTTGTGATCTGATTTGGGAGAGAGATGCTAGTCACATAATTGTATCATATCATAACTTGCAGTCTTTTGTATGAGTTTTTGAGATTAAGTGATGGTAAGCAAGGAAAAATGTGAGATCATTGGTCACTTTGTCTAGGACAAGCATTCTTAACTTGTTTCGGTATCGTGGACCCCTTTTGCGGCCTGATAAAGTCGTAGAAAGGTAGCTAAGTGGGCCAGTGGATACGGCACCAGACCCACAGTGAGGAAAATCTGAGTTTCAATTTGGTAATAGACACTAGCTGTGTGAACCTGGGCAAATCACTTAACCCATTTGGCCTCAGTTTATTCATCTGCAAAATGAGCTGGAGAAGGAAATGGCAAACTGCTTTAGTATCTTTGTTAAGAAAACCGAAAGAAAGGTCATGAAAATTCAGATACCACTGAAAAATGACTTAACAAAAACAACAAAAAAGTTATAGACCTTTCTCAGATTTTTTTTCAAATTCATAATTTAAGAAAATGCAGAATTTCAGTTAGAGATGAGTGAAAACAAAGATATAAGATACATTCATATGTCTACATATATATGTTTTATATATGTATATTTTATATATGAAGTATATTTATATTTTGTATATCATATGTATGTATGTATATGCATGTATGTGTGTATATGTGTGGGTATTTTCACACCCAATCAAGTTCATGAAACCCCTGTAATCTATCCATGAGCACCAGGTTAGCAACTCATGATTTAAAGGAAGACATGGGAAAAGGAGAAAGGGGTAATAGTAAATTGTATGTCTGTAGCACTTTACCATAGAATTCATTCATATTAATTATCATTTTGCTATTTAATTTTCAAAAATTCTTATCAAGAGCCTCCGAAATATGGAATTCTGTGCTGAAACTGGCGAAGATAATTTTAATTATGGCTTGATCTCTGTCACCATGGAACCTGCAATCAGAAAGGGAGACATGGTGTATACGAAATTTTGAGATAGTATAATGTATAATATATGTGAAGTACTCCAGAATTAATTTTTTCATATAAATGCTATTATTATTATTATATGACTAGCATATCAGAGATATAAAAGTTCTACGTTGTGATGCGAGGGTGGAAAGATCCCTCACCATAAGTCTCACCTTATCTAAAAGGTTCAGGAAATGCTTCCTAGAAGAGGTGTTATCCAAACAAGTTTTAATTGATGGGAATTAATTTAATACACCACTGTGGGATAGGAAGTGTGGTAGCTTTTCAAGCATAAGAAATTTGAACTTTAGAAAGCAGGCCAAAAAGGACCATTAGTACCTTGTTCATAGGATCAGAAAATCTTAGGTGTAGATCTAGAAAGGACCTTACAGGCCATTTTGTCCAAACATCTTATTTTACAGATGAAGAAATAGAAGGACTTGGAGAGACTATGACTTATCAAGCTAGTGAGTAGCAGATCTATCATTTGAACCTAGATCCTCTTACTACAAAGCCAATGCTATTCCCTTTCTACCATACTGCCTCCAAACTTTGGAAAACTTCTGATGCATTATTTCATTTGGTCCTCAAAACAAACCTGTGTATAAGACAGTGTGAGTGTCATTAGCTCCATATCATAGACTAGAAATTTGAGGAACAGAAGAATTAAGTGACTTGCCCCACGTCCCTTAGTGACTTTTGAGTAGCACAGTAGAACCCCACTGAACTTCACCTCAGTTGATAAGGATGTGTTAAGTGCCTACTATGGGTCAGGTACTGTGGTAAGCACTGAGGATAGAAAGAAAACAAAACACAGTCCTTGTGTTGGAGGAGCTCACGGTTGAATGGATTCATGGATTATATGGTATCCTTTCCACTAATAATAATAATAATAATAATGTATTTGACTGAGTATATGTAGTTATTCTAATTCATTCTAGGGAGAGATACAGATACAATTTATGCAACCTTTTCCACACTGTGTTTTGGGGAGGGATCTTTGTTAGAGTGCAATGAACACTAATTTGGTGTCAGGGAAAGTGAAAGTTCATTCTAGGTTTGGGGAATCCAGTACAAAGATAGAGAAATGGGAGATGGAGTGGCCATGTCAGAAACAGAGATAGAGAGATTGTATTGTATCCAGGATGTGAAAGACTTTAAAAGTGTAGATGGCAAGATTCCCAAGTAGAGGGTATTTTCCTAGTGGTTGATTGAATGGAGTAAGTCTAGTCTTAGGCTGGCTAGACATAGGTAGATATGTTTTTATTCACCTGATGCCTAATCAGGACAGCTCAACCCCAGGGAAACCAATCAAAGGGGTAGGCAGAATGATCTCTGGAGTACCTTTTTTCCAGGTGGAGAGAATGGATAAAAGCCTTGGCAGTGGCCCTCCCAAGATAAACTGATCTCTCTAAATGTCGTCACCATGCTGCTAAATAAGACTTGGATTGATAACTTAAAAAGCTGAAAGGCAGTACACTAAACTCTTTTTTGTTGTTTAGTAGTTCAGTCATGTTCAAGTCTATATCAAGTCTCTATGATGGCATAGATTTTTGTCAATAGGCTTTTCTTCACAAGGATACTGGAGTGGTCTTCCAGTGCTTTTCCAGTTCCTCCTCTAGTTTGTCCTCTTTTTTCAGATGAGGAGCTGAGTTAAAAAAGGGGGGCTAAGTGACTTTTCCAGGATCACACAGATAGCAAGTGTCTCAGGCTAGTTTTGAATTCAGGTCTTTCTCACTCCCAGCTGGATGCTCCATCCACTGCACCACCTAGCTGCCTGTGTATTTTCATTTACTCTCATGAAATAAGATATTTTACCTAGTCCTGTGTGTTGGAAACAAGAGTAGACTGGGCATTGTCTTACAACTGGAAAGTGATGACTCTGGAAGAGAGTGGCACAGTTTGGCTTCACTCAAATCCAATTAATGGGCAAGTCAAGATCTTACCCTCATGATGTAATTGTTCTTTGAGAATGAAGGATGAACAACAAGAAGACTGGGGGTAGCCAAGATAGTGGAGCAAAAGCAGTGACTTGTTGAGATCTTCCTCAAACCCTTCCAAATACCTGTAAAAATGGCTCTAAACAAATTCTAAAGCAGCAAAACCCACAAAAAGACAGAGTGAAACAAATTTCCAGCCCAAGACAACCTGGTTGGTTGATCAGAAATGTCTGTCATGCCATGCTGTGAGAGGAACACAGTTTGGGATGGGCACTCAGGACAAACAGGCCTCAGTGAACCTGCGGCAGCCCTCAGAGGACTGAATCACAGCCATCTGTGACAGTTTCCAGATTTCTCAACCCATGAACACCAAAGACAACTTAGAAGGTCAGTAGGAAAAGTCTGTGACAACAACAAGAGAGAAGCTCAATCCCAGCACCAGTCCCTGGAGCAGCCCACACTGGCAGCTGCTTCTGGCACTTTTGGCCCACAGACTAAAGGGGAATCAAGTGGCCAATAAGAGGTAGATTGCAGGGATCACTCTGCTGGTGCAGGATTCTCTTGCTTTGTCCGTGCTTGGATCTGGGTCATAGTTCTGAGTGGTGGTCCTGGGGCAAGGAAGAGTGGAGCTTGTAGTGGTGGTGCAGAGAAAATCTTCCTCACAGTTCAAAGGCAGAAAACAGTGCTTGTGGTAACTCATAGACCAGAGCACAGGCCAGGAAAGGAATAAACACCTCGCCCCTGATCAAACCACCTTGGAAGAGCTGATAATTTAAAGGACCCTAGAAGTATCTCTGAGAACAGCTACACAAAGTCTCTGAAGCTTGGGACAGTACATTTTGCACACTGGAAGCTGACTCCTACCTTAACAAAGAGTTTATAACACAAGTAATTGACTGGGATCATGAGTAAACTTCACAAAACAAAGGGTAGACCATAGAATCTTTCTTTGATGAGAAAGATCAAAATAGACAACCAGAAGAAGACAACAAAGTCAATGTCCTACATGCAAAGCCTCCAAGAAAAATATGAATTAATCTCAGGCCATGGAAGAGCTCAAAAAGTATTTTGAGAGGCAAGTAAGAGAAGTAGAGGAAAAACTAGGAAGAGAAATGAGAGTGATGCAAGAGAATCATGAAAAACAAGTCAACAGCTTGCTAAAGGAGACCCAAAAAAATATTGAAGAAAATAACACATAAAAAAATACCCTAACCCAAATGGGAAAAGAGGTCCAAAAAGCCAATGAGGAGAATGCCCTAAAAAGCAAAATTGGCTAAATGGAAAAGGAAGTCTAAAAGCTTACTGAAAAAAAATACTTCCTTAAAAATTGGAATGGAGCAATTGGAAGCTAGTGACTTTATGATAAATCAAGACACTGTAAAACAAAAACAAAAAAAATTAAAAAAATAGAAAATAATGTGAAACATCTTATTGGAAAAACAACTGACCTGGAAAATAGATCCACGAGAGATAATGTAAAAATTACTGGACTATTTGAAAGCCATGATCAAAAAAAGAGCCTAGACATTACCTTTCAAGAAATTATCAAGGAAAACTGCCCTGATATTTTAGAACCAGAGGCCAAAGTAGAAGTTGAAAGAATCCAAGAAAGCTTGAAAGAGAAATGTCCCTGAAAGCAATTTAGAAAGAATACAAAATGTAACTTGTAATAGTGTTTTCCATCTTCAATAATTAATTTATTTAATGATGATGGGAAGAAGGGAAAACTATGAACTAAGATATAAGAATGCTGGAAAACAGAGATAAGTAAAATGAGATCTATATAAGCTATTTATTCTAAGTTCAAACTCCTCTATAAGTCCATTAAAATATGAATTATTTTTGGTTCATTTTACGACCAAACATTAAATAAAATATTCTTGTGTTCATCATGTAGCAATAAAGTATTTAGATTTTCAATTAAAATTATTTTCCAAATTTCTAATGGAAAGTATGAAGTCCATCTACTAACATAATTTTCTTCCAATAAACTAATGAATTACATGAAAAAAATAAATAAAAAAGAAGACTGGGCATTGGGAAAATTTCATTCTTATTCTAGTTCTTTCACATCCCACTTCTCTGAGCCTCTGTTTCCTTCTTTATTAAATAAGGGGGATTAAATAATGTTTTGTTAGGACCCTTGTAGTTCTGAGATCCTGTAACTGTGAAGTCTTTAAGTTAAATGTATAAGTAGAATGTTATTTCATTTATAAAAACACTGGGCATGACAGATACAAAAAGCAAGGTGACCAGTTGTGGCAGTCCTCAATCACCCTTATATGTTCAGAAAGATTAGCACCTTGCTTGGTGATGTGACCCCAGCATTTTTTTTTATTAAACCTTTGATGCAATTTATGCTTTACGTGGTTTGATCTGACTGGGCAATGATCTCTTAAGGGATGTGGGGAAGTCTTTATCACTTGAGTCACTTAGCAGGGAAGTGGACAAATCATTGAAAAATATGATGGAAAAAGCAGCACTGTGCAAGCCAGAGAGATGGATGAAGTGACCTAATGCTTCTGGCATGACTTTCTCTTATTCTCTGACTTGCTGCTAATGAGATAAGGAATTACCTCAGGATGTTTGTGTGTGTCAGATTGAGTGCTTCAGGGAAAATTCTGGATTAGTATTGGTCTGAAGTAGGTGGCTCCAGCTGTACTATTTCTGGATTGGCACACCTATACACAGGGCTTTTTTTTAGTTCTGGGGTAGGGAATGTGCAGCCCTGAGGCCCCATGTGGTCCTCTAGGTCCTCAAGTGCAGCCCTTTGACCGAATCTAAACTTTACAGAACAAATCCTTTTATTATTTATTAATATGAATTGATATTAACACGGCAAATCCTTTTGAATAATTATTAACCTTAATTGATTAATGTTAATATTAACTTCTGTGAAGTTTGGATTCCACCAAAGAGCCACACTTGAGGACCTAGAGGGCCATATGTGGCCTCAAGGCTGCAGGTTCCCTACCCCTGGTTTAGTTTGTAAGGTAGGAACTCACACAGACAAATACTTAGTACAAAATGATAAACTTGTGAAACATCACAGATCTGCAGAGAAACTGACAAGGGAGGGGTGTTGAGATGAGGATTTTTGTGGCATGGAAATAGGTAGTCTAGTCCAGACCCAAGATGGAGCTGGGTCAATTCAAGTCACAGAGATGAGGGCAGAATGGGACTCTGAGGTTAGATTTTAAAATGGGTCCACACAATCTTATTCTTAAGAGCAAAATTTTAAACAAAACTTCTGCATATATTTACAGGACTTGACCCTTAGTCATTCATTCAGGCAGTCAACAAACAATTATTAACTATTTCCTATGTGCCTGGCTAAGTTCTGGGAATACAAAGAAAGGCAAAAACAATTTCCCATAAATGTATGCATGTGTGTGTGTGTGTGTGTGTGTGTGTGTGTGTGTTCATATCTGTATTTTTTAAAGCCCATATTCTTTATGGTACATTCCAATCACGAAGTTGGAGTGAGAAAACCTGGGTTTGGGTCCCAGCTCAGGCATTTGCCAGTTGTGTGACCTTAGTAAAGGATTCAAGATTTCCAAACTTCAGAGATGGATCTAGATCTCAAATCTTTCTAAATCTTGATTTCCTCATCTGAAAATTCAGACTTGCACTATACACTTTATAGGATAATTAGCCAGCTTCTTTTTGAGGATTCAAGGCTTTTTTGATATTTCTTGAATTTCTGGAAGAATCTATGCTATAGTGGAAAGGGATTGTCCATAAGGCAATAAAAATATAACTGTTTTTGTTCTCTTATTGAAAATTTTTTTTCAAATCTCAGATTGTGGGCCACTCCCTCCAAGAAACTTTCCTAGATCTTTCTTCTACCCTGCCTATTCACATATTGTCTGCATCTTTTACTTCTCTCATTCCATTTTCCCTTGCAACATGTTAATTTGTATGACTATCAGACTCTGCTTCTGATAGAATAGTAACCCTTTAAGCACCCCACCATCAAGCTGATCATTGGAAATACAAGCTCCTTATGGTAAAGGGCTGTATTTTTTTTTTGTGTAGCCTTTGTATAGCCTCAATATTTAAAACAAGGGTAGTGTATTTGTAATAGTCTAATTTTTCAGATTTTGTTTTTTAAAAAATGTGTTGAATGGAAGGTGAGGAACAGCTCCTTTCTGTGATTTCATCAGTGTGAATAATACAGAAATTCCTTTATGTATGTGAAGGGAACCAAAGTATAATAAAGTTGGAAAGAGAGGTTGGGACCAGGTTATGAAGAGCTTTCAAAGACAAAGGTAAGAGCTTATATTTAATCTTAAAGGCTACAGGCATATACTGAGTAGAGTGTGACATGGTCAGATGTGCACTGTTAAAAATCACATTGTCATCTGTATAATAGAATGAAGATAAAAGAAACTTGGAGCAATGAGATGAATTAAAAGGCATTTGCCCGGATGATGATAAAGTCCCGGACTAGATTGGTAGTCATGTGACTAGAGAGAAGGTGACAGTTATAGAAAAATATTGTTGCAAAAGCCAAGATATTTGTTTTTTTTTCTTCTTCCAATCTATACAGTGTAGGAGTTGGAGTAGGTGATCTTTGTAATCCCTTCCCAGTGTAAATCTATGGTCTTTCCAGTATGAAAAGATATGACCTATGAACACTATGCTGTCTCTTAGCAATGACTTGTCCAAGATCAAAGACACGACATAAAAGAAGCAAAGGAGCAAAGTCTTTTGATTTCAGATGCAATGGTTTTTTTTTTCCTGATATAGTCTTCTTACTCTCCTTTTTCTGCCTCTTTTGAGGAATTCTCACTGGAATTCCATGTATTCTTACAATTTATTCCCTTTTATGTACAAGATAGTTCAATGACTGGTCTTTCTTTCTTTCTTTCTTTCTTTCTTTCTTTCTTTCTTCCTTTCTTCCTTTCTTCCTTTCTTCCTTCCTTCCTTCCTTCCTTCCTTCCTTCCTTCCTTCCTTCCTTCCTTCCTTCCTTCCTTTCCTTCCTTTCCTTCCTTTCCTTCCTTCTTCCTTCCTTCCTTCCTTCCTTCCTTCCTTCCTTCCTTCCTTCCTTCCTTCCTTCCTTCCTTCCTTCCTTCCTTCCTTCCTTCCTTTCCTTCCTTCCTTCCTTCCTTTCCTTCCTTCCTTCCTTCCTTCCTTCCTTCCTTCCTTCCTTCCTTCCTTCCTTCCTTTCCTTCCTTCCTTCCTTCCTTCCTTCCTTCCTTCTTTCTTTCTTTCTTTCTTTCTTTCTTTCTTTCTTTCTTTCTTTCTTTCTTTCTTTCTTTCTTTCTTTCTTTCTTTCTTTCTTTCTTTCCTTCTTTCTTTTTTTAACTGTTTGTTCCTTCTACAAAACTCTTCATCTCCCAACTATAGCCTTCTTTCCCTAGATATTGTACATGTTTGGAATTCCCTCTCCCCCCCCAACTCCACTCCCTGGATTCCCTGTATTTCTTCGAGTCTCGGCAAAAATCCCACCCTCTAGAAAGGAAAAAAAAAAAGGTTTTCCTTACACCCCTCTTATTATTAATGCAATTTCCATAAGTTTATCTCCAATTTATCCTGTATATGCATTGTATGTACACATTTGCTGTTTGCAAGCTTTCTCCCACACTAGACTGTTGAGAACCTGGATGGCTTTTTTTTATTCTTTAGCACTCGGCATAATTCCTACCATATAACAGGTGCTTAATAAATGCTTGTTGACTAACTGATTAACTGTGAAGTTCAGAGAAGGTTTCTTTCTTCTTTAAACATAAATGTGAATAGATTCCAAAAGTTCTTTTGGGACATTTGACCATTCATATTTGGTAATTGTGATCTGCGTTCCTCAAATCTAATCTTTTATAAAGGACGTAAGCCTGGATAACAAGAACAGACAATGAACAGGGACTCTTTCATTGGATAATTTTCTATAGGAATATGACTATGCTTTTGGCTTCTGCTTTGCTTCTTCAACACTAAAATTTAAATCTCCTTGTTGGATAGATCAAATATCTTCTAATTCTACATGGCAGAAGTAGAAAAGAGAGGGGGCAGAGAAGAAAAAAGTGTTATTTTTTTCTTTTTATCCCTTTCCTTGTGACCCTTTTTTTAATGTGCAAGAATATATTTAGTATTCACCTTCACATTTAAGCAATGATCACACCTCCTTCTCCAGTGAGTTGAGCAGAAATTCTGTTCCATCCTCTATACTAATAAGTTGAGAATGCATTGGCAATGAATTATAGCCTGTTTCCTAGTGAGCTTTTAAAAAAAGTCTTTCAGAGATAAAATCAACATTATTTATGAGCTCCAGCTAATATGAATAATGTATCAGTTTAGCTTAAGCCAAATAAATCAGCTCCAATGTTGATAAACGGAAAGGCTTTTTAACATAGAGACTCAGAATCACATTTCCTCAGAGACTTTTACTAAATGTGTTTATCCTACAGCTTCTTCTAGCCATACATCTTTCCATATATGATACATATGGGTGTATATACATATATAATACAGACATGTAGATGCCTTTTCTTCCTCTCTCTCTTTCTCTTTCCCTCTCTTCATCTCTCTTCCTCCCTCCATCCCTCCTTTTCTTCCCTTCTTATCCCTTCTCTTATCTTTCTCCTTTTGCCCACTTCATATATATTAATTACACATATATATGCATATATATATATATATATATATATATATATATACATATATACATATGTGGTATTATACATATTTCAGACTAGATACATTTATATGATTATTTTCCAAGGACCTCTGTTAATATAAAATGCCTGTTCTCTTTATCTTTGCTTGAGAAAATAATTTTCCCTACTTGTACACCAGATGGCAGGCACAAAAGATATGTTTGATGTGTTCTGAGAACAGCATATGGATATAGATTTTATTCATGTACACAAAGAACACCCATAGCTAGAGCTCAGATTTTTTTTTTTAGGTTTGTAGTGTCCCGTGCATGGACAGAACAGAAACAATTAGCCAGATACTTTAGCATTTAAGATTTTCAAAAGTATTTTTCCCAAAGTGTCCATAGAATTGAAGTAAAGGCATTAATTCAGATAAAAATGTGGGGTTTCTATTTTACTTTGTATGAAGAAATTGATGTGAAATACAAAACTGGGAATGAGGAAAGACAACATTTGTTCTATATTTCCATAGGAAAGTCATTTATTCTCTAGAACTCAGTTTCCTCCTCTAAAAATGATGAGATTGGATAGATAGATAGATAGATAAACAGAGAGATATATATGAACATCTCTGTCTGCATTTCTATCTTTCTATGCATATGATAAATTAAAGATACTCAACAGAATGAAGGCACTAACTTTAAAAGGAGATCAGCAAAGAGCTGTAAAAAGTGATTTTTATGAACTGTGTTGCAACTTTCTTTGCACTGAGAACCTATCCAGCCCTAATATTCCATTTTCTGTGTTCTATCATTTTTCCTTTAAGGCCTGTTACAGGCCTAAGCTTCCAGTCTATAACTTTTTTGTTCCAATGTCCCTTCCTCCACTAAAATGTTTACTTCTATGAGTCTAATATTATAATCAAATATAATTTGTAATGTTAATGATGTCAAATACACCTATTTCTCCCCAATTTGGAGTAAATATAAACACAATTTATCTGTAATATATTCAACAAGCAACAATTTATGTTTTTTATGATGACTTATAGCTCTACAAGAATGTGAATACCTTATACTCTAAATTTGGCGTATTTTACTCCCTACTAATTCATTGAAAATGAATGGTAATCTGTCTGGGAATTAGCTATCCCATTTTCCATTAGCTAAACTACTGAATATACCAGAACAATCCTTTCTTGAGCTTCAGTATTTTTAATCTGAAAAATGTTAATATTACATTACACAATAGACCTCAGATTTAGGAAAGTAAATTTGACAACTGAGTGGAGGTTAGTCTGTTTTGGGGAGAGACCTAAGGGACAAAAACACCAGACTAGGCATGACGTGATGAGGGCTGCACCAGAGCTGTAACAGTGTCAGAGGAGACAAGAGGAATATATGGAAGATGTCACAAAATAGATTTTCCTTCAACTGATAACATTGTTGACTCAATAGCTTTGAATACAGTTCAATTTATTACACTAACATTTTTGAAATAAACTTGTTTATGGGATACGTTAATGACTTGAATACACTAAATCTACAATTTCAATATGATTGATCTGAGGGCCAGGAATACCACTCAGATTAAAAAAAAAAGGATCATTTGGAGCAAATTATATTATAAGTAATAATGTTTGAATAAGAAAATAGGTAATATACATTTCTAATATTTACATAATTTTAGATATGATTTCAGAACAGGTGAAATAGCACTGGCATCAACATTATCTGATGGGATGTGCTGCATTGAACACAGGGTTATGAGGAATACAAGGAAAATTCTGTGTCGAACAGATACGTTTAAGCCTACTTCACTGGTGGACTATTCACCTGAATTTGAAACCTAGATTGCTGAATATGCTAATTTTCCACCTGATTCAAATTCCTACTGAGTCCAATTCTAAAAAGACTAAGGCTGCCTGTCACTCACTTCCTATAACTGTATTTTACCCCATCTAAAATGGGAGGACATATATAGTACATGGTAAGTATATATTCATTTCTTTATTGTAATTTGCATGTGTTCTCTCTTCTCATGTGTTCCCCATTGCACCATCTTACTGCATGACACATTTAATACAGAGAGCATCATGGAAAGGATGCTGGTCTTAAAAATAGAAGTCCGGGGTTTAAATCCAGCTCTGCCACTCCCTGGCAATATGATAGTGGGCAAACCCCTTTAGCTCTCTGTATCTCAATTTCCTCATCTTAAAATGTGGAACATTGATAATTGTACCACCTAATGAGGATTTTTTGGGGATGGGATAAGAAATATAAGTAATTTTGGAAATGCTACATTATATATATATATATATATATATATATATATATATATATATATATATATATATGTGTGTGTGTGTGTGTGTGTGTGTGTGTGTGTGTGTGTGTGTGTGTATGTATGTATATACACATACATAATTACATGTATGCTATGATTTCTTTTACTTAGTGAACATTTTCATTGACTACTGTGTTTCTATTATCAATAGGGTTCATTCCCTTCCCCACCTCTATGCTATTTCTTGATAGAAATTTCATAGAAATAAAAAAACCCTTAGATTTGAAAGGTCCCTTAGAGGTTATCTAGTAAAATGCTTTACCTGTACTCATTCATTCATTTATTCATTCATTCATTCCTTCATTCTTTCTTTCAGTCAATCAGCTGAACTATATATTCCATGAGTTCAAATTTTGTGTATTATTAGCTAAACTGTTTTTTTTAAATATCTTCTAATCCCTAAAATTGTTGTGATCACAGTTGTCACTGGCATAAGGGTTGGTAATTAAGCCTCTAAAAATGACTTTAAGATTTATCTTGAGTCGCAGATAATTTAAGTAACTCAGTCAGGTACAGTAGAGCCACCTAATTGTAGGAACCTAGGATGTCCTAAAACATATGTTTATATAAACATTCTGTTATACCATGAAATACAAGAAAGTTTTGCTATATCTGATACAAGCAGACTAAAACAAAACAACAACAAAACAAACCTGATTTACCACATGACATCTTTCCATCAGTAAAAATAAAATAAAATAAAAATATGTAGATGAAATGCATATTCTTTGCAATTCAGTTCAATACAAAAAGCATTTATTGGACACTTAACCATATTCCAAGCACTGTGCTAAGCATTGGGGTCACAATTAAATAAGTTAAATCAGCCTCTGGCCTCGAGGAATTTATTCCACTAGGGAGTGGGAGGACATAGACATATATAAGTAAACACAAATTATATACCAAATACATGAAAAGTAATTGAGATTAGGAGGGGCAGAATACTAACAGAGAAAATAAGAGGACCTCCTGTAAGAAGTGGCACTTGAGCTGAGCCTTGACTGAAGCTAATAGGTTAAGGGACAGCACTGAGGAGGGAGACTGTTCCTGACACGTCCTAAGTGGTCCCATACAATATAAGATCTGAAGCTTTGCCAAAGCTGAGCAGGACTAAGGATACATGGCAAAAAGTCATCCCAGGTGGTGGAGCCAAGATAGAAAAGTGAAAGCAATGACTTGCTTGAGCTCTCCCCCAAATCCCTCCAAATACCCATAAAAAAATGGCTCTAAACAAATTCTAAAGCAGCAGAACACACAAAAAGACAAAGCAAAACCAATTTCCAGTCTAACATAGCCTGGATGGATGATCAGAAAGGCATACTGCACTGGGTGGGTAGAGGAGTGCAGTTCGGCGTGGGCATGCAGGCCACAGCGAACCTGGAGCAGGCCTCAGAGGAATGAATCACAGGCAACTGTGGCGTTTTCCAGAGTCCTCAATCCACAAATGCCAAAGACAACTTAGAAGGTAAGTGGGAAAAGTCTGTTTTTGCGGTGAGAGAAGAGCTAGGTCAGAGCCAGTTTCAGAGTGCAGAGCCAAGGCGGTGGCTGTGTGGAAGCAGACTTTTACCTTAACAAAGAGTTTAAAACTCAAGTAGTTGCCTGGGATCATGAGCAAACCTGGCAAAAAGAGTTAGACTATATTATCTTACTTTGGTGATAAGAATATCAAAACATACAACTGGAAGAAGAGGACAAAGTCAAAGCTCCCACATCCAAAGCCTCCAAGAAAAATGTGAACTTGTCCCAGCCTTGGAAGAGATCAAAAGGGATTTTGAGAAGCAAGTAAGAGAAGTAGAGGAAAAACTGGGAAGAGAAATGAAAGAGATGCAAGAAAATCATGAAAAATAAGTCAACAGCTTCCTAAAGGAGACCCCCCCCAAAAACTGAAGAAAATAACACCTTTAAATATAGCCTAACTCAAATGGCAAAAGAAGTCCAAAAAGCCAATGAGGAGAAGAATGCCCTAAAAAGAAAAACTGGCCAAATGGGAAAGGAAGTCCAAAAGCTTACTGAAGAAAATACTTCCTTAAAAATTAGAATAGAACAATTGGAAGATAGTGACTTTATGAGAAATCATGACACAGTAGAACAAATTCAAAAGAATGAAAAATTAGAAAACAATGTGAAATATCTTATTGGAAAAACAACTGAACTGGAAAATAGATCCAAGAGAGAGAATTTTAAAATTATTAGACTATCTGAAAGCCATGATCAAAACAAGAGCCTAGACATCATCTTTCAAGAAATTATCAAGGAAAACTGCCATGATATTTTAGAAACAGAGGGCAAAATAGAAATTGAAAGAATCCACAGATCTCCTCCTGAAAGAGATCCCCAAAGGAAAACTCCTAGGAATATTGTAGCCAAATTTCAGAGTTATCAGGTGAAGGAGAAAATATTGCAATCAGCCAGAAAGAAACAATTCGAGTGTGGTGGAAACACAATCAGGATAACACAAGATTTAGCAGCTTCTACATTAAGGAACTACAGGGCATGGAATATAATATTCCGGAGAGCAAAGGAGATAGGATTACAACCAAGAATCACCTACATAATCCTTCAGGGGAAAAAAATGGTCATTCAGCGAAATAGAGTACTTTCATGCATTCTTGATGAAAAGAGCAGAGCTGAATAGAAAATTTGACTTTCAAGTACGAGACTCAAGTGGAACATGAAGAGGTAAACAGGAAAGAGAAATCATAAGAGACTTATTAAGGCTGAATTGTTCACATTCCTGCATGGAAAGATGATGTTTATAAGTCATGAGACCTTTGTCAGTATTAGGGTAGTGGGAGGGGAAAAATTATATGTATGTATGTATGGATAGATAGATAGATAGATAGATAGATAGATAGATAGATAGATAGATAGATAGATAGATGGCACAGGGTGAGTTGAAGATGGAGGGGTGATATCTGGAGAACAAAATTAAGGGGTGAGAGAGGATTATACTAGGAGAAGGAGAAAGGGAGAGGTAGAATGGGGTACATTATCTTGCACAAAGCAGACAATCAATGTCTCCTTTGTTTTGGTATCCAGTCCATTCAGTAGCCAAGTTATGCTGGGTTTTAAGGAAGTTAGAAAAAATAAATAATATGTTTCCTGTCTTCCTTGATTTTGAACTTTAGTAGGGAAGATTTGGCACATACACCAACATGCAAGATTATATAAGTATTATAAAACAGTTGTTCAGCATAACATATAGTTCAACATAAAATATTTCAAGACAATAGAAATACCCCTAATGCCACAAGGTAAATGGAAAACTCATTTCCATACAAGGGGTGACAAACAGGGCATCCTGGAAGGATTTCAGCTGACCACTCACATGGTGAACTCACTAATTTTTCTATTTTAATATTCATCCAAACATAATATTCCTGAAAGCCTGAATAATTCCAAGGAAAGAATGCTAGGTTGGGAGTCAGAGGACCAAAGTTCAAATCCTGTCTTTGTCACTTAATACCTATGAGACATTTACCTTTTCTAGACTTGTTTCTTTAACTATAAAATGAATAGGTTGGAGTAAATGAGAGGGTTTTGTCCTGAGATCAGTGAACTTTTTTTTGTACATCTTGATAACTAAATTTCAATATAATTTATTTTTGTAATCCCATAAAAATTATTTTAAACATTTAAAAATCTATATTTTGAGAAAACGAGTTATAAGCTTTACCTATTGCTAAAGTGCTCCATGAAACATGAAAAGATTAAGAATCTTTGGATTACATGACCTGTAGGTACTTTGGCATCCAACATGATGCTCCTGTTATCCTAAAAAAAAGTTTATAACAATATAACTAAGTATTGTTACATAGTGTTAAAATGTCATATATTATCATATAAAACATTTTCAATGTAACAATATATAACAATGTAAATTATGTAACTATCACTATATATCTACAGAGTACTTAAGTGGCACAGTGAATAGAGCACTAAACTTGAAGTCAGGAAGATCTGAGCTCAAAGATATTCTCAAATACTTTCTAACTGTGTGATCCTGGACAAGTCACATAATCTCTATTTGCCTCAGTTTCCTCAACTATAAAATGAGGGTGCTAATAGCACCTACTTCCCAGGATTGTCGTGAGGATAAAATGAGATAATATTTGTAAAATGCTTAGCACAGTGCTTAGCAAATAGTAGGTTCTATTTAAATACTATCATCATTAAAAATATTATTAATGATATATGTGCATATATGTATGTGTAGTTATGCAAATGTAGTATTGTGCATATTTACAAAACTATATGCAATACGTATACACATATATATATATATATGTATATAGTTATATATAGTAATGTATCTATTTTTATTATCAGTCTACCTATTCAGCCACCCATCTATTCATTGATTTTTCCCGTAAGGTATCACAAAGGAAAGAGCTCAGACTTTGGAGTCAGGAAGAACTGAGTTTGAATACTGCCTTAGACATTAACTACTTGTGTTGACCTTTGGCAAATCAGTTACTGTACTGTACCTCAGTGTCCTTACTGTAATAATAGCACTTATCTCACAAGGTTTTTGTGGGGATCCAATCAGTTAACATATTTAAAATACTTTGCAATTCTTCAAGTACTTCATATATGCTAGCTAATTATTATTATTAATTTCTTAATACCATTTCCCACACATACAAATCACCTATTTGAATGAGGGTGGAAGAAAAAGCAGTCACCTTGAAAAACAGAAAACATGGGTGCCAGAGGAAGTAGTTGTGGGAAGCTATGTAAATGGCACTTTGGCAAACAAAAGATGTTGTATCAGGGGCATTTGCAATGGGATTAGGGAAAACTCAAGGATAAAGGTTGTAAGTATCAGAAATACATCCTTTTTCCTTTCAAGTTTCCTTGAAGACAACATCCTGGCATCAAAATGTCTAGTCTAAGAGGGATTGATCTTGAAAAAAGACTACCTTGTCTTTCATTAGGTTATCTTCATTGCCAAAATTGACCCTTTGTTGAGAGAGAGGGAGAAAGAGAGAGAGAGAGAGAGAGAGAGAGAGAGAGAGAGAGAGAGAGAGAGAGAGAGAGAGAGAGAGAGAACGAGAGAGAAAATGCTCTCATTATACTGCCTACATTGGAAGTGAGTGTACCCTGCATTAGACAAGGTTGGTGTCCATTCACAAAAAGAGAATGTAGAACTTTCCAAAATCGCTAGACAGTATTATTCTCTACATAGGTGTGCTTAACGGCATGTTCTCTATTGGTAGATATATAGGCTACCTCCACCTCCCTTGCTCCCCAAATCCTAAAACAGAGTTAAAAGACTTAGATGTGGGGGGAGGAGGGCTGGAAGACTCAATCATAACCAAAAAAAATGAGGAAGAAAAAGAGAATAGAGAATATAAAAATGATCAAGACATCTTTATTTTAATTTAAAATATAAAGTACTTTATAAAATCACATGGAATTGTAGAATCACAGAATTAGAGGATTTAGAAATAATGAATCCTAGATGGAGAGCTAAAAGGGATTTTAAAATACATTGAGTTCACCCCCTTCATTTTTGAGACAGTAAAAGTAAGGCCCAGAGAAAGCAGAGTAGCTATCCTAGAGTCACACAAATGTAAGTATGTGAGCTAGTATTTGGATATAGTTGTTCTTTCAGGTCAAAAGTTCTATCCAATGTACCACTGACTCTAGGAGTTCTAGGTGTTATCTTGCTCACCCCTTCCTTATATATACTAGAAAACTAAGGGCCAAAGAAGGTAAAAGAGTTGCTCAAGGTCAGATAGCTGTTGGGCATCAACAGATTCAAACCTAGATCTTCTAAATCCAGTAGCAACATATTAATATTAACGGGGTTATGTACAATGTAATGATGCTACATTAATTCCAATACAGAAAAGACCTAACCCAGGCTGCACCACTAATATGAGATCTTCTTTTAAAATTAAAAAAAAAATGTATGTTGGGCATTGATCTCGTTTAGTGTCAATTGATGATAATAGTTATTATTATTATTATTATTTTTATTATTATTATAGCAATGAACATTAATATAGTATCTAGTACGTGCCAAGAGCTATGCTAAGCTTTTATAATTATTATCTCAACTAACAAATAGAAACATGCGTAGTATGGTCTTATATGTGTGTATATATGTGTATATGTATGCGAGTGTTTATAGATATATACGTGTATGTATATGAACATATACATATATGTTTGTGTATATATGTATTCACATTTAATTGTAGTCTTCTTGGGGATGGTGGTGGTAAAGAAGAGCACAATGGAGAAAAAGAGAAAACCTGGAAGGAAGCACAGAAAAGCTGGGTTACTTTGAAAAACATAAGTTTTCATAAGATGGGAATGTATTGTTTTATGTTCAGTCCTCTCTTATGTTTTACTGTGCACATTGAATTATTATTATTTTCTTTTTTTGTTTTATTTTTAAGTTTAAAATGAATAAAAATAAAAATTATATATCAATTGATCCTTCCAACAACCCTGTGAGGTAGGTGCTATTATTATGCTAATTTTAAAGTTGAGGAAACTGAAGCATTGAGAAATCAAATGACCAGGGTCATAGCTAGTAAGTTTATGAGTCCTCATTTGAACTTAGGACTTCCGAATTCCAGGCCTAGCACTCTATCCACTGTACCACCTAATTGTCCCAGTTCCACGTCCAGTGATCACATTACAATATCACATGTTTTTTTTTTCTATATAGAACCTATAAAATGTACTATCTATCTTTCTTCATAATAAAATAATTTAAAAGATATTTAGCACAACAGAAATTATTCCTATGAATGTATGAGTGAAAACATTTGTTACAACTTATTATGTGCCAATCACTGGGATAAATTGTAGTAATAAAATATAAAAATGAGACAATCTTTGTACCCAGGGATATTATATTATGAGGAAAGTACACATACTTACACACAGGATAATGGTGGCAAAGAAAGCAGACTTTAAAAGGACCACTATGGCATTTATATACTAGTATAAATATAATAGTACTTTGATATTTGAAGAATTTGAAAATTAATTAGTTTTATTGGGCCTGAGGAATGTGGAGTGCAATCTTTCCACATGTTTACAACTTATGCACTTCCTGTCCGTTTTTACTCTTAACTTCTGATATTAACAACAATAATAGTGGGCTGGAGACCTAGCTTAAAATATTTAATATTTCCAGTTTATTTAAGCACCATTTGGGCTATTCATCCGTTATCCTTTGTTCCTACTATGTGATCAGCCCACTTCCTTTTTACAATCATGTACTGACTTAAATTTTTTATGTAATTTAAAAAAATTAAATTATGACCTTAATCATCAAGAATTATCTTTATAAAAAGAATGAACAGATGGATGAATGAAACAACATATATAAAGTGCTTACCATGTGCAAAACACTTTTCTAGACTGCTAGAACTTGGACTAGGGGGGACTTCCTAATCTTCCTACCTCTTCAACGCCTTGGCTCCACCTTTTTCAAGATCCATTGAATCATTGTTAGTTTACCTCTCAGTAGCCATTAAAAAGATTTATTTCTCTTGCTATACAAGAAACACCCAAGCATTGTATCACACAAAGCCACCCAAGGGTTTTCCTCATTCCTGGCATGCCCAAACATTGAACATGTGCAGTACCAGAAATAATGAGATAATTTACGTATTTTCTCTCTTACCTAAAGATATAATTTAGTTATTGTTGTTCAATCATTTTCAGTCATGTCTGAATCCTAATGATCCTTTTTGGTATTTCCTTGGGAAAGATACTGAAGTGATTTACTTTTTTATTTTCCACATCATTTACAGATGAGGAAACTGACAGAGTTAAGTAGCATTAGGCAAATAAGATTAAGCAATTGACCCAGGGATCACACAGCTAGCAAGTGTCTGAGGTCAAATTTGAACTCAGATCTTCCTGACTCCAGGCCTTGCACTATACCCACTGTGCCAAATAGCTGATAAAATAAAATCGTAGATTTAGAACTAGAAGGACTTAGAGGTCATCTAATCTGATCGTCTTGTTGAGAGATGAAGCAACAGAGGAACATAGAGATTAAGTAGCTTGCCCAATGTCTCATAAGTAGGAAGTGGAAAACAGAATCTGAAGCCACCTTTTTTGTGTGTTATCTCCCACTTTAAAGTGTAAGTTCCTCAAGGGCAGGGACTATCTTTCTGTTAATTATATACTGTTTTTTAGCACAGTGCTTGACACAATAGGTGCTTAATAAATTTTGATTGTATTAGATCTATTGGAACCTCAGGTCTTCTTAATTCAAAAGCAACTGAGTAATAATATAAAAATCATCATCATCACTATAATCATTTTGTTTTATTTTTTTAAGTTTTGTTATACACTAACATATGATGATAAACTTGGTAACATTTATATATCTGCCAGTAAATTTTATGTTTTGACCCTGAGAGCAAAAGGAGAATGTAGGTAAGAAGAATTTAAAGCTCAGATAATTCAGACACATTCTCCTTTGGGCTTTCCTTGAAGTTCTTGAATTTTTTTTCTCTTTTACATTCCTCCATCATCTTTCAATTAGTCATACCCTCCTTACTCCCCCACACACACACCATGGAAAGGTGTAAATTATACCAAGTTTAGTTGTGGAGTGCTATATGTATATTTGGTGTTTGATTTTGTATTTAACTCAGTGTTACGATATTAGCAAGCATGAGCCATATAATTAGATTATTTATAATAAATTATTTTAAAATGATCAAAGCTATCTATTATCTTTTTAAATGCTTTGTACAAATAAGAATGATTTTTTGCTGAAAAGGAAAAAAAAGTGGTGATAAAAATAATCCCATAAACTATAGAATGTCAGATTTGGGAGAGAAGTCCTTACATTAGTAGAACTTTTTTTTATGACTTATTGTTTCATTTGCACAATAAAAGGAGCTGACAACATAGTTCAGTAGGAAATGTGCTGAATTTGGAAGTAGAGGACGTAGGTTTGAATCCCAGTTCTGCAACTTACTACATCTGTGACCTTGGAAAATCACTTAACCTCCCAAGGTCTCAGAATCTTTTTCTGTAAAATAGAGGTTAGGAGAGTAAAGGCAGGTCTTAGACAAAGGTTAAATTTCCTTCCGGTTCTAAATCTATGAATGTTGAAGCACATTGTCTAAACAGTATTATCTTTTATAGATGAAGAGTTTAAATGATCTGTCTCAGTTGTGTAGTACTGAAACTCAAAATTTATCATTTTGTTCAACAAACACTTTTTTATGCACCTATAAAACACTGTATAAGGCACAGAAAATCCAAAGACAAAAAAAAAATGGAAGAACCCTTGTCCTCATAGAACTCTTTCTACTTAATACTAAACACAGCAGTACGTTACAGTTAGAAGGCACTTTAGCTGTTACCCAATCCATGCTATTCAGGAAGTTAAAACTAAGCAAGGAGAAATGATTTCCCTAAGGGTATTTGGTCAGTAAATATAACAGCTATCCTTTGACCCAATCCAGTGCACTTTCCACTATAGTTGACTTGCAATTCAATTCAAAGCACTACAATTCAATTCAGTTGTATAAATATTTAACAAACTTCTTCAGATTTTCCTGATCTATGCAAAATGCTGGGAATACAAAGGCAAAAATGTAATACCCTCAGTTCTGAATAAGCCTGCATTATATTCTAGAAAAATGTATGTTTACAGTTAAATAAATATTAAATATTATGTTGTAAAAAATGGCACAATGCACTATAATTCAGCAAGATATCATGGTTAAAAACTCAGCTTAGAGTCAGGAAAACATGGGTTCAGATCCTATTTCTGAACCGTTGGCTATGTGACCAAGGACAATTTAATTTAATTCTGTAAGGCTCAGTTTTGTTATTTTTTTATCTATAAAATGAAGGGGTTAGATTGAATAATTTAGAAGATTCCTTCAAGTTCTAAATCTATAGTCTCCTTATTCTAAAATGCAATACAATGCAATTTAAAGTGATGTACTATTTTCTGCTCTTTGCTAAATATGACTTTCTGGAAAATGTAACCTCAAATAGTTTTCTAGAAGCCACCACAAAATGACTTTAGTTCACCTGGTTTGGGGAAGGGGGTGTCATAATCACCTAAACTGAGAGTGAATTTTGTGTTCCAGTGTTTTGAATAACACAGTTTTGAAATAGAGCTGTAACAAAACCATTTCTGGACATTAGCTTTCACATGGCAATTGAACTGACAGGTAATGTAAAAGCAAAACAAAACAAAAAGTCTACAAACCAATCAAAGGCAACAAAAGATGTGAAACTAACTGTCCTGAAGCACAATGTAGATTTTTCAAATTATCTCTTATGCTAAAAAATACCCTTTAAATTCTTAAAACAGAAGAAACTCTAGCTTCAGTAAGGGGGACCTGGAACGAAACAAAGTCCCATCACAGTTCACAAAGTTTATAAATGTATTTATTGCCTAAGATGGAGCTTGCAGGATGGAAAAGTGAGACAAGGACTACACCTGTTCAAAGAGGAAATGGTAAGAGTGAGACATTTATACTTTCTAAATGAAGGCAGAGAATTGTGGAGAAAAGGCAGAAATTTGGATAAATCCTAGAAAAGGAATGAGGTAGGGAGCCCCATTCCCAAGGGGAAGGGATCCAGGAAACTTGGTGAGTGAGGAATTCCAGGTGTCACAGCTTTGATATGCAAATAGAAGTCATTCTTGGTGATAAGCAGTTCATAGTTCGAGGCTTGAACACAGACAATAAGAAAAGGGGATGTCTCCCAAAACCATAAAACAGGGTGTGTCTGACAGTCCCATAACCAACAGTCAGGAGAGTCTCTGAAGATAAGGATATCTCTTGAAGGTCTGGAAACCACCAAGTGTTTCAGGGTCTGCTTCAAAGCTGGCATGAGTTTAATTGGGCTTCAGAGTTGCTGATTTTCTGCACATCCATCTGGGTTACTCTTGGTCACCACAAAGGGTTGTTGGTATGTCAAACAGCCCTGGGGATCAGAAGTCCTCCTGATTGGCTAGTTGTTGTGCTATTCCATTGTCTGATTCTATTGTGGAAAAAAAGAATCACTAGAATGTTTAATCAGTTAGTACCAGCATTACAGAGCTCATGTTCACTCTTAAAACAGAGGACTACTGAAAAATACAATGAAAATGTGGACTAAGGCTCCTTTAATGTATACCACCACTGCGTTCCGTTCTCTTCTCAAAACTTCCAGAGGTGACTAATGGACACAGGCGACTCTCAGAGTAGAGTCAGACTCTTCACTACAAAAGCACCAACTGCTTACATGAAAATGGTTTTAATAATTACCATGAAATAGCCATTGAGCTGCTTTAATCAGATGGCTTTTCCCACCCTCTAACAGCTTATAATTTGCATCTAATGCACTTTTGAATGTTCTTTTTCATAGTTGCAAAATAGAATGTGTTTTTTTTTTTAATTTTAATAGCAACATTCTCTTTTGATAGCTTTAAAAATAGCAATCACAAGTCAGGCATAATTCTGTTAGCATTACCTTGAGTTGCTAGATGATGAAAGTACCATGTTATAACACATGTGGGAAAGATTAAAGGTAGAGCAGCTCAGGATAGGTACTTTGAAAACACACTAATATTCTCTGATATTATTGGAATAATAAATTTATTTTATATTTTACTCACAGTTTTTTTATTTTATTTTTTAAAGGGATCAAATAAGTAAACGTAGACTCCTAATTGGTTGTTTTAGATTATTAATGTCTGGATTCTTAATCAGCAAGCATGCTATGTGATGTAGGGGCAACAGTATTGGATGACAAGTCCAAAGACAAGGATTCTAGGTCAGGCTCCCCTTCTAACTGGTGGTCTGAGCTCTGGCAAAATTGCATTACTGGCTCCATAAAAGGAAGTGATTAGTCTGTCTAGGAAGTAGGGGGCAGTCCAACAACTGGTGAATTTGGAGTGGGATTACCTGGAATTAAATGTCAATACTGCTCTTTCCTGGCTGTCTCTGTGACTTTGGTTATTCAAGTCACATTGAAAGCTTTTTGGACATCATTTGCCTTTTTCTATAATGAGTTGTTTGGATTGGATTATCTCTAAGGTCCCTCCTAGCTCTGAAATCTGATTTCATTGATGAAATGATCTTTGAGGTTCTGTAGAGTCCTAAATTCCTATAGTTCTGTGACTATTACTAGATGGTTTATGATAATTAAGAGTTTGTTAGGTCTCAGAGACTGTGTTAAATGTTGGGGATACAAAGTAAAAATGGTATTCTCTGCCCTCAAGGAGATTTCATTCTAATAAAGAAGATTTTATAGAAATGTACTATACACACCTATACATATATATATATATATATATATATATATATATATATATATATATATACATATGAATACGCATATATGTATATTTCTATGTATATACCAAAATGTACTATATTAATATATGTGTGCATACATACACACATGGGTATATACATATACATACATATATATATATATATATATATATGTATATATATATTATATATATATGTGGATGTATGTGGAATGGTGAGAGAGAGAGAGAGAGAGAGAGAGAGAGAGAGAGAGAGAGAGAGAGAGAGAATTGAGGCTGACCTATTTGGGAAGGTACTACTAGGGCCAGGAAGGAGAGGTAAAAGGGTGCACCTAGGTGGCATAATGGATAAAATACTGGCCCTGGAATCAGGAAGACCTGTACTCAGACTCTTATTTGCTGCATGACCCTGGGCAAGCCATTTAATCTTTTCCCTCAGTTTTCTCATCTGTAAAATGAGGATATGGATAGCACGTACATCCCAGGGTTGTTGTGAGAATCAAATAAGATAATTGTACAGTGCTCAGCAAAGTTCCTTGAATATATTAGGGATTATATAAATGTTCATTATTAGTATTAGTATTAATATTAATTATCTTGCAATGGTAAGATTGAACTGAGTCATAAAGGAGACCAGAGAAGCCAAGGAGTAGAGGTGAGAAAGGAGAGCATTCCCAGAACATAGAACAATTAATGAAAAGGGGCTGTCAGGTATGAGGAAAAGTAAGAAGCCCAATCTCAATAGATTATAGTGTATGTAGTGACCTGTCTTGCAGGTTGAAACAAAGTAGAGATCAACTCCTTCGTTCAAGAACTCTTTATTGATTCCCTTCTATGTGTGGGATTCTTTGTTAGCTTTTGTAGAGGATAAGAACGAGGCCCTGGACCTGTGATTTCACTGTTATAGGGAACTCCTGTTTAAGGAAATTCCTTCTTTGCAGTGGAGTTTCCTTTTTAAATCTTTTTAATCAATTTTTTTATTTGTCAAATCTTTATTGGGTAAGTGGGGAAGGTTGGCAGGGTCCAGCTTAGTCCTTCTTGGCAGCAGCCTTTCTCACGGCAGCAAGGATGGTGCTGAGCTCCTCTCTCTTCCTCTTGACATGGATGTGAGTTCCTACCCTTTTTTTTGACGAACTTAAGGGCTAGCTTATCCTTGGAGACCTGTAACAATTCCATGGCCCATCTCTCATAAGGGGTAAATTCACACACCTCCTGGATCACATCTCTCACAAACTTGGTGTGTTTAGTCAAGTGCCAACTGTGGCAGCAGGGTAGTGGCTTCAAAACATTTTGTGGCCCTTCTTGAGGCCTATGGCCAATGGAGTATTGTATGGCCATGGCTGCGGCGCCACTGTACCCCAGTGGCATCCACAGCAATAGGAAAGAGAGCTGGAGTTGCCTCTTCTGCAGTTCATATTCTGAAAGGATTGTCTCTCTATGTCAGAGGTAGGCCTTAAACCTAAGGTCTTCCAAGCTTCAAGGCAAGCACTTTGTCCACTACGCCATGCAGCCTACAGAATGAATAAAAGATGGCCCCTACCTTGGAAGGCCTTACAATCTGGTAGAGAACATAAGGCCTGTAGATAAATAATAGGGATTGTTAGCACTTATAGAGTGCTTTATGGTTTGCAAAACATTTTATATTTGAGCCTCAGAATAGCCCTGTGAAGGGAAAAAACCCTGCAAAGTAGCATATGCCAATTTTTAACAAGTGAGATGTGACAAAACTAAGGTACTGTAGAGTCCATTGGAAGGAGAGGTTGCTTCTAACTGGTATCTCCAATCTTGATTTTTCCTAAATAGGGAATCACGATAATGTCTTATGTCTCTCAAGTAGCAAGCTATTCCAGTAGTCCAGGGCCTGATTAATCACCTCACCAGGATGATCAGAGGTGACAGGACTGTCAGGGGAAAGAAAGAGGCATGTATAAGAGTTATTATGAAGGTGGAATTGACAAGACAAGTTTCAGCTCTTTCTCTCTTCCCTTTCACTGTGGAGAGCACCACCATCCTTTCAGTCACTCAGGCTAGTTATCCACCTTGACTGCTCAATCTCTTATCCAACCCCCATATCAAACTTTCTGACAAGATCTGTTGATTTTATCTTCATAACATCTCTTGTATATATCTGCTTCTCTCCTTTGACATCATCACTACCCTCATACAGATTCTAATTACCTTACACCTCCTAGACCATTGTAGTAGCCTGCTGGGGAGCCTCCCCTCAAGTCTCTTCCCACTCCAGTCCATCTTCCTTTGAGCTGTCAAATGATCTTCCTAAAATATAGGTCCTCCCCCTCACCACCCTGCAATGTACTCAACAAACTTCAGTGGCTCCCTATCACTTCTAGAATCAAATATAAAACATATGTTCAGAATTCAAAACCTTTCATAACCTGCTCCCCCCATGCACATATAAACACATCTTTCCAGTCTTCTCATAGGCTAAGGCACAATTGTAGTGAGGACCATAAGAAGGCTCTCCTTCTAACCACTCCCTAATCAGCATATATTCTTCTATCCAGTGACATGGCTCTCCTTGATGTTCCATAAACAAGATATTACATTTCAGAAGACTCTGGACATTTTTATTGACTGCTTAGAATGGCCTTCCCCCTCACCTCTATTACCTGGCTCCCTTTGCATCCTTTACGTACCAGCTAAAATCCTACCTTCTACATATACCCTTTCTTAATCCTCCTCTAGTAGCATTTTCCCTCTGCTGAATATTTCCAATTTATCCTATATGTAGTTAGTACTGAGTAGTTTGCATTTCATGCTTTTTGAGCAGAAGGATTGCTTTTTACTTTTTTTTAACCTAGCACTTAGTACAATGGTTATCATGTAATAGGTATTTAATAAATGTTTATTGATTGATGACTTGGCAGCAGATTGGAAACAGGGTGGGCCTAGGAGCACTGATAGAGCATAAGAAATTTAGGATACTGCCAACTTGGTAAGCCTATGTGGCCGGGAGAATGGTAGTGCATGTAGCAGAAATAGTGATTAGAGTTTAAGAAGTCTATGTGATATTGACAATGTGAAAGGCTGCAGCAAAATAGAGAAAGATGAGGACTAAAAAAAAAGCCATCAGATCTGACAATTTAAAAATTCTTATTAACTCTGGAGAAAACAGTTTGAGTTGAATGATGAGGCTGAGAGTTAGGCTGCAGAGTTAAGAATAGAGTTTGAGGAGAGTCAATGGAAGCATGAATTATAGATGACCTCAAGAAGTTTAGTCATAAGTGGGAAGACAGATAGAAAGTGATAACTAGATGACAGATCAAATAAGGATTTTTTTTTAAGATGGGGAGACATGGGATTGTTTCTGGAAGAAGTGAGGCAGCTAGTAGACATAAGCATGTATATGTAGAGGGGTTTGCTTTGACAAGAAGATAAAATTTTTATGAGACAGGGTGAAGGAGGAAATAGTGATGGAAGGCATCTGAGTGATGTGAGATGAGGGAAAAAGGGGAAAAGAAGGAGCTTTAAGTGATTGGTCTAATTTTTTTGTAGTGAAATATGAGTTAAGATTCTTAGCTGAGAGGATGGGGAGAGGAGAAACCATGGCACGTTTCAAGAGAGATGAAAGGGTTTGGAAAGGGCATTGTGGTGAATGAAATAATAAATCAATTAGGGAAGTATAAAGGGTATAGTTTGCTGCAGTAAATCCATTTTTGTATTATATAATATAAAGTTGTAGTGCATTGATCAGGATGGTTTTGTGACTTTTTACAGTTTCATTCAGTAGCTCATGACTAGGAATGAAGACAGAGCTTTGTAGGAATGACCCAAGGCTGAGGCTTCTCAGGACAAAATCAGTGATTTGAAAAGAAAGCAAGGAATTTGAGAGAAGACACACAAATCAGAACTAGTTCATTGAAGGGTTAAGAAAGGGCATACAGTTTATTTAATACAGGGATAATGGCCTGGATAATAACTGAGAGGTGGAGGTTCTAATGAGGATAAAGAACAGGGTTAGGTGTTGGAAGGCAGAGGACGAGGTCCATTGACAATAGATTGTGATCAGATAAAGAAAATTCATGAATGTGGAAGTGGAACACTTATGGGTGGTGGTAAGATTGAGAATATGGTCATCTAATCTTATACAAGGTTGGGCCTTCTGATGATATAGAGCATAGACCTCAGGTTAGAGTTATCCAAGGGCATCAGGTAGTGATATATAGCTAGAAAATTGAGTGTGAGAGTAACAGGAATAAGGCAACTTTTATGGAATTATAGGAAACTGAAGAAGATACTAAGAGCATGATAGATTTGGTAGCCTAGGTGATGACCTACACTCCCATCATCATCATCATCATCAGTTTCATTATTGTCATCATCATCATCACCATATTTATATAGTACTGACCATGTGTCAAGCACTACACTAAGTGCCTTACATACATTATTTCATTTGTTTCTTAAAATAACCCTGGGTATAGGTACTGTTATTATTTTCATTTTACAAATGAAGAAACTGAATCAGAAGTTAAATGACTTGCCCAGGGTCATAGAGCTAGTAAGTGTTCAAGTCCAGGTTTGAACCCAAGTCTCATAGACTCTAAGACTTGTTCTTTATCTACTGTGCCAACATTTAATTTGATTAATATTGGTATTCCACAATCCTCATGTGATGCTGTATCAGAATGTAGAGGAGACTCCACCCTTACCCCAAGCACTTGAAAGGCAGGGTGTAAACTAAGCTGGTTGGTCAACAGATAATAAATTATTTTGACTACAATAACAAATGGAGTTTTTGTTGTTTTTGTTTTTAGTAAGGCTAGGGAATCTATACAGTTAGTATTGGTAAAAAGAGTAATCTACCAATGATGAAATCATCAATCTTTACCTTCTGAACTGAGCTATAGGTACTTTAAAGAACCATCATAAAAAAGACTAACATTGCTACGAGTTTTGTCATGATTGTACTGAAAGTGAAATTTCCTAGGCATTCCACATGTTTGAGAATCCAGATATTCTACATGTCCCATTCTTTAGAAGAAGAAATTAAGGGTCACAGAGGTAAAGGTACTTATAAAAGACCATACAGTGAATCACCAGCGGACTGGCAACTGTCCCATAAGCTTGGCTTTTCCCTTCTTTGGCTAGAATTACTCTAGACCAAGACCTTACCATCTCATTGTATATATAGAAAAAAATATGCATCAACATGAGGCTCTATTTTGCATTTTTCAAGGAGGAGGATTCTTAGAAATACAGAACAGGTAGCATTCTTAATGCATATAAAACAACCTTGATAGTGAGTCCCTCAGCAGCTGTAATCTTTTCAGAACTCAGCTTACTGAACATAACAGTCACAGCCACACATTTCAAAGGAGCCTAACTCAGTATATTTGTTTTCCTTAAGACAAGCAGATGTTGGAGGAAACCATGCATAAATTTGATTATATCTTTCTAATTTTATCTCCATTGTACTATCTCTAGTGTTTGGTCATATGTAACTTGATAATTGTCTGGTTCAACACTGGCTACCTGGCTTAACCTGGACATGGCAAGCATTTCACTCCTTTTCAATAGAATTACCGTGTAATAGGTAATGTCTCCATTCACATCCTACAATTGTTCAGATAAAAAGCAACTTGTTATGTACGAGCAATGTCAAAGTAGATATGAAAAGTTGATTGAAAAAATACGTACGAAAATTCAAAACGGTTGTCCTATACTGTTCCACTTTAAAGATGAAGACTGCTTATGTGTTATGCTACAACACAGTGATGGATCCAGGACTTGTCCAGGGTGGGTACTTCTTCTACTAAAACCCATTTTTGTAATTTTGCCAATGTCTTTATGTTAGTCCTTTATAGATGATCCATCCAACGCAATATTGATCTTGTTCTAGTTCTTTTATCATGGCGTGTGTGTGTGTGTGTGTGTGTGTGTGTGAGAGAGAGAGAGAGAGAGAAAGAGAGAGAGGAGAGAGAGAGAGAGAGAGAGAGAGAGAGAGAGAGAGAGAGAGATAGTAGATAGTACCAAGGCCATATTTAGACTATACATTATCTCTTACTATTGCTCTGTGGCAGGTACCCATTTACTTTTTACACATATCATTGATGAAATGCTTACTCAATTTCTTGAATGCTTATCTTACTTGTTAACATACTGCAGTCTGCTAACACCTCACATATCTTTCTAATACCTTCTGGTTCATTTATAATTGTTATTCTTTTGAGATCAAGTCTCAAATATAATGTACATCAAAGTTTAAATGATGCCCCTCAGGATTCTTGGGAAGCTGCTTTTATTGATTTTTAGTTGAACAAAGTAAATCTAAGTTCATTCCACATTGTTTCCTCTAAATTCTGTCTTATTTCTGTTATAGTTTGTTCTGATTCCTAATGTACTTATACTACTAATTACAATTGCATATTTTAAGGATTTCAGTATTGGTATATCCTCCCCCAATCAAGAGTAATTCCCCCTTCCCCTGACTTAGTACACAGCTCGTGTGAATTGTAAAGAAAATCACTCTAGTGACCTATGATTGGATCATTCTCCTTCTGCTTGTAGAGTTGTTGAAATTTTTTCATCTAAGAACCATCTGATATGTCACCTCTTCCATGAAATCTTTCCTGACAACCCTTGAGCAAAGTGATTCATCATTCCTCAAATTTTCTCATAGGAATTTGCCTAGATCTCTTTTGTGTTACTGACTTTTGTAATATTTTTTGAGGGTTGAGTCCCTTAATTTTGTGCCCAAGACAGAACGGAGGCTTGGGTAAAATTGCTTTGGTGACTTCATCGGGCCCTATGGGTTCAAATATCATCTCTATATAATTGACTTCTACTTCTAGGCCTTTATTTTTAACTGTCTGCTGGACATCTCTACCTGAATGTTCATGATCATCTCCAGCTTAACATATGCATGATAAAACTCCCTTATTTTTTTTTCTCTAAGCACATCCCCCCTCCAAATATCACATTTTTTCTTGTAGGAACAGCAATTCTTCCTTTTACTCTTTGGTAGGAGATGATGAATAAAACACTGGATTTAGAGTCAAGAAGACATGCTTTCAATTCATCTCAGACAAATATCAGCTGTGTTACTCTTGGCAAATCCTTTAACTTCTCTTATCTTCTATCTCCTTATCTGTATGTGTATGATAATAATAATACCTACCTCGCAGAACAGTTGTGAGGAACAAATGAAATTAATATTTGTTACACATTTCATCAGGCTCGTAACAATATACAAATGTTATCATCATCCCCATGTCATCAATCTTCACAATTTCAGTTATCTTTTACTTTTCCTTCTTTCTCAACCACCACAGATATTAAATTGCCAAATCTTATTGACTCTATTTCCACAATATTTCTCGTCTCTCTCATCTCACTTAGCTTCTACCTTAAAGAAACTCCTTGTCACTTCTCATCTGGATTAATTGCAATATCCATTATTTTTTCTGTCCTGGTCTCTCCCTACAGTATTCCAATCAAACAACTAAATATATATTGCTGAACCCTAGATCTCACCATGTGGCTTCGGCACTAAAGCAGCTTCAATGACACCCGATTGCTAAAAGAATACAATCTTCAAGCTGTCATTAAGAAGCTCTCCACATTAAGAAGACCTGGATCCCCCTGTTCTTTCCAGGAAATTTTCATATCCTACCCCTTTGAATCTTCTCTGTTCCACTCAAATTGGCTTAACTGTTCCTCATATATTACATTCTATCTCATAGCTCCTGAACTTCCTTCAGAGCATTTCTCAGGTGCCACCTCCTTTGCAAAACCTTTCCTAATTCCCCAGATATTAGTGTTCTCTCCTTGAATTGCTTTGTATGTATTTGACATTTGTTTAGCTATGTACAAGTCATATCCTCTTGTAGAATATTGGCCCTTTGCAGATGGGGATAAAGTTTTGATTTTGTGCCCTGATGGCCTAAGACAACACTTTGAACACAGTGATTAATGAATATATGTGTACTCAGTCAAATGTGCATTTGGTATCCCCCATATATTAAACTTTTTCAGGTCAGTGGTTGTGTTGTTTTCCATCATTGTAACCCACCCCAAAGAGCTTGAAAAATGCTGGGAGGAATAGTGAGCGCTTAAGAAATGTTTGTAGAATTTAACTAAATTGAATAATAGTTCAAAAATGGAAATGCCATGCTTTGATATCAATGATGTGGACACTTTTACCAAGGCAGCCCATAACCCTTTCTATCTTCATAGATGTTTCATAGTTTCTGTGACCAAAAATATCATCATCTGGGTGGCATTCTTTTAGTAAGGAGGATTTTATTTACAGAGGTTTGACATAGTTTCCTACATATTTCTATCACCCAATTCTGGGATGTTGATAGTGGGATCATTATTATCCACATTCATAACCTTAATAGAAATATAGTAAAATGAATTAACTAGAAGTCCTTTTAGAGATCATCTTGTTAAATCTCTTCATTTTTTTTAGTCTTTTAATACTAAGAACCATGGAAGAGAATTGATATGTTCAGATTTGGACAGCAAGCCCAAATATATCATGTTATTAATATAAGTTTAATTCAATAAGCATTTATTAATTGATTTCTGTGTCCTGGGTCCTGTGATAGGCAATAGGAACCCAAAGATGAAAAGTAAAATATCTGTGCCTTTGAGGGGCTTATACTCTTCCTACATGTATATGAATAAGCAAACATATATATATGTGTGTGTGTATGTGTGTGTGTATATACACACACATATACACAGATATGCATATGTACACATGTTATATATATGCATGTCTATGTCTATTTTTATATTTATCTCTATAAATGTATCTATACACATAACACTATATGTACAAGCAATACAGAATAATTTAGAGGGTAATGCTGAGAGCATTGAAATCATAAGAAATGCCTCCTATAAAAGGAAGAATTTGGATTGAGACTAAAAGGGAGCTATTCAAAAATGCAATGCAAATGGTGAGGATGAAGGACAATATCACTTCAGGTATGGGGGCAGGGTTTCCTGTTCATAAGCACAGAGATAGGCAAAAAATAGAAAACTGTATACTGAGAAAAAACAACTAAGCCAATTTGTCTAGAACATAATGTTTGTGGGTAGGGGTGTGTATGTGTGAAGGGGGTGGTGATGGTTAATGTGGAATCAGTCTAGAAAGGCTGGGGCAGATCCAGGCTGTGAAAAGCTTTAAATGTAAACAAAAGATTTCACATTTTTATCCTAGAGGGAATATAATACTAGACCTACAGAAGCCTCTTGAGTGATAAAGTGACATGGGCAGATTTGTGTTTTAAGAATATCTAAATGAAAGCTATAACCACATACTCCACAAGGCATACTCTTCTCAACTGAAAACCCCCACTTTGTTTTCCTGTTACTTATTCATTTTTATTTTATGTTAGTAGTAACTATGTGTGGGGACATTTTAGTATAAAATTAATTCAGATAGCCCTGAAAATCATTATTTCAGTACTCTGTCCTAGTTTTGTTACTTTTTAGTGAAAGAGTGACAAGAATGGGACATATACGGAAAAAAGAGGAGGGGCAATATTCTGGTTTGTTGGACTAGCCTAGCCCACAGAAATTCACAAAACTATTCAAATGATCTTGAGTGGGAGGGGCTCAAGAAGATGGAATATCCATAACAGAAAAGTTTTCTGATACAAAGTCTAATTATTTTTCCAATGGGCTTCCTGTTGCTAACATAGGAGAATTTTAAAAAGAAAATAACTGTGGACTCGTCAACCAGATAGGTGGCAATATAATCATCTGTGTCTGCTCTACAAAGTGCCACTAAGTCACATAGCAGATAGACTCCTAGTGGCCTGGATTCAGGAAGACTCCTCTTCATAAATTCTAATCTGGCCTCAGACACTTACTAGCTGTGTGACCTTGGGCATGTCTTTTAACCCTGTTTGCTTTAGTTTTCTCATTTGAAAAATGAGCTGGAGAAGGAAATAGAAAATTACTTTGGTATCTTTGCCAAGAAAGCCTTAAATGGGGTCATGAAAAGTTGAATGTGAATGGACAACAAAGGCCCTATAAATCTTGAATCTGGGAAATTTCAGGTATAGTTTCAAAATGATTCCACTGGTAAAATTTTACATTTTTAAAGATTCAATGAATCTTCACTTTAAGATGTGGAATGTCTGACTTGGCTTCAAGAGTCTTGGGCCCCAGTCCCAGATCTGATACAATCTGAGTAAATCCTTAAACTTTCTGAACCTCATTTCCCAATCTATGAATTAGGGCAATTAACATTGTACTATCTACCTCATTGTTTGTGAGGAAAATGCTTTATATACTTTCAAGCACTACAGAAATGTGACAATGATTTTTTTCATTATGTATATTACAAGAAAAAAATGTATTATAACACCTTTATGCTAACACACCTTCAAACAAAGATATCAAGCATGTGAAAAATAAACAGCATGTGTTTAATGCAGATTTAATAGTTGTAAATTAGCTTGAGAGAACAACAAAGAACATCTGCTGTTTGTACTGAAGAATGATGTATGCCTCATAGGATTTTGAGCCTTAAGGGACCTTAGAGATCACTACTACCATTTCTTCATTTTGTGGATGAAGATGCTGAAGTCCATAGACATGACTTGTTCATGGTCACACAACTTGTGAATAGAAAAGCTGGGATTTGGATACAAGTTGCCTGGCTCAGAATCTAGCTTTCTCTTGAGTATCTCACAGATGGCATTCCTAATATATGTGGAGATGACCAAAAAATATCTTGACAATCCAGAATACTGGGCTAAATTTAATAAAACTGAACTTACTTGGGATATGTACAGAGTGTGCTCTTTGGCTTAAAATCACCTTCACATGTATAAGGTAAAGGAGGCCTGGCTAGACAGCAGTTCATTTGAAAATCATCTAGGATTTTTATTGTACTATCAACTCAAAATTAATTAAAAAAATGAATCATGTATTTCCCTCCCAGCCCTGTTGCTGACTTCCTCTACATTTCAATACCTTATCCCCATGGCAAGTACTTTCATTATTACTGTTTTCCCACTTCCAACTCTATTTTCTGTTGCATTCTCCTATTAGAACATAAGAGCCTTGAGGGCATGGATTGTCTTTCTTTTCTTTTGAATTTTTTTTCCTAGCACTTAGTACAGTGCCTAGCACATAATAAGCATTTAATAAATGCTTTTTTCCTCCTCCCTTTCTCCCTCCTTTCCTTACTTTGTTACTTCTCTTTTCCTTCCTTTTTCTCTTCCTTTCTTTTTCTCTTCCTTTCTTCCTTTTCTCCTCCTTTTCTCCTTTCCTTTTTCCTCATGCCTACCTTCCTTCCTCCCTCCCTCTTTCCTTCCTTCCTTCCTTCCTTCCTTCCTTCCTTCCTTCCTTCCTTCCTTCCTTCCTTCCTTCCTTCCTGTACTAAGCACCTATTCTGTTCAAGGCACAGTCAGGCACTGGAGTTGCATGGAAACCAATAATATTTGTTCAGTCTTAGTCTACATTAAGAGGAGAAGATTATCTAGCACTACAGGAATAGTCCTGTACGGTCCTGGCCATACCAAGTTCTGTATTCAACTCTGTTTGAAATATTTTTTGAAAAGCATTAATAAGCTTGAGACCATCCCAAGGAGTATAATCAGCATGGGGAAGGCCCTTGATAAGAATTGTTAAAGGAACTCAGAATTGCATAATCTGAGAGTTGGAAGGAACCTCAACAATCATCCTTTCCTATCTACACCCAAAATAAATCTTCACTATAATGTATCTAACAAGTAGAATGTTTCTATTTGCGGTTCTTCAAAGAATGGAAGCCACCAAGTCTCTGAAGCATATTCCACTTTGGGGTAACTCACATTATTGGAAATCTACCTCCCACCCTGTATTTTTCCCCTGGACAATGAACTTAAATTTGTCTTTTTGTTAATCCCATATGGATAATATAATAGCTCTGTTCTCCATAAGAGGGTATATACTTGTGCTAGACTTGAGGAAGCAGAATTAAAAAAAAAACCTATCTAAATGTCCTAACAATGAGATGTCTCCAAAAGTTGAATACCTTTCCTCCAGAAGGGGTGGATCATGACTTCACCTGCACTAGAAGTCTTCACACAAAACTTATGTATGTCATAGATTAGATTCCTTTCCTTCTAACAGTTCGACGAGGTCTCTGAGGTAACTGCTAATTCTGATATTCTGTGCTTCTGTTTTACAGAAGAAGCTAGATATCTGCTTACACCCACCCATGCATGTTTCTGTTGGTTTCTGGGATCCTGTTATAGCACAAAGTCTGCCAGTAAGTAATTGTGCAGCTTTCCTATTAAAGCCTCTGTAAAGAATTTGCACTTTAGATCTTATGGTACCATGGAGTTCTTGGAATGATAACTGAGATTAATTAGCATCCCTGGCAAGAGCAATGATTTTATAGCACTCGAGTCAAATGATGACAACTTTCATATTTCCTCAAACTCTGGGTCATTGTAGACAGTTGGACTTTGAATATTCAAGGCCTGAAAGAATTTTTTTTTTCTTAATCATAAATGTGCTGCCTTTCATCATTATTATTATTCTTTCACTTGTCTGTTCCAGAAACACATAATTGTGTTTATATTTCAAAGAAATTTGCCTAGCTTTTCTTTCTATTGGCTAGCCTCTGAAAACTCCACTCTGTTAGTTCTCATTTTGTTTTTGTGGAGTTTTCATTTGAAGGGGGTGATGTAGGGAAAAGAAGGGAGGTAGAAGTAAATGGTTGTCACCAGTTTGGGGCCACAGTTGAAGATGACAGTGTGACTGATACAACATAGCAGAATGGGTCTGACAATAAGTGCTAGGAAGAATGAGACTTGTGGGATGCTTTGAGAGTTGATTCTTTTGAAAGGGAATTTTGAAAAAATCAAGATTCAATTCTGTGAATATCCTCTGGGTTTCCAAAGAGTCAAGGGAGGAAACTATTAGGGTGGTGTTTCTACCAGCAGCTAAGCTAGAGAATTGTCCAGCATTCTAATTTCAAGATTGAATTTGTCTAGAAATAGCACTGGCTTTGGAGATTTAGTCATTTCATCCATGTCTGACTCTTCTTGGCAAAGATACTAGAGTGGTTTGCCATTTCCTTCTCCAACTCATTTTACTGATGAGGAAACTGAGGCAAATATGGTTAAGAGACTTAGCCAAGGTCACACAGATAGTAAATGTCTGAAGTCAGATTTGAACCCAGATCTTTCTGACTCCAGGACTAGTGCTCTATCCATTATGCAACCTACTTTCCCTGCTTTGGGGTTACAAGACCAGTATCCAAATTCCCTCTCTATCTCTTATTAGCTGTGTAGTCCTGGGCAAGTCACTTATCTTCTCTTGACTTCAAATTTTCACGCATGTAAAACAAAGTGACAGGCTCAGTATTCTCTAATGTCTTCTGAATTCCAAGTCCATGAGTCCATGATTCATTAGTTCATAGAAAGACAACATGGAAAAGTGGAAAGCAAACTGAACTTGCATTCAGGAAGATCTGGGTTCCAATCTCACTTTAGATATTTACTGTGTGACCAAGAGCAAATTGCTTAACACTGTTGTGCCTCAGTTGCTTTGCAAAAATGAAAAGGATTCCATTTGGTGGACTTGTAACTTCATATATATGATTCTGTAATTTAAAGATCATCTGAAAAATTGATTGATTGGACTAGATTTTCTATTATGCTCCTTCTAGTTTTAATTCCAATGAATTTTAGTTATGAATTCTCAACTACCCTAGATTTAGAACTGGAATATACTTTAGAGTTCATTTAATTTCCTCTCTTCATTTTATAGAAGAGAAATTAAGGCCTAGACAAAATTAAAGGTTTGTTTTCAGGCAGAAAAGGAAGAGTCAGGATTTGAACCTCACTTCCCTGATACCAAAACCAGTATTCTTTCGGGTGCTACAGTGATGCTCCTTCTGACCCTTCTGCGTATTAGGGGCTGGCAGTTTTGTGATATTCTAGGCACTTAAACTGTGCTAATTAAAAACCTTAATTTTGCTCACAAGAAAGAATGCGATATATATATATATATATATATATATATATATATATATATATATATATATTTTTTTTTTTTGAGAACTAGAAAATGTATGAGCTTTAGGGGAAAACCATGGCTCAAAAATGAATATACAAACCTAGTATTAATTACAGCTACCAACTCTATAAGATAATACAAATTCCTATTCCATAAGATTTCTTTCCTTGGCTAGTAAAATAAGTTTACTTTTTTCTATTGCCCTTGAAACCTGGTGAGACTACCTGTTTTGCTCTGTCACTGACTAGCTCTTTGTAACCATGAGCAAAGGATTTCTTCTTTCTGGGCCCCAGTGAATTCATTTGTGAAATGAGGGAGTTATATTAGATAGTTAAATTCTATGGTCTTTCTGACTCTGACAGTCTGTAACAATAACATCTTATTAGCACAAACTCATTTCCTCTTGGTCCACATACCAGCCCTGTGAGTTAACCAGTTAAGAATACTGTTTTCTTCATTTTGCAGATATGGAAATAAGCTCATAAAAATTCATTGAGTCACTCAAGGTCACAGAGATGGCAAATAATATGCTAGGCACTTGGACCACACATATCTGGGCTCTCGGATCAGCATTCTTGCCACTGCACATTTAAAGATTTATGTTAATATAGTGTCACTAAAGTAAAGAGTGTTGTTTTTCAGTTATTTCACTAGTGTCTGACACTTTGTGACCCCATTTGGTGTTTCCTTGGTAGAGATACTGGAGTGCTTTGCCATTTCCTTCTCTAGACCATTTTACAGATGAGAAAACTGAGGCAAATATGGTTAGATGACTTGCCCAAGGTCACACAGCTAGGAACTGTCTGTGGCCAGATTTGAACTCAGATTTGACCTATCCACTACTCCATCTAGCTTTTTGAAAGCAGAAAGTACATGGCTTCCATTATCTTATATCACGTTTACCTGTTTTTATACACATATATACACACGTAAGCATGCATGAATATGTCTAAGACTGGATTTGAATTCAGATCTTGCTGGCTACAGGTTCAGAACTCTAACCATTGTGCCACCTAATCTTGAGGGACTGCAATACAGTACACCATTTCTACGTTCTCATTGACTGACTTGTGGAGTCTCTGGCAATCCTACGAGCTGTCCTGGCAGGTGGGTGTTGTTGCTGTTGTTTGTGTTGTTGTGGTTGTTGTTGTTGTTCTTGTTAGTGGATCATGTCCGATTTTTTGTCACCCCATTTTTGGTTTTTTTTGGCAAAGATACTGAAGTGGTTTGCCATTTCCTTCTCCAGCTAATTTTACAGGTGAGGAAACTAAGGCAAATGGGGTTAAGTGACTTGTTCAGGGTCACACAGCTAGAGAGTATCTGAGGCCAGATTTGAACTCAAGTCTTGCCAACTTATGACCTAAAGTTCTATCCACTGCATCACCTGGAAGTAAGTATGAGAATCAGCAATTTCAGCACATCAAGACTGAAACAGTGCACCTTCCTATTGGTAGACAGAGCAATGGTAAAACAAGTGGATTCCACTTCACTGAGTATTGAATACAGAATTACCACTTGTCCTTGGGTAAATATTCATTTGAAGGGTTACTAAGGATGAAGGTACTGCTGTTAACACTCTGTCTTCTCTGAGAACAGCAGGGCACAGTGTTAAGAAGCCAGACTTAATTGGCATTTATTTTCCACTGCAATACTCACTGTGAAGATGATACCAAACCAAGGCGCCCAGCAGTGATTGACAGATATATTCCTCAGCCCAGCTGCTTGCTAGAAGATTGAGAGGCTCTAGGCAGGTCCAGAAGGTTGCCCCTAACCCTTCCCTGTCAGTCCAAGAGCCTAGATATCATACAGGGAGAACATCAGGTTTCACCCACCTCAGCACAGCATGTGATTTCTGATCACACTTCTCATGTTAGCATTTCCCAGGTAAACAACTGTGTACTTTCCTTCTAAAATTTAGAGCCAGCCTGAGGTCAGGAAGTAATTTGCTAAAGAGAGATAAGAGGGTCATGGTTCTTTAGACCTCTTCCCATGAATCTCCTTCCTCACTCTGCCAGGCTTTTGCTTCAGAGAAGACCTTTCCAGAACAGGTTGCATAGAGGAATCAAGTCATTTGTTTTTATTCAAAAGTTTTACTGGCATCGTAAGACTTGACTTCTTTAGTCTGCTTTCTTTTAGGAATAGTAATAGCTTATATTTGACACTTTTTAGGAAGAATATTCTCATTGTATAGATACTAAATCTGCAGTTCAGAAGAGTAGGAGGATGAAGAAGAGGAAGGGAAGGAAAAGGAGGGAACAAGAAGAAGAGGAAGAAAAACCCCTTCCCTCAAAGAGCTTATACATAAAAGAAAATTGAAAAGCAAAGCCTGAGGTAGGGAGGTGAGAAGGTACCCATTTGGGACACGGTGGAGGTGTTCTGAGTCAGGAACAGAGGGACCTGGGAGAGGAGTGAAGGTGTGCACAAGACTAGCTTGGTTACTTCCTCAAAATGGAGGTTGTGGACGAAATCCATTAATTGAAGTTGGGGGGCAAAGGGAATGAGGAATCTTCTGGGGTCAGAAGGCTCTTGGGAAATGTAAAAGTCTAGATTCAGGAGCAGAGAGGAGTAAAGGGATCATGGGATAGAATATAGAAACATGGTTTTTGGTTTTTGTTCAAAGATACCATAGAAATCATCTAAACTAATTCCCTCTTTTCTAAGATGAAGTAGCAGAGATTCATATAGATTTATTGACATGTCTAAGATCATGAAGGGAGTAAATAGAAGATCCAGGATTTGAGATTAGGACTTCTATACATACAGTGCTCTAAAATCCATGTTTATTGCTTCTATGACTAGTGTTATTTACACTCTCAATTACATTCTCTTTATTCATCCTTTCCATCATACAAACTTTTTCTTCAGTCTAAAAGTTTATCTTCTCAGAGAAAGCTTATTTATCCAGTAAAAGATAGATATGTCATTATATCTTTTTATCACAAGGGTAAGGAATCCACATCAAAATCTCTCCCTTAGCATGAAGAAATTGGCAGGGTATTACGAACTAAAATGTATAGGTGCAAGACTCTGTGTTTTAAGCTCCTGTTTCAAGAAAATCCAGTATTGGAAATGTACAAGGTTAAGGATTTTGTTGTCCTTCAGCCTTTTTTAGTTGTGTCTAACTCTTTGTGATCCCATTTGGGGGTTTCTTGGCAAAGATAGTAAAGTTATTTGTCATTTGCTTCTTCATTCATTTTACAGATGAGTAAGCTGAGGCAAACAAGGTTAAATGACTTGCCAGGGTCATACAGCTAGTATGTGTGAGGCCAGATTTGAAATCAGGAAGATGAGTCTTCCTGGTTTCAAGCTTGGCATCCTATCCACTGTACCATCTAACTGCCCTTTTATATATACTATAAGGTTAAGGTTGAGGATATGTTATAGGGGGAAAAAAGTCATCATGATGTGGTGGGAAAAGTACTGAACTTGGAATCATGGGATTGGGGTTTGATTTCCAATTCTACCGCTTTTGACCTGTGTGACCTTGAGTAAAATGCATAAATGCTTTTTGACCTTAGTGTCTTTATCTGCAACATAAGGATGTTGGATTAGATGATCTCTAAGGTCTCTCCCTATTTTAGGCATCTGATATACTTGAATCTTATGAACTCAAACTTTACCTAGATCATTGCACTTCCCTATAAAACTGATGTTTAGATTTTTTTCTAATTATTTCAACAAATTCAACAATCATTTATTATGAACCAGTTATTTTGAACTTGTGAAAGGAGCTAAGTGTAGATACAAAGCTAAAATCAAATATATTCTTAGTCCCTTAAGAAAAGTATGAATGTATTTGGGAATGAGTCATTATGTGATACATGTCTTTATCACATCAAACATTATTGCCTGAGGGGATTCAAGAAGTTTAACTGGGTGATCAGAGAAGGCTTCATGGAGGAAACAGAATCTTTGTGGACTTTGTGGGAGGGAAAGGATTTCAAAAAGCCAAGAGAGTCTGAGACATGGGGAGGAGAAGTTCATTCCAGGTATAAGAATAACATTTACAATGGCAAAAAGAAGAAAAAACATCTAGAGAATTCAGGATGAATGTGAGGACACTCATCCTGTTTTTCCCCTTTAACTGCATAGAAGTGGATAAACAGTGAATTAATACTGTAAAGATGGATTTAAGCCATTTTTTCACCCACTAGACAATGGGGATCCACTGAGTACTTTTGAGTAGGGCAATGGCATCATCAGAATTGTGCTTTAGGAAGATAACCCAGTTAAAATATGCAAGATTGAGTGGAAGAGGGAGTACTCCAAATCTATTGTTTGTTGACTCCATGACTAGTGTTTTTTTTTCCCTTACAAATTGCAGCCTTCATAAGATAAAAGAATAGCAAATCTTTATTTTAATAATCTACAAAAGACATAAAGAGAAGAATACTAAAAAAATCCAACACAAGTGGCTTTAGGACACAATAGATCTGAATATTCTGCAAGTCAGATTCACCATCAGAGGATTACATTCCTGGAAGGGACCTGGGAAATCAGCAATTAGAAGAAACCATCCATTCATTTAATAAATATTTAGTAAGTTTCTAACATGTGTAGAATATTGTGCTAAGTTCTGTGGAAATAGTAAGTTTGGATGAGACAAGGTTCCAACTGTTATTGAACTTGCTGGTGGGTAATATGGACAGCAAGATATAACTCCAGCATACATTCAATATGTATATTAGAAAGTTAAAAAAAAAAACAGAGAACTATTTGATGTCAAAATGGGAAGACTCTTATTAACTTTGGCCTAGGGAGTCTGGTACAGGGTAGACTGTATTTTGGTTTGCTTTGCCCAAGAATTGAGATAACAAATGATACTTGACTGCTGAAGTATCTTGAAATGGGAATCTATTTTAAAATGACATTAACCATATCAAGAACATACATAACAGCCCTCCCCTCACTTCCCCACCATTATGTTACCACATTAGAAATTTAATAAGCAAAGCTATTCCAAGTATAAGGGATATCATAATCAAATGTGCATAGGTGGGAGAGAGTAGAATATGTTACAGAAGTTGGAGTGGAAAGAGTAAGGGAGATTAGGTGGTAAAATCTAGAAGAGAGTCGGACTTTTTTTTCACATAGTGAAAATGAAAAGTGCCTAAGTATGTTTTTAATGAATTGACCATCCATATTGTCATCTCACAGTAGAGCATAACATTATTTAAATATTTTCTTTCATTTCCCCTGCCCCTTTGTTTCTCTAGCACCAGCCAGTGGCTTGTACATAGTAAATGATTAACACATTTGTTAGATTAATAACTAAGTGTGGAAATGGCAGCTCAGAGTGGATGTGGCACACTGAAGGTCATACAGCTTTTGATCGACAGAAGCAGAATGATAATTCTGACTCAATAGCTTTCTATTGAAAGCTTTCTTCCCATGATTACTTGCTGACCTAATCAAATCATAACAGCAGATGGAATTCTGGCTGTAGAAATGGGTTGGACCTAGGATGAATGCCATCCTCAGATGGCATTACTTTTTAAAATCTTTTTCCTCTGCCATATTCCACTATCGACACACATTGAGCTTGCAATCTAACAAAAGCCCCTGATTTTTTTTGAATTAAACTATTGTCTAGCCTCATCTTCTAAATTTTATGTGGATTACTTAAACCCAAATATATGATTTTATATTTATTTCTATTACATTTCTCCTTAACAGAAGCAACCCAATATTATATACTGTTGAAATCTTTGGGATCTTTGCTACCATTCTTATTTTCTTTGTGGAGAATGGGTTAGGAGTATGACCCTCACACTACTTAATCCCAAACAATTAGCATTCATGCTGAATCTGTTGTTTCCCATTCAAAGTCATCAAAATTACTAAATCATAGTAGATGTCAGCTCATGGGATCAGAGGATTTACAGCCAAAAGAGAGCATTGTGATCATCCAGTCTAACACCTTTGTTTTATAGTTGAAGTAGATAACTGAGACCCAGGAAAATAATGAGCTTTCTCAAGGTCATGGAAGTACTAAGTAGCAAACCTTGTGTAATATTGTTGAAACCTTCTTCCCCCCCCCCATTGCATATTAGTCTAGGAAAGAGGAATTATAGCATTTGTGACTTCATATTATGCTGTCAATCAAGACCATCTGGTTGATTTTTTTCTTTTTCTTTCTTTTTTTTCCACCATTAAGATAGTGGGAAAATTGCCACTTTTGTAGTCAGATTGTGCCTGGCTTTTGAACCTGTGAAGCTTTTCTGTCTACCTAGTAAAGAAACACCTTTTGAAACCTGCTAGAGAAAGTGATATTTCTAAATCTCAAGAAAGTGTGAACTTTGCCACTGAACACATTACACAGCTCCACTATCACAAGACTTGGTATTTAATTTGAACATCGATAGTGCTCATTTAAAAAAAAAGAAAAAGAAAGAAAAAGAAGAAAAAAAGAGGAAGAAATATCAGCTGGAAGACAATTTTGATATCTAGATTTCTATCATTACTAGCAAAGTATAGAGTCAGATTACTGCATGGCTCAGGCAAATAGTATAGTATACAGTAGTGGTCCCCAATGTGGGGGCTATGTACCCTCAGGGGCCTCAGCCAAGATTCTAAGGAGGCTGTACCTATCATATAATCTATACGATTAGTCAATCAGAGGGTGGAAAGATGGTTTGCATCTCAGCCTCTCTCATTACCAAATCATAGGCTTTTCTCTACTTTCACTTTCACCCAATTATCTTTCAAAACTGGGCGTTGTCAGAACTGGCCTCTCTTCTGGCATTGGACTATCAGTGTGGCAATAGCTTAACTGTGACACCACACCTTGTCCCTCAAATTACCTCCTGGCTCATAACCATCAGTGAGTAAGGCATGGCTCTGTGGCAGGGATTGGTGAGTAAGAATCCTGCCATCTTCTCTAGTTTTTGGTGCATCAGTATGAATCACACAGGACCAGAAGTAATGGATAATCTATACTGGATATCTAATTATAGTATTTCTCTTCCTACCATTCCTACCCTTCATTTCAACTCCCTTATTACAGTCAAGGGCTTTATCATTATTCATGTTATTCAGATTAAAAACCTTGATGATAGCTCAGTCTTCCTCATTCCACATATCAAAAACAATTGGCAAATCTTGTCTTTTTCCATCTCCACAACGTCTCTCCACTTATTCCCTTCTGTCTAATTGCCTCTTATACAGACCCTTAATGCCCCTCTCCTAGATTATTGTGTCAGCCCCCTAATTGGTTTCCCTGACTCCAGTTTCTCCTAACTCTGCCAGTACATCCTCTAAACAGCTGCCAAACCGCTATTCTTAAAATAAAGACATAAATACATCATTCCCCTTTGTTGCGGTTTTTGTTGTTCAGTCATTTCAGTCATGTCTGAGACTCTTCATGACCCCATTTAGGGTTTTCTTGGCAAAGATACTGGAAGAGTTTGTCATATCCTTCTCCAGCTCATTTTACAGATGAGAAAACTGAGGCAAACAGAGTCACGTAGCGAGTGAATGTCTGAGGCTCTATTTGAACTCAGGAAGATGAGTCTTCCTGTCTTCAGGCCTGGCATTCTATTAACTGCACCACCTATCTGCCATTTTCCTACTCAATAAAATACAGGAGTTCCTTATTGACTGTAGGATGAAATATTATTTAAACATTATCTCATCCTTTTAAATTTCTATCTTATACATGTTACATAATATAAAAAAATGTTAATACCATAGTTCATTGGATAATTTAAATATAAGTAATTATATGTATAATGAGTGCATGGTTTTCTTAGTGATAGGAATACATAATCAGAAAAAAATTTGAAAACATATGATATAGGGACAACTAGGTGAGGTAGTAGGTAGTGCACTGACCCTGGAGTCAGGAGGACCTGAGTTTAAATCGAGCCCAGACACTAGCTGTTAGACAATGGGTAAGTCACTTAACCCCAGTTGTCTCAAAAAAAAAAAACCCAAAAAACAAAGGGATATAGTTGATTGAGTACTGGAATTAGTGATCGGAATACCTGAGTTCAAATCCTACCTTGACTGTTATTAGCTGTGTGACCATGGGAAAGTCACAGAATCTTCATTTGTAAAATGGCAATGATTTTTGTAGTATGTAACTAAACAGGGATTATTCTGTGGGTTGAAGGAGAAAATCTAAGCAAAGTACTTTGAATACTTTAAAACTCTACATATATGAAAACAATAAATTATTTTAAAACAATAAAATATTTTGAGTGGGTGCTATATAAAGAACTGTTACATATATCACTATTAATTCTATCAGCTGTTCCCTTGTTTTTATAGATGAGGTTAACTGAAAAAAAATATAATGCATGTATTATGTGCAAGGCTTAGTGCTTGGTAATCTAGAAATATCAATGAAAAATGATGCACTCCCTGTTCTCAAGGTTATTATGGTCTACTGTGGTGATGTGCGGGAAGGTGGAAGTATGCAGTTAGTTATAATATATTGTAGGCTGTGAGAAGGAAAAAAGAAAAAAAAAGGAAACATACAGACACAATGGTCTGGGAAAATCTGAAGAAGGAATGCTTGGTTTAATGGGTAGCGGTGACTGTTGGGAGCTGTTTCACAAAGGTAGTGACAACTGAATTGAGCCTTTAAGGAAAAGAAGAGTTTTCAATGACATTTGGGAAGATGGAACATATTCTAGGTATCAGTACACATGAATTCATAAAACCAGGAAGGAAAAATGAATATCAAGGAATGGTAGATAGTTTCATTTATTTGGAATGTAGAATATGTTAACAGTAACGGAGTTAAATAAGACAGAAAATTATAATTAATGGCCCGATTGTTGGAAGCCTTAAATGGCAGTCTCAAATTAATAATGATGATTGCTGACATTTATAGGCACTTACTATGTGTCAGGCACTGTGGTAAGTGCTGTTGAGGTACTTTGACATTTGATCCTCACTGTAACCCTGGGAAGTAGTTATTGCTATTATCCCCATTTTACAGATGAGGAAACTAAGGAAGAGCGAAGTGAAATGACTTGCCTAGGATTACGCAACTAGCAAGTGTGTGAGGCTGAATTTGAAGGGTCTTCCTGACTCCAGGCATGCACTCTATTATACGTTGTGCAACCTAGCTGATTGCTACCAAATGTAGAGCATTTGAGGGTTTGCCAAGCACTTTACAAGTGCTCTTTCACTTGATCTTTGCAACAATCCCACGCGGAAAGTGCTATTGTTATCCCCATTTTACAGATAAGGAAACTGAAGCTAAGAGAAGTTAAGTTATATGCCCAGATTCACACAGCAAGTACTAGGTGAATGAAGTAGGATTAAAATTCTGGTTCTTTAACTATATAGGGTTTTCTATTCCACCATGCCAAGTTCAAACCACAATATAAACAGTACCAGGTTGGCAACCATGTAGGTTTTTTTTTTTATATGTTAGAGTGTTTCTTCTTCACTCTTATTCTTGCTATAATTTGAAATAAATATGCCTTTTTAAAAGATAATTAATTAGTTAAATAGAACTGGGGTACTAGCCAACTGAGGGAGGAACATGGGAGAAAGGGTCTCCAGTCCATAGTATGACACACAGATACCTTGATCACTCCCTGGTGAGGTAACTGATTGGACTTAATCACCACAGAGGAGGGAATAGTATTAGAACACTCTAATGAGAATTGTTCTATCCAGAGTTATTTTCATCCAATTAAAAGAATTCCTAAATACTTTTAGTCACAGTCTCTGCTAATTAGCAGATTTTGTGTCTACTTCCTGAGCAAAGCCTGGCTTAGGAGTTTCAACACTGGGAGTGCATTTGTTATGGCCCTGTCTCAGGGGACTGAAGGCAATTAAAATGAAATTGAATTTGTAGTTTGTTCCTACAGAGCAAAACTGTTGGATACAACATTCTAGCATTTTCCTACTTTTGGATGGATCTTTCCTGCTTACCACAGATTGTTTTCATATGGTTCACCTGCCATCATTTTAGTTATAGAAATTAGCTCCAGCTTAGTGTCTATAAATATAAGGGTCTATTTGTCAAGCAAAACCCCGATGTTATAAGGTCCAGATTGGTGAGGCTACCTCTCTCCTTGGATAACCCTTTTCTACCTTCTGTCTTTAAGTTAAGTAACTTGAAAAGCAATTTAATATTCCATTCCTCTAAGAAGGTCAGATACCTAAGGATGATGGGAAAAAAAAGAATGGGAAAAGCAGTGGTCTGGAGAAAAGTACCTGACCCTCATCCTATCATCATTATCATCATCATCATCATCATAGTAACAATAATACTATTTATATAGCACCTATCTTGTGGCAGAAACTGCGTTTTACAAATATTATTTCACATGTTTTTCACAACAACCCCATGGGGTAGGTGATATTTTAATATCTTTTTATACTGAAGAAACTGAGACAAAGATAGGTTAAGTGCCTTTTTTAAGGTCAGACAGTTAGTAAGTGTCTCAGGCCATATGTGAACTCAGGTGTTCCTGACTCGCAGCTCTGCTCTCTATAGACTGCACCACCATTCCTAACTCCCTATATTTTATACCTAACCAGAAGTAGAGTATCTTTTATAGGTCATGCAGATTCTGAATGGTGGGGCCTTAGCTAGGATCCACTTCCTATACTATTAAGACCAATAATCTTTTCACTCTGCCTTGGGGTCTTTGTAAGGCTCTCCTCTATACATGTTCTGCACCATGTGAAGGCCACTTTTTTGGTTAAGTGACTTTGGGGTTAAGTGACTTGCCCAGGGTCACACAGCTAGTAAGTGTCAAGTGTTTGTTTTGAGGCCGGATTTGAACTTAGGTCCTCCTGACTCCAGGGCTGGTGCTCTATCCTCTGCTCCACCTAGCTGCCCCTGGTCTTTCTATTTGTATGCAATTGGAGGCTGGAATCAGATTCCATTGCATTTTTTTCCCCAGGCTTAAGTATGCTGTCATCTTATGATAGGCCATGGTAATTAAGGTGCTGTACTGAATTGTCCAGAGAGATAAGACTGAACTGATTCATCAAATTGGGAATACTAAATGAAAATGCAGTGTTAGAGATAGCTTTTCAGCATTGCTACAGCCAGTTAAGCTGGAATGGAAGGAGAGGGAGCCAGCCTGGCAGCTGTCACTTCCTTGCTCTCTTCTGTCATTCAGTAGTCAGCAGGCATTTATTAAGCATTTATTCTGTGCCAGGCATCATGGTAAGTGCTGGGGAATATAAAGAAAATCCACAATTGTCCATATCATCAAATAATTTACATTCTAAATGGGGAGACCGCATACAAATAAATAGTTATATAGAAGATGGATACAGGCTTTGAATGAAATCTATATAAAGGCTTATATATTTTTGCAATTTCTACCCATTCATTGTTCCTTTTTATAACCTCTGGAGGCCAAAAGAAAAAAATATATATAATCCTTTATTAGAGCGAAAGTGCCTTCTGTGCTTGGAATCAGCTTTCTGGATCCCCATAAGTCTTCTCTTCTGGTTAAATGGGAACATTTTTTTCAGTGAACAATTTGTAACCACTATCTTTAAAAATAGGAGATCCAGTAGTCTTAGACCTTACATTCCTCCTGTATTCTGTGATCCAATGACACTAGAAGCCTTCATGTTCTTCAAACAATATGCTCCATTTCTGACTCCAAATATTTCCTCTGGCTTTCGCCTATGTCTAGAATATTTTCCTTTCTCATCATCTTCTGGCATCCCTAGCTTCCTTGAAGACCCAGATAAAATCTCACCTTCTATGAGAAGGAAACATTTCCTAATCCCCTTTAATGCTAGGGTTTTTCTTTTATTTCTCATTTCCAATTTATCCTGTATATTGTTCCTATATAGTTGTTTTGCAGTCCAGCATTACACCATGAGTTCCTTGAAAGCAGAGACTTTTTCCTTTCTTTGTATCACTAACACTTAGAATAGTTCCTGAATCATACAAGATGGTGAATAAATATTGACTAAGCATATTCTACATAGTTTTATAGAGAAAACTTAGCCTGACAAAATCTCTAATAATATCCCCTTGGGAAATGTTAGGGCGCACTAATGAACACTGGTTGTAAAGGAGGAGCTGATACGCCTTTGAAAATAATATGTTTGGAAAGTAGGCTTCTGGGAGCCGAGACGGTGGAGTGAAAAAGTAGTAGTTCTCACTCTCCCCTATCAACCTCTGAAAACCCAGAAAATACCACACCAGAAAAAAACCCTGGAACAGCTGAACTGAAGAAAGACGGGGAGCAGCTGTATGGCAGCCCAGCAAATGGGTCTCCCAGTGCCTCAACAAAAATAGGGGAAGCAGCACTGCAGGGGGCCCCAGGTGGATAAGCACACTGCTGTATTCATCTGCAAGGAGATGAAGAAAGCAGTCTAAAGTCTTCATAAAGCCCCAGCCTTGCTGATTCCAGCCCAGTACCGGGTAAGCTGTAAGAACCCCAGGAAGAGATCCTGAAGCCCAGGTGGTGGAGCAGGAAAGCACCAACACCCAGACCTCCACATTCCTCAGTGAGGGCAGGGGAAACGGGGAAGGCTGGCTCAGAAAACCACCAGGTGCCTCGGCACTCTACCGCAAAGGAATATACCGCAGAAACAAGGGAGTCAGCATTACACGTGGCCCCAGGCAGATAAATACCCTGCAGCACCCATCTAAAAAGAGCTGAAGAAAGCTAAAGGAAAGGAAAAGCAGGCAACCTAGAATTGCCTGAAAGTTCCAGCCTTGCTCATTCCAGCCCAACACGAGTAAGCTGCCAGAAACCTACAGCCTCCAATTGCCAACATAAGAGGCCCCAGCACACAAAGCCAGTGACCAAGACCTAGGCTCCCAACACAAGAAGCTTGGGTCAGTGCCCTCTGTTCCCCAGCAGGAGAGCTCAATCTCTTTAAAGGCCAGGGAATAAAGAAACACCACGAGTAAAAAGAAACGTACCATAGATTCATATTATGAGAAGAGTGAAGATCAAGACAGAAATTCTGAAGAGGACAACATTGTCAACAAACCCACATCTGCAACAACAAAAGGGAATATGAACTGGTCTGAAGCCCAAAAAGCCTTCTTATAAGAGCTCAAGAAGAATCTTAATAGTCAAATGAGAGAGGTAGAAGAGTCCTTCAAAAATGCAATTAGAAAAAAAATACCCTGAAGAAAACAAGTCCCTAGAAAACACAATTGGCCACTTGAAGAAGGAAGTATGAAAACTAACAGAAGAAAACAATCTGTTAAAAATTAGAATTGGACAAATGGAAACTAATGTCTATATGAGAGAGCAAGAATCAGTCAAACAGAAACAAAAAAATGAAAAAATAGATGAAAATGTAAAATACCTCATCAGTAAAACAAACGACTTGGAAAATTGTTTCAGGAGAGACAATTTAAAAATTATTGGACTACCTGAAAATCATGATGAAAAAAAGAGTCTGGACAGTATCTTTCAGGAAATCATAAAGGAAAACTGCCCAGAAGTCTTAGAACCAGAAGGTAAAGTAACCATACAAAGAATCCACCGATCACCACCTGAAAGAGATCCCAAATTGACAATGCCAAGGAATGTAATAGCAAAATTCCAATATTACCAGATGAAAGAGAAGGTGCTGCAAGCAGCCAGAAAGAAACAATTTAAATATCATGGAACCACAGTCAGGATTCCACAGGACCTTGCAGCTTCTACATTAAAAGACCACAGGGCATGGAACATGATATTCCGTAAGGCAAAGTACCTTGGAATGCAGCCAAGGAAATGTTAGAAACAGGTGGGTTGGATTATAGAGTTTTCTGAATTTGGAGGTAGTTGAGTAAGAGAACCTAAGGAGTGATAATTAGTAGATCTACATTAGTCTTGAGGGCAATTTGGGAGCCTGGTCTTCCAACAGGTGAGCATTCATCATATATAGTTCAGAACCAGAGTGAATATTCTCCTTCCTGGCCATCTTCAATCTTCTCTGTCCCTGGACCTTGGAACTCAGGCTCCCTCCATAGGCTTATCTTTGGTGAACATTTATTGGAATCCAGACCTCATACCATACTTCCCAGGCATGTTGTACCCCTACCTTTCTCTTATCCTTTATCATCTCCTCCAAACCATTCTCCCCTTTCAACTCTAGCTTTTGGAATATTGATCTCATCAGCAGTACCATGAGAAAGGATGTGTCAATCAACTTTTCTATGACTTTAGTTACTGTCACAGGGACATCTCTCTCTCTCTCTCTCTCTCTCTCTCTCTCTCTCTCTCTCTCTCTCTCGACACACACACACACACACACACACACACACACACACAGTAACACACACACCATCTTCCCCTATTCAAATGGAAGATCCTTGAGGGTAGGTAGTATCTTTCTTTTTTTGTGTTTGAATCTATAGAATTTACCACAATTTCTAGCACATAATAAGCACTTGATAAATGATTTTTCATTCATTTACTGAAATATTTAGCACAATGTTAAAGCATTCTGTTCTTGGTCCAAAGCTGTTATACTTTTTTTAAAAAAAGTTATATTGAATAATACTAAAGCCAAGATAGAATTTATAGGCATAAAACTAGAAAGGGACAGTATTAAAAGAAGATAGAACTGGAATAGAATATTATCTTTACTGGCTGGACCAATGAGACAAATTTATTAGAAAGTTAAATCCTAATTTGTGCTCAGAAATGAGATTGTAGAAGAATCAGTTTTGGAAAACATAGCTATATAGTAGTACATCTCTTCTACCCACCACCACTGCCTTCCCTTCCCCACACACACAAAATAATTGGGAGACAGTAAAAAGCAAACTCAAAATCAGTCAATTGTGTGACATGGTAGTAAAACAAGCAAACAGAGCCCTAAAGTGACCTTACGATGTTTCAAGAGAAGCTTATTGTCCAAAACTTATAACTATAGTATATTTTGCCTTGATCAGATAACATCTAGAATATTGCATTGAGTTATAATATCCATACTTTAGGAAAGGCATTAACAAGTTGGCATGTGTCTAGAAGAAAAAGAGATTCAATTCAATCCAATTTACTGTATGATTGGGCTCCAAGGTGTGCCATATGAGATTTGTGTAAAGCAACATGTATGTTGAGTCTACAGAAAATTTACTAGACTTTCATATAGTAGAGAGATTATGGTCTGTTCTGTGTGACCTCAGAGGACAGAACTAGGGACAATATGTCGAAATTATAAAGAGGAAGATTCAGCTCAATATTTTCTTCAGGTTATAGGTTGGAATAGTTGGCTCCTGAGCTTCCTTCCAATTCTGCCATTTTTGTGATTTTATATGAGTATGTTTTCTTTAACTCTGATGCTGATTATAGCTTAAAAACTTGTTTCTCCTTCTGTCATCACTATGAAAAGATGCACAATTTTATCTGATGCCAAGAAATATAGCCTCCTTATTCAACAACATTCCTTAATGCTCCACCTTTCTGACTGTTCTTTTCCATGGGACAGTATGTATGTTCCCTTTTCCTTGTCCATTTCCTGTCTTTACCTTCATGCACCTTCATTTGTGAATAAATATGTATGTTTATATGTAACTTTCTTTGCACTTTTAAATATTATTTTCATAAAGACCTGAATATTAGGAAATACTTTCTACTTTTCAAAATACACTTTGGTTTTGCTTGGCAATGCAAAGCCTTTCCTCTTTTATTTCTTCTTCAATAAAATTCTTATCCTCCTGTGACATTTAAAAAAAAACTGATTATACAAGCTGATCTCCAATTTTCTGGTTTTAGTTTTTTAATTTTTTCCTCAACAAGGTGTGCTCATTATGGGGGCCAGCAAATTTATAGCCAGTATGTGGTTATTTGAGAAAGGTCAGAGGACTGAAATGCTTGCATAATATTCCCCTTCTGACTGTATATTAAAGATCACCCACCAATTAATTTCTTTTTAGCAAAGTACAATTCATTAGCTGGCCCAAGCATACCTCTAACCTGGCTACAGCCTGACCCCATGTGATGATTCTATTAAACTTGGGTTGGGGAGAAATGAAGAAACAAAGGGGTAGAAATTGAGGGAAGGCTTAAGAATTAGTATATGTAAATGCCCTAGCCTATTTTTACAAATAGCAGCCTCTTATGAAAACCTACAAATGTCACAGAGTGTGGCATGTAATAACTTTTGACAAATAAAATCAAAGAGTAAATTAGGTAGTGGCTTTAAATGCCCAGTCATTTTGAAATCTTTTGCATCAAGTAGATTCTACAGCTTGACTAGAAGACGAGTTTAAGAGGTGTGGCCTCCCGTGGCAGAAAGGACAATTTTCTCTAAAAACAAGTATTATTTATATGACTCGGTGTGGCTTTAGCATTTAGGTACATGCTTCATCCTCCAAAATGCCTTCCCCAACTTCTTATGTCTCCCCTCCCCCTAGCCAATAGAAATCTAAAGCATTCTTGGATATTTGCTTACATGTGATTTATTCCAGTCTTAGGTACTCTTTGCATTTTGCTTTTTATAATTGCATGGCGTATTTTATATATCTTGTCAATGAAGTTAGTTTATAAACTCCTAAACCCCAAATGAATAATGTAGAAATACAAAAACTAAAGCTAACCCTGAAGAGAAGATGAGAAAATGCACCAACCCTCCCTTCTTTGTTGTGAAATTAAAAATTGATAGCCAGTTCTTTTTGGTATTATTTTCAATGTAGTATTATTAATGATCAGTCCACTGCATATTCATTGGCTCTCTTTGTATGTGAATTTGAGTTTCCTTAAGCCTGTAACTGCAGTTGCCTCTTGTGAAATTATGTAATTGATATTCCATGATTAATTACTGATTGAGAATGGTATCTAGTCAGTGCATCTAATCGGAAGCAATATTTGTGAATCAAGGCCAAACTAGCTCCTCTTAGTAAAATTTGTAAGAGTTTAAGTTCCCTATTCTTGTGGGCTATCTAGTCCAACAACCAAAATTCTCATCTGTGTGCTTTTGCTGACTGTAGAGGGAGATGATTCAATCTGGTGATAAGCTGTTTGCCTGCAACAGGACTTTCCAGAAGATGTTAGTTATAGAATGTTGGTCCACCTGGTGATAAAATGCCGTGAAGCATCATCAACCAATTAGGATTGAAATATGTTTATTTAGTCATTATCTAAATTCTATGAAAGAGTTGTTCTGCCTGTCAGTTGGATCCTTGACTACTGAGGGACCTTGGATCTAATTTATTGGTATTTGCTAACCATACTAATAAATTGATAATGCTTGAAACTTTGTGCCTTAGTTTCTCTTTATTGCAGGTTTTCATCATGGCATTGTGCAGGTGCGGAAGTGCAACATTTTATATAATTTCTGACTTGATAGATATTATGTAGTTTTGCTGATCTGTTTTTTTCTATTTGCTGGTTTCCTTGAATTCCAAGGAATGGACCTCCAGGAAAAGTAAGGGAGAGAAATTGAGACATGAAAGAAAAAAAATTAAAGGTATTTTTTAAAAGGAAATAAAAGTCATGAATTCCTAAGAGAAAGGACTCTATCTTATTACTAATTCATTCTCCTCCTGTGCCTAGCAATATACCATATTTCTGGAATTCTCAACCTTTTACCTTTTCACTCATCATATTCCTAGCTATCTACTAAATAACAGCCTACTCTCATCCCTGAGACAATTAGTAACAGTATTTTCTCTCAGCTCTCATGTATTTCCCTAATGCTATTTTAGTGTATTTGTCTGTATTGTAGCTACGTCTGTTTGTGCTCTTTTCTTTCCTTATAGTGTACACTCTTGGAGTGCAGGGCTTCCATTTTCTTTAAACTTTCTAGGTCTCTCAGTACAATTCTTTCCTCAGAATAAGTATTTAAGTGTTTGTTGTTATATTCTACTGAATTAATCTCTCAATGCATTTTTGAAATTAATAAATGAACGAATGCTAATTTAGGAGCAATGTGGCTGCCAATGCTATTCTAAGGCCACAGTTTACATATGTACTCCTCTACCATCTTATAGAAGACCTAAGAAGATGATTCTGATCTGATTGCCTATTCTCTTGTACCTCAGTCTGATTGGAAGGAGTGTGCAGCATTACACCATTGAAGCCTGAGAGGAAGTGTGAGAATTCTCCTTAATCCAAGGAAATGTTTGTGGGACTGGGTCCTACATCATCGCCCAGCATAAGAGAATAGATTAGAAACTTGTCAGACTTTCTTCTAATCCCAGCTAAAATTCTACCTTCTATAGGAAGCCTTTCCAAATCCCTTTTAATTTTAATGCCTTACCTCTGTTGATTACTTCAATTTCTCCTGTATATGACTTCTTTGTATATAGTTGTCTACCTATTGTCTCCCCCATTGCACTGCGAGCTTTTTGAGAAGAGAGTTTAATTTTTTTCCTGTTATATCTCCAGAGCTTGTTGCAATGTGTTCCATATAGTTGGCACTTAATAAATGTTTATTATTTGATTGACACAAAGTGGTATGACATCAAACGATGTGCTGTAGCCTGGCTAAGGTGCATAGTGAATAATATACTGAATTTGAAGTCAGGAAGAACTGAATTTGACTTCTCTCAGACTCAGTTTCTTCATTTGTTAAATGATAAAATGCCTATAAGTGCAAGGCATCCTAGAATTTGAGATTAAAAGACAACCTGGGGCATTAAAGAATCTGGATTCAAGTCTTGCTTAAAATACACACACACACACACACACACACACACACACACACACACACACACACATATACTAGCTTTGTGACCTTGGGCTACTCTACCTCTCCATGTCTTAGATAACTCTCAAAGTCCATAAATTGCAACATAGGTGTTGATATGTTTTAAGATTTTAAGACTTTAGGGGGCAGCTAAGTGGTGCAATGGATAGAGCACTGACCCTGGAGTCGGGAGGACCTGAGTTCAAATCCAGTCTCAGACACTTGACACTTACTAGCTGTGTGATCCTAGGCAAGTAACTTAATCCCATTGCCTAGACAAAACAAACAAACAAAAAAGATTTTAAGACTTTACTTCTCAGGAGTCCTTTATAGGACTAGTCTAATACAGTTTCTGAAATATCTATATTGCAGACTACTTGAGAGGGTCAAAATAGACAATGTAGCTAAAATGCTCAACAAATTATATAATTATATAAATGTCAGCTAGTATTGGGCAACTCTAATAGTCTCTGAGCATTTCTTTGTGGAATGTGGATTCTGTGAAATCTAGCTTCCATACCGGAATGAAAGAAAGCTAGACTAAATGAGGCTACAGAAATAATTAGTCACTGAGAAGCCTAGAAGGTTGTTGAGGGCTCCACGTTGAGGGAAAAGATCACTAAACAGCCTACTAGGCCTTATCCTAAGACAATAAGAACTAAGAAATACCACCATGCTGTAGGATCCCCCATTGTAAATATCTGGGGTACAAGGCATCCTAAGGAACGCCCTGTAACCCAAAAGTGTTTAATCTTCTTACATGAGAGTTTTCAGCCAACTCTGGATGAAAACCATATTCAGAAATTGCAACTGATTTAACTCTCACCTTGAAATTTGGGGTGATAAAATAATTATTGACCCCCGAAAACAGATGTTCACCTGGTAGCTAAGAATTTTGTGATACAGGGATGGCTCATTAGAGAGGGATAATTCACCTGTGTCCAGCTTTAAAACCCAAACTCCCTGTTCTAATTTCTAGCCTACCCAATTCAGTAGCTCTCTCTTTAGGGAGAGATAAATTCAGTTATATATAAGTGTGTTGTGAGCTATTGGGCATATGAAGAACGTAGCTCTCCAGGTGGAGAAAAATGAAGGAGAAGCAAAAGAATTAGAAAAGAGTAGGGTTGGAGAAAAATAATTTCATGAACATGAAAGGACATTTGCAGGCAATATAAATTATCTGATTAGGAATACATATGTACATATCTATGTATATGCATTGTTTACATGTTGTCCCCCCTCCCGCACTGTGTACTCCTTGATAGTAAAGACATTTTTTGCCTTTTTTCCAGCTCTTACCTCAGTACCTGACACACAGTAAGTGCTTAATAAGTACTTCTTTATTAAGTCAGTTACATACAACATACAGAGTGCTGAGACTGGAGTGAGGAAGACTTAAATTCAAATATGGACTCAAGGACTTAATAGCTGTGTGACCCTGGGCAAGTCACTTAATCTTGGTGTGCCTCAATTTCCTCAGCTGTAATATTGGGATAATAATAGCACCTATCTCCCAAGTATTTGTGAGGATCAAATGAGCAAATATTTTTAAAGTGCTCAGCACAATGGCTACCACATAGTAAGTGCTATATAATAATGATAATGATGATGATGATGATAATAATAATAATAATAATATCTGGTCATTGATGTCAAGGGCAGTCAATAAAAATAATTATTATTATTAAATTAAATTAAATATAATTATATGATATATATAATATAATTATATAACATATGAAAGAGGAGTAGTAGTATAGTATTGATGTTAGTAGCTAACATTTGTATAGCATTATTATTAACGTGATCAATACTCACATGTAGGCAAGCATGTCAGAGAGTTACACAACAATAGGATGGATTGTGGCTTCAATAATCTTACTTGTTTGGTAAAATAAGTGTTTTTAAAGTAAAAAAAATCCTACTAAAAGAGACAATTGATATGCTTCTAAAATTACATTTCTCCGCTGTGGAGTAGTAAAAGGACTGCTCTGATAATTTTTTTAATGTGATTCTGAAGAGATCTCTGGTAAAGAGAATAATATTTATGTCTTTCTCTTACCATTCCTATTTCCCCCCAGTTCTTTTTTTTTCTTCCTTTTATTTTTCTTTTTGAAGAAAAATTTTGTCTAGGTTTTTAGTATCAGAAGTAATATGTGCATTGAGAAAAAAAAAAGAAAAAAAAGAAAATCTGATTAAGACTAAAGGCCTGGGTTCACATCCCTGTGCAAAAACTTACAGGTTGTGTGGCCTTGGATAAGTTATGTGACCTCTGTTTTTCTACCTCTGTAAAGTGAAGCCTAGATCACCTCTAAGGTATCTTTTGGCATTCACAGTCTATGCTTCTATTTTTCAGTGAAGTACCATGAATATAGATAATTTGCAACTTTTATTTAGCTCACTCCAATGTGTATAGTTTAGAAAATCAGATGTGTATTTGATAATTGACTCATTAAATCTCTTTAAATGTGGAATTAATTAGGCAAGCCCCATGGATTGTACACAACACATAAAGAAATATGGAATGCTTCATAATACAATCAAAAAGAAGTGAGAAAGAAAGAGGAACCTTATTTAATTTTGTAACTGTGAATTACTGGAAAGAGAAAATGTTTGCTGTTATTTTCAAAATCTGTTACAAATACAAGTAAAGCAATAATGCCATCACTGTGGCAATTTGTTTTTGAGTCCTCATCAACAATTTAAAATTTACATCAAAAGTTATGAAAACAACACACAGCTCTCCATAAAAAAAATGATAGATGTTGTATAGTACCTACATACAAAAATGTTTTTTTTCCTTCATAGATCATGTAATTTGATCCATCTCTTCTCTCAATTCATCACTTCTGTCTTGGTTACCTCATCAATTCCAAAAGTTCAATTATAACCTGTATGCAGAATACCCCATTGTCTACATGTTCTGCTATAATTTCTCTCTTAAACTCTAGTAGCACCTCATCAAATTCTTGCATTTTCGTTTTGTTTTGTTTATATATATATATAAACATATATGTATGTATGTATATACACACATGTCTCATAGGCATGTTTCAATATCCACTTGTCCAGCATGAGACTCATTATCTTCACCTCTAAATTGGCTTCTTTCACAAACTCCTCTATTTCCTTCTAGTCACCAAAGTTCTGAATCCCAGAGTTACCTTTGTCTCTTCACTCCTCCACCTGTCATCCCAATAGTGAATCTGTTGCCTATTCTTGCCAATTCTGCTTTGAAAATGTCTTCCTGCACTTGTCTCTTGCTCTTCTCTCCTAGGGTTACCACCCTTGTGAGCATTCATTGTCTCTAGTGTTCTAATCATCCTCCATCCTTCTGGCCACTCCCTTATTCAATCTACACAGCTACCAAAATAATTCACCAAAAGCAAAGCTCTAACCAAAGCATTATCCTGTTCATGCCTTTTAATGTTCTGTGAGTTCCTGTTTCCTCTATGTTAAAATATATGCTACTTAGTCTGACATTTAAAATCTTCCATTATTGGTCTCCAGGTCACTTTCTTTTTCATTGTTGTGACTCATTATGTGAAGTCCTTAAGATTTTGATGTTTATTTCACATTAATTAACTTCCCACCCTCTAAATTGTGTGGGTATGGTGAACTTAGCATTCCATCTCCCACATATTCCTTAAATGCACCCTCTGGCTATACCCCAGAAAACCCTCAACTTCCTTCCAATTTCAACTTAGATGCCATTTATCCTGGGAAATGTTTCTTCATTCCCCTCTTGTTAGTGATTTCTCTTGCCTAAACTACTCAAATCATCTTATGCTTGTCTTTCTGTATGGAGGTTTTATCTCCCCAGCACGTGACCCAGTAGGTCCTTGAAGATAGAGACATTTTTTTTCTTCTTGTTTTCATGTCCACAACACATAGGGAAATGTAAACTGAAAGTGGGTATAAATTAGGCATTGAAAAATGCTTGTTGAATTCAATTCAATTCAGTTTAACTGAACATCACACCACCTCTGTGTGTTAAGCAGGGTAGATATGAACATTCCCATATTACAAGATTCAGAGTGGTTTAAATTTTCCAAGTAAAAGCAGCTAGAGAGTGGTAGATCTGAGCCTATTACCCAGATCTCTTGACTTTAAGTCCACTATTTTTTTCCTGTTGTTTCTTGGTAGTCTAACAGAATATTTTGTTTATTCTATTACCTTCAAATGAGATTTTCAACAGAGCTGAGAGAAGTACATTCCCAATCTCTTCAAGAATGCATGACCATAATTGTGATCTGAGTTCTTTACAGTATGTTTCATATGGCATTTCTGTAATGGAATTGAAATGGAAATAGAATCTATGGGGCATGCTTAACTAATTCAGCTCTAAAACATATTTAATTAGTCATTTATCTAATAAACATCCGAATTCATAAACAGTGTACATCAGAATCTGGTGAATAAAAGTTGCAAATTGCCTATATTCTTAACGGATGATTGAAACCTCACTAAAGGAATGCAAATGCAAAAATCATTTAATTAGAACTTTAAGAGAAAAAATCACAATTAAAACCGAAAAGTTGTAAGTGCTATTAGGCACCTTCCTATGGGAAGTGTGATGGTCATATTTGCCAAAAGAAGGCAATCCCAGAGTGTGAAGAACATTATGTTTGGAGTCACAAGACCTAGGAGATTCCTAGGTCTGATGCTTATTAGCAGTGTGACTTTGGACAGGTCACTTATCCTCTCCTGACATTTTTCTTCATATGTTTAAAGGTGTAATTAAACGAGATATACTACAAGGTCTCTTACAACACCATATTTTCATCCTGTTTAGCCAGCAGGCCCTGATAGGTACAGTCTTAGTATTCAGTTAATTTGACTCCTGATGAGAGGGAAGCCTTGTGCCATGATTAAAGAATTGGTCTTAGAAAGGTCTGTATTCAAGTCCTGCCTTTCAATGCAATGGTAGTCAAGGAGAAATAGAGACTCAGCATGGTCAAAATTTTCATAACGATACTAAGGCCTTTTAATTTCTAAATGGCAAATACTGATAACTATAACACACAGAAAAAAAATCTTTAGGAGGTTCTTAATAGTTTTAAAGAGTGTAAGAAATGATGAGCTCAATGATCTTAGAAAAACATAGAATGACTTACACAAAATGATGAAGAGCTAAATAAGCAGAACCAAAACTTTGTATGCAGTAACAGAAATACTGTTTTAAGATGACTTTGAATGAATAAGTCATTTTGAATATTATAAATACCCAAATTAACTATAAAGGACACATGAAGAAAGAAACTATCTGCATCCAAAGAATGAATGGATAAATACAAGTATGCATAGAATAATTTTACACATATATACCTATTTCTATCTAATGGTAGCCATCTCTCAGGTAGGGTAGGAGAAGAAAAAAAGGGGGGAAAATTTACATGAAAACTTTGTTGTGTATTAATAGCAAGCTGTATATGTGCAATCATCTTTATTATTGTAGTGTTATGGAAATGCATATTTTATTCCATAAATTAAAAAAAAATTAAAAAGTAACCGAGGGAGGATTCAAATGCAGGTTTTCCTAACCCCCTTTTACCCCAAAAAAGGGTTCCTAAGAACAAAAAATTTAAGAACCTTTACTCTGCAAAATATTGACCCTGTGACTCTGGGAAAGACAATGAACCTCTCAGTGCTCCATGCAAAAGTGCCAAAGTGTAAGCTACTGAGAAATTGGTGACTTACATTGATAGAGGGATTTTCCTAAACTGGGAATTTCCTATGTTAATGAAATCACTGGTCAGTATCCTAACCTAATATCTAACATGACACATAAGCCAATTAAATAATTATACAGTAATATATAACAATAATAATCAATCACTAAGCACATTTAAATATCTTGTGTCAGTCACTGTGCTAAGCATTAGGGATACAAAGTCAAAAGTAAAGCAGTCCCTGCCTTCAATGAACTTAAAAATCCTCACAGGGGAAATGATATGTATGTGCCTGCAAATGTGTATGCATATGCATAATACATGCAATATGAACACAAGGTAATTTGTGAAAGAAATGTTCAAAGAACTGAGGGGAATCTGGAATGATTTTGTGTAAATATACTGCTTAAGCTGAATCTCAAAGAAAACGAAAGATTCTGAGAAACAGATTTGAAGTGAAAAGTAAGGGAATCCCAGGCATGCATGGAAGGAAGGCACATAGATAGGAGATGAAACACCTAATAACAATAAGAATAACATTAATAACAGTGATTCACATCCATACCATGATTTCCTTATAACAACATTATGTTAAAGATAACACATATATCATACCATGTGAATTTTATGCATGAAAATATAAGATTTATGCTCATGAACACAGTGAATTTTCACCAGATATATACTAATTGAAAGTGACAAGATTTTGAATCAGAGTGTACACACATAGAACTTTGTGTGGCTGTGTTAGAAAGTCATCGCAAGCTCTAATCATGGGTATGCTGGTGAATGTTTAACCAATTTGTTTGGGGCAAAAATGTACAATTGACACACATTTAAGTTTAATACACATTTTTAATATTTTTTCCATTACTTTCTTATATAGAAACCCAACATGTTTAACATAACAAAAAAACAAACAATTTCCTTATTTGTAGCATTTGCCTATTTCTGAGGTATAAATGCTCAGACTGAAATTTTAGTGATCACTTCTCAAAAGCCCGATTTCCAGCATACTTCTGGCCCCACCCATGATCATGCCTGCAAATAAGAGCCATGTGGGTAAGATGCCACAATAAAAAATCTGGAGATCTGGTAAATGAAGCAGAGTTGGACAAGTTGTCAGCTCATTAGCACTCACAAATATCTTGAATTTAAACCTCTGACTGAAAACTGGTCTTATCCCCTGCCTCAGTATTTACATTTTGATATTAGACACAAATCAATATATCTAGGATTGATGACTTCATCAGGATAGGAACTCTTTCCATTGAGGTAGATCAGACCCCATTTTTACCTTACTCTTAGTTCCTTAAGTCTTAGAGAGGTTGAACAACTTGTCTATGGTCATCATCTAGTAAGTGTCAGAAGAATGATTTTATTGTATGTTTCCTTTGGTCCAAGTCTAAAACTGTAGTCACTATGAAAACTGCCTCTCTGAATACCCTGGCATATGCCTAGTCTGGATTTTTGTTTATGATTTTTCTCCTACCAACTCAGACCCAGATTCTTCAACCCTGTGAGACAACCACCTTTCAATTACCTAATCATGAATACATATCAGCTAGGCTTCAGGTAAGTAAAACATGGCGCTTAAGTCTCCTACATTTAACTGCATCAATTTTTTTCCACTAAACTTGACCAAATGGAATTACAGTTAAGAGATATGGAATTCTAGGATCTTGTACCCCTAAGGCACCCTTAGTTAGAGATTGGAAGTGATACACAGGAGGAGGACAGAGAGTGGTGGTGGTAAAAAAAAATAACTACCCCAATAACTCTTGACTATTATAGCAACCTATTATATGCCCTCCCACCCTCTCATTTTGGTTCCTCTATTGCATGCTTCATTCCATTGCCAGAATAATCTTCATCATTTCCAAGTCTTATGCCATTTCCTGTTCAGACCCTTAATTTATTCCCTATTGTCTGGAATTCAAGTATTTACCAAATTTCAAACCATTTTTTTTTCTTATTTCATGGCATAATGACTCACCTACTCCCAACTGGAGAGTCTATGGCTCACAGTCTTGGGTTTTCCTGAGAAGTCCATTCTTATACCTTTCCTTATCATTAGAATGATAATTTCTGAGGACAGCTGAGTCTTTACATGGCATATTGATATGTATCACCCATATAATCCAATCCAAGAAGTATATAAGTGTCTATAAAAATCCCTGCCTTTAAGTAGTTCACATATTGCTCTGGGCAGGGAGAGGGCATATATACCATGTATACAGATAAGTATATACAAGATACTTTGATGAAGCAGAAATAAATTACCACTAGGAAGAGCTGGAAAGACTTCAATTAGAAGGTGGTATATGAATTTACAATAACGGTATCTTGTTTCTTTTTTATGGTTCTTCTCTTGGTGCTGAGAATTTTTTGTTGATTTGATTTGAATCCTCAGAACTAGTTGTAACTATGAACTTATGCTTGACCTTGCATTATCAACATTTGTATATCTGATTCCTCACATTTTAAGATTAGAAGCTCCTTTAAAAGTGGGTAATATGTATTATTCATTTCTTTTATCTTGAGCATCTAGCACTAAGATTTACATATAGTAAATATATATTCCATAATAAATGTTTGCTGAATGTTGAATAAACGAAGTAGCAAATTTTAGGATTCTTTTTTTTTTTTGCTTTAGTTGCCAGAAAATTCTAAACTATATTAAGGATTTGCTTCTCATGAAAAGAAGTCAGTAATTATTAATAGCCAGAGTAACAATAGTTTATTTTTATACTTGGGGCAATTAATAATAACATACCTAGGCAAAAAAATAACAGGAGTGGTGCCTTTAGATGGGCAGAGAAGAGGAGGCTGGGACACCAATCCTTTGGTATGTGTGGGGGTGATACAGACAAAAACATTCAATCAAGCCCTATTGGAGGATTGCTGGTGGGGAGGCTGACATGTGGGGCAGCTAGAAGAGTAATATGAGATGGGGACAGAGTGCCACTCTGCCCTACTATCTAATCCTTCTTTATTTTAATTAATTATGCTTAATAATTATGTCCTAAGTTCTCTTTTTTTCTTTGCCATTGAGAGACAACCTTATGAAGTCCCCTAAATTAAGTGTCCTGAAGCAAACCCACAGTTCTTCTATCTTAGTTACAGTGTTTCTCTAAGTGTTCATGCCATGACAATCAAAAACAAGGCATGCCAAATTAATTTCCTCTTTTTTTTGACAAGGTAATCACAGTGCAGTGGGAGCTCAGAAAAAATTTTTTTGCAGATATGATATATTTAGAATTAATACAAATATTGAAACTATTCTCTCATATTATTTTTAATAAGCATGATTTAGAAATATGGGTACAGTTATCACAAAAAGAAATATGTGGGTTTGGAACTAGTTGAATGAACTAGCCAAATATTAGGAGACCACACTGGATTTTTGATGCCTTCACCTGCCCGTGTACCTGGCTTCAAAACAATATAACCATAATTATAACACAGCCTTCCATAAAAGCCATTAATGAATCCAGTTAAACCAATTAAGTTGAGAGTGTAACAGAGAAAAATTATGAATTTTTATGTAATATAAATCATTTTGAGGAAAAAGGAACCTCCTCAAAATTTAAGGGGTGTGATACCTCAATTAATTCAGTGATTATTTATTTTCTTGTGTTTTTCCTTTCTGATAAACATTTATTACCACAAGCTATTACGGGGCATTGCTTGGGTACTATGGTATAGGAGAAAGTACTCTGAATCTAGAGTCAGAGGTCAAGTTAAACCCATGTTTTACTGAGTTCTGTTTGTGTGATATTAAATTCATGTTTTCATTCCCCTTAGCAACGGTTTCCTCATCTGAAATAGGCATGGGGTATGAAGCCCCTCTTTAAACCTACTTCTTGTGAAATATGGAACATTTAAAATGGATTTATATTAAAAAAGCTTTTATGCACATATGCATTCATTTATATTCATCATTGTTCAACCATGTGGTATACCCACCAAACACCAGAAATGCAATTCAATTCAATTCAGTAAATGTTTAATAAATGTCTACTATGTGCCAGGGATTGAGCTTGGCACTGGGGATACAAAGTGAGAAAAGGAGATGGTTCCTGCCCTCAAGGAGCTTACATACTAAAGAAGGAAGACAACATACATTCTTGAAATATACCTACCTCACAGGGTTTTTGTGGGAAAATACTTCATAGACTGTCAAATGTTCTACAAATATGATTTATTACCATTCTCATAGTTAACCTCGAACCCAAAGCATCAGCACTCAATGTTGGCCAGCATAGATTTGTCCCAATATATCTTTAGAAGAAACTAAACAATATTGGCGAAATGACCACACTACTAAAATTACCAGCACACCTGTCTGTTTACTCCCTTGATGTAAAATGTCAGCCAATGAAAGTTTACAAATCAAATTCTCTTTTGTAATTTTTAATGGAGTTCAGTGAAATATGATTTGTGGGTAGAGTTTACAGAAACATATGACTCAACCAAACAAGGTCTGTTATTCTGAAAAAAGGTAATATATGTGCACCAAATAGTTATAATTGCACACTACAGTTTTATGAATAGATCAAAGGAATCCTTGGATGTTTTTTCTTTTAATTAATTTTCTTTTCATTTTGGATCTGATAGGTATCTCTGAGATCTTTTAGTTCAGTGTCCGCCCTCCCACTTTGATCCTACTCTAACTTTTATAGATACGGGAACAGCCCAGAGAAGTGAGGTGAATTGCACCAGATCTCATGACTAATAAACATTAGAGATCTGTATTAGATAGTAAGCTCCTTAAAAACAAGCATGTTTTGTGTTTAGGGGCTTGTAGTGGCTTTGTTTTAAAATCATTGAATCTCTAGTGCCTTGAATTTTTTTTTACATCGCTTAATAAATGTAAGATGAATTAAATTGAAATGACCCAAGTCAAAGACAGAGAGAGAGAAGAGAGAGAAAGAGAGAGAGAGAGAGAGAGAGAGAGAGAGAGAGAGAGAGAGAGAGAGAGAGAGAGAGAAATAGCATCACAACCTAGTTTTCATGAATCCTAGGTCCCATACATTTTCTGCTTTTCAGCATTACTTAATATTAAACATTTACCCCCTTGTTGTCTAATAACTAAATTAAATGAGGTAAAGAAATAGGAATATGTAACTTATTAAAAATAGCATTCCAAAGAGGCTGAATAAATGAAATGAAAATATTTAGTCACGCGAGCATTAAAACAGGGAGAATGGAGTTAAGTAGTACAGACAAGAGGTGCGGGAGAGGGAAATGTATTTTAAAGTCAGATTTAAAAGGGTCAATGAGGCAGAATATACAGGAAGAAGGTTCCAGTGAATAACAATGGTTCTCTTAAGGCTTATACGGCATAGGTGACTGGGTTCTAAAAGAAGACTTTGAATTAGAGATGGCGTGGACATAAAATGCCTATCAAGATTTCATGCTTCATTAATTTAATATGCCTTTTAATTTAAGTACAAGTAACTAAAATTGGAACCTGCTGAGAAAAAATTGCTACAGTGAGAGGTGGAGTGGGAAGGATGCTGAAATGGGAATCTGGAGACCTGGGTTCTCATCCTGGCTCTGCCTCTAACCACCTCATGAGCTTGGGGAGATCAATCACCTGGACCCCAATTTCTTCACTTGTAAAATGAGAGAATAGGACTAAATGACCTCTAAGACCATTCCTATCTCTCAATCTATAATGAGATAAGTTTTTTGATCATCTAATTTCATGATAACTCACTCATAAATGAAAATTAATCTTTGAATTGCTGACTCTTAAAAATGTGCTGTTAGCCTAATATTCTAGGAAAGGGGCTTTCTGAGAGAACATAAATGGAAGACTAATTCTTATTAAAGCAATGATTTTTTTTTGACAGTTTTCTTGAGCTACATTTTAAATCCTTTTTTCAAAACAGAAATATAATTATGAGTCAAAGACATCAAAATTGTTAATTCATTCAGTTGGCAAGTATTTTTTTAGTGTCTGCAGAATGTAATGATCTGTGTTCGATATTGTGGGAAACCTTAAGTTTTAAAAGAAGTGGTCTTCTGACTTCATGACATTTACAGTGTAGGCATGCAAATACCTACCTACAAGTAGAGATACCCTATGATCAATGGTCTAAAGTGGGTTGCTAGCTTGGTACTAGGAAATGAGCACTGAACTAAAAGTCAAAAGATCTGGATCTGGGCTTTCCCAATGAGCAGCTCTATGACCTTGTTTTTATAAATATCTGCATGCACATATTTCTATCTAGCTATCTACTCTCTACTTATCTACATGTCTACCTATCTATAATTTACCTAGAAGTTAAAAAAACCTCAAAAATTCCCACAAAATTTCAATCAAAAAACAGAAAGAATTATTTATGAAATAGTGCATAGTTTATTTTATATATTTTTAAATGTTAACACAATAGTAACAAAAGGGTTGTGATTATCTGTATTACCTTTTGCTTTCTTCTGTGCCTTTTTTTAACATGTTTTTATTGGTGTTCTTCAGTATCCCTCATCTTCTTCCCAGCCATCCCACAGGAGTATTTTTAAAATTAAAAAAAAGAAAAAAATCAGCACAACTGATCAATACATGGAAAAAGTCTGAAAGTACAATATACAACCCTTGTGGACTTTCATTTATACTTGATTTAAATACTGAATTCATGTTCTTCTCTTTCTTTTTTTTTTCTTGTTTTATATAACTATCATGATTTACCACCTACCTGTCCCAAATAGAAGTCTTCTATTTTAACAAACAAGTATATTCAAGAAAAAGCAATACAACACATTGGCTATGTCTAAAATGTATGTCACATTCTATACCTCTAGTCCATCACCTTTTTTTTTTTTTTCTGGAGAAGGGAAGCATGTTTCAATCTCAGTCTTCTGGAGTAACTAGAGGTCACTTAATCGACCAGAGTAATAAAGTACTTTAAAATCCTTTTCATTTGCATTTTCTTTTGCAAATTTATTGTTTGCAAATGTATTGCTTAAATTGTTCTCATGATTTTGCTCATTTTACTCTGCATTGACTGATGTAACTCTTCTCAGGTTTCTCTGAATCTAACGTATTTTTCATCTTGAGGTACAATAATATTTCATTACATTAATATACAATAATGTATTCATGCTGATAATTTCAAACCTAAGTTGGCTGACCACTTTTTTGGGATGCTGCAGGAAAGATTACTTTATTCTGTATTATTTGGATGAAAAAATTATTCAACAAGTATTTATTGAGCTTATACTATGTGTCAGGCACTGTGCTAGGAGTTGAGTATGCAAAGACAAAAAGGAAATAGTTCCTGCTGACACAAAACTTAAAAACTTTTTTTTTGCAGAGTCCAATGCACTTTGTTAATAAAACTGATTATTCAAAAGGAGGGAAGAGGGAAACCCCAACTCCTAGTGGTGAAGGCTTCTCCCATTTCCTATGGCAACAGAACCAGAAGAGGAAGTTTCCTCTCACCCCCCCACTATCCAAATCATAAACAGGGGAAATTAATGGAGAATTCCAATTAGACATCATCCCATCCTAATCAACAGAGCAAAGTAACTTCAAATACTAAGAGCTTGTCTAATGGAAGGAGGAGTGGGACAGGCATACTCTAAGGGGTATTTGCAAATGAGTAACACCTATAACTCCCAGGATAGATAGAGCAATCAGGGCAGTTCAAGCCCTATTAATGGCCACCACTCATACCCACCCCTTAAAATCACCTCTAATTTTTTTTTAATAGGCCATAGTGCCTCAGGGTAAAAAGTGAGATAGAGCTACATGCTTTCTAAAATGGATGCTTGGATATGCTTTGACAACACCCTGTCATTCTGAATTCTTTTGACTATCTTGTTCCATCTCAACTATTCATCATTCATATAACTGTCCAACTAAAATCTTTGATACACTACACTGAACATTTAACTCCTCTACCCAGTTACCTTCATTGGCTCCCTCTTGTCAATTAAATTAAACTTAGATTTCTGTTCCTGCCATTCAAGGTTTTCATCTACCTTTGTAAGCTTATATCATAGCCTTCCTTTTAATATATTCTAGAGATCACTCAGCTACTCTTTGACTCCTGTTTTCAACCTATTCCTCCCCATATCTATTCTTTGGATCACCATTCTCCATGCCTGAAATAGACTTATAATGGATTTATCTACCACACCCCCCTTCAACTTCTAGTGTTAAAGTCACTTTCCTTCCTCCTTTCCTCCTTCTCCTCCTCCCTCTTCTCCTCCTCCCCCCATCTCTCTCTCTCTCTCTCTCTCTCTCTCTCTCTCTCTCTCTCTCTCTCTCTTTCTCTCTCTCTCTCATCGCTTTTTTTCAGATATCTGATAGCTGGGAGCTAAATCTGTGCTGTTGTCCTATTGCAAATATTGTCCCCAGGACCCAAAAATATTTTAGATAATGAGTCTATATTTTTGGGCCCACTGGGAGACACTGTGCTATTGGTGAAGTACAGAAAGGGGGTTGGAACAGGGGACTGAATCTCAGATCAGCTCCGGGCATTTCCTTGTTGCTGGCCTAGTTCAAAGCTCTGGGAGCTGAGTCCACATACTTGGCCCTTCTGAGCTGCAGGGTCTATGATTACCTCTGGCCAACCCTGCAGAGCTAGCCTAGCTCTGGGAACAAAATGTGCAATCTCAGTCCACTTCTGTACCACAGTTTATGCTCAGGTCATTTGCCAATAGGTAGAATTTGTGATCTTAGACTGGAAAGATAAACCACTGTAGTTTCTATTTCAATTTTCTCATCACTACTTGGTCCAACATACTGTGTTCTTCTTAAATCATTGAGTAGTTGGTAGGGGCAGCTGGAGTATACTGCTTCCTCCTACTTTATTATCTTGGCTGGTCTCATGAATTCTGTTTTGTGAATATCCATGTTGAGATGCCTATATAGTAGGGCATAGAGCTACAAATGTTCAACAGTCCTTGTAGTTATAGTCCTGGAGTTGAGAAGAGAGATAAAGATAGAGTTGTCTGTGAAAAGGAAATACTTGGACACACAAGAACTTATGAGAATATAAATTAGAAGAGTCCAGAGAGCAAAGAGGACAGAGCCCTGGGGGATGCCCACATTTAGGAGGTATCAGGCAAAAGGGCAAAGCATTGCACTTAAATTTGGAAAGGATGCTATAGTTCATACACTCCAAACCTCCTGTTTTAAATATGAGGAAATTAACAACCAGAAATTGAGTGACTTGCCCAAGGTTACACATGCAGTAGTTCCTGACTTACCCAGCATATTTCTATTGGAAGCAAAGTACTTTGTTAGTGGCAAAAAATATAGTACCCCTAAGGGACATTTTTTTCTCCAATTATTTCAAACAAAGTGCCTAGAGCAAAAGGAGGTATGACAATTGCTTTAAATTCTCCCTCTCTGTTATTACTGGCCCAACTTCAAGTGTTTTGTTATTTTAATAGATGGTTACATATCTTGAGTCAGGATTAGAGCCGTCTAGCCACTTGTGTTTCATTTTGCTAATGACTTGTGAATGTGACATGCATAGTGTATGAAAGCTTCCTGTGAGGCTTTTTAATAAGCCTGGATCCCCTCCTGAGCTTGGACTGCTCAGTCATTTAAGGAGTGATAATTACTCTGCAAGTGCTATGTAAATAATAAGTGCTTCCTGATTTCTGGGTGTTAGCTAGAAGGAATCTTTTGTGCTGACAAAGAAACTAACTAGACTTCCAAACTTTGACCTACGGTGGATTTTTTTAAAGTGCTAGTGATTTTTTAAGCTTCTCTTTCCATCTATAAAATAGCCTTAAGATCTAAGGTATCTCCAAAAGTCTCATGATGGAAAATGCTATCCACATCCAGAGAAAAAATTGTGGAGTTTGAATGCAGAACAAAGCATACTACTTGCTCTTTTTTTTTCTTCTACTTTGTTTTGTTTCTTTTTTCTTGTGGTTCCTCCTATTGGTTCTATTTCTTCTTTACAACATGACCAATGTGAAAATATGTTTAATAGGAATGTGCATTTAGAGCCTATATCAGATTGCACACCATCTTGGGGAGGGATGGGGAGAAAATTCAAAACTCAAAAGCTTATGTAAATGATTTTTGAAATCTAAAAAAAAAATAATTAATTAAAAAATAAAATAGCCTTAAAATTTTAAGTGACTAAAATTTTCATAATATCAGAAATATCAAGCTAGAATGACTTGAAATATCATTCATTCCCCCCACCCTTCCTTTTTTTTTTTTAGTTGAGGAAACAGGTTGTAGATGTGAAGTGATTATTCTAAGTCAAACATGGTAGAGCTGGGAGTTGAACCCTGACCTCTGATTTGGTTGTGTTGACTCAGTAAGGCAACAAATTCTTATTGGCTGGTCAACCTATTATAAGCCTTCATTAATAAATTAATCCTAAGTTCAAAGTTCAATTCCTATGATTCTATAACATATGAAATAAGAGAAGTAATGCAACTTAAGTACTGTTATAGTTATAATAATTTTTACATAATTTCTGCATAATTATTTTTCAGAATTTATCTGCTTTTTTAAAAGAGCTCTTAATTTATAGGTTCACTTTTTATTTAAATTAACACAGTATGTTATATATGTATACATTAATATATCATATGAAAATATATCATCCAGTTTGGAAACGCCCCATGTAGGAACTTTCTCTACCTATGAATATCAAAATCTATTTGAGGCTTAGTAAGGAAGACAGAGTTAGCTGAGACACTTAGAGGTCACATGGATTGCCTATGGTCACATAGCTAGTTAATGGTAGTCATTGATGAAGACCTAGGTCTTCATGATTCCAAGCAAAACCTTCTATCCATCATATGGTACTGTTCTATTTTCTAATTTATAGTTCTTGTTGTTTAAAAAAAAATGCTCTCATCAATTATGTTCAAGGTGAAAATGTTCAGATCTATTCATCAAAAAATTAACAAGTGAAAAGAAGGACTCATGTAAAGTACTCTGAAAATAATAATGTTGGAGAAATCAGTTTTTCTTAGGCAAATCAGGAGAGGCTTTAAGGAAGAAGTGAAATTGAACATGTTCTATGACCTGGACCTTAAAGTGAAAGATTTCAAGAGGTGTAGTTGTGAAATAAGTATTTTCCAAATGTGAAGGATGATTACTAGTCCAGTTCATTTGGAAAGTACAGTACATGAAGAGATGAAAGGTTAAAAAAATCCCAATGTCAAAAAGACATACTGGGGCCAAATCATGGAGAATCTTGAATAGGTGGCTAAATTTATCAAGAACAACCTTTAGACTACTTTTTTTTTTCCATTTTTTTTGCATACTCATTTCATAAAGAAAATAAAGAGTCTATCCCTCGGCATACAGGGACTTCCAAAAGTCTTAGTGCAGTTGTAAGCTTTCAAAGCTTGAATAGCATGCAACTGCACTAAAAATTTTAGAAGACCCTATATTTGATTATTAACATATTTATGCATGTGTTACTATACCCTATAAAATTTAGAATGAACATTTAAAAGGATGAAATAAAGATACATTGATATTTGATCTCAGAGTCTATAGGAAGCCACTCAAGTTTATTGAATAAGGGAGTCACACGGTCAGACTGCATTTTGGAAATGGAATATACTTTTCAGCTTATTGGAGGAGGAAAAATAAAATACATAAAGGAGGGAAACCATTTAGGTAGACTTTACAACAGTCCAAGCAAAAGGTGGTAAGTCAAGAGAAGGGGACAGGTACAAGACATGTTATTGATAAGTCTAGTTAATAAAAATTTATTAAGTATCTATTATGTGCCAGGCACTGTGAAAATCACTGAAGATACAAAAAAAAAGATAGTCCATGCGCTCAAAGAATGTACAATTTAATGGGAGAGATAACATTCAAACAACATACACATATACACATGTGTGCATATATATGTGTGTATATACATATGTATATATATATATATACATACAAATGTGTGTGTGCGTGTATATATATATATATATATAAACTTAGAATTAATCTCAAAGAAAATGCATTGTATTAAGGGGGAGTGGTGGTCAGGAATGACCTAATTTGCTAAATGATCAATGATGTGGGCTAAGGGAGAATGAGAAGTTGAGAATAATACTGAGACTGTGAACCTAGGTGATTAGAAGGAAGGTGGTGTCCTCAACAATAATTGGGAAGTTTGAATGAAAGGCTTTTTATTTTCAGGGAAAGATATGTTAGTAAAATAAGTAATGCAGACTGGAACACGTTCATACTTGTTCATCTTGTGAAGCTTAGTGCCAAAGAAAAATTAAAGGTTGAGATAAGGCTTTTGCTCATTAATCACTGACCCAGAGTTCAGAGGTCATCTGCTCAGTTATAACCTTCACAGCCATGAAGTGATCTGGGGGACAGGTTGCTAGAATTCTGAAGAAGATTTGAGATTTTGCCTGTTTGGCTGTTGTCTGTAGGTTATAAGGACCCTGAGGTGCCAATGGCTGATATAGTTACCATAAGCTAAAGGTAGTAAGGAGTGGAGAGGGAGAGCATTGAGTGATAACGAGTAAAAGGTATAGTATAATTATGTTGGAGATAAGGCATGGATTTGCTCTCTGGGGATTATTGGAATGGAATCAATCTTCCTACCTTAGTATTTTTTGATTACAAATCCTTTGGGATTATGCCACAAACCTTTATCATATATGGTACTCACCTTGTATAATATTTCAAGCAAATGAGGAGAAATTATTTTTGTTGATATCTAAGGAATAGCTCCTTGTCTGAGTACTGGCCTGTCATTTTACATGGCATCAATTTAATGCAGTTCCAAAGGAATCATCCACATTTGTGTGAGACACAGTGTTAAAGACAATTTTTGTAAAGAACTGAGAATGACTGAAAGCCTTTCAACATGGGAATTGCATGTCACAGATATATATTAGAAAATCAGACCACAAGTGGAGTATTGCATTGAGGGTGTTATTTTTTAGAAGGATATTGAAAAGTTAAAATGAATCCAGAATGGGTAGAATAGGATGAAAGGGATATAACAAAAGGATTATAAGTGTCCAGAGTGATCTCAATAGGATAGAATGATAGGCCAAATCTTATAATCTCCACATCTAGTTTGGAGAAGAGATTTGTGGATCAAGATATCAGACTACAAACTCAAGAGGCCAACAGTATTGTGAGTACTTTAAAGAGTTTACCCAATCTTCAAGATAATAGAGTGATATTAAGAGACATAATGTCTATAATGAAGGAGGTAGTAGTGAATAACACCCTGGACTGACTGTGTCCATTGTGTTTTGTTCTGGGTACTTTAGAAAGGACTTTGATAAGGTACATTGTTTCAAGAAGGCCACAAAAATGATGAAGAAAATTAAGACTGCTCATGTAAAAAGATACTTAAGAAACTAGAGAAGAGGTGGTTTAAGGTTGAGTAGGTTCTAGTTGTCTTCAATTATTTGAAATAATAGCATCATAAAAGAGGTAACAGACTTGTTCTGCTTGAATAAAAGGACAATACTAGACCCAATAGGTGGAAGTTGCAAAAGAACATATTTATGTTTAATGTAAGGCAACCCTACTTCATTAGATCTATCCAAAATGAAATAGCTTACCTTGAAAAGGTAATGGCTTCTCTTTTTTGGAGGCCTTCAAAAAATATATGGATGGCCACTCTTCAAGACTGTTGTAAAGGCAAGTCCTTTTCAATTTTCAGGGTAGAAAACTTCTGAGATCCCTTCTACCTCAGATTGTGAAGAATTGAGGAGAAGAAAAAATGTCATGAGGGGGACATTATATCCATCTCTAAGAAGCAAAATTAAGGATGATTTCATAAAGAAGTTTTCTTTTGAGCTTTACTTTGAAGACTTAGAGTGTTAATGGATAGACATACATAACTGGTGAGGCACCTGAGGCACAGGGATAGGAAGAAAAATCAAGGTCCTAATTTCTGGTATTTAAATCACTTAATCACAAAACAATAAACTAGGCATGATGATCAATTAATAAATTAAAACGGGATATTTCCAGCAAATGATGAAAAATTATTTTTGCCAATATCTGAGAACAGATCATTAATTGTGTATTAGCCTATAGTTTTACATGTCATCTAATGCAATTCTAAAAGAATTTTCCAAATTTGTGTGAAACACATTGGTAATATATTGTGGGGGCACCTAGGTTTTGTTATGTAGATCAAGAACTCACAACCTAGCTTGTGGTCAGTCTCATTGGTGTCACTTTTTCTTCTAATCTTACTGAAGCCAATTTCTCCCATTTTTTCCACTGACCCACTAGAGATATAAAGGAATCAGACCTTTCCTCTAAAAGTCTCTGATCTAGGAAAACACCAAGATTAACAATATATCTGTGTTTCACACCTTCTAGAGACATATAGTATAGATAATGCTGACTTATAAAAATGGAAGGTGCTACTTGTCTCTCAGTACTATAATTATTAAAGCTCTTGAAAGATCTGATCCTTTCTGTGAAGAAGCCCATCATGCCACTCCCAACCATGAATTGTCCCATCAGGTATGCACTGAACCAAATTCTTTTACTAGTTGACTGGGAAATGTAACACGTATATCTCTACTGCTTTCCTTTCTCCAACTTCAAGTGTTTCTATAGTCAATTTTTCTTCCAGTTTTCTGGAATGACAACTTAATCATTATGTTCTGTAAAATATTTCTCTGAAAGATGTTACCCTAATCCTTCCTCATAAGAAATGTCCTTTTTTGGCTTAAGTAGGAGTTGAATTGATGGTAAGACAGTCTTAACTTGGCAACAATTTGTGTCTAACATGAGAACTCTTTTTGGCTGATTGTGTTAGCTGCCATGGTGTCATCTACCTCAATATAGATAATGACTTTTATACATAATATATATGGAAGTATATATGTGCATATGGGTCTATAAGTATATGAATATGTACATATACATATGTGTGTTTAAACAAATAAATAAAAATATAGAAACACATACATATATACATAAAGACATATATCTGTCAATCTCTCTATGTATCTGTGTGTGTATACATATATATATGTATATACACACACACATACATATGTATATACACACACACACAAATGCACTCACATATATACATAAACTCATATAGGACATTGATATATATGTATATACATGTGTATATATATATATATATATACATACACACACATATATGTGTATGTACGTATGTATACACACACACACATATATATATACACACATATATATACATAAACTCATGTAGGACATTGATATATATGTATATATATATGTGTATATACACACACACACATATGCGTATGTATGTATGTATATACACATATACATATATCAATGTCCTAGTCTTTGGAAATTGAATTACTTCTTAATCCCCAAACAATAAACTATGCATGATGATAAATCAATAAATTCATTTAGCATCTAACTTTTTTCATTCCTTCTCTCAACTTTTTTTTTGAAGGTACCATTAAACTTCTAGTTACACTTCTTTTAGTGGCTTCTCATGCTCATTCTGGACTTTTCTTTTCCCTCCCTCCCAGACACCCATTTTCAAACAGTTGCCAAGTCTTGTCAACACTACCTCTACCTCATGCATATTGTACTCACTTTCTCCACTCTCAGACCTTCATTACCTCTCCCATGGATTAGCGTAATCACCTCTTAACTAATCTTTCTTTTTCTTTTAGTTCCTTCCCTTTCCAATCCATTCTCCATATAGCTGCCAAAATTATTTACCTAAAATACACCTGAGCATGTCGTTATTATTTTGAAATTATAGGAGATTTTACAAGGATATAATGCCAAATCCTCAGCTTGACATTTAAAGCTCTCCATAGATCTGGATTCCATCCACCTTTTTAATTTTATTTCATAATACTCTCTTTGTCACACTCTCTATTCTACTCATGGTAGCCTGCTAGCTCCCTATACTTGATATTAAATCTCCTACCTCCTTGACTTTGCAAAGGTAGCTGAATATACATAAATTATAATCCCTCTTTACCTCCATCTAATAGAATCAAAATGTTTCTTTAAAGTGTCTGTCAGGTGGTATCTCCTATATGAGATCTTTCCTCAACTTTCCAGTCAGTATTACCTTCTCTTGTAATTATGTGTGATTTCTTTGTATGTATGTCTATATGTGTTTTATTCATATGTACACACACACACAGTAGAATTTGAGTACTGTGAGGTCAAGGAATCTTTTGGTGCTATTTGAATCCCTATTGCCTTGTAGATTTAATGCATATAATAATCACAATGAATATTTGGTGAATGGAATTGTCGTTGGGTAAAGGAGCAGTAAACTAGCAATAAATTTGTCCACCTAGCATTATAATTAACTAAAACTAATGTTTGGATTGGTGTTGATTAAAAGATAAGCCGGCTTATGGGACATTATTTAGTAAAGAAATGTCATCCCCACTTACTATAATTTTATGCACAGAGCCCTAGTTTCATTTATTTGAATTATTTTCTGGCTTAGTGTGAATGCTTTACTACATAAGCACTTAAAATGTCAGCAAGGGTTGAAAACAGTTGGTGTAGTATTGGAGTAATGAAGTCAACACATAATATGTGTCAACCTTCACAGCAGGGTCCAGGGCACAGACTTCTTAAAGCAGCTATTCTAAGTATTCGAGCCAAGTGAATGTGCTGGATGAACCAAATGGGCACTGTGATTAGAATAACGATGATCCTAGTTGCTTCCTGTAGTGACTGGTTAGCCTACAATTAGATAATACTTCTAGTTAAGGGTTAGTCATGGTTTCCATATTTCTTTCCTCACTCCCATGGCATTCTTTCAATTTACTGTATAAATGAAGAAATAGAGTTAAAACCAATAATCTCAACCCTAATTTGAATGTGATTTACATAATACAAATGTGGAAATGTGAGATTATTTGTCTAGTCCAGCACCATAAGAATTTTAAAAAGTAGTAATCCTGAATGCCATTAAAAAAATCACTAGAGAAATGGAATCATTATATCACCATGAAATGAATTCTCAAATACAGCAAGAGAAAACCAAAAATTTAGTTTATTCTGTATGTCATAGTTACATAGTTTAATTATTTTAGTCATTGAGCTATAGTGGAAATAACATGAGTTATCAAATGCAAAGGCTTGGCCCTGAATTCCAGATTTACTGTTTATTAATCCCTGATTCATCTCAGTTAAGTCTGACATTTCCTCATCTGTCAAGCTGGGATATGAAATAATTGTGTGATCACTGAACAGGATCAAATGAGATTATTTGTAGAGAAGCAGCACAGTGTAATAGAAAAAGGGTTACACCTGATTTGGATCCTGGGGTGGACATATACTAAGTGACCCTGAGCAAGGCACCTTACTTTTCTAAACCTGTTTTCTCACCTACAAACTTAGGAGATTGTACTACCTACCTCAAAGTCTTATTAGAAAAGTACTTTGTAAACCTTAAAGTGCTGTATAAATGTTTTATTACCTGACTCAAAGGATTCTGAGAATGAAACAAGTTATTGGTAACTATTAAGCATGTTTGTAATAAAATTGTTATTTTATTAATAAGTGATAATTATAATTGATTAAGTTTATAAACAATGATTGTAGTTAATAAATGTAATAGCCTTCTTTCTAGTACTTACAGTGACTTGCTCGTGTAGATGGATAATATACATTAAATCAATCTGTGAAACATGTACATGTAAGATATTATGGAAGATGTAGAGAGGAATAAAAAGAATGAGACTAGTTCTCTGCCTTTAAAGACATCACAATCTTGTTTTATCATGTAGAATTCTGCTTTGTTAATTTTTGAAATCTTTTGGTTCAACATCAGAAACTGATAGAATCTGCTTTCCCTTATTTCTAGTGCCTTCCCCCTCTTGATAATTTCTAATTTATTCTGTATAAAGCTTGTTTGAGCATAGGTGTTTGTATGTCATCTTCCCCATTATTCTGTGAGCTCTTTGGGAGCAAGGCCTATCTTTTGGATTACTTTATGCCCTCATTGCTTAGCATCCTGCACAACACAGAGTAGTTGATTCATAAATGCTTATTGATTGATTTACATTTAAAAATGCATTACTATCTGCTTTGCTACTGTACCAGAGGACCATGAGACTCTTTCACCTGACTTGAAGATAAAATCTATTTCATATATATATATATATATATATATATATATATATATATATATATATATATATTGTCTCTGCTATTAGAATATGAGCACCTTGAGAGCAGGAACTGTCATACTTTTCTGTTTTTATCCCCAACATTTAACATAATGCTTTGCTCATAGTAACCATAGAATAAATGCTTGAGACATGTCCTAAAAGACTGATGAAAATATCAACAGCACCTTTTAGTCCACCTAAACGTATCAGAATTCAGGGTTCCTAAGTTTGGCATATTTGTCACAGCTTTGGGAGTACTTCCTCAAACTCAGACTGGCAGAATCTTACCACGTTTGACACAGACATACCCAAGATTATTGTGACAGGCTCAAATGGTATCACCAATGACACAGTTTTTATTATCTTGAAGCACTATCCAAACTCTTGGCTTGTTCTGTACCTCAGACCTCACACAAAGCACACACAGAATCAGAAAAACACCAACAACAAGGGAAATGCCCCCAGGTAAGAAGGCTCCATTGATCTACCATTCCAGGCTATAAAATAAAGCCACATAAATCATCGACATTTCTATATATTACCAACAAACCCCAACAGCAAGAAATGGAAAGAGAAATTTCATCTAAAGTTACTGTAGACATTATAAAATATTTAGGAGCCTACCTACCGAAAAAAACTCAGGAACTATATGAACACAATTGTAAAACACCTTTCATACAAATAAAGTCAAATCTAAATAATTGTAAAAACATCAGTTGCTCATGGGGGGCTGAGCTAATATAATAAAAATGACAATTCTACCTAAGCTAATTTACTTATACAGTGCATTACCAATCGAACTACCAAAACATATTTTAGAGAGCTAGAAAAAATAATAAGATTCATTTCAAATAACAAAAGTTCCAGAATATCAAGGGAACTAATGAAAAAAATGAAAGGGAAGGTAGCCCAGCCATTCCAGATCTTAAATTGTACTATAAAGCAACAATCATCAAAACTACTTGGTACTCACTCAGAAAAAGAGTGGTGGATCAGTGAGATAGGTTAGTTATGCAAGACACAGTAATGAATGACTATACTAATCTACTATTTGAAAAACCCAAAGACCCCAGCTTCTGGGACAAGAAATCACTATTTGACAAACACTGCTGGGAAAACTGGAAAAGAGTATGGCAGAAACTAGACATAGGCCAAAATCTCATACCATATACCAAAATAAAGTCAAAATGGGTTCATGATTTAGACATAAAAGCTGATACTATAAACAAATTGGGAGAGCAAGGAATAATTTACTTGTCACATTTACGGAGAACACAAAAATTGGTAACCAAACAGAAGATAGAGAACATTATGAAATACAAAATGGATAATTTTAATTACGCTAAATTGAAAAGTTTTTGCACAAACAAAGCCAATGCAACCAAGATTAGGGGAAGTAGAAAACTGGGAAAGAACTTTTACAATCAGTCTCTCTGATAAAGGCCTCATTTCTAAAATATATAGAAAATTAAGTCAACTTTTTAAGAATACAAGTCATTCCTCTATTGATAAATGGTCAAAGGATATGAACAGACAGTTCTCAGATGAAGAAATTAAAGCCATCTATAGTCATATAAAAAAATGCTCTAAACCATTATTGACTAGAGAAATGCAAATCAAAACTACTCTGAGGTACCACATCACACCTATCAGATTGCTCAACATGACAAAACAGGAAAATGGTAAATGTTGGAGAAGATCTGGGAAAATTGGAATAATAATGTATTATTGGTGTAGTTGTGAAATGATCCAACCATTTTGGAGATTAATTTGGAACTATGCCTGGGCTACAAAAATGTGCATACCCTTTGATCCAGCAATAGCACTTCTCGGGCTATATCCAAAAGAGATAAAACAAATGGGAAAAGGACCCACATGTACAAAAATATTCATAGCAGCTCTTTTTGTGGTGGCCAACAATTAGAAATTGAGGGGATGCCTATCAATTGGAGAATAGCTGAACAAATTTTGGTGTATGAATGTAATGGGATACTATTGTACTATAAGAAATGATGAGCAGGCAGATTTCAGAAAAACCCAAAAAGACTTGTATAAAGTGATGCTAAGTGAATTGAGCAGAACCAAGAGAACAATGTACACAGTAACAGCCATGCTGGGTGATGACTAATGTTAAAAAACTTAGCCCTTAAAAAAAATAAACTTAGTCCTTCTCAGTAATGCAAAGATCTAAGACAATTCCAAAAGACTCATGATGGAAAATGCTATCCACATCCAAAGAAAGAACTATGTGAATGCAGATTGAAGTATACTATTTGCTATTTTTTTTCTATTTTGTTTTGTTTCCTCTTTCTGGTGGTTCCTCCTATTGGTTCTAATTCTTCCTTACAATATCACTAATGTGAAAATATGTTAAAAGAAATGTATATGTATAGCCTATATCAGATTGTGTGCTGTCTTGGGGAGGAAGGTGGGGAAGGAGGAGGAGAAAAATTAAAAACTCAAAAGCTTATGAAAGTGATTGTTGATAAATCAAAATAAATTAATAAAAAACTAAAAACAAAAAAGGGGGTGCAGCTAGGTGGAGCAGTGGATAGAGCACTCGCCCTGAAGTCAGGAGGATCTGAGTTCAAATCCAGCCTCAGACCAAACACTTGACACTTACTAGCTGTGTGACCCTGGGCAAGTCACTTAAACCCAATTGCCTAAAAAAAAAAAAATCTATTCACTTCTGGTCTTTTCATCAAGAATGCTTGAAACTTCTCTATCTCATTGAAAATCCAGTTGTTGTTGTTTTTTTTTGTTTTTGGGTTTTTTTACCCCTGAAGGATTATACTCATTTTTTCTTGGTAAATGATTCTTGATTGTAATTTTAGCTCCTTTGCCCTCCAGAATATTATATTCCAATCCCTCCAATCCTTTAATGTAGAAGCTGCTAAATCTTGTCTTATCCTGATTGCCATACCATGATACTTGAATTGTTTCTTTCTGGCTGCTTGTAGTATTTTCTTCTTGACCTGGGAGTTCTGGGATTTGACTCATTCAAGTACTAAGTAGAAGAACCAGAATTCAAACCTAGATCTTACTCCCAATCTAGCTCCATTTTTCATTGCATCACTCTCTCTCATATTAGTTTCTTTGATGTTCACAACAATCCTGTGAGGTGGGCTCTATGGATTGACCTCACTTCACAAAACAAATAAACACACAAACAACAATAGCAAAAACAAAAAACCAAGGCTCAATTTTGCCCACAGGACTACCAACTAGATGTTTAACCTCATCCTGTTTTTCACCTCCTTAGTACTCTTGGTTATTAGAAAAATTAACATTGCCATTCTTTCCTGGCCCCTTCCCTACATGGATTGATATGCTCATGGGGCAAATTGTTGCACATTTAAAAAGTGGGGTGTACCCCCTCCCTCAGCTGAAAGTGCTCTGAAGAAGTTCTGTTATTGTCAGTAAATTAACTCTGTTCCGTGGGTAAAATCTTGGCTTAGAATTGGATCTCTCTCTCTTCCTCTCTCTCTCCTCTCTCTCTCTCTCTCTCTCTCTCTCTTCTCTCTCTCTCTCTCTCTCTCTCTCTCTCTCTCTGAAATCTTCCCTCCTGTAGTGTTACCCATATACCACACTTCGCCCCTACTTACATAGGCAGTACAATAATTTTCAACTTTAAACAAAGTCTTAGTTACCCTGCACTAGTTAAAGTCATGTTAAATAAGGTCATCCAGAGTTGCTGTGGCCAGAACATTATCACCCTGCAACCATTCTTGTGATAAGTGTTTCCAACGTAACTAGGCTGTTCCTCAGATGATAGGAGTACACTATCATTGTGCTACTTGTGAATCAGCACGGTATAGTGAATAGAGTGCTGGAATGAGACTCAGGAAAGACTGGGTTCAAATGTTGCCTTAGATACAAACTAGATGTGTGTGCCTGGGCAAGTAAGTCTCTAGCATAGGTTTCTTCATCTATAAAATGAAATGGTTGGACTTTATGACCTCTAAAATCCCTTCCATCTCTCAGTCTATTATACTATAATCCTATGAGATGAAAACAGTAACTACCTCACACAGTTATTGTGGAGATCAAAAGAGATTGTATACATAAATTGCTTTATAAAGGTTAAAGCATTATAAACATATTACCTATAAATATTATTACCATAAAATCTCATTAATTTGAGCTCCACAAAATCAGAATGCCTTCTAAATTTTGGCAGGAATATCCTGATATTTACTTTTGAGCTATATGTGAAAAGGGACTTATTAAGTAAATGAATGACATACAAAACTGTTCAGGGGGCATGTTTAACCTGCTTAGGAGAACAAACTGTATTTAAGATTCTAGAATATTGGTTGTTTATATGCAAATTGATGCTACTAATTACAAATAAGTCTTATCTATTCATTAAAAGAGGCCTGAGAGGATTTTTACTTAGAAACATTTGGTTAGAAATGAGTTTTGAGTTAGTTTCACTTAAGCATAATGTAGCTGAGTTTCTTTAATACTATTCAATAATTCAGACATTTTTATTCTTTGGAGCCCATCTCTCTCCCAATTAGCCTGGATCAGTGAAAAATTATATGATTTTGAAAACACTGATGTTATTTTCAGGTACTGTAACGTAGCAATTACTTTGGTCTTTTGCTTTATTGAACCTCTTTTAAATTCAAAATGAATTTGTAACCCTTATAATGAGACTTTGAGCCAATAGTCTTTTGTCTGCACACCCAATAAGATTTGCTTCTAGCTCTGAACCTTCTATAACGGTCTCAGGATGCTGTAGCCTCTTGGTATAACTGTAAATAATATTCTAATAGGTAGGAAAACCTGTTTAATCCTTGATTTTCATACCACATAGCAGGATGAAATGTTTATCTAATAGTAGCCTCAAGGATCAGGATGTCACCAATATTACAAACAGTGGCCATGTTCTTTTTTTTTTTTCTCCCTCTCTTGCAACCATGCCACTGAAATAAGAATTTTATTATTTTGGAAAAAATGATTATTGTATAGTCCTTATTCCTGCCAGTTCATGATACTGGTCCATATGTTTACTAAAAACCTGGGTTCTTCTCTATCTTTTAAGAAGTATTCAAATGTAATTCAACAAATATCTCTTAGGCACTTATACTGTGCACAGGGTATTCAAAGAGGAGCAGAGAGAGCCTTACCCTCAAAAACTTACATTCTACCAGAAGGCATAGAACATGAACACCAATGAGTATGACAAATGAGATATTATGATAGGGGAAAGGAGAAAACTCTAGGAAAATTAGCAAAAGAGTGATGGTTTTCAGAAGAGGGGAGCAGGCCTAGAGATTCCACTTGAAGAATGAGAAAGCTTTGACAATCAATGATCGGGTCAGAGATGCTTCCAGGCAATGGTATTAATTTGTTGATAATACAGGAAGCATGAGCAAGATGATTTAATATTCACCAGAATGTGTGGCTGAATGAGGACTGTTAGAATGAAAAGGACTCAAAATGTGTATTGGAGATGGACTATGGAGAGTCTTAACGGCCAGCCGAAGTAATTGATATTTTATCAGGCAGGCCTTAGTCAGAGCAGTGACACTGTTAGACTTGTGTATTCAGAGTATGATTTTGTCCTTTAATCTATAGGAGAGAAGCCAATAGAAGACCTGTGTCTTTGCCTATTTAGTATGACTACATTAAAACATCCAGAGTCAAGCTCCCTCTTTTCCCCTTTATTATCTCTATGAGTTTGTTTTTCTCTTGGGCTGGTATGTTGACTTCTGATCTAAAAAAGATGGAAATTGCATCTCATGTTCTCAGAAAAGAACTCTTTGTTGGTCATAATTCAACCACATTTATTGGTAAGGAGCTGATAAGAACTAGGGGTGAGTCCTAAATTGAACCATATTCCCAGAGATTGACAGCCCCTGAGAAGAAATGACCTTGGTTTAGCCTATAAAATTCATTGACCACTCAGTACCCTTCCAACACTGTCCATGATCCAATGATAAAAATATCATTAGGTAAAGCAATCATAGGTTCATAGAATGTTAGAGCTAAAGGTAATGTTAGACCTGATTTATAGGGAAAGGAACTTCAGTATAAGGAGTTGAGATATGTTCAAGATCAGAGGGCAAATAGATTAAATTCAGGTCTCCAGATTTCTAATCCATTTTTTCCCTTGTTCTTACATTGTAAATTGAGGGTGTGAGATATATGGCCCATGGGTCACATGCAATCCACAATATTCGTGTGTCCCAAACCATATTAAAATATAGTTCTTGTATATTTCTAATGTGTTGATATATTAATAAAAAAGAAATATATAAACATGTGGTTTTCTGAGACAATCCATTATGCTATGTGAGGTTGCCTTTCACAACATAGTAAAACAAGATCAAAATACCTGGTGTCAGGGGGGTGGAGGCAAGATTGCAGATTAGAGGCAAAATCCCAGCTGAACTCTCTTAACATTCTTCTCCAAATAACATTAAAATAACACCTCAAATCAAATTTTAGAGTGGCAGAGCCAAGAAAAGTTTTGGTTGAGACATTTTTTCCAGCTTAAGACAAGTTAGGAGGTCCATAGGAGAAGTTTGTGACACTGGGTTAGAGACCTGTCCAGAGCACCCACATGCAGAAGCTGCAGCAGCAGCTTCAGGAACTCTCAGCTCAGGAATGGTAATGGGGTCAGAGAACTGGTCAGAAAGAGACTACAGGGGATCCTTTGAGGGCAAAGGGTGCAGATGGTACTGATTAACAACCCTATTGCCTATATTCAATTCTTGGTTTCAGTTCCAAGGCAGAAAGGAATGTTTGCATTTGGTCATAAGGGAACAAGGGCCCTGGTCACAGTTTCAGGGCAAGGAGGACCACTAGTGCTGGTAGCTGCAGGGGACCAGGGCCACTTCCAAGAGCAAAGACAAGAGGACAGACAAGGAAAGCAGCAACCATGCCTTTCCTAGTATCATACCACTTTGGAAACACCAAAAACTTGCGGACTCTCAGAACCTGCTCTGAAAACATCAGCATAGAAAAGCCTGAAGTTTGAAACAGTGCCTCCCTACCTTTAGGCGAACAGAGCCCAACTTTAACATAAAGTTCAAAGTCAAATAGGTTAGAAAAATGAGCAAACAACAACAACAAAAGAACCTGACTAAAATGGCTACTATGGTGGCAGAGAAGAAACTCAAAAGACTATAATGAGAAAAGAGCTACAAAGAAAGTGTCAAAGAAAAACACTAATTAGACCCAAGCCAAACAAGAATCTCTGGGAGAAATAAAGGAAGAGATTAGAGTCATAGAGGAAAAATTTTGGGGGGGATGAGATTGATGAAAGAAAATCATGAAAAGAGAATTAACTGTTTAGTAAAAATGTAAAAGTAAATAATATCTTAAAAAGTGACATAAAAATTCACTGAAGAAAAGAAATCTTTGAAATGCAGAAAAGGCAACTCATACCTATCAGAGTAACTAATGTGACAAAAATGGAAAATGGTAAACTTTGGAGAAGATGTGGGAAAATTGGAATACTAATGCATTGGAGTTGTGAACTGATAAAACCATTCTGGAGAGCAATTTGGCACTATGCCCCAGTGGCTATAAAACTGTGCATAGCTTTATGTCCAGCAATATCACTACAAGGTCCATATCTCAGAGGTATCATAAAAAAGGGGAAAAGAACCCACATTTATACAAATATTTATAGTACTTACTTTTGTGGTGGCAAAGAATTAGAAATTGAGGGAATGCCCATCATTTAGGGAATAACTAAACAAGTTGTATTATATGAATGTAATGGAATACTATTGTTCCAGAAGAAATGAAGAGCAGGCAGATTTCACAAAACAAAACAAAACAGGAAAGACTTATATGAACTGATGCTGAGTGTAGTGAGCAGAACCATAAGAACATTGTACACAGATAGTTACAGCAACATTGTGCAATGACTAACTTTGATAGACAGCTTTTCTCAGCAATACAGTGATCTGGGAAAATACCGAAGACTCATGATGGAAAATGCTAACCACAGGCAGAGAAAGAACTATGGAGTCAGAATGCAGATAGAGGCATAGCATTTTCTTTTTGTTTGTTCATTTGTTTTCTTTTTCTCAGGTTTTTTTTCCCCTTTTGTTCTGATTTTTTTGTGTGTCAAGCAATTGAGGTTAAGTGACTTGCCCAGGGTCACACAGCTAGTGAGTGTTATGTTTCTGAGGACAGATTTGAACTCAGGTCCTCCTGACTCCAGGGCCAGTGCTCTATTCATTGCACCATGTAGCTGCCCCTTGATTCTTGTTTTACAACATGACTAATGTGGCAATGTGTTTAACATGATTGTACAAGTATAGCCTATATCAGATTATTTGCCACGTTGGAGAGTAGGAAATGAGAAAAAAAATTGGAACTCAAAATCTTATAAAAGCGAATGTTGAAAACTATCTTTCATGTAATTGGAAAAAATAAAACACTATTAAATGGGAGAGAGGAAGAAAAGCAGAAAAGGCTAAATGGAAAAGGAAATGAAAAATTAGCTGAATAAAAGTACTCCTTTTAATTAAAAACAGAATTGGCAAAATGGGAAAAAAGAGGTACAAAAACTCATTGAAGAACATAATTTCTTAAAAATTATAATTAGACAAATGGAAGTTAATGACTTTATAAGATATCTAGAAGCAGTAAAAAAAGTTAAAAGTATGAAAACTAGAAAATGTGAAATATCTCATCAGAAAAAAAACAACTGATCTGAAAAATAGATTAAGGAATGATAATTTTTAAAAAATTACACTAGCCATGATAAAAAAAAAAGAGCCTAGACGTCATATTTCAAGAATTCATCAAGGAAAATTACATTGGTATCTTAAATCCAGAGAGTAAAATAGAAATTGGAAGAATCCACTGATCACCACCCAAAAGACAATCCCAAATGGAAACACCTAGAAATATTTTAGCTGAATTCCAAAGCTCCCAGATCAAAGAGAAAATACTTCAAACATCTAGAAATAAATAATTTAAATACCGAAGAGGTATAGTCGGGATCACAGAAGTTTTAGCAGTTTCTGTGTTAAAGGAGTAAAGGACTTGGAGGCAAAGGATCTAGGATTAAAACCAAGAATTATCTACCCAGCAAAACTGAGTACAATCCTTTAAGGTGGAAAAAAGTAGATATTTAATGAAATAGAGAACTTTCAAGTATTCCTCATGAAAAGACTAAAGCTGAGAAGAAAATTTGAAATGCAAACAGATTCAAGAGAAGAGTAAAAAGGTAGACATGAAAGAATAGTCATAAAGATTCAACAAAGTTAAACCCTTTACATTGCTGTATGGGAAGAAAATACTTATAACTAAGAAACTTTATCATTATTAGGTCAGTTAAAAAGGAGTTTATATAGACAGAGGGCATAAATGTGAGTTGATTATGTTGGAATGACTTCCAAAAAAAATGAAAGGGGGAGAATGAGGGATTCACTGGGAGCAGGGGGAAGGAAGAAGTAGAACAGGGAAAATGTATCACATAAAAACAGCACAAATGGAAAAAAAATTACAATGGAGGAGGAAATAATGGGGTGGAGGGCCATGACTGAACCTCATTTTCATCAGAATTAGGTCAAAGGGGGAAGAATATACATGTATGTTTGCATATATACATATATATGTGTGTGTCTATATCTCGATCTATCTACCTATCTATTTTTTATCTATCTTTATCTATCTATCTATCTATCTATCTATCTATCTATCTATCTATCATACTAAATTGTGACCAGATTTGTGGTTTTCTTGGCAAAGATGCTGAAATGGTTTGCTGTTTCCTTATCTAGTTCCTTGTACAGATGAGGAAACTGAGGCAAACAGGGTGAAGTGACTTGCCCAGGGTCACACAGCTAGTAAGTGTCTGAGGCTGGATTTGAACTCAGGATGATGAGTCTTCCTGACTCCAAGAATGGTACTCTAACCACTGTGCCACATAGATGTCCTGACACATAGTAGTTGCCTAAAATTTTTCCTTTCCTTTCCCCTTCATGTTTCTCCTTATTCAGAATTTTAATTGAAAGCAGATGGATTCTGGTAGTTGATTTCCACACTGTGCACCACAGCCAAAAATAATGAAATGAGAATAAAAGAACAGCTGTGTGTCCAGGCTACATCATTTCCAACTAGTGGGTATTTCTTCTTTTAAATTTGTTTTATGTTTCATTTATTCATTCATTCATTCATTCATTCATTCATTCATTTATTTATTTATTTGTTTGTTTGTTTGTTTGTTCGATTGTTTGCTAATTTATTTATTTTGCCTGTGGGCAAGGCATATAATGAATGAACTTTTAAGATTCAATGGTTATGTTGAAATCCTTTCTTTAAATCCTTTCTTCAAATCCTTTTTAGGCTTCAAAATACCATTCCCTTCCAAAAAAAAACTACCAAATAACAAATCTTTTCAGTGTAGTCAATAACTTATTAACACTTAGAAATAATTCACAGTTTCTCTGTATTGGCCATCTCAGAAAAGCACTCCAGTGAAAGTCATTGGGATGCACTTTCTCTCTTGTATGGAACTGGCTACTGAGAATAGAGCCAAGAAAATAACATCATTACCTGACAGGAGGTCCATCAGCCTGTGTAATGGATTGATGGCTTAATTGCCTGGAGAATCACGACAATGACCAGCTGTCTGATTTAACTTATCTCACAAAGCTACCAATACATATATGCCCAGGCACTCCTTTACCTCATCTTCATTTTGAAATGAGAAGAAAGGAAGAAATAAAGTAGAAAGGCAGAATAAAAGTTGCTAAGGCTGATCCATGTATCTGGCCACTGGGGCCAGGTTTCTGGTATTGTGTAAGCTTGGAACCCTGAGCCAGTCAATAAGGAAGAGCTAATAACAGTAATATAATGTTGAGTAGGAAAGCTCTTGGGTTTGTAGTAAGAACACCTGGTTTCCCATAGTCATTAATATCATTCAATATTACATTGGAGATCCTAGCAATAGCAATTAGAAGAAAAAGAAATAGAAGGAATCAGAATAGGAAATAAGGTAACAGAACTAGCTTTTTGTAGATGATACAATGATATTCTTTGAAAAACCCAAAAACTCAATTAAAAAATTAGTTGAAACAATTAATAATTTTAGCAAAGTATCAAGATATAAAGTAAATCCACTTAAATCATCAGCATTCCCATATATCACAAACAAAACAAGAAGAGATAGTAAAATCTTTTCTTCTGTAAGAAGAGATAGTAAGAGATACATTATTTAAAATAACTCTAGGAATATAAAATGCCTGGGAATACACCTGCTAAACAAACCCAGAAATTATATGAACAAAGTATTAAAAATATACAAATAAAATCTTTTAAATAATTGGGGAAATATTCATTTTTCATGGTTTGGTAGGGCCAATATAATAAAAATGAAAATTTTACCTAAACTAAGTTATGTATTCAAATGCCAATCCAATGAAGTTACCAAAAATATTTTAGTGAATTAGGTAAAAATAATAACAAATTTTATTTGGGAGAACAAAAAGTCAAGAATATCAAAGGAATTAATTTTTTGAAAATGTAAAGGAAGGAAGTTTAACAGTACTAGATCTTAAACTTTATTATAAGGCAGTAATTATCAAAACTATCTGATGCTACCTAAGAAAATGCTGGTAGATCAGTGGAACAGAGTAGACATAAATTACAGCATTAAATGACTATAGTAACCTTGTATTTGATAAGCATAAAGACTTAAGTTTTTGGGATAAGAATTCATTATTTGATAAAAAATTGTTGGCAAAACTAGAAAGTGGTATGCAGAAAATGGGCATAGACCAATATCTTACACCATTTACTAAGGTTGAAATGGATATATGACCTACATATAAAGAAAAATATTACAAGAAAATATGAAGAACATAGAACATGTTACCTATTTAGGGGAATAATTTATAAAGAGATAGAGAACAATGTGAGATATAACATGGATAATTTTGATTACATTTTATTAAAATATTTTTGTACAAATGAAACATATATAGCCAAGATCAGAAGGAAAGCAGAAAATTGGAGAAAATAAATTATAGAATTTCTCAGATAAAAGTCTCATATAAGAAATATATAAGGAACTTAATCAAATCTATAAGAATATGAGTCATTCCCAATTGTTAAATGGTCAAAGGAAACGAACAGGCAGTTTTCCAATGAAGAAATTAAAATAATATATAACCATATAAAATATTTTAAATCATTATTGATGAGAGAAATGCAAATTAAAACAATCTTGAAATACCATTTTACACTTATCAGATGGCCTAAAATGACTGAAGGGGAAAGTGACAAATGTTGGACGGGATGTGGAAAAATTGGGGCACCAATTCACCATTGGTGAAGGTATGAGCTGATCCAACCATTTTGGAAAGCAATCTGAAATTATGCTTAAAGAGGTATTAAAAAGCCTATACCTTTTGACTGAGAAATACTAATTCTAGATATATTTCCAAAGATTATTGGGGAAAAGTAAAATAACCTATATATTCTAAAATATTTATAACAACTCTATTTGTGGTGGCAAAGAAGTAGAAATTCTGAGAATGCCCATCAATTGGGGAATGGCTGAATTAGATGTGGTATATAATTATGATAGAGTACTACTTGTGCTATAAGAAATGATGAGCTTGTTCATTTGAGAAGAAAACATGGATAGAGTTGCATTAAATAATGAAGAGTGAAACGAGCAGAACCAAGAAGACATTGTACATAGTAATAGCAATATTGTTTAAGAACCACTTGCGTGACTAAGTCATTTTGACTATTATAAATACCCAAATTAACTACAAAGGACCTATGAAGGAAGACACTATCTGCTGTTACATAAAGAACTGATAGATAGAAGTATTTATAAAATGGTTTTAAAATATATATGTATACAGCCATATAAGTGTCTAATGTTAGCCATCTCTAGGTGTGGGGAGGGAAGAAAAAAAGAAATTTACTTTATTATATAATTAAAAGGAATAGCAAGTTGTACATAATAGATTTGCAGTGTCATGTGCAATCATCTTTTTTTAAAAAAATTCTGCTGTGTTATGGAAATGCTTGTTTTATTTCATAAATTAAAAATAAATTTAATTTAATTAAAAAAGAAAGAAAGTCAGCATATCTGGTTTCTAATTGTAATACTTCCTCTAAAAAAAAGAAAAAAAAAGAGTGACTTTTCCAAATTTCCTTGCCTTTCTTCACCTCCCTTTCCTTGTTATTCAATAAGAGGACTAGATTATATGATCTACAATTCCTGTCAGCTCTTGCATTCCAAAACCAATCAGAAAACAGGTCAGAGGAAGTTCTAAGATCCTACAGTATACTTAACTAGACAAGAAACTGAGACTAGATAGCTAGAAGCTTTATTTATTAGGTGTCTACACTCTCTACCACTGTTTTCTGACTTTACTTCAGGGAGTAATATACACCCACCAACTGTTGACTTTTAATGAATTAATTGGGTACTAAATTACATTGGTGTAGCAAGCTGATACTGTGAGTTACGCTCCAAGATAAGTAGGTTGTTACACTTCACTTTCTAGAAGTTTTTATCAAATACATACTGATTTTTAAAATATGTGAGAGCAATAGGGGAGACTACTTCCATGAATATTTGTGCTAAAAATATGTTTTGAATATATTTACTAAAGGAGAAGTTTTTAAAAATTTACATATTTTTCCTTTTGTAAATGAATTGAATATAAACTTCATTTTCAAATCGTTCAAATAACCATGTCAAGGTCAACAGTTGGTACTGAACATGAGTATATGTAAGAAAATGGTTTAACTTCATTTTTTATAATGAAGATGTCATGCATTTTATAACATTTCATAGTTTCAAAAATGTTTTCTTAAATATTCATATCCAAAATAGCCAGATCTTTTGACTCTGAGATTCCATTGTTAGTCATGTATCCCAGGGGAGGCTAATGACTGTAAAACAAAAACAAAACAAAACAGAAACACCCTCCTTATTTATAAAATAAACACACCAGTAAAGAACACATCAGTCAATCAATAATTTTATAATTAAATGTGTATGGAAGCACTTCTTGTGTTATCACAGCATAGTGCCTAAGATATAGTAAGCACTTAATGAATGTTTATTGACTGATTGACTATCAAAGAACTAGAAACAAAATAAATTTCAATCAATTGTAGAATGGTTACAGGGAATATTAAACCCAAATCACTCTGGCTTTCATTGCTTGGCCAATAATAAATTCTAGGCCAAGCCTCTGTTGGCCATCGTTCTGGTTTTGATACCTCAGAGTGAGGGTAAATAGCAATTGTTCTTATTCTGGCCAGAAACCCTGAGGGTCTTCCCTTCCTAGTTTGATTTTTTTTTTCAGTAGTTAAACCAGGCCATCTTTTGCCTTATTTATTACCTAGCCTTAAATCACTGAATGGGTGTTGCCTCAGACAAATTGAGATCTGGGAAAGACCTTAGCTTGAAAACACCAAAGTCTCCCACTGCATCTGGGGTCATCTCCAGTCATCCAGACCTATGCCTTGCCAGTGGATGTTGTAAGTAAAAATTAGAACCAATAGGATGAACCACCAGAAAGAGGAAACAAAACTCAATAGAAGAGAAAAAAAATAGCAAATAGTATGCTACAATCTGCATTCAACTTCCATAGTTCTTTCTTTGGATCTGGATAGCATTTTCCATCACAAGACCTTTGGAGATGTCTTAGATCTAGGTATTGCTGGGAAGGGTTAAGTTTATCAGTATTAGTCATTGCACAATGTGGCTATTGTGGTGTACAATGTTCTCTTGGTTCTGCTCACTTCACTCAGCATCAGACTGTACAAGTCTTTTCAGGTTTTTCTGAAGTCAGCCTGTTCATCATTTTCCCATTTGTATGAACTCTGTGGGATACAACCCTAGAAGTGCTATTGCTGGGTCAAACGCAGGACATATTTTCTTTTTTAATATCTGTAACTCCTACTTATGTGAAGCAATGAAAAGAGCAAAGCACCTGGAATCAGGAAGATTCACCTTCATAAGTTGAAATCTGGTCTCCAACACTTACTAGCTGTGTGATCCTGGGCAAGTCACTTAACCCTATTTGCCTGAGTTTACTCATCTGTAAAATGAGCTGGAGAAGGAAATGGCAAACCACTTCAGTATCTTATCAAAAAATCTCAGTTGGGTCCACGAGGAGACAGAAATGACTGAACAAAAATTTGTTTCAAGGCCCTTGTATTCCTGACTGCTAATGACTTCAAGAATGGCCCAGTAAATCTGATTGCTTCAGCCATATATTTCTTTTAAGTGCCATTTTCGATAACCTTGAGTGCTATCATGAGTGTACCTTCCCCTCCACTTTTATTTCATATCCCTAATATTTAGCTTTGCATATTAAAATGACAATAAAATATATTTTTATTCATTCCTTCAATGTCTGACTTTGATGATACATCCCTGATAAAGCCTTTCTTGACCTCTTTCTCTTTTTTTCTGAAAGTGAAGTATATTAAAAAAAGCATCCACCAAAAAAAAAATATATACATATATATATATACATATATATATATATATCATATATATATATATATATATATATATATATATATATATGTATATATATATCTAAGGTGATCTTAGTGGAAATTAAAAGAAAGAACCAGGCTATCCTAAGAACTTGCATTATTTCACTAAGACCATTCCTGACTAACTTGGCTTACTTTTTTAATGGAGTTGATTGGCTGCTAAATCATGGAGATTATATATTTCTCATCTGTATAAAAATATAGATATCCATCTTTTTGGATATGTGAAATGCATATACACGTATATCTATATCTTTATATATGCAGAAAGAGAAGAAAAAAAGAAGTGTGTGTATCTTAATCTGATTTTTATCAAATGATTATTATAAAACATCTTTCAAGATTGATATTACATTATTCCCCTCTATGCTTTCAATATTCTAGACTTATTGACTTGCTATTCACTCTGTGTGACACTGCATCTTCTCCCTCTGTTCCCTTCCACAAGTTGTCTCTTAACTGGAATTATTTCCTTCTTTATCTCTACCTCTTCAAGATTCTGATTCCTCCTTAATCTTCCTATAAATCTCAGCTTCTGTGTAACCAAACATGTGAAGTTTTTCCATGAAGTACCATTACTTATTATAGCCACAGTACAAAAATTATTTAGCATTTACGTTGCATTTACTTTGTGGCCACTTATTTGGGAAATAGTTTTATTCCCTGATGAAAACATAAGCTTTTGATGGTAGTGACTATTTTTTTTATTCCTATTGCCTGACAAAGTATGTTTCCCATTATAGAAAACTGATAAAATCTCATCAAATTTAATTGAGAATCCATTGCTGTTATTTATTTTTGGGTGAGAGGAATTTGGGTTAAGTGACTTGCCCAGAGTCATACAACTGGTGAGTATTGTGTGTCTGAGACTGGATTTGAACTCAGGTCCTAAAGACTACAGGGCCAGCGATCTATCCACTGAACCACCTAGCTGCCCCTCATTCCTCTTATGCTTTGGTTCAAGATAGAAATATGTGGACTAGATAGAGTGGTGTGAGCCAGATGATAGCCTAATTAGCTAAATCCAGAACGACCTGAAAGATTGAACCCAAAGTGCGATAATTATGGAATAAATATCAGATTCTACGAAGGCCTCTAATGGAGTATTCCCCAATATATGTCCTTTGTAGAAAATGTTTTGTTAATGATAATTATAGAAGTGGAATGCTTATCAAATTTGCAGATGGCACAAAACTGAGAGGTTGTAGAAAATATATTAGACAGCAGAGTCAGAGTCAGCATATAAGGAGATATTGGCAAGACAAAACAGACTGAATCAAATATGTTGCAACATAATAGGGGTAAATATAAAGTCCTTCACTTGATTAAAAAAATTCAATCATATGAATATAATTGTATTCCTAAGTTACATTTGGGGGATACATGTCTATATAGCAGTTAGCACTAAATAGTTCTGTGTTTTGATGATCTTCAAACCCAAAATAATTCAGTGTTGTGACATGGCAGCCAAAAAAAAATATCATCTTAGACTGCATAACAGAATAAATAGTGGACAATACAGAGAAAGTGTTGTCTCTTTGTAAGCAATAACAATAGTGTCAAACTCAAATTGAAATGGGGCCACCAAACCATAGATCTCTGCAGTCTACATATCAACTTAGAAAACCAGAAATTAACTTTATATTCTATTGTATTTTTATTTATCATATTAAATATTTCCCAATTACATTTCATTGTGGTTCAGCAAAGTGGAGCACATTGTAGACTGTTTGATACCTCTGATCTTTGTTGCTTGGATCATATCAGGGACATTGTCTTCAGTTATGAGCATCACAGTTTAAGAAGGGCATAAATCATAATGTGTACATGAAAGAGCAGCCAAAGTACTGGAGAACTGAAAACCACGCCATGTCAAAATTGATTGAAGTAATTGGGAATAGATAGTCTTAATGAATGAATGGGCAGATGGATAGATGGATAGAGGGATGTTTGGATGGACAAAATCATTACGATGTGCCAAGCATTGTGGTGAGTGCTAGAGATACAAATACAAAACAAGAAAAGTTTTAAGGCATTTGAATTCTAATGGTGGAGACAACTGGTATGAGGGAGTGTGGCCAGGGAGGGTTGTTTTGGTTTGGGAAGTCACAGGAATGGTGAATGGAGCCAAGGAGAATTGCCAAACATGCTCTTTCCAGGAAAGGTGTTAGTATTAAATTGATCATAGTTTTTAAGCAAGAATCCTCCAGAAGAAAAGACTTAGGTTTGTTATGATACTGACCTTCCAGTTTTTGAAGAGTCATCATATGACATAGGATTGGGAATGGATCTGCTTGATTTTAGGATCAGTGCTAGAAGCAATGGATTTCAATGGCAGAAAGACAGAATTTGACTCGATTTGAAAAAAATCTGTAACAATAAGAACTATCCCAAAGTGAAAATCTTATGTGGTTGCTATGATTGCTTTGAGGTTAACTCTTGTTTTATTGTTCCACTTATGAGTCACCAGATAATAATGACCAATTTTGAAAGTCCTCTGGTTGTTCAATCATGTCTTGGATAACTACCCTAGGAAGATATGACCACAAAGTTGGTCATATCAAGCTAGCATATGCTCACTTCTATATTCCTCATAAAGCAGCCACCAGCTACCTCTACTGTTCTTTTTTCCTTCAATCAGTACTATGTTTCTATGTCTTTCTTTTCTGTGATATGTGATATGTGATATGGGAAGCTGCTTAATCCTCAGAGGGTTTACATCAATTTGAACAGATGCATTCCTAGCATTCAGGAGCATAAGAAGAATCTATTATTTTATACATGTACTGCTATGGAAATTGCATCCACCAACACAAATAACAATCCTAGGTAAGAGTAGCTAAACTCTAGTGAAATGGTTTAGGGACAATGTTTCCCATAGTATGGTTGAGGGACCACTGAAAACCTTTCAGGGGGTCCAAAAGATGAAACTTCTTTTTATCATACTAAACCATTTTAATTTTAATATGGTAAATATCAATAAACATACCCTACATAAACAAAAACTTTTGAGAGGGTTCTATGATGTTTAAGACTATAAAGGATTTTTGAGACTAAAAAAGTTTGAGACGAGAAGTCACAGGGTCTCTTAAACTGTGGGTCGTGACCTCATATGGGGTTGTGAAAAATTTGGCAACAGTAAAAAGTTTCTAAACTCACAATGGACAAAAATCTATTCAAAATCAAACACGTAGTTAATCCAAGGTGTTTTTGGCAGCACTTGGCTGTTGCTTCCTACAACTTCACTACAGCCTTAGTTCTGAATGCCAAACATGAACACTTTACACTGTGTATGCCCTCAGGGCACACAATGCCAGCAAACGCTGCAGAATCAGTAAAGGGGTCACAAGCGGGAAAAAAAAAAAGTTTAAGAAGCCCTGGTCTAAGGCAATAGAAATTAATTGATGGATCCAGGATATCACATTCCAGTCCTGGATGTCAGAGAGGACAACTGAGCCCAGTTCTCTCTGACTCTAAGCTCAGCTCTTTACTCACAATACATACAGCTTTTTATGCAGAGTACTTAGATACAAAAGTCCAGTAGTCTCTCTCCTTCTTTTCTCCATCCCTTCCTCTTCTATGTAGCATGTCTCCCCCAATAGCGTGTCTTTTTTCCCCTTTGTTTTTCTCTTTGAAGGGCCTGTTCTGTTCTTCTAAAGGAAATTTCATTTTCCCTGATAAGCTTGAAAGGCATTCACTCAGACTTCCTTTTCTTCTCTTACAAGAAGACCTACATATGTTCTGTACACATACAGTGTCTGGGAGAATCAGAAACAGTACAATCTCTGCGTGCTTCTGGAAACCCCCTTTGTTCATAGTACTTGTACAAATTATCAGCCTCACTTCTTAATCACTCTGCTCCCCCTTATTACTAAATGTCATGATAAACTGTGTTGCTCCCTTTGACAAAGCATTTGTTTCTAAGCAGACATTTTTCACATTTGGCTTTCTTGCCTTTTTTCTATATTGTTGTAATTGTTTTCTACCTGTTGTTGAACTAGTCATAACTGTTTGACTAAGTGCCTTGAAGATTGCTGTCAACTTCTGAATTTAACCAGTAACTCCCCTCAGGTGTTTTCTATATGGTCTTTTAGAGAAATTTGATCTCCACTTCACTTCTCACATCATCTTTCTCTTCCTTACTTTTACTGTAACCCAGCATTAGATGTTACCTATCTACAATCCAACTCTTTACCAATTACTTGCCTTCTTCTATTCATGTGTAATGTATGCTTCCATCTACATGTGTGTACTCTTGTTGTTCTAGTCAATAACATTTGTTAACCTCATCCTTCAGTGCTAGGTACACCTCCTTTCTGGGACCCACTGACCCTCTGAACTGATTATACCATCCACACTTTCATCTATTGACACCTAAACTCTGTGAAGGCCTAATTAATTTTAATTGTGTTTTGCCTAATTTGGCTATTGAAATTACTTCTCAGTTCCTCAGTGAGGTCCTTGGGGAAGTATTATGACTTTCCACTGTAGTGCATCTCTCTCTCTGTCTCTCTCTCTCTCTGATTCTCTTTCTCTCTCTCTGTCTCTCTGTCTCTGTCGCCCCCCCCACCCCTCTTTGCTCACTTAACTCTAGTGGTTAAATGCATTTTGATCTAATAGCTCATTTTCCACGTACTGTGCCATCTATCAATAATATTGCTTTGGGAGATAAACATATCACAATTTAACTACAGATTTTGTAACACTCTGATCATGCACAAACAAGAGTGGTGAAGTCTGTGGAGAGATTACCTAGAGACCAAAATCAAAAGCCTGAAAAATGGGTTTATAGATTTTTTTCCTTTGCTAAAGAGATAAGTAAACTTTCAACCAAAATTAAGGGATCAGTGTAATATGACCACAAGTGTGCTACAAAGTTAATGGAGTATATTAGGGAGGCAGCCTGGTAAGCTGGAAAGAATTTTGAACTGTGTGTCAAAGAACTGGATTTTGGGGACATTTTTGATGCTAATTTATCCTGTGATGTTAGGAAACTTACTTGACCTTCAGAAGTCATTTAGCATCTTAGGGACTCTTTATACCTTTCTCTAAAATATTGGGGTTGAACTGGATACCCTCTAAGGGCTCTTTTGAGTTTAAAGCCCTATGATTTTATAATGACTATGATTTTGGGAGAGAAATGTCTGAAAGGCAATTGGATATATCAGATTAGGAATCAGAAGAGAGGTTGGGGCAGGATAGGTGGAGCTGAGAAGTATTACCATAGAGATATGACTTCTAGGTGGCACAGTAGATAGAGTGTGAGGCCTGGAGTGAGTTTAAATCTGACTGTGCTACCCTGGGTTGAGTCACTTAACCCTGTGCTTGCCTCAGTTTTTAACATCTGTAAATTGAGCTGGATAAGAAATGGCAAACCACTCAAGTATCTTTGCCAAGAAAACCCCAAATAGGGTCATGAAGAGTTGGACACAACTGAAGTTATTCGACAACAGTAACAGCAGCAGCAACAAAAGCATAGAGATAGTAATTAAGTTCATGAGAAGACATCCTCCTCTTCGCATATCCCTTATCAACCCTACCCCCACCAAGATAATAGTAGAGGCAACATGGTACAGGGAAAAAATCACCAACTGGTAGATCAAAGGACTTGCTTAAAATACTTACTTCTCATATTCGGGACTTTGGGCAAGTCACAACCTCCCTGGGCCTTAGTAAAATGACACTTAGTCTAGATGGCTTTGAGCTCCTTCCAGCCTTAGAATTAGGAGCTGATGACCTATAATATGACCTTTTTCTGCCAACTATCTTAGGTTTTTTCCCCTCCACCTCTGGAGCCAAATTAAACAAGTCTAATCTCTCTTCTACAAATATCCTTTCAAGTACTTGAATATGTCTCACAGTCTCCCTGATTCTTCTCTTTCCAATGCTAAACAACCCCCTCTCCTTCAAACAATTTTGACATTGCAGGAACTCAAGGATGTTCTCAAGATGCTCACTAGTTCATCATTGTTTTCTAGTCTTGTGCTTGTGGTGTGTGTGTGTGTGTGTGTGTGTTTGTGTGCATTTCCTAATATACAGTTAAGTACCTGTATTATTATAGACAATTTACTATTTGGTGAGAATGCAAAAATAAAAACATATTCTTTTTACCCTCGAAGAAGTTGCAGCCTGTTGGAAAAATCAGGGAGACAACTATATTGGTATATTATACCCATATATATTTATGTGCGCACATGCACACACACATACATACACACACACTTACATACATAATACATGCATCTATGTATATCTGTGTGTATCTCTGTGTACATATATGTGTATATAAATAGATGGATACATAGGTTTTAGAACTTTTGTTGAAATAGCATATAGATACATAGTTGGACCATCAACAGAAATCTCTGAAGACGTATACAATTGTGAAGTCTTGCAGGACTGCAAAAGGGAAAATGTTGCAGAAGGGAAATTGTTCAATTTAAAAAAAAAGAGGATGTGTTCTACAAAGTATAAACCAGTATTTCAAGCAAAATTATAGAAAATATTATTTAATGTAAGCATTTACCAAGTTAAGAAATGAGTGCTAAAAGCCAATATAATGTTATTAGGAACAGGTCATTTGAACTAAACTCATTTCCATTTTTGATAAGCTATTAAACTTCTAGATCAAAGAAGCAGAAAAAACCCTTAGATTTTAGCAAAGAAATAGACAGAATCTCATGTTATTCTTCTTTTTAAATATTTTAGTTTTTTTCCAATTACATGTTAATTCAATTTTAGAATTTAAAAATTAGTTTCAAATTCCCTTCCTCTCTTTCCTCCCCCCTCCTGGTTAAGGCAAGCAATTTGATAAAAGTTATACATGTGCAATCATGTGAAATGTATTTCCATAGTAGTCATGTTGTGAAAGAATACAAAGACTTCAAAAGAACCCAAGAAAATAAAATTTAAAAAGTATGCTTTGATCTACACCCAGACTCCATCAGTTATTTCTCTAGAGATGGATAGCATTTTTCATCACAAGTCCTTCAGAATTTTCTTGGATCATTGTATTGGTTAGAATGACTAAGTTATTCACAGCTGATCACCACAAAACATTGCTATTGCTGTGTACATTGTTCCCCTGGGTCTTCTTACTTCATTTTGCAGCAGTTGATATAGATCTTTCCAGGTTTTGAGGAAAGTATCCTGCTTGTCATTTTTTATAGTACAATAGTATTTCATCATAATCATATACCACAACTGTTTAGCCATTCCCCAGTTGATGTACATACCCTCAATTTCCAGTTTTTTGCCACCACCAAAAGAACTGCTATAAATATTTTTGTAGAGATAGGTCCTTTTGTCCATTTTTTAAAAAATTCTTTGAGATGCAGACCTAGTAGTGGTATTGCTGGTCAAAGGTTACACATGATTTTGTAGAAGTTGGAGCAAAGTTCCAAATTGTTCTCCACGATGGTTGGATCAGTTCACATGTCCACCAACAGTGTTTTAGTATCCCAATTTCCCCACATACTCTACAACATATGTCATTTTCTTTTTCTGTCATATTATTCTGAGAGGTATGAGATGGTATCTTATAGGTGTTTTTATTTGCATTTATCTAATCAACAGTGATTCAGAGCATTTCTATATGACTATGTAACTTTGCATCCTTTATCTGAAATCTGTCTGTTTATATCCTTTAATCTTTTGTATGTTATTACCTCTTTGAACCATTTGTGATGAGTGAATTTCAAGCATTGTCCGCCCCACATCTTCCCCTATACTGCAAAATATCTTTTGCGCTCTTTTATGTAAGATAACTTACCCCTTTATATCTCTCCCCCTTTGTTCCAATGCAATCCTCTTTCTAACCCCTAAATTTTACTTTCAATTTCTATTTTACTCTCTAGTTCAGGGAAATCAGGGCATTCTACCTTGATAATTTTTTTGAAAGATTGTGTCATCTTTTTGTGATCATGGTTTTCAGGTAGTGCTATAATTCTTAAATTATCTTGATTTATTTACTAGGTAAGCTGTTTCTCCCCCCCCATTTGACATTTCACATTTTTTTCCCTATTTTAATTCTTTTGATTTTGTTTTATTTTTTTCTTAATGTCTCTTGGAATGATTTGCCCAATTCTGTTTTTTTAGGAATTATTTTTCTTCAGTGATGTTTTGTAGCACCTTTTCCAGTTGGCCAATTCTACATTTTAAGAAAGTCTTTTCTTCACTGAGGTTTTGGAATTTTTTTTTTCATTTGGCCAATCCTCCTTTTTAAGGAGTTCTTCACTTTGGTGGATGTTTGTGTCTGTTTTACCTTTTGGTCTATTCTGCTTTTTAATGTATTATTTTCTTCAGTATTTTTTTTTCATGCTTCCTTTAACAAGCTGTTAACTCTTTTTCAGGATTATCTTGCATCAGTATAATTTATTTTCCAAATTTTTCCCTCTATCTCACCTGTCTAATTTTTATAATCCCTTTTGAGCTTTCCCAGTTATTCATTTTTTTAGTCTGAGACTATTTCACATTTTTCTTTGAGGCTTTGGTTGTAGCTTTTTTCTTTTAAATTTTGTTGTCTTCTTCTGAGTTTGTGTTTTGATTTTCTCTATCACCTTAGTAACTTTCTATGATGACATTCTTTTTGTTGTCATTGTTTGGCCATTTTTTTCCAGCCTATTTCTTAACTTTGAACTTTTTGTTAAATTTATGCTCTGCTTCCAGTGTGGTGGGGGTATTGTCCAAAATTTCAAGTTTTTCATGCTGCTGTTTTCAGAGCTAGTTCTAAGATTCTATAAAATTTCAGTTCTTCCAATATGGTATGATCTAAGAAATGTCATCGTTGCTTTCCTAGCATGTATTCTGGTCTGTGAGCTTCCACAAGCACTCTTTCTCCCCAGAACTGTGATCAAGATCCCTCATTCTCCTGTGGCTATAGGATTTAGTGCTTTTCTTCACCCTGGGAATGCTTACCTGGAACTGTACATGACCAATGCAACAAAGTGCTATAGCCAGGAAAGGGTCCCCTATAATCTCCTTTTGATTAGTTGTCCAACCCCCTTACTGTCTGTGGGATAAGAGTTCTGGAAACCACTGCTGCTGGTCCAGACACCCAACCCCATCACAATCCTCCTACTGGCTTTGCAGGGAGTAGCCTGGGTGGGACTAAACTTCAGTCTCAGCCCAGTGAGACAGACCTTTCCTGCTGACGTTCTCAGTTGGCTTGGGCTGGAAAATTGCTTCACTTTGTCCTTTTGTTGGTTCTCCTGCTCCAGGATTCATTTTCAGGTGTTATTGTAAAGTTGTTTCAAGGGGAGTTTGAAAGAACTTAGGTGAATCTCTGCCTTTACTCCTCTATCTTGGCTCTGTTCTTCTCTCATGTTACTCTTGAAGAATCTCTCATGGAGTGATGGCTCTATCCTTGTCTATGCATGTTTAAGTTTAAAAGTTTATGCAATGCTTAGATGATACATAACTAAATAACGGAATAAAAGAATCAAAGCCAATCATCATACAATGTTAATCAGAAACAAATGATTTGGATTGGTAAATCCATGATTCGTTGGAGTAAGGAAAAATTCCCAGAAAATGAAAACTGTCCGAAGCTGGTATAGGTTATTTCAGAAAGTAGCTGTTTCTGACTACTGTAAGCTTCTGACTAGAAGCTAGATGACTACTTGTACGTGTTGTGGAAGGGAAGAAAGGATGTTTCCTCAAGTACTGGTTGAACTAAATGACTTTCTAGTGTCTTCTAATATTGAAATGCTACAATTCTTTGACTGTATATTATAAACAATTTCAAGGGAGAGATAAAGAAGGAGAGAGAGGAGAGAAAGCAACAGAGAAGACCAAGATAGAGACAGAGAGAAAGAGAGAGTCGTGGTGGGGGGGAGAAGGTATTGAAGGTGACTTTCCCATTAGTGAGGCAAGGGTGTCCCATGCAGTGAGAGTGATTAGGGAAACTCTTCAAGTGGAGGGGCAATGAGTTGGGCCTTAAAGGGAGATCTTGTTCATTAACCAAAGTCACATTACTCAGTATCACAGTTGGTGCAACTATTTCACTATACCGTACAAGAAGGATGAATAGAACATAGGATGGTAGTGCAGCAATACACACACACACACACACACACACACACACACACACATATGTATATATATGTATGTATGTGTGCATATAAATATATGAGTATATATCTCAGTAGTTACAGTTTTCCTTTCTCCTCCCTACCCCCCCCCAAACTATGGGACCAATAGAAAAAAAAATCACACCCCAACACCTAATGTTTTTGCTTGTTATCTTGAACAAAGAATGTTTGTTCAAATTTGATTATAAGGAGGAAAATTGTACAGTTCTGATGTTGGACTTTGTAGTCTTTTAAGATTGTGAATTGTACTGAATCACACAAAAACATATTTTCTCTTATTTGGTTGACATAAAATTTCAAAACAGAGGAAAATTTTAGTATTTTTTTCTTATTTTGTTGAAAATATAAAATGTTTCATCCAATTATTTCCCCTTGCTCTTCATCCAATCTTTGAATAGGGAAAGCCCCTTGAATTTGTCTTGTAGAATGCTGACACATGTTCTGCATTTTATCTAGCTTTTGTTTGATGTCCTCATTTAAAGGAGAAAACACACGCACACACATTTGATTGCCATAGAAACAAACTACATTCCATATCTAATTTATTCCTACACAAACTATAATAATAATGTGCACCTCTAGATTGGGAGTGGGAGGTGGGGGAAGTTTGGGTAATTTATGTCAGTCGAGTAACAAGAGAAATTGAATCATTCTAGTACAGTACATCTTATCTTATTCTCATAACCTCAAATCTAGTCTTCCGGACTCTAGTCTAAAGATCCTTCTGTCTATCCTTCCTATCAATATTATGTCTTTCTAACATAAAACTTTTTTCATGACACAGATCAAAGAAAGTTGGATTTCTAGTTAGACAATTTGGGTTCACAGTTTGATTCTGCTACCCATTACATTCAACAAATCATTTAACTTCATCTGTAAATTGTATGTGTGGGGTAGGGGGAGAGGCTGCTGAAATAAATGGCCTCTAAGGTCCCTTCTACCTCTAAATCCATGGTAAACTAATTACAAATATTTAAAGGCTCACTATTGCCTAAAGAAGAAAGGATGCCATAGCTTCCCCCCCCATATGCATGCATGCATGTATGTATGTGTACATATGTGTGCAAATGCATGCATACATTTATTATATTTATACATGCACATATACACACATATAAGTGTATGTATTTGTGTATATATGTATATATGTATACATATACATATACACACACTTACACATACACACAGAGCTTATCACACCCATTCTCTTCCATATACTCTAAATTGTTTGTAGATGAATTCAACTGGAAATACCTCCCATTTTGGGTTTCTGCTTTCTCTCAATTCTTTGTTTTGGTTCATGACCCATTCTATGCCTGAAAAAGACTTTCTCATCTCTTTAAATAGATCTTTTAATTCAATGTCCCTTTCAGATGTCATATGCTTCATGAAGCCTTTACTTTATTCCTGTGAGTGAAAGAATAAAACACATAAATCAAATATGATGTGCACGCCTCTACTAAATAATGGGTATACAAAAACAGATAAGCTACATAGACCTTTTCCTCAAAGTTTACATTCTAATACAAAATTATATATGAAGAAGAGCTATAATAGACAGTTGAGTAGGGGAGTTATCTATAAGACTTTATGGTCCCAGGGGCAGCATTTAAATTCTATTGTGAAAAATATGTTTTTTCTCTCCTGAAATTTTTCATATAACATTGTCTGGAGCACCCCTTGCACTTCTCTTTCTCCAGCATTATTGTTTTTGGTATATTTGTCCTTTTCCCCATTAGAATATTCATTCCTATGAAGCCTTAATAAGTACAAATTTATATTTGTATTTATCTTTTACTTCATAGCACCAAATACAGTGCAGTTTTGTTTCAAGTTTCTTAATTTGAATTTTCATTATGTAATTGATGTCTTCATGTTTTCTGTAGGGCCACTCATGGGGTGAAGTGCATACTGTGTTCCTGACACAGATATTTTTTGTCTTAAGTCTGAAGCCATTTACGTGGTTTGTCTAGATTTTAGCAGTATTGATCCTAAATGAGAAGCTTTAACTTTTGTTTGTATTTTTTCCTGGACATTGTTGAACCTTCAACTATGTGAGTTCCACACAGGATATAATTCCTCCCTTTATTGGGACTGAATAAAAAGCAATAAAGAAAATACAAGAAAACCAAGGCAAGAATTTTAACTCATTTTCTGTACTGTAAGTGGGTTTCTGAAACATTATGTGTAAATTGAGTTGCTATAAAATTGATCCACTTTAAATGAATGTAAAAATTCACTCTTGAATGCAAACATCATCGGCATTATCTTGTTCGAATATATATATGTATATATATATATATATATGTATGTGTATATATATATATGTATATATATATGTATGTGTATATATCTATATATATATGTGTGTGTGTGTGTATACATATATGTATATACATACACATATACACATGTATTTTTATAAGGTATGCCAAAAATCTTAGTGAAATGTTAAACTTCAGTGTGTGTGTGTGTGTGTGTATGTATGTATGTATGTATAATACATGTTTAAATACATAGGTTCATATATATGAAGCCAACAAGGCACCATAGACTATATGAGCCCAATTTTTCCCAGCAATGAATCTTTACACAATAGTCTTTCACTAAAGAAATCAAACAAGGATTATCTCTTAGACTGAAATGCACTCATTCTCTTGAGTAATAAAACTAGTCAAAATTTGAACAGAATCTTTGATGAAATTATAACCTTAATATATAATCATGAAAATGTGGACCTTTCCAGTGATTGCACTTTAAAGAGAAGTTATCTACAAAATATATGGACAAGTCATTAGATGAAAATATGTGGTCTGCTGCCCATATAATCATCCTTTACTAGTTGTGAATGAATACCATTCAATTTATTTTGACATTGGCATAAACATTAAAATATTTCTCACTTCACAATATATTGGGGAAAACTAAAGTCTTGTTTTCTCCATTTTAGAATGTATGTTTTCATATCCAGTCCTATAAAAAAATTTGTTGATTTCTTTTCCATGTTTAAAAATTCATGTGATTTACATTTATTATTTGAAGAATAGAAACAACACCAGAGTCATATATGAGACTGGGGTTAGTCTCTTAACTTGGTCAAATAACCTGTTCTAGTATCTTATCAATTTTTTTTCTGTTTTTTTCTTTATTTTTTTTTTACTTTATTTTATTTTTTTTTAGTATTCCATGCTGTGAAATGTGGTCCCTCCTTAAATTTCAGGGTTGAATTAAGGGAGAATGATAATTTATATAATAATAATAATTGCTAATATTTTTTATACTGCCTACATTGTGCAACAGTGTTAAGTGTTTTACAAATATTATCTCATATAAATCTTACAGCAATTCTAGGAGGTAGGTACTATTATTATCTTCATTTTACTGTCAAAGAAACTAAGGGCAATGGAGGTTAAGTGACTTGCCCAGGGTCACACAGCTAGTAAGTGTCTGACGCCACACTTGAACTCAGGTCTTCCTTATGCCAGATCCTGTTGTTTCACTGCCTCAACATGAGATTAGGGACATGGAAATATATGTTAAAAGTTAAAAAATGTAAAAACTAAATTATTACTTCATAGGGCATGTTTAGATTAATCAGGAGCAGTAAAAATACCTTGGATAAATCACTAGACCTCTGTTTCCTTCTTTACAAAATAGGGATGATGACAGTGGTATTAACTACTTCACTTGGGTTGTCATAAGGAAAGTTCTTCATAATTCATGATGACCAATACAACTGTGTGCTATATTGAGAACAAGATAAATTATTTGTAATGCATTGTATTATATTTTCTCCATTGTGTCTCCTATAATGCCAGCATTCTTATGAGATCATACGTATGAAAAACAAGTAAAACCTATGAGTTCAGTGGTAAGAATACTAAAAATATTGGCAGAATTTGGATTATTAACAAAGCAACCAAAGAAATTCAATCTACCAAATTCAATCCTCTCCTTCAAAATTCCTCAATCTCCTTCCTTTTCAAATTTTTATTTATTTATTTAGCTTATTTATTTAAGGAAATCAGTTATGTTCTGATACATTTTTTGTAAATAAGTTAAGTGGAGGCAGCTAGGTAGCACAGTGGATAAAACACTGGCTTTGGAGTCAGGAGAACCTGAATTCAAATCTACTTTAGACATATAGCACTCACTAGCTGTGTGACTCTAGGCAAGTCACTTAACCCCAATTGCCTCGCACCCCCCCCCAAAAAAAAGTTAAGAATCCTAAGTTTTCAACAGATTTGGATCAACTGAACTTTTAAATTTATTCAAGTATGGTAGAACAACACTTTCTTGGGATTCGGGTTCTACTCACTACTGTGCTTCTTGTGAACTATGTCATTTGGAAAGTCAACTAATTTCTCTGCATCTTCGTTTCCTCATCTATACAAAGAAAGAAGTAGACTTCTCTGCGGCTCTGTTTTGCCCTAGATACTATGAATGTAAAAAAAAAAGATATAAACAAAAATAATGATAATGGAAGCTTGAATATTCAAATACATCAGAAGACTAAGCTAAAGTCTGGCATTAGGAGTCTTTCCTATGAAGAGTCATCATAGAGCATCAGAGCTAGAGGGAATCTCTGAGGCAATAGGTTGTAAACTCTAAAATCAGGATTTATATTATTTGTAATATATCTACTAAAAATCCTCAAGGATTATTTTACATATAAGTTATGTGAAGTGCAAAGAGACAAAATTGTTTGCTCTAGGTTACCCAGCTAGTTAGGAGTGGAGCCAGGATTCAGATTCAAGTGTAAGTCAATCAGTTAACAAGCAATTGTTAAGTGATTATTATATTCTGAGCACTTTGCTAAGCACTAGGAATGGAAAGAGAGAGAGAAAGAGAGAGAGAGAGAGAGAGAGAGAGAGAGAGAGAGAGAGAGAGAGAGAGAGAGAGAGAGAGAAGAAGAAGAAGAAGAAGAAGAAGAAGAAGAAGAAGAAGAAGAAGAAGAAGAAGAATGAGGAGGAGGAGGAGGAAAAGAAAGATTAAAAACTCATAAAGTATACTATCTGCCATCTTTTCTGAATTACTTGTCCTCTTAAGTATTTCTATGAAATCAGATCAAAGTGCATTCATCCTCTTTTCTCCACTCGTATAACTACATATCCTAGTAGATGCCCTCACCAACTCTATCTTGCATTATAGTTCTAATTATTATCTGAAGTCCCTCTGTTCTCCAATACATCCTTTACTCAGCTGCCCAGGTAATTTTTCTAATACCCACTTACCCATTCACCCTCAATAAATCTCAGTAAATAAACTTCCAGAATAAAACAAAGCCTGCTGCTTGGCAGTTATTGTCCTTTATGATTTGGCCCCTTCCTACTTTCCTGGTTTTCTTATATTTTACTCCCCTTCAAGCCTCTGTGATTCAACTACAAATACCTATTTGCAGTTCCTTTGGTATGACAATCTATTTCCTGACTCCATACCTTTCAACTGGCTGTTCTCTATTCCTGGAATGTTTACCCTCCTCACTTCTGTCTCTGAGCTTCCCTGGATTTCTTAAAGACTAAGTTAAAATCCGACACTCTACAGGAGGTGCAGAAGATTTTTTTCCCTTATCTGATGCCTCCTGCTTTACCACCCTTTCAAAACAAAACAAAAATAAGTAAAAAAGCAAAAACTTCCCTTATCAGTGCCTGCCCTCTGAGATTACTACCCATCTACTGAGTATGTATCATATATGTACAAAAGTATTTACATGTTATCTCTTCAGTTAGAATATGAGTTCCTTGAAGTCAAAGACCATATTTCTTCCTTTCCTTTCTTCCTTCTCCTTACCTCTTATCCCTCCTTTTCTATCTCCTTCCTTCCTTCTTTCCTTCCTTCTTTTCTTCTTTATTCTTTCCTTCCTTCCTCCCTTCCTTCTTATAGTTCTTTGAATAAAGCTCTAAGAGATAAAACACAAAACAAACAAACAAACAAAAAAACTACAAATGACTGCAGGATGTCTTGCTCCTCAGTGCACAAAGCTCAAGTCATTTTCTCATCCTCCTTTGTCGATTTCACATTCTGTCAGCAAATAACTGTGCTGAATGTAGACAATTTCTCCCTTATTTTTTCTATGTTTACATAGGAAGATGGTTTGTGGTGGCTTTGCCTGCTCCAAGAATGCCTTGTGTGCACTCAACTTGGTCTATATGCTGGTAGAGCTGCTACTGATCAGTGTGGCTGCCTGGGGCAAGGCTCTGGAGCTGGTGTCCAGCATCCACGTGATCAGGGGAGTCAACACAGTGGGTGTCTTCCTCCTCTTCGTTGCCGTGGTTGCTCTCATAGGTGCTAACACCACCAAGTCCTGCTTTTCTTTTATATGAGCATAATTGTTTTGGTTTTCGTCTTCCAATTTGGAATCTCTTGTTCCTGTCTGGCAATCAACAGAAACACACAGAAAGATGTCATCCGCACCTATTGATTGGTCATGACTAACAAGACCCAGAATGAACTAGAGACAAGTTTGGATTGCCATGGCCTCTTCAGCTCCACAACCGTATACATCCAGGACTATACCTTTTGCATTGCACCCTGTAAGACCCAGAGCCCAAAGTGCCAGGTTTATGGAGTCAAATTCCTTAAGCATTCAGATGAAGCACTGAAAATTCTGGAGGTTGTTTGACTCTTCTTCAGCTTTATAGACATCTGGGGTGTGTGGCTAGCAATGAGATTCTGGAATCAGAAGGACCTCAAGCAAACCCCAGTGCCTTCCCATAAAGATCTCTGATGCTCCTGACCCTAATTTCCCTACTCTCCGTCATGGTGGGGACCCCAAGGCCTTTTCCATGTAAGGACCAGGAAAAAGCCTTTCTTTGCTACAACCCCAAAGCTGATTGGATAGTTACTCTTCTGTCCTTCATGTGACAGTTTGGGGATAGGCAGAGTTGGGGAGATTATAAGCACACCCCCATACCCTCTAGGAAAGAAGATGATATTTATCAAGTAAGTGTGATTCAATGGGGCAAGAAAACCCCTGCAGACTTCACCCTTGCCAGCCTTCTCCCAGACTGGCTTGATCTATCTTACCCTGCCCAGGATTTTGAGTCTCCAAGGTTAATCACAGCCAAGTCACAGACAATCACCCAGAATGGAAGCAATTTCTGTAGAGGTAAGGTGGGTGGGTGGGTAAGGGTTCTCCAAAAGTGACAACTTTCTCATGTCATTGAAAGCATAGGCATTGTATTTTTGGATAGTGTAGTGAATGTAAAAAAAAATAAAACTTTTTTAACCTGAAATAAAATAAATGAGATTTTTCTCAGAGAAAACAGCAATTGTTACAAAGATCTTTTCCTCATTTTCTGACTTCTCTTATAGGTTTAGCTACTTGAATGTTATTTTTTAGAAAATACTTTTTCCATTTTTTTAACAATCAAAATTGTCCATTTTACCCTCTGTGATTGTCTTAACTCCTTGTTTTGTCACAAACTCTTCACCCATCCACTGATCTGACAGGTACTTCCTTTCTTGCTTCTCTTAATTTGTTTATGAGGTCAACCTTTATGTCTAATTCACATTCTAACTTATAGTTCTTCTGGGTATACTGTAAAACATGTTGGTTTATCCCATATGTTCCTCAAGATAAATCTTGCTATTGTTTTTCTAGTCTTTATAGGCTACTCATTTGATTATTTCATTGATATGGCACTAAACAAATTAATATAAGAAGTATTGCCATTTTTATTACATTGGTTTGAACTACCAATGAGCAATTAATGTTTCTCCAGGTATTTAAATTCTTCTTTATTTGTATTTTTCATGTGTTACTATAGTTTCTCTGTGTGTCTTGCAAGGAAGACTTCCAAGGGAATTTTCATTTTCAATAATTGTTTTAAATGGAATTTTCTTTCTCTCCTTTCCTGAAGTCAGACAACAAGCACTTATAAAATGCTTATTATGAACTACACACTGTGCTAAGTTCTGGGGATACAAGAAAGGTAAAAGATAGTCCTTACTCTCAAGAACATCATTAATAGAGAAGACAACATGAAAACAACTATGTGCAAACAAGATATATAAAGGAAAATTAAAGATAATAAAGAAAAGCACTAGCATTAAGGGGGATCTTGAAAAGTTCTTACGCTCTTGTTAAATCATTTCAATCATGCCTAACACTTCATGACCCCATTTAGGCTTGATGTCAGCAAAAACAAACAAACAAACAAACAAACAAACAAAAAACCTTCCTAACAATTAGCACTATTGAAAAGTAAAAGGGTTGCCCCTCAATGGTATGTTCCATCAGTGATCATTGTCAAGTATGTAATAATGAAAATTACTTTTTTGGGGATATGAAAGGGATGACACATCTACTGAGATGTCTTCCAACTCAAAGACTATAATTCTGAGCTTACACTCAAACATTCCATCTTATTAAATGTGTACTATATGTCAGGCATTATTTGTACTAAGGGACTGGCTTAAATTGCTCTCTCCTCAATTAACAGTGAAATCACTTGTGTTCTGAAATGTTCTGTTATTTTATACAAAACTCACAGGATCAAGTCAAATCAAGAAGTCAAGTAAAAAATATTTATTATGTTTGCATAATTATGCAAGGTTCTATGTTTAGCACTGGTGTGACCAAGTTTCTTCAGTCAATCCAAAAACTTCTTGAACAGGGGAGTGATATGATCAGAACTATCCATGGACCACCAAATAAGCTTGTGTGATATCCAGTTGCCTCTAGGATCACATGCAAACTCTTTTGTTTGACTCTTGAAGCCCTGCACCACCTGCTTCCAGTGAACTTGTCAGTCTTATTATATATTACTCCTCTTCACACTCCATAGTTAAACCATTCTGGACTACATTCTATTCCTCTAACATCATATTCCACTGTACCACACATCCTCATAATGACATATCATGAGTGGCTGAGTGTCTGGAGTAATCAGCAAAGATAAGTTGGGAACAACTGAAAATTTAGGTGGACAAGAATTTTGAGTTTGTTGTGCCCAAAAGGACATTTAAGTGGAGCTTAAGATAACTTGGGGCTTTAAATACAAGAGACATCTTCATAGAAAATTGTGAAGATTAACAACTTTTTACGTTCATAAAGCTTTGCATATGTGAGTGTCAAGATCAGAGGTAATGTCAGCCATGCAGGGCACTATGAACTCTGTTCATCTTGAGCATCTCTTCATCGTGACTTTCAAAGCTTTAGAATCAAATCTTTAAAGAAATAGAAAACCTGGCTATACTTATTAGTCTAAGAAACCCTGGATTTCCATGTTTAACATAGCTAAAATTCCCTTTTTTCTGGAAATAAAATATTTCATTGTCATGATAGTATAGCCTTCATTCATTCCATGCCCATGGGATTGGCAGTCTTACTTCTTCTTTCATCCCATGATCATTATGTCTCAAATGTCCAGAATGCCCCACTTCTGTTGTACAATAGTAGCAGCAGCAGCAGCAGCAGCAGCAGCAGCAGCAGCAGCAGCAGCAGCAGCAGCAGTAGTAGTAGTAGTAGTAGTAGTAGTAGTAGTAGTAGTAGTAGTAGCATTTATATAGCACTTTAAGCTTTGTAAAGTGATTTACATTTATTATATCATTTGATCCTTACAACAACCCTCTGAAGTGAAGTAGAAGCTATTATTTCTCCTATTTTACATAACTGTCATAGTTCTGTACTTATTCAGTGCAAGCTTTGGGGAACAGACTTCTACACCATCGTAATTAATTGTCTTGTTTTTCCTGCTTCTGTTTGCTGCCAGGTATTCCTGACCTAGTAGCAAATATTATGATGATGCATGTTATTTTGGCACCTCCTGTTATTATCAGATAACTTCTGCAGTATTGATTCCTTATGTCCTGTTTTCCCTTGTGTTGTGTCATACACTGGGGGGAAAATCCTGATTTTAGAGTCAGATGGGTTGAAATTCCACCTTTATCATGTGTGATAAGGTATTATAGTATGATATTCTGCATGATTTTGAGAAACTCACTTAATATCTCTGTGTCTCTATTTCTTCATCTCTAAAATAAAACAGTTGGAATAATTGCCTTTAGGATTCCTCCCCTGGCTTGGCTCAGTGGATAGAGGTGCCAGGCCTGGAGTCAAGAAGACTCATTTTCCTGAGTTCAAATCTGGCCTCAAACACTTATTAGCTGGGTGACCCTGGGCAAGTATCTCAACTTTGTTTGCCTCAGTTTCCCTCATCTGTAAAATGATCTGGAGAAGGAAATGGCAAATTATTCCAGGATCTTTGCAAAAAAACCCTCCAAAATGGGTCACAAAGAGTTGGACACAACCAAAAAAGTGACTGAACCACAATTTCCAACACTAAATCTATGATCCAAAAATATTTAGGAAAACATTTAGGGAAAATCTTCTTCAGGACAGATAATTATCCTGGTTTGGCCATCTACTGATTTCTTTACTTTGGATTATCTCCATGTTACAAAATATTAATTACATTATATTAATTATATCATATCATATATGTATATATATGCATAATTATGTGCACATTTTCTCCCTCATTAGACTACAAGCTCCTTGAGAACAGGGATCATATTTTTATTTTCTTTATATTCCTAGTACTTAGAACAATGCCAGGCATATAGTAAAGGTTTAATAAATACTTGTTGACAAACATGTTGGCTGTAGCTATTAATTGTGATTTCAAATCTTTAGAAGTATCTTCAAGATGCCTCCTTCCTCTCAGAAGGGAAGTGAAAGACTATAGGTGCAGAATGAGGCTTATATTATCAGACATAATAGCTAGCATTTTTATAACACTTTAAGGTTTCAAAAGTATTTTACAAACAACACATTTTATCATCACAACAACCATGGAGGATAGGTAATAGTATTATGCCTATTTTATAGATGGAAAGACTGAAGCCAAAAGAAGTGACTTGCCCAGAGTCGTACAGCTGCTAAGTATCTTGAGGCCAGATTTGAACTCATTTTCTTGACTCTAAGTCCAGCACTGTCTATTACACCATTTAGCTGCCAGTTGGTGGATTGGTTTCATTTAATTATCTTTTGTTTTAAGTGAAGGTTCTACAGAGGGCCAGAGTACAGTAATTGGAAATTGATAAAGAGGTTACGGGTTTTTTTTTTTATCAGTTTTTTCAAAAATAAATAGTGGCACTCTCTTCATTTCTAAATGTTAACATTGTAGATGTTAATCATTTCAGTGTTATCACTGTAAAGAGTAAGAATATTTCTAAATCAAACCTGAGGTCAGTGACTTTATAAGACTACTACTCAAATTTCTCCTTTCTTCTCAGTATTACCCCTTTAGTTTCCAGGATATTCCTTCATTTTAATGAAATGCCATATGAGAGTAATAAAATTCAGCAAATACAGAAAATCATATGGTATAGGAGACTTTTTGGCTATTGGAGCTTATATTCTCATTGAATTAACAAATTTAAAAGTTGAAAGACAGACCAATGGCCATCTAGTCCTACCTGTATTTTCAAACATATCTGATACCTGGCTATCATCTGGCCTTTGATCAAATAAGAAAATATTTGTTAAAAATACTTAGCAAAGTGCCTGGTACATCGTAGGTACTATATAAATCCTTTGTTCTCTCCAGCCCCATAGCTTGAAAAACAGTATTAAGTGGACTTCCAACAGTTATACATGTTTTTAAATTACTATTTAACCTAAATTGGCTTTTTCACAAAAAAATATTGCTCATTGATTTTAGTTATCCTCTATGGCACAAAAGCGAGTAAGTTAAATTTTCCTTTCATGTGACAACCCTTCAAATACTTGAAAACCATTACCATAGAACCAAGAACCTTCACTTTTTCCAGTCAAATATTTTGAATTCCTTCAGGCAGTACTCATGTATCATGAACTCAACATTTCCTCCCAAGCCTTAGCCTTGGTTTTTCCTCTGGAAACTCTTGAGCTCATCAATGTCTTCTTAAATTGCTGTGCTCAGTACAGACAACTCACATGCATTTATAATAAAGAGATAAGATAATGCATCCACAATCTCCTCTCTTGCCCTTTGTCACACCTACAACAGAAGTCCATTCATTTATGATTTTTGACTAAAATTAATTAAAAAATACAATTGTTTCCCTTAGAAAAGCTCTTTGGTTCACTTAATAATTCCATGTCTATCCACAATAGGATGATAGCCCAGAATCCAAAACCATCCTCCTTTACTGATATGCCAGGATGAAATCAAGAAGCCTTAAGTCCTTATGTATTTTGAGTTAGGTGTTTTCCTGCAAATGTTTCCCTTAGCTGAGTAGGGGAAAAAGACTCATTGCTAGACAAGATATAGAACATGTTATTGTATCTGACTTCAAGTAATTAAGCATCATCACCTGGAAAAAGAATTACATTTAACCTTCTTGGCACATTTTCTGGCTGTTCACCATACCTGGAATACTCCAGCTACTGACCTCTCTGGCTTCTTTTAAGTCCTAGCTAAAATTGCATCTTTTACTAGAATGTCTCCCCTAACCCTTCTTAAAGCTAGTGTCTTCTCTGTTAGTTTTTATTTTCCTCTCTACTGTATACAGCTTGCATTGTGTATATTTGTTTGTATGTTGTCTCCCCCTTTAGACTAAGTTCCTTGAAAGTAGGTCTTTTGTCTATATTTGTATGCTTACATAGTGCCTGGAATATAGTAGGTACTTAATAAATGCTTACCGATTGTTTGTTCCCAGAGAGCAGACCTGGAAAGAATGGATAAAAATTGCTAAATACACCAGATTTAGACATGATGTGAGGTAAAACTTCCTAATAAATCTAACAGAGGAATAAACTAGTTCTAATGGCTGCAGGTTCCCATTCTTAGATGTTGTCAAAGAGTGGATGAATACTATACTTATTTGATAGGTTTTAGAGAGATTTTTTTAGGTACACATTGGACTAGACATACAATGATATTCTTTGATTCTGAGATTCCATATCTGAAATTCTTTTATTTTTTTTTTATCTTTTGAAATTGCAAAATGACAGGGGATGGGGACATGACAAGGAATGAGAAGGGTGTAGGAGAAGCAAGAGTTACTAGATGTTAGGACAATTGCCTTGAAGGTGTTCTTAGCAAACATTTTTCTTCTGATATATCCAGGGACCAATTTCTTTCATGTGCTAGAGAATGGATTAAAACCCTTTCCTGTGTCATATACCCCTTTGACTCTTTGGTGAAACCAGTGGGCTTCCCTTCTCAGGAAAAAAAATGATTTGAAATAATTTAAAAAAAATTATATTTATGTTAGATTTTACCACAAATAAAGATATGATTGTTTTCCTACCCAATTTTACATGCCTTGACGTCTGCTATCTCTCTGGATTTTAGTATAAGAACCTCTATACTAGTGAATTTTCATGCAGGATTCTAAGTCAAATATTAAAAAAAAATAATAGACTCAAAGTCAGGAGATCTGGAGTCTTGACTGTTCTTCTTAGTGACTTTGGAATAGTAATTTCCACTCTCAGCTCCTCCATTTCCTATTGTACATTGTGAGAAAGTTGAACTGAATAATATCTAAGAGGTTTTTTTTTCCCTAGCACTGGAGTACTATAAATAATTTGCAGTTCAGTATTCTTTTTACCACATGACCAGCTAGGATTCTAGAATTAGAGGAAGTAAATTGTCCAAGGTTAACAATTAATAAGGGACAAATATGTGATTCCTACCTCAATTTCCTAATTTTATGTCCTGTGTTCTTTAGAATTCACTGATGTGGAATCTTTCTATTATTTGTGATCATCAGTACAGAATTGCCAGAGTACAGTAGAATCAGAAATCTCATGCACCACATGAAGCCAGGACAGTGTGTGTTTGTGTGTGTGTATGTGTGTCTGTGTGTGTGTGTGTGTGTGTATTCCCATTTTCTTAGAGGTTTTTTGGCAGGCCCACAATTAAATTATATGTCTCTTTATTAAGACTTGTGCTGTTACAAATCAAATCCTTCCCGGAATACAAACTTGTGGAGAGCCAATATCATAGCCTGCCCAGTTATTTTCTTAATTCAATAAGTTTTGTTTTGTCGATACCCTGCTATTCTACTTTTCACTCTAGGTAATTAGACTCGTTCCCCAAGGGATTTTCTGAGCCACTTCACAAGATTTTGCCTCTCTTGTGTTTTGTATGCTGGAGTTCACGCGAACAGAGTTTAGTTTTCAGGAAATCAAGTGCCTAATTTGAAAGTCTATCCTGAGAAACAAGGTAACATAGGATGGTTGACATGAACATAGAGTAACAACCACCTTTGTAAGCTTTCAAACTTTTATTCATTCTGAAAATAATTAGTTATCACCTACAATGTGCACAGATTCAATAATAAGAGACTAATAACATAAAAAGATTAAAAAATCATAATAATAGTTAGCATTGAATATAGTGATAACTTTTTATGTTCTCTCCTATGATCCTCCTAACAATCTTGTGAGACAGGTGTTATCATTAACTTCCTTTAAAAAGTGAAGGAAGTGAAGTGAACAGGTAAAATGACTTGCCTGGGATGACAAAGCTCAGTGTGTGGGACTGGCCTTGAACACAGGTCTTTCTGACCCAGATCCAGCCTATCTGCTAGATTACCTAGCTAGCTCTGATGCCCTTACTATGTGTCAGCCACTAGGCTGGAGATAATAATACAATCAAATGAGAGGGTTCCTGCTCTCAAGGAACTTACATTCTAATAAGGAAAGACAGAACTTGAAGAGAAACTAAAAAGTTATTAGGAGGGAGGGCAGGATACCAGATTGGTGGTGAGGAAGTGATCTTCTAAGAATGACTAGATGTGAAAATGAAGTGAGAAAAATTGGAATCCTAATCCAGGACCTGGATGGTCCTGGCCAGGGATTTGCACAAAGTCCAGGCCCCAGGAAAGGCAGGGCACAGGGAGGGCAAGGCTGATGAATAACTAACATTAATTATTATTACATAATAATAATAAATATTTATGTAAGCTGTGGGATAATAGTAGATCTATGATTTCATCATTGAAGGTATTCCCTCTAATGGTACAAATAATAACTCATACATGGATATCCATCAAGGATAACTCTTTCCCCTGTCCTTCCATAAATTTTCCATGTTGGAGTGAAGAGAAAGAAAGAGAAAGTCTAGCCAACATGTAAGAGATCTTCACCATTTTCTCATTACCTCTCAAGGATGCCAATGGAACATATAAGCTGTTGAATGTTTATTTTTTCTCCTTTGCCATAAGGATACTCTATCTTATATTTTTTTCACTTCCTTCATCCTGTTTTATGCTTCAGGATTTCTCATTTGTCATGTGCTTGCCCTGTGTTACAGCCTGCTCACATCCACCAGGCATCTTTCTATTTCCCTTTGGGCAATCTTACTTTAGTGACTATAGAATTGTTTTATGTGCAGTCACATAACAACAAAAGTAGAATATTGGTGTTTTTAAAAGGTCTTTTGTTTCAAAAAGAATCATGGGAGTCATTAAAATAACTTTATTATTTTCCAAAGGCATTCTGGCACACTCTCCTTGTGTTCAATTCTGGGCCTTTTCCAAACATGAGATTCTCTGATAGTCTGAATATCCTTGAGAGAAGTATTGGGAACGCAAAGATGAAAAACAACATAGTCCTTGCACTGAAAGAGTTTACAATCTAGTAGAGGCAGCAGTTCTGCATATAAATTTTGTGAGCTATGGAAACTTCTGTTTGAATTGCAGCTCTGACTCTTCCATTAATATTAGAAACTCACTCTTACAGTCCCTTGTAGCTTCAGTTTCTACAACAGCAAAATGGAAATAATAATGATGGTAGTAAATATTAATAAAATGTTTTAAAGTTGGTAATGCCTTTGGTATATGTCATTTCATTCCAACCTCACCATAGTCCCATGAGGTAGGTGCTATAGATATTTTTTGTTTTATTGTTATTTTCAATATTATTATGAATTTTGTTGTCATATATTGATGTATTTCAGATAGAAATGGTATGGGAATGGATAAAAATTCTGATCTTATTCTTTTATATTTATTGTTTTGTTGACTATTGAACAGGCAGACAAAACATTCTTTTTTGTAGTTGAATGAAAGTGTTATGGAGTAAGCCTATCTTATGTGGGTACACTGAAAGAGTCTTTGGAAACAAACAAACAAACAAAAAAACCCTCCACCACCAGATAAGAAAACAGAAAAAAAAAATGAACCATATCCTGATTCCTCAAGATTTCAATTTATTCTGCTGTCTCTATATTTTGAATATTTTTTTATTTCAAAATTGCTTTCTTTCCTATAATGTTCTATATGGGTTTTTTTTTGTTTTTATTAGTTATATTATTTTTCTTCAGTAATAGAGAGGATTAAGGAGGAGAAGTAGTCAATGAGGAAAATATGACATTAGCAGATATAGTTCTTGACTTTTAATCAGGAAAACTTGAGTCCATATCTCACCTCTGATTCATATTTAGCAATTGTATGATAGTGAGCTAGGCACCTACCCTTCTAGGCTCATTTCCTCATTTCTGAAAATGAGTAATAGTACCCAACTCAAAGAGCTATTGTGAGGCTCAAATCAGATCATCTAGTAAAAGTAGAGATATAAGACTGAAATTAATTCTCCAAATGATAAGTGATTAAAGGATATGAACAAAACTTTCTTTAAAATTGCAAACTTCATAATACATAAAACATTGCTATAAATTATTAATAAGAAAAACACAAAGCAAAAACCTCAGAGGGGTCACATTTTGTATGTGGTCAAAGATGACATTGTTGGAAAGGTTAAAAGAAGGTGGTGGAGTTGTGAAATTGTTGTAAAAATTCTGGAAAATAATTTGGAATTCTTTGTGGAAATGGCCTTAGATGCCAATACCCTTTGACCATATATAGTCTTCAGGATTTTATTGACAAAAAGAAAGGTCTTTCATACATCAAAGTATTTATAACTACATGTTTTATGTTGGAAAAGAACTAGAGGGTCAGCTAGGTAGTTTAGTGGATAGAGCACCAGCCCTGGACTCAGGAGCACCTGAGTTCAAATCCAGCCTCACACACATAACACTTAGTAGCTGTGTTGCCCTGGGTAAGTCACTTAACCCCTTTGCCTAGCCAAAAAAAAAAAAGTACTAGAAACACAATTGATGACCATCAGTCGGGGGATAATTGAACAAGTTGTGGTATATGTGCAAAATAGAAGATGATTTTGCTCTAAGGAAATATGAATATGATGAATGCAAGGAAATATGAGGAGACTATCATGAATAGATACACAGTGAAGCAAGAAGAAGCAAAGAAGCAGCATATACAGTGGTTATTATGGTGTAAATAGAATAAAAACAACAAAATAAACCAAACTTGGTGCTTTGTCTTTATCATGGCCAACCTGTTCCCAAAAAGGTCCCTTCCAACCACTGAACAGGTCAGAAACTATGGATATAGAACACTGCATATTTTTGATATATAGGCAGTATAAAAATAAGATATTTCCATTTTTTAAAAACGGACATTAAGGGCCTAGAAAACTAACTTTAAAAATAAAGAGCTTCTGGCCAGTCAGATGAGCAACTCAAAGGTTCTACGTTCTCTATTTATATCAGTTTCTGAACCCCAAATTTCCTGCCCTTCTTTGCTTAGTAATTCCCAAACTTATTTGATTCCTTAGACATCCCAACTAGGCATATTGACATTGTTCCTGCTTACAGACAGTACTTACCCCGATTTCTCCTGTTGCCAACATGTCCTCTGCTTCATTCTTCTCAGATACTATCTTCAGAGGGATCAGAAGTTCATACAATTCTGAGTATCAAAGGACCCAAGAGATCATCTTATATGATCCCTTCATTTTTTTGTATGAAAAACTGACTTGCTCACAATCACATAGATATCTGTCAAAATCTGAATTTTACCTGAAATCCTTGAACTGTAAATCAATTGCTCTTTCTACCATGCTATCTTCCAAGTTACCTAACTAAACAATACTTCCGGTAATGAGGAGACTTTAATAAATACTTTTTTATGTGAAGGCATCCCCCTTGGTACTGGGGAAAATATTAAGATGAAGGACTTAGACCATGCCATACAACATAGTAGAAGAAAGAAAGAGAGAGAGAGAGAGAGAGAGAGAGAGAGAGAGAGAGAGAGAGAGAGAGAGAGAGAGAGAGAGAGAAAGGAAGGGGATAAGCATGCACACTTGGAATACATATTCAAACACACTAAAAATAAAAAGACATACAAAATTATATGAGAATATAAATATAAATAGACTTAATTTGAAAATTAATTCACCTAAATTATTGCAGAAAATACATAAAATTGGAGGAAATACTTTTACTTAAGTTGGTATGGATTATCAAAAGGACAAACAGGTTTGTCTTATCATTAAACTAGACAGAAGTAAGCAGTCACTTGTTTCTTTGATATTATTTACTTTTGGTTCATTTCAGTATGTACTCCTAAAATGCTATTCCTTTTATCTTGTCCCGTTTCAATGTTACAGACTAGCAATAAAGATAAAACATATGCAATGTAGAGGATAATAGTGGGAAAAGGGCACTAAGTAGTGCTAGGAATTGAAAAAAAGAAGAATGATCTCAAATAGCTTTGTGGATAGGTCAGGGAAGATCTTAGGAGTCATGGATGGTAAGATGGAATGGAAGTCAAAGGCCATTCTAACACGGTTGCTTCACTTTTACAAACTTAGTGCCAGAGAAATGGAATGAATTGCTCAAGAGCAGACAAGTAATACCAGAGTCAGAATAGGAAACTGAGTTCTCTGACCATTCATGAGTTCTTGCCTCGACTTTACATCATAAGGCTTCTTAAAGTGGCCTAAATATTACACACTACTAATATGACTAAATACTAAATACTACTAATATTTGTTTGTTTGGTTGTTGTCTTTCATTCTTGAAGAGGACCAAGATCACACCGCTATGCTAGAGTCAAGTAACGGTGTGTCTGACTGTGGCTGATCAGACCAATACAAACTTGGAATGCTCTACCACAGACTGGGCACAAATAGTCCATGTGAACACTTGGTGTGGATTCTCTAAATTTGCACATCTTATGCATCTTTTTTGAGCTACTTCACTCATAGAGCGTAGTACTTTCTCTGAGTAGGATTTTATCTGTGTATAAGACAAGATCATCACAACAGAAGTCACCTTTCGTCCTCATTGCCTAGGTCAGGGTGACAGGCTGTTCATGTTTACATAAACTTCTTTATCACCAAGATTCTCTGAAAATGAGCTTTGAGATGGGAACAGCACATTGTCTGGTTGCCTGTCCTACTAACCTGCACCTACATTACATGAGAGTTAGATGAGAAGCGATGGGAAATCAGTCACTGTGAAATATGTCCCACTACATGGTTTTCATTTTCCCCAGAGTTTTATTAGTTTCAATTTGGAAAAAAGTCTGATAGTAAGAAGGGCATGGACACTAATATTCAAAGCTGCCACTGTCCTTCATGGTGGCCAGGAAGGCAATGCAACAAAATAAAAGTAAAGAAAAAAAAAGGGCAGCTTTCCCCCCCCGCCTTAAATTCAAAGAAAGACTTTTTTTTCCAGACATAGTTGTACTTATCTGACATCTGCCCAACTTGATTATGGCACTTTGATGCATTCTCGATCTTGATCCAAAGCATTTGAATAAGTATAGAATCTGTAAGGGACTTGAGCATCTACTTTATCTAATGAATACTAGAATTAAAAATGTCCTCAATGGTAGGACTTTTTAAACTTTTTTTGCATGTGTCATGGACCTCTTTGGCAATATGTTAAAATCTGTGTCTCCTTTCTTGGGATAATGATTTGAAATTCATATAATGAAATATGTAATATTAAAAATAAAATCAATCATATTAAAATAAATTTATAAAAAATTATATTGTTGTTGTTGTTGTTTTTAAATTCATAGACCTTACATTAAGAACTTCTGCTTTCCTAAATCTCTAATAGGTGAATTATCAGCCTCTACTTGAATATTCCCTTGTGATGAAATACTTGCTGCAGCTCCATGGCTGGGTTTAAATGGTGGTTCTAGATTTCCCTTGCTTCTTTACTAGTCTATGATTCAATGATTGTCATCCCTAGTTTCTTAAGTATTCTGAGAATATTGGAATCATTATTAAGTACTATGGTGACTATTTTTTAATTATAACAGCAAATTTTTAGATAGATACAATCTAAAATGATCTATTCTACATCTCCAAGGAATATTTATTTTCTTTGCTGAGAGTAGGCTGAGAGTAGGATGATGGTCACATCTAGGCAATACCTCTTTCACACTCCATCTTCAAGATGGCCATTGGGCTAAACATATCTATCTTTACATTCAGGGTTATGATGTTTTTAGGGGTTTCAGAAGGAAAAAAAAACTTCTTCCCTAGTTGCTTCAGAGTAGAAATAGTAACATTTTAATCTTGGTCAGTTTAGCTCTCCTCCCACCAAATATTTTTTTGTAAGCAAATTGCAAGCAAACACATATAAAATAAGCAGTAAAAAAAAAAAGACATGCTCCCATTGGTTCTAATTAGTCTTTACAACATGACTGATGTGAAAATATGTTTAATATGAGTGTATATGTAGAGCCTATATCAGATTACACACAATCCTGGGGAAGGGGGAGGGAAGAGAGGGGGAGAATATTTAGAACTCAAAATCCTATAAAAGTGAATGTTGACAACCAAAAATTGATTAATTAATTAAAAAAAAAACTAGGTAATCTGGGCTTCTCTGGGTATATCAAGTTCTAACCTGAAGATACCCTTGAGGGACCTTATTTTGAGCATCCCCAGTTTGCCTAACATTAAGCCCTCTTTGTCTCCTACCTTTGATTGGCTGCTTGCATCTTTACAATTGGTGAGACTGAGTCTTTCACCCTCTTTCCTCTCATCTTTTAGGCTGTGTTATTTTTGGCAGCTCATCTAGTGTATCCAGTATGAATGTCATGAACCAAACCAGTGAGAAGGGAAGGAACAAAAACACTCTTTCCTTGCTCCTCCTCTTTTTACCCTAGCTCAAGAAATAGGTATGGTGATGTTTGTTTCTTTAATTTTTTCCAATTTATTTATTTATTTTTTTAATTTTTAAAATTTACCTCCAGAAGATTTTGAGTTCCAAATTCTCTCTCCATCCCTTCTCTCCTCCTCCCCTATGATGGCCTGCATTCTGATGTCTGTACATCTTGTTTCTTTGGTTTCTTTGTAAAACCATGCATTCACAGGAAGCAAGATGCAATCATTAAATCATGTTACATCATGTTAGACATATTAATCGTGCCACCAATGTTCCTCAACATCTTGATCCTTAAAAGAAGGGATTCAAGATTGGAGAGATGTTAGTTGTAAGTAATTTTCCATGTGAGAAAGTAAAAGAAAAAAAAGATATAATTGAAAAGCAAATTTTTTTAAAACAACCCATGTGGAAAGTAAATGATTGATTTTTAGTGCTGGAACTACTCCACATATTCTATAATTCTAAAATCTTTGTTTTCATAATAATAAAAAATATCTCAGAAATCATTTAGTTAAATATTTACCTGAAATACAAACCTTGTCAACAAAAATGCTTGAATATTTCCAGTGACAAGGACTCCTTCCCTCTGGATGCAACTCATTCCATTGTAGGACAGCCCAAAGAGTTAAAACAAACAAACAAACAAAAATCGAAACAAATAGGTAAAAGTCCCTCCTAATGAACTAAAATTTGCCTTGAAAAAAGGACAATGAGATCAAACAAGATAACATATGGGATATATTTTTCAAATATTGAAGCTCCATAAAATGCTAGTTATTATCATTTTTGCAATACAGCTTTTAAATTGGAATGGAAAATGGAGATCATTTAATACAATTCCTTCATTTTCCCGATGAGGAAACTGAGGAACAGTGAGGTTTATTGACTTGTCCCAGAATAAGTGACTTTCCAGGGAAACATAGCCATTAAATATGTGAGACCATATTTTAACCTAGGTATTCTTGACTTCAAATCCTGTGTCCTGTTCATTATGCTGTGAAGTGAAATAAATTGTTTGAGGTCACACAAATAGAAAATTAGAGAAATGAAATATGATCTCATTCTGAGGATTCCCTAGGTTTCACCACACTGTCATGTGTGTCTATAACATAAGAGCATCCATAACAAAATTGTTAAGGACCACTACAGTAGATATACTGTGTCATACATATAATATAAGTATACATTTATACCTATGTGTGCCTAGGACTTAATTCATAAACATCTGTGTAAGAATCAGATATTGAAGCTACAGACTTACATTTGTATCCTCCTTAGTTCATTCCAACTTACGGGTAAATCGACTAAATGCAAGACTTGGTCATCTTAAACTGTCCAGTTACATCATTTTCATTCAAATAACCTGACCATGGGCTAATTCCATCAAATTTTCATCTGATTGAAAGAACACAATTTGTGAGATGTCACATATTAATTACAAAGTCCCTTTTATTATAGGAGTTCATGAAACAGGGGAAATGGATTCTTCTAAAGAAGGATCATAGGTTGAAAATTGGAAGAGACCTTACTGGCCACTTGTTCCAATCCCATTGATTTACAGATCAAGAATTAAAGCACAAAGTGGTTATGATTTGTGCATGGTCATTCAGAGCCAGGATAAATTATCTACCGTACTTCTCACTGTGCAAATACAAATCAACTAATAAAATTCTCCCTGCCAAGCTATTAAAAAAAAAAAAAGAAACAGAATCCATCTGTATGTATAAATCACAGTGTTGGGCACTTCCCTTAAACCTGTCATGGCTTCTAGTTTGCAGGTTGAAAACATATGACCAATAATTTTATTTGTTGATAGAAAATTAGATTTGGAGACAGCAAGAGATCTGTGCCTGAATCCTAACTCTGCCATTCTGTAGTACCTGTGTGAACTTTGGAAAGCGAAGAGCCTCTTCAGAGGCTCTGCATTCTGATTTCTGTACATCTGTACATCCTCTGAAAATTGAGGTGGCTTGGCTAATATTCTCTGTGGTCCCTTTCAGCTCTTAATACTAATATTTTATGTTTAACTTATTAGTATGTTGTGGTATTTTTATTCTTGAATAGAAGAACTCTTTGGTGATTCCACTTGGGATGTAGAAGGAAGTAAATAATTTAGTGCAGCAATGGTGCAGGGCTAGATTTTAATCATTATTATTGAAGGGGAGATCAATAAATCTTTTTGCTTCTACACAGGCGTTTGCTCTTTACCCTTGGGGGAAATTGGCCTTCTATTCAAATACTTCTGTTTGATGTGTTTTATATGAGGTAAAAATTGAGACACAATAAGAAATTACTTTTATACAGTCTGCCACTAAAAAGGTTACTTTGAATGGAGAAAACAGTGGAATAAGGGACAATATAAATTCAGATATGGAAAAATACAGAGATCCAATGGTATGAAAAGACAGAAAAAGGAAAGCAGAATGAGTGGCTACATGATATGGTAAAAAAAATGTTGGGCTAAGATTCAAAAAAGGGCAGCTCTGTGGCATAGTAGGCAGAAGAACAGCCCTGGATCAGGAAAACCTGAGTTCAAATCAGTCCCCAGACACTTACTAGCTGTGTGACACTCAGTAAGTTACTGAACCCTTAAAGTTTCATCATCTTTAAAATGAGGTGGAGAAGGAAATAGCAAACCACTCCAGTATCTTTGCCAAGAAAATCACCAAAAATGGGGTCATGAGGAGCTGGGTGTGATTAAAAATTACTGAATAACAAGAAGATTCAAAGATTGGGTTTGGGGTCCTATGTGAACTGCTTACTAACTAGGGGCATTGGTTAAGAAATTTAATCTTTCTAGATATCAGTGCCTTCATTTATAATATGATGAGATTGTGGTATTGATTAATCAAGTTCCTTCCATCTCTAACCCTCTGTGGTTAACTGACCTGATGCTCTGACACCTTTCCACCACAACTATTCTAAGTAGGCACCATAGAATACATGTGTATTCTAGGGTCATGTCGCCCCACTCACCATGCCCTCCTTAACAGGAAATAAATACTAGCACATCACTCCTGTACTTTTGGCAGATACTTTGCCTTGGAAATAGGATAACTGATATAAATGGATAAATTAACCTTATAAATGGAATATAATTTATCCCTTGAAAGTTCCTCTGAACTCTTATTCCCACTCTGACCCTATCCTTGGCTACCAGCCTTCCAAATTATGCTTTCTTATCCTAGAACATCCCTCAGCACCCTGGCCCTCCTTGACTTGGAACATTTCACTACTCGTGGCCTTCTCAACCTAGAACATCTATCTCCCTCGTCCTACAATTAGAAAGCTAATCTTCAATGGTTTTAATACTTCATCACTGTGGATAATCCCTTTCATGTTGCAGATTGTGATTGTTCTCAAAGTAATAGACTATTTTTGAGACATATTGTTGTCAATGTGTGTCTATGCATGCATGAATATGTTTGCATACACATACACAAGTGATTATGTGTACACATAATTCATACCTACACATATACATTAATATGTGTATATAATGTATGTATGTAATCATGTAAGGGATGTTCAAGGAGGACCAGAATTTCTGGTGCGAGGGCTTGCTGAGCCCTTTTCAGGGCTGTTTATCCACCTGTAGTGCTCATCTTTTCACCTAACTCTCACCTATGGCTTCATGAAGGTATAGCATACACAGCAGCCACCCTGCAGTAAAACTGTCTCAGCAGAAAGACTAAACCAAGTTGAAGGTACTCAACAGTCCTCAAACTTGATGATTAATTAAGAGGTTGCCTACACCAAGCATATGAAGACTTCCCCTAGCAGTATGGGAAAATAAGAATGATTTGTTCCAATGATCATAAAAGCGGCTTATGCAAGCACTGTGGAACACTTAGAGCTTAAAGCCAAGGCCATGTACTGCACCCCAGGCCATTGACAGTTGTCTTCATGTTTGTCCTACTACTGGACTTCAATGACTCAGGAAGAGAGAGTGAGCCTGAGGCCTTTGTATAACTCTACCTCTCTTAAATCCAATTCATGTGCAAGTCAAGACCTCAATCATGCTGTCATTGGTCCTCTTCAAAAATGAAAGATGACTAACAACAATGGGGTGTATGTAAACCAAAAATAACCAATGTGAAGTACACCTTCTATGAACTTATCTGGATTGGTCTTCAAATGACAAGTCTATACACAAAACTTTTCCATTTTGATAGGAACTGGCAGAGCCTATGCTTTTACTGCTACAGATTTTAAGAATACTGCATGGTCACTGTGTTGGTCCCTATGATGGTGAGGCAGTATGAGACTGTCATTGAGGTGATCCTCTTTCAGACTAAGTGTCACATCAGAGTTCTGCAGACCACATCTTTCAAGAAAAACTTATTTAGACCCTCAGTAAATATGGTGGAACATTATTCATCTTTACTCTGTCTTCTTCCTCTATTCACAAGAGAAAGAACTGATGGAGTCTGAATGTAGATTGAAACATTTTTTATTTTATTATTCTCGGGGGTTTTTTGGGGGGAGGTCTATGTTTTCTTTTGCAACATGGCTAATATGAAAATGTTTTGCATAACTGCACATATATAACTTATATTAAATTGATTGCCTTCTCAAGGAGAGGGGAGGGGAGAGGAAGAAGAAAATTTAGAACTTGAAATTAAAAAAAAAGAATGTTAATTTTTGTTTTTGTTTACATGTAATTGAGAAAAAATAAAATAAAAATTAAATGTTAAAAATTAATAATATCAATAAATTTGAGGATATCTGATTTGACTTCATTTAAATATGCTTATCTTCTGGCAAATGGTCATTTAGATACAAATCTATTTATATCCAAACACATGGATGGATATAAAAGAGTTCAGACTAAAATGCGGTAGCAAAGAACAAACAGAAGTATCATTCAGGTCCCCATAAAGTAGGTGGAACTAAGGTTTATTTCATGAAGCCCATATCAGCATCCCTTCTTGTTTCTGATCCTATATGAGCTGCAAAAGCCTCAGACATTATACTAACAGTGAGAGCCTCTGAAGTCTTATCATCTCTTCATTTCCCAGAAAAAGGCATCCTTTTTAATTTTTCTCTCTGTCTCTATGTGAATCTATTTATCTATCTCCTTCTGGCCCTTCCTTTTTTGTCTCTCTCTGTCTCTGACTCTCTCTCTCTCCCTCTGTCCTCGCCCCTTCTTTCCTGTCCCTCTCTTATTGGGTCTGGAACCTGCTGTATTCTTGGAGATTTCTTGTCCAATCACCACCATATTGAAATCTATGCTTTAATAGATACTTCTGATCTGGGAACTAGTGATGGATATTTTGCCTCAATATAATCAAATGGAGTAGAACTTGGGCCCCCTGACGATAATACTTAAAAAGTACCATGAAGCAGAGACAGCCTACAATCTAAGGTGAGGCAGCCAATTCTTTAAACTATAGTAAATTGGCTTTGCTTGCTGTAGCAATACTGTCATAGTTCCTCAATAATTACCCATATGTTCAGAAAGGTTTGGAATGAGTCTGCCATTCCCATGCTAATTGTAGGCTGCTACAAAGCTATTTTTACATTACTGGGATCATGCTACGCTTATGGGGACTGAGGAGGATTTTTAATGCTTTTTTTTTCTGGAGTGATGCATTATAGTTTTTTTTCCCCAAAAAGTTTCATATTTGAATTGCAAATCAATAGTAAGATAACTTTTTTTTTAACCAGCCTGCATCCCTGTCACTGTAATGATCATAAAGCATAGTATTGACTTCAAGTCAAGTGACATAAAGGGAAAAACATAACCCTCAACTGTAAACATGATTGATTATTTATCAGAGCTGGCTTTCTCTTTTCAAACTCTTGTAGATCATTTATATTATTAGATAAACTGGAAAAACTTGGTTTGCCTCAACTTTGTCTTTGAATATCTACCTCAGGGCTTGAAGGGTATGTTACCACATTACCTTTATAATTGGTGAGGGGAAATATGGGTCATCATTTGATAACCCTATAGCCCAGATAATGTAATAACATAAAGTATTGATTATGTAGCAAGGACAATAAAGTATTAAAATATTAAACAATGTGTAAAGAAGGGTACGTATAATCCATTTAAAGGAATTAATAAAGTTTTTTTAGGAAAAATTCAATTAAATCAAAGGATAGCTTGCTATGGAATGGACTCATGTTAGCCTTGCCCTGTTTGTAATTTAAAAAACAAATTTGATAGCTTTGGATTAAGGCAAAATAGAATGCCAGAATAATGCCTGGGGATCATCCTAGTAGGAGAAAAAGAGAGTCCTCTATGGAAGTAGAACCCATCACTTGAAAAATAATTTCTCTTCAAGAATAAGAGATTTCTTTTTGATGTATCCCTGACATTTTCATGGAATTTCACAGCAGAACAATCACTTAGTAGGAGTCAGTACACCTTTACAGTGAGCAGGCCAGAAAAGAAGCAATACAGAAGAATGCCCTGAGAAATGACAACTGGAACTGGAGAACAGAGTCATCTATAGATTCAAGAGGAAATTAGCCCCAACATTTGGCAGCCAAGCCGTCAGGAGGAAAATACCCAGAGAGCCTAGTTGAGTGACCTGCCCAGAAGAAATGTTTTGCTTGGGACAGAGTAGCACGAGGACAACAGGAGAAGAATAAGGACTTTTTGGTTCTTCAGAATGAGAACCACGAGTTGCCTTGGTGTTGTATATTCTCTAAGTGTGTGTTGCTTTATCAGCGTATTCTATGTTCCCACTCTACCGAATGAGGCTATTTGTTTTTTTTTTCTGTGTGTGGGATATTACACTCAATGGGATAATGACACATTCATCTACAATTTTTACTATGCCATTTTTTGGGGGATGTCTTTGCTTTGAAATACATTTATCTACATCTTACTAGTAAAGGGATATATATCAGTGTGGACTGGTGAGCTACAGATTTAGAAGTCTTTCCCTGTAGAGCTTTATAAACCTGCAATAGTCAGTTCTGTTAGGAACCCATTCTGAATGTGAGTTGCAAGGGAAAAGGAGGGTGAATTAGTAGCTCAGAAGGTTAATATATTGAAAGGGCATAATACTTAGAATTAGAAGACTAGGATTGATACACAGTCACTTCCACTCAGGCTCTTTTGTGCAACTTTGCACTGGTCTCTTTACCACCCTGGGATTCAATTTTCTCATTCTTAAAATGAGGATGATATCTATAGCTCCTTCTTTCCCTACAGAATGATAAGAGAGCTGCTTTGTGAGGCTTTGTCATGAATATAAACTACAAAAGGAGTCTAACTTACTGTAAAAACCAAGAACAGAGTGGAATTTCATTAATTTTCAGTATTTAATAATGAACCCATTATGTATAGCTAGCCAAATATTTTAAACCAAATGATTGTTATGTTTACCTAGAAAACCAATTGTTTTATTTTGTGTGGAAAAGATATTGAATAAATAATAGCTGACATTTATCTAGCTCTGTAAAGTTTTTTTTTCTTTGATTTTTTTTTAATTTTAATTTTAATTTTTTGTTTTTGGACCTTATCTCACTTGACCTGGCCTATCAGGATAGAACAGGAGAGGTACAAAAGAGAAGTCTCAACCAAGTGAGCTAAGAAAATATGAGAGGGAAATAATAATGCACTACTCCAAGGTGACTGTCTCAGCAATGACAACATTTAATGTCACGTAAGAGTTCTGGTCTGTTAATAAATCAGTCACACTCCTTTATTATCATATCTCCTATGCTTAAAAGAAAATCCAGCACATTTGTGTGACATTTCCTTATTTTCAAAGGTCTTTCACACCCATTATCTCATGAGATCATTGTAGAATAAGTAGTACATGTATTAGTATCTGCATTTTATAGTTGAGGAGTCTGAGCCTCAGAGAGTTTCAGCAACTCACTTAGTTGGGTGACAAAGTTGGAACTAAAACCTCTATCTTTTTCACTATATCAAGCAGATTTTCCGAAAAAAGACACATCTCACACACATTCTCATTTCCATATTGTTTTGGTCATTAGGTGAAAGTTGGGGAATAGAAAAAAAATAACATTTGGTCACATTCATAGAACCAAATCTATCTAGTCCAGTTCTCTTATTTTACTGGTGAGGAAACTGAGGCACAGAAGCTTGTGATCTTCCCAAGTTCACACAGATAGTAAATGTTAGAGGTGGTTGTAAAGACCTTTTATGAGAGAGGGAGAGGAGGAAGAGAGAATGATGAGATGGGGAAAGAGGAGCAGGTGTGTGGGAATAGAGAAGTATGGGGGAAGAAAGAGTAACAAGGCAGAAGACAATGGGATAAAAAGACATGAAGGGAGAGAGAAGAGGAGGGAAATAGAAAGAAAGGAGGAGAAAGAGAGAGGAGACAGAATAGAGAAGTTTGGAGGGGAAAAGGGAGGATTGCTTCTGATTTTTTAAAAATGGTTTTTATTTTTATTTATTTTATTTTCATATTTCATTTTATTTATTTATTTTATTTTCATTAATTTATTTATTTTCATATATTTCATATATTTACCATAAACCAAATTTTTCAACCAGCAAAGTGTCTTACTTAAAAAGAAATGATGCAATTCTTGTTGATTGCACAGCCTTTCAAGACATATATTCATTATAAACTTACAGTGTTTTGCCTAGGGAATAAAAACAATGCCTATTCCTGGTCCTGAGAACCACTGCAGAGAAAGGATGTTTGCAAGCTTCCAAATAGGGGAATGTCAACCTAAATTGCTATTGTAGTCATTGGATTTGCTAGGTGTTGTTTGCTTTGTTACCACTGAGTGTCACTGTATGCTGAAAAGCCCAGAGAAAAGTCAGAGCCAAAGTGTGAAATGCAAGAGGGAAACAGAATTCTTTAGGATGATCCATCACCTTTTCCTGGCTTTCCTTTATGTACTCTGCCCACTTTCTTTTCCTACATGAGTAGTATTCTCAGCAAATGAGGACCATTCCTTGAGAGCACCCAGTTCTTCAGCAGGAGAAGTAGATAAATACCAGCTCATTTCAAAGAGTAGGAGTGAATAAAACAGTAAGTAGAGAATTGATTAATGTCATTAAGGAAACAAAAAGAAGATTTACTCTTAGGATGTTAGGCCATCAAGACTGGAAGTTAGGAACTCCCAATTTTATTTTTATGGTCTTGCAAAATAGACTAGGAATTAGTGTTGAAATTTAACTATGGAAAACAGGATTTGCGGATTTTCTAAGAGTTTGAAGCTGAAGGAGAGAGCATTCCCACATTGCCATCTTTTGCTTCAGAGACTCTAAGGGAAATTAACCCCATTTTTGAGTTGCACCATCTACTCTAGCCCAGCTTTTCACCTTGCTATCCCTACTCTCACACTTGTAAATTGGAATGATTATTGGGAAAATCACTCCTACTCTCTGAGCTTCAGTTTCCTGATCTGTAAATTAAGGATAATAATACATAGAGTAGCTCCATCAATGGGTGGTTGCAGGGCAAAATAATTTATAATGCTTAAAATATTATAGAAATGTGTTATTGATACTACTTCACTTCCTGTTATTTCACATTGCTAGCAGTTTTTGATTCAGATGTGACCTCCTCCTGCCAAGGGAACACAGCTGAAGTGCTTTGATGTGTTTACACACAAATTAGTTCTATTTCTATTGTTTCCTGAGATTGACATTTGAAGAGCTATGAGTATAACTATTTGAAAACTTGGATGTTTGGGGATCCAGTTCAAATAAAACTCAAAATAGCTGAGCAACTGCTCCAACCCCTACATTTTACATATGAGAAAACTAAATTCTAGAAATGTTAAGTGACTTGCCCAAGATCACAAGGTTAGCAACTCATAACTTGATTTGAACCTAGCACCTCTGAAAGCAAATGCACCACTTCTTCCATTATACCACATTTTTTCCCTCTGTTATCATAGGTAGCTAGGTGGCTCAGTGGAATGAACACTAGGCATGGAATCAGAAGGATATGAGTTCAAATGTTACCTCAGAAATTTGGACAAGAGACCCTTGGCAAATAATTTAATCTCTATCTGCCTCAGTTTCTTTATCTGTACTATAAGGATAATAATTGCATGTACCTTCAGAGTTATTTTGAGGAACAATTAAAATGATATTTGCAAAGTGCTTGGCACAGTGCCTGGCATATAGTAAGTACTTAATCCTTTGTTCCTTCCTTCCTTTTTTCCTTCTTTCCATACATCCGTTCATTCATCATAGATTTAGAGCTGGTAGTGACTTTATAGTCTTTACCAATTTAACCTCTTCATTTTATGGATGATAAAACTAGAGCCCAGAGGAATTGCCTAACATGACATAGGTATTGAGAGTGACAATATTTGAATCCAAGCATTTTTTTGTTTATTTGGTCACAACTATGATTTTGTTGATTTGCGTTGACTTCTTTTGATAGAAAATTTACCGTTGAAGATCGGCAACTTCTATTTATAGTTTTAAATAATTTCCTTGGAATAATGAAACATTAAGTAACTCAGAGTTATACAAATATTATGTGTCTGGGGAAGAATAGGAGCCAATGTATTCTGTTTTTAAGGGTCTCACAGTCTATCTGGCAAGATAACATGTAAACAAGTGTCTATAAACAAGCTATGTACAGGATAAACTGGAAATTATCACAGAGCGAAGGAATTAGAATTAAGGAGGAGTCAGGAAACGCTACCTGCCAATGGGATTTTACCCTTCCCAAAGTAGCCTACGATGGCTGATGCCAAAGAAAAAGGATGTTCTGTGCCCACCCCCACAAACTTTTCACCCATTGCTTGAAGAACAAATGGAAAGTGAAATTATAATAACTGAAGTTTGCAAGAGTAATGCTTCAGGGAGGAAAAGGAAAAGAAGAGATTATAGGGTGGATTTCAGCTGTCTTTGTAACAACAAATCCAATATTTGAGCCCATTTTTCTCTTGGTTATCTCAGACCAGATAATCTTTAATGTCTTATTTATATCTGATATCCTATGTCATTTATTTGAGCGTTCTATGCTCCAAAATCCTTTATAGCACCAACATGCTTCTTTCTAAAGATTTTCCAAAATCTTACATTTTATATTTCAAATCAATTTTATATTTTAAATCTCATTTACATATATAAAGTTTATCTACTTATATAAACATACACATATACACGTGCATACAGACCTACCTCTTTCTCTTTTTAATCTTCCATCCTCTACTATCCTCCACTGGGAAATGTCATCAGGTGAGTACTGGTCACTGCTTCTAACACTCCTCCCTTGAATCATCACAGTAAGTAACATATGGGGCTAGAAGAAGTGATCCTAGACAATACTGTTTCTCCAAAAAGTTCTCCTTTCTCCTCACCTGTCTTTTTGTGTGTCTGTCTGCCTTCTTTATGGAAAAAAAAAGTTTCTTCCCAAGATGAAAGCTCTTGGAAACTTAGCAAACTGATAAAATGTCTGTATGCCTGCACATGGATACTCTTGCTCTACCAAGTCTCCATGGCAACACCCCTGACAGGGGTTATATTTATGAATGTTACCATGATTAATACAAAATGAAAAAATTGGACCAATTTCTAATGTCTTATATCTGAAATCCTATGTCCTTTATTTTAACATTTCATGCTTTTAGATCCTTTATAGCACTGACATGCTATGTGGTAGAGTTCTTCCAAGGTCTGACATTTTATATTTCAAATTCATTCCATATCTAAATCTAATTTACATATATATTTATCTCTTTATATATGAATGTATGGATAGACACAAATATTGACACATATACAAATGCATATGTTCTATAAGTATATGTATATAAATAAGTTATTCAAAAAATTCTTCATACAATTTCAAGCCATGAAAATATAAAAGCAATACATTTATACATATGTGTGGAATATACACACACACATGTATGTGTGGAATATATGTAGTCTACATGTGTATATGTATATGTGTTTACTTACACATGTACATTATATTATGTATATATTTGGGTGTATATAAATACATGCACACATGCACACATATATGTTGGTGCACAGAGGGATTAAAAACAGAATGACAGAACTTAGAAAGATAGACTGCACCTGTATATGAGTGTATATATGATCATATGTATAGATAGGTCTAGTTATGCATATGTATATATGTAGATACCTGCACATAAGTATATGCATGTATATTCTGTATTCCAAATTCCTTTTTTAATTCTTACATTTTGTATTCTAAGGTCCTACTCAGCACCAATATTCTATCTTCTAAGGCCTCTTCCAGTCTTAATATTTTGTACAAACTGAAATAGTATCTGTCATAAAGTCCCTTCAAATTCTGACATTATATGTTCCAATATCCCTTGTAACTTTGACATTCTTGCTTCTGAGATTGGTTCTTGGTTTTAACATTCTGTGTTCTAAAGTCCATCCCAACTACTACATTCTATGTCTTGAGGTCCTTCCTGCAAACATAGAATATGTTATAATAATTATTTATGCTAAGATGATGTCTAACTTTGATATTCTATGCTTTAAATTATTTTCTCATTGTAATATTCTATATTCTGAGTTCTAACACTTTACTTTTAAGAAAACTTTTAACTGATATCTTATAATTTTTATATTTTAAGAAAAAATAGTAGAATTCATAATGATTGAAATAAATAAGTTTCTTTCATTGCTGTATTTCTTTAAATTCTTGCCCCAGATCTACCAATAATAGTATTTTATCCAAACTAAGTCCAGGAACTCATAGCTTCATTACCAGCATGTCTTCCTCTTCCTTTTATCAAGCAGGTGGAGAAAGTATTTCATAAAACATGATTATGGAAAGGTAGAGATCAACTATCTATTCTTTAACATTGAGACAAGAAACACTTGTTTATGATATTCACGTGGAATGCTAACTTTGTCGGAATTACTTCATGTCTAAAGAAAATGCATTAATAATAATTCATATTAAATATTATTCTTATAGGTTCTCTCATTTGATCCTCATAATAATGTTGGGAAGTAGGAAATTCAGGTAGTCATGAGGTAGAAAATTAACAGATTCAGATAGTTCCCAGTCCTTAGCTATTGAGGAAACCAAGGATCAGCTCAATGATATAAAGCAATTTAACCCAGCAGCACACAACCAGTCTGTAAGAGAGCTTGAATGAACTCAAGTCTTTGAAATCCAAGTCTTGGGCCTTTTGCTAAGAATGCAATTTATCAGAAAATTTCTTGTGTGTACATAGTTGTGTGCATACTATCTCCTCCATTAGACTGTGAGATCCTTGAGATTAGGGAATGTTTTATTTTATTATTTTTATTTTTTGCCTTTCTTTATATACTCAACACTAGATGTCAGGTATATAGTAGATGTTTAATAAATACTTATTGTCTTGTCTTGTCCAATGCTGTGTTAGGAACTTCAGGGGATATAAATTTAACTCAATTAAAATTAAATTTCATAGTACTGTGATAGACTTCCAGGATTTTACAAAGAAAATATAAAATCTCTTTACATTTATAGCTTTTTGTAACTAAGCCCCTTCCTAGCATTCCAATTTCTACTCCCCTCTTCAGACTCTACATATAATGGCCTACTTGCTGCTATTTTTCACACAGCACACAATTCCCAGAATCTAGGCTTTTTCTCTAGCTGCCTCCCATTCCTAGAAAGCATTATTTTCCCATCTTTGTCTTCTAGATTCCCTGGCCTCCGGCATGATGTCTTTTAGCACCTCCCTATTTCACTTCTCCTCCGAAATTACTCCTCTGAGATCACTCTTCATTTACACTCTATGAATATCCTATGCATACAATTATTTTCAGATTATGTTCTCCCACTAGAATATAAGAATGAGCTCCTTGAGGGCAAGGATTGTTTTTTTTTCTTCCTTTTCTTCTTCTTCTTCTTCTTCTTCTTCTTCTTCTTCTTCTTCTTCTTCTTCTTCTTCTTCTTCTTCTTCTTCTTCTTCTCTCTCCCTCTCTCTCTCTCTCTCTCTCTCTCTCCTCTCTCTCTCTCTCTCTCTCTCTCTCTCTCTCTCTCTCTCTCTCTTTCTCCTATGCTCCCTGTCTCTCTTTCCCTCTTTCTTTCCATCCCTGGTTTATTTATATCCTTCCTTTTTTTGTAGACTCATGGCTTAGCACCATACCTAGGACACAAATGTGTAATAAATTATCATTGACTGAAAAATGAATTGACATTCTCTGATTCCCAAATACAATTTTAAATCTTAACTGCTATGTCTTTCTTTAAGCTGTTTCCTAAATTTCTATTGCCATCCTCTGATCACTTCACTTGAAATTACAAACTTTCTTTTAATATACAGCTCAAACAGAGGCTCTTCTAATGGCCTTTCCCTGATCCTACAGTATCCCTTTTATAGTTGACATAAAGCTGTGCTGAACTGGAATATTACACTTTATAATAGCTGTGTCTTTGTCTTAACCAAGAACTAAATGGTTGTCCTTTTCAAAGTAACCACCAGTCTCTTCTATAACTCTGTATGTCTCTCAGTGCCCAGGACAGTGCTCCACTGACAGCAAGTGTTTTACAAAAGTCTTTTTGATGTGTTGCTAAACAATAGAAAACAACACCAGGGATGTCCCAAGGTAGTACACAATTCTGGGCCAACTGAATGGCAGATAATAAAGGCTGTGAGTTTGTTGACTGCTTATGGAGCTGTGTAAGGTTAGAGAAGCAGAATTTCTCTTCCCTCCAGGAATTCCCAATATGAAGCAGGCAACAAATGAAAAGACAGAAAGAGGACAAATAGTGGAAAGAAACTATTTTGGTGCTTCATTGGAAATGCAAAGAAACCTGAGCAACAACAGACAAAATCCTAGAATATTTGAACCCAGAAGACTTTGAGCCTTTAGGGCTGGCGCTCTGATGTGGAAAACTAATGAGCCCCCCCTTGCTTTTCTACCACAAGTTGTCTATTCTTGCTGAGGAATCAGTTATTTTAAGTGAGGTACTGAAATAGCTCTTTTTCTCTTTTAATGAAATAATGGATGACTTTATTTAACCTTCCTCAATTCTTTCATTTACAAAGGGATGCATTGGTGTCAGGAAACTGGATATATCTGTGCTTTTGTGCTCAAGAAAAAAAAATGCTTCCCAGACAAATTTGTCCTACTGTTCCCATCTGATCTTTGCAGTAGCCTTTCCAGTCTGGAGCAAGGGAGAATTCTTTGTATCCTTTATGTAACCCACACAAAGAAGTCAGCACGGTTGTCTTCAAACAAGCTTTTCCTCCTGTAAGCACAAGGCAGAGCCATGCCCTCTATCACCCTGCATCATTTCTTTTAGTGATCAAGAATGCTTGGAAGGTTCTGAAATGCTTTGGGGTCATTGTGACACTATTCTGAGCAACTCTGTCACTAATCATTAGGTCACCCAAGAAAGCTATGGAATGTGTGTATATGTGTATGTGTGTCTGTACACACACATGTGTGCCCGTGTGTGTGTGTGCTGTTATTGTCAACCCTGACTATTGGTTCTGAGGGTTAGCCAACACTGTGATTAAGTGCTACTTTGGTCTTGCAAAGAGCAAAAGGGATCTAACTTGGAAATGTTGAGGGACATCAAGCTGCTACTTAGAAGAGACCACATGCCATGAGAACTGATAGCTAACAAATACAGCAGTAGAAAACGAGCCAGATGACAAACTGGTTTAGCAGGCTCACTAAAAATCACAGAAGATAATATAAAATAAGCAATTATCTGGGCTCAATAAAATAATTCTCTTTTACTAGTTTGGAGTGGGCTTGACTGATGTACATTGTTATTATGACAATTTATATTCACATAATATGAACTATGATAATATGATGCTAATTATACAATAAAGGAACATTCATAATATGATAAACACTTTACCTTAGGAAACTAGGCTTTCATTGGGAAGAATCTTTTCTTGACAAGCACAATCACATTACTTCAGTGACTCTCACTAGAGCTACTGTGTCTAAAATTGTCCCTTTACCTTGTGGTAGAACCCTAACTGGAGTACCATAATAGGTGCTTTGACCTAGTGCCCAGGATTTTAGAGGATGTAAAAATTTAACAAATGCACTTTGATAGCCTAGAAACTTGATTCAATTATATATAATGTGTGTGTGTGTGTGTACTATATATCTATATCTATATCTATCTATATCTATATTTATATCTATATCTATATCTATATCCATATCTATATCCATATCTATATCTATATCTATATCTATATCTATATCTATATCTATATCTATATCTATATCTATATCTATATCTATATCTATATCTATATCTATATCTATATCTATATATCTATAGATATAGATAGTAGTTGTGGCTATAAATATAATAGTTGGGGTTCAACAAGACCAGCCAGAGTTTGCACCTCACTGGCTGAGTTTCCAAGAGCGCAGAATCACTTTCACACCCAATAGGCATCAGAGGAGGATATAAGTGGGGTATATAGTAAATATTGTTTTGAATGATATAAAAACAACCACTAAAATTATAATATCTTAAGCATCAAAAAAGTGGGTCCCACATGTATAATGAGGCTTCACACATAGTGAAGATGCTATCCTGATGTCTCTCTTAAAGGGAGGTAGAAGAGAAATTTCTAGCCTCTTCTCCCCTCATCTTTCCCCAAGGGACACCTTCATTCTTGTCAAAAGGAGAAGCAGGATGTTGGGGTCAGAAGAATTGCCACTCTACTCTCCTTAAAGATACAGGGTCCAGACTAGTATTATATCTATCTTCTTCCTTATAAGTTGTTCATGTAGGGATGTGATCAGATGCCATTGAGTTTCTGATTTTTTACCAATTTTTAGGGTGGGAGAAGGAAGATCCTAAGCTTTTTATCCAGTATGTGACCCTTTTGTCACCTAATACCAGTTCTGCAATGAACACATATTATTAATAGCAAAGAAATCTATTAATACAAATCATAGTAAAACAGAAATCAGAGAGGGTATAAATAAGACACATATACTGGACCATACAGAATGAAGGAGCTCTCCCATTGGGAGCAAGATAACTCAGCTCAGCCGAGAGAGAGAGAGAGAGAGAGAGAGAGAGAGAGAGAGAGAGAGAGAGAGAGAGAGAGAGAGAGAGACCTTGATCTCACCCCAGGGGAAACTCTCTGAAGTGATTAGTGCAGAGCCATGGTTTTCTCATGTCTTCCCAGGGTTGTTTTTTTTTTTATTTCATCAATCTGAACTGGGGTTGGCCTCTTTCATTGTCTCTATCAAAGCTGGAAGATAACTCAGGGCTAGAAGAAGACTTGCTTTGAGGGTCTGCAAAGGGAGACTGAAAACTGAGGTTTTTACTGGTCATCAACTACACCCTGCTCTTACAAAGGACAGAGATTTCATCTCCACCAATGAGGAGAGAGTCTCATAACAATGGCTTTGGAACAGCAGTTATACTTATATTTGTATAGTGGTCTGAATTTATAAAATACTTTCATATCCATTACTTTATTTCATAAAATTACAAAATTTAAATTCTAGAAGGAACCATAGAACAATAAAGGAAACAGTGTTGTTGAAAACACTAATTCAATACAAAGAATATTTGACTTGAAAGATATAGGTTTAAATTTTGGCTCATCACAAATTATAGCATTGTGTGCAATCCTTTTCCAGAAAGAAACAATAATGTTCACTAATCTACTTTTTTGATAGTACTGAGGTAAATTTTTTTTTTCTAAACTCAGGATTTCTAGAATTGATAACATTCCTTGTATAGTCCAGATCTTTCATTTTCTGTATATATTGAGGCCCAGAGACATATTGTTCGTTGTTCATGATCATACTTCAGAACTTAAATGTACATGTTTATTCCACCTCAAGGCAATTAACAGAATATTGATAATTATGAACTCAGATGTCTATTTTCTCACCGCTATAACATATATATAAGACTTATTCACACAAATGTTGATGTCCTTTCCAAAGATATGAGGCATGAATAGACAAGGTCTCATTAACAATTACATATAGGAGAATTATTTTCTTTTATAGTCATGAGTTGACAGAAATTATGTAGAACACAGAATCCATCTGTGATATTTTGTTATTGATTATGAAAAAAAAAGTCTAGGTGAAGTGAAACATACACTTGACAGGTCCCCTTCATTCAACCAAGAGTCTTTCATTACTTGCTAAGATGATACTTGATTCCTTGATAAATATAACCAGAGAAAACTCTTCAAAATCTTCCTAATTATTAATGTTCAACGAGACAGACATAAACAAGGATATTAACTTCTTCTCAAACAAGAACAGACATAAAGCAGGAAGATCCATGTTCAGGTTTTTACCGCTCCTGCAGAACATATCCAAATGGAAAGATCTCTGATTAATAATGAGATCCTTCAATTAATCCTTTTTGAAGATGATAGTCCTATCTCTGATACATACATTTTAACTATTGTCTTTGTGCCCCTGGACAAGTCACTTAAATTCTCAGGACCCCCAGGAAACTCTCTAAGATGATCAATTTCAGAGAAGTTGCCGATCTGAATTGGTAGGTTTGTTTTGGATTGTTTGTTTGTTTGTTTTTGCTAGGGTCTCCCCACGCAAATGGATTTTTTTTAAAAGTGGTAATTGGATTGTATCAAGCTTAAGTATACACAGTACATTCTCAATGTACTATGTTTTCAAAACTACAAAGAAGTGCTTTCTCAGGCAGCACATATACAAAACTACATAGAAAGGTGAATGGATCTAGGTGGAATGAGATGAAAGACAAACAGATGAACTGGAAGTTGAGTGTAAACACTAGGTGTAAAGTGAGTGAATTAAGCAAAAGTATAGAGTTGGAAGGGGACTTAGAAGCATTCTTGTCAAACTTTATTCATTTTTAAGGTAAATAAATGGAGGGCAAGTGAAGTTAAGTAACAGCCAAAGTCATACAAGTAGTAAATACAGACCTGAGACCTCCATCATAAGTTTGAAGAGATCAGCCTACTAATCCATACAAAAAATAGTATGTAAAAGATGCTTATTGTCCTACCAAATTCTATTTACACATATTATTTCTCCCCTCTTTAGCATTGTCACTGACAACACAATTGAAGCCCTCATCATATCTTGGCTGCACTATTGTAGCAGCGTTCTACCTAGTCTTGCTTCCTCTAGACAGTCTATTCCTTCCAATTTATCCTTCTCAAGTCTATTTAAATAATCTTCCTGAGCAAAGTATATGAACAGCCATATTTTTAAAAGAAGTGCTTCAAATGATTAATTATGAGAAATGCAAATTAAAGTAACTCTGAGGTTCCACCCCACACCCATCAGATTGTCAGAGTTGACAGGAAAGGTAAATGACAAATGTTAGAAGGACTGTGGGAAAATAGGCACCTCAATCTACTGTCAGTGGAGCTGTGATTTGGTCTTGTCATTTTAGAAAGCAATTTAGATCTATGCCTCAAATCAACAAAATTGTCTGTACCCTTTAAACTCCTAAAGAGATCAAAGACAAAGTAAAAGGACCTCTATGTGTACAAATTATTTATAACAGGTCTTCAATCTGGGGAGTACATAAACACTCTCTCTCTCTCTCTCTGTACACAATATGCATGTGTGTATGTATATGTATATATGCATAAACATGCATACATGTATATTTATATATATGTATACATATATATGCATGCATGTACATAGTAATATAATGTTTTATACACAGACACAACATGCTATTGTGCATTTAGAAATGATGAAAAGGAAGGTTTCAAAAGATTTTTAGGAATTGATGAAGAATGAAGTGAGTAGAACCTGGTGAATAATATATAATATGAAAAATAACAGTCTAAAAGTGAAAATTTTTGATAGTCTAAAGAACTATAATTAATGCAATGACCAACCTTAACAGCATAAGACCATAATTATATGTGCTAACCTTCTACAAACAGACAGATGAATTAATATGAATTAAATATGAAAAATGAAACATGCTTTTGGGACATAGCCTGTGTAGAGTTTTTTTGTTTGTTTGTTTGTTTTGTTTTGGTTTGGTTTTGACTGTGCAAAACTGTTTCAATTTTTTTTGGGGGGTGGATAAAAGAAAAATGTATGTTAATTGCAAAATATCTTCTTAATGCAAAGTTCTGATTTTCTTTAAACTTTAATAAAATTTTTGAATGGCTCTCCATTGTGTATTAAATAGAACATAATCTTATTCAGGGCCTTCTACAACCTCACTCCATCATTCTGCATGGGACTATGGTCCAGCCAATCCATACTATTTACCTGTATCTCTCCCATCTCTGTGCCTCTTTCCACTCTGTTCCTGAATGGTTCTACCCATAAGTGTGCTGATAACTTTGTATTTGACAAATCAAGTTTCATCATGTTTGTAAGGTCCCTCCTAGGTATAAAACCTAGGACACTATATATGGCTTTTATAGCCAAATGTATCAGTGTGGTGAGTCATTTCATAAATGTGCACAGAGCTTTTTACTTAGAAATAATGATTATAAGACTTGTTATAAGACTTATTTCTATAATTAGAAGACTTATAAAACTTACTAATGACTATCCATAACATTTAAGAAATTTTTAGTGCTGATTTTTAAGGAGCAGATTGTACCCAGAAAATGAAACAAAAGCCTTTGGTTGGTGATAGAGGCAATTAAGTGACATAGTGGATTGAGCTCTGGGCCTGGAGACAGAAAGATTTGAATTCAGATGTGACTTTAGACACTTACTAGCTATGTGACCCTGGGCAAGTTATTTTACCTGTTTCTTTTAGTTCCCTCAAGTGCAAAATGAGGATATTAATAGTAGTTACTTCACTGGGTTGTTGTAAGCATAACATGAAATATTTGTTAACACAGTGCCTGGTACATTGTAGGTGCTTAATAAATGTTTGTTTCCTTTTTTTTCTCCTAAAGTGAGACAGATTTAGACAGGATTAACCTAAAGTCCTGGCAAACTAAGCCTTGGCCCAGAATATTAGTAGTGTTAGGCAATACTACTATTCAGAAGTAGCTTATATACAGTAAAAGGATTTGAAGTGCTTAGATTTATAGTCTTACAAATTAGATTATAAATACAAATGCATGACTCTTTGAAAGGTACATGTCACAGAGGAAGGATTGCAAAGCATGGAAGACAGAGGATTGGGGTTTAATTCCTGGCAATGCTACAAACAATCCAGTGTCTTAGATTAGTCACTTTTCTTATCTCTTCCTTAATTTTCTTCTCTAGAAAATGAGAGACAGCCTCAGTGACCTCTGATGTCTCTTTTACCATTTAATCTGTAATATTATAATTAGTATCAGTCCTTTGATAAATCATCATTTTATGTAGGTAATTCTAAACTTTTGAAGGCAATGCTAGCAGAACATAAGGTCTGACAGATACTTCTATTGCTACTACAATTACTTATTAATTTATTTGATTTTATTATATATTTAACATATTTAAAGTATATATCATATGTAACATATAATTTAACAAATATATTTTTGATAATAATGGGCAGCTAGATACCATGATGAATAGAGTATTGGCCCTGAAGCCAGGAAGATTCCTCTTCCTGAGTTCAAATCTGGCGTGAGACTCTTATTAGCTATGTGACCCTGTGCAAGTCACATAGCTTTTTCTTTCAGTTTCCTCATCTGTAAAATGAGCTGGAAAAGGAAATGGCAAACACACCAATATCTTTACCAAGAAAACCCCAGAAGCATTCACAAATAGTTGGGCATGACTGAAAAACAAACAAATAACAAAATGTTAATAATAAAATAATTTATGCTATTTCTATAACTTTAAAGATTACGAAGGGCTTTACTTATATCTCATTCAAGTCTAGTTTGGTAGAAGTGCTACTGCTTGACCCATTTTATACACAAGGGAACTGAAGGTCATGGAGATTAAATGGCTTGACTAGGTTCATGTAACTAATAATTGTCTGAAGCAGGATTCAAAATGAAGCCTTCCTGACACCAAATATGTCTCTTTTCCCACTCCCCACAAAGCTTTGAATATGAAGCCCAAAAATGGATTACATGATTACAATCTTATTACCAGTATATCTAATTCTAGAGAAACTTATTATCAAGCAGTAATCAATATGAATTGCATTTTTAAACTATATGACTTAGGCAAATCATGTGGTGAGACATGGAGGGGATGAAATTTGCACTGCTAAAGGGAATACCCACACTGATGAAGTACCCAATCTGTGAAACAGTCAATAAAAATGGATAAGCCAGCACAGATGAAGTTGGTATAAAACTTACTGTCATCTATTAAAAACCATATATATGCATGTATGTGTGTGTATGTATATATGTATATATATATATATATACATACATACACATACATTATCTGTATGTATTTTTAAAACATTATGCAGCTTTTCAGAATGTTATATTCTAAGAATCTTACTAAGAAATGATTTTTCTCCCTTAAAAGTTTTCTGTCACTCTACTGCCATAGGATAAGATTACAGTATTCTATCACTTAGCTATTCTATACTCTATGAATTGCTTTATTTTTACCAATTTCCCTTGGTTACTAGTAAATCCACTTTTGAAAGATCAACCTCTTTCAGGTGATCTAAAGGGTAGAAGCACTTTTACCCAGAACAGGGCAAAGAGAATTAGGTTAGGATAGAGGATTAGAGTAATTTAGAGGCCAGACAGATCTTCATAGCAATAGAAATGGGAAGGAACAGAGGGATGAGGAGTGGGCATCCATGCAACCCATTAGAGAATGAGTATGACCTATGAACAAATATATCAAGAAAGCCTGAAAAAAGATATGGGCAGAAATCAGTCTAGATTTTGCTGTGAATGTTGGTCACTTTCCTTCAATTCACTTCAATCACAGATATATTCATTGTGTAAGTCCTATGTGCTCTATGCCTTGCAAGGCAAAGAGGATACAGAGACAAACATATAACAGTTCCTAGCTTCAAAGAGCTTAGACTCTACTGGAGAAAACATGTGTACAGATAAAGGAATACACATACAGACAGTAAATGTTAATTTGAGGCTGGGGGCAAGGGATAATGACAACCAATATTTTAGAACAGCCAAGTGAATCATGGCCTCTGGGCATCAACTGTGTTGAGGCTTCCTTGGTCATAAGGACTGTGAATTATGTTAAAAAACAACATAAAGATAACTAGTAAAAGCAAATTAAAAAGAATCACAGACTTAGAAACAAAAGGGAGATAGTTACTAATGCACCTGGGTATTGTCTAAAAGAAATACCTTTGCAGAATCTAATGAAAATAAGTCCAATTTACTTAGTACTTTAAGGTTTACAAAACCTGGGGCATCTGAATGGCACAGTGAGTAGAGGGTGGACCTGGAGTTAGGAAGACTCATCTTCCTGAGTTCAAATCTGGCCTGAGACTCTCATTAGTTATGTGACCCTGGGCAAAGTCACTTAACCCTGTTTGCCTCAATTTTCTCATCTGTAAAATGAGCTGAAGAAGGAAATGACAAATTATTCCAGTGACTTTGCCAAGAAAACTCCAAATAGAGTCATGAAGAATTGGACATGACTGAAAAATTACTGTATGACAAAAAGGTTTACAAAATACTTGTATTCCTGACAGTCATGTGAGGTAGATAATGCATTACTTTCATTGTACAGATGAAGAAAAAGGCTTTTAGAGATTCAAACATTGCCTATGATCTCACAGCTAGTAAGTGTCTGAGACAGGATTTTATATTAATATAGACTTGACAAGTTTCTCAATACCAGTAGTACAGTGCACGGAAATATGTAACACACGTGATAGTAAAGTAAGCCAGCTTTATTAAGGGGACATACTTAAAAGCACAAAAGAAGATCAAAGAGGGGGTAAAGGAAGGCAAGAGATGACGCATTGATATAACTCTTACTAATTGCTAGGCAGGGTGCTAAGAGCTTTATAAATATTAGGATAATGGGAGAAACAGATCAAGTCTTCTGGAGTCCTAGGTAGAACTGATTGCATACTGCTGGGGTACTGGAAGGAAAGAGTTACCCTCACAAATCAAAATCTGGGAGTGGGTGGTCCTTGAGTTGTTATCTGGGTCTCATAGCACTAGGCATTGGGTTAATGAACAATTACTTCTATTCTTACTCTAAGACAATGACTCAGGGGTTTGAAAGATTCCCTGGGTAGACTATGGTGGTTACAGGAGTTATTATGCATTTGAAACAACTATCTTCTTATTTCAGGTTGATCACTGTTCATAAGACCAGGATTCCTGGCTAGATTTTCCTACCTCTCTGGCATTTTCCTAGGCAACAATGATTTCCCAAGCAGCTCACAGAATATCAGAGATGGAAAGGACATTAAAGATTAAAAAATGATCCATATTAGAAACAGTGTATACTATAGTATTCCTAAAAAGTGGTTATCCAGACTGTGCTTGAAGAATGTCAGTAAAGAGACGTGTTACTTCCCAAAGCAACCCATTCCCTTCCTTTCTAAAAGAGGTTGGTTTTTAGAGTAGAAAAAGGTCTTGGAAACCATTGTGAGCATCAAACATAAGTTTAGCAGGAACTTGGCAGAATGAGAGAGGGAAAGATAAGAAATTATGATTAAGAAGACACTTCAGTCTTTGAGATTTTGGAGGTAAAAACACTATATGTGATGAGGAACTCTTAGGAGTAAAACTCTGTGTAAAACAAATTGAGGAGGCTAATGGAAACAACAAGCAGGATGTTGAGGGTGTAATTCAATGTGAATACTGATATCTCCAAATGTGAGGGCAAGGGTAGGCTTAGGTAGGTACACTGCAGGAGAGTTACTGAACTTTTATACAAAGGAGTGTGTAGCTGAATTTTGTGGATCAGATGTGTAATTGCATTAGTATAGGAACCCTCTGTTAATGTTCTTTAATCAATGCAAATTGCTACCTGCTCTTCAACTTACAGTCATAGGAAATTATATTGAACCTGGAGGCCAAAACAGTAGCCCAAACTAGATTAAAATGTAGTTCATAGTTGATTTCAATATGCTGAGGTGTTAAATAAAAAAAAAAATAAATACATGAACACATATAGTTTTCTCAGTCTCTGCAACCCACAAGTACCCTTATGTAAAGCTTAGTGGCCCATCTTTCTATCTGAGTTTGATATCACGTGTCTAGAATATGGGTAGGTGAAGAAGTTGTTCAGGAAACTACAAACCTGGCCTTATTAATTACTACAACCAGAATAATATGCACAATAATAATAACCTTGCTCAAATGCAGTGTGCTCTTAATTATATGTTCATTTCACACACCTCTGGAGTTCTAATTTTATGATTTGGTTATGATTTAATACTATAAATTAAATAATTATGTGAAATAATGCTATGAATGCTGGACCTGGAGATGCGAAATTTCATCAGACTCTTGGGGCTTAATGCCTCCTACAAATGTAAATTAGCTCAGGAATTCACAGTCTGTTTTATTTTCTTTTATCATCCTGTAGCATCATGACTTAGATATTGGAAGGGGAGAGGCAAGGAGATACAAGAGAAAAAATTGCTATCTTCCTAAAACCTCTTGCAAAAAATTGGGATGATTGAGAAAGTAATACAATTTGTTTGTTTGTTTGCTTTTTCCAATGGAAACAACATTGATCTTAGTGTTTGGGAAGTTATGACCTAGAATAATTCTGTTATATATAATTATGGTGAGCTCTCTTCCCAGTCAATTCTTCATCTGCTGTTTTAGGGCAATCTGCCATCTAAATTGACTCATATGTGTTCACACAGTATTTTGCTGTGTTGTTGTTTAGTTGTTTCAGTTGCATCTGACTTTTTGCTACCCCATCTAGGGTTTTCTTGGCAAAGGTACTTGAATAGCTTGCCATTTTCTTATTCAACTCATTTTGTAGATGAGGAAACAAAGGCAAACAGGGTTAAGTGACTTGCCCAGAATCACATAGCTAATAAGTATCTGAGGCCAGATTTGAATACAGGAAGATGAGTCTTCCTGACTCCAGGCCTAGAGCTCTATCCACTGCCCACCTGGCCTTGGGTATACACTGGATAACTCAGCCTGCCTGACCTTTCTTCTTTCCTTGCCCCCTTCAAAACATGTTTTGATTGCATTGAGTGAGATACAAAGAATACTAGCTTTATAATCCAGAAAGAGTGAGAACCCTGGAGTTTTCATCAAAGGACCAAGGTGTGAATCCAGTTGTGCCCTTTACTACCTTGGCACCTTTGGAAAGGTATTTAACCTCTCTTCTCCTCATTATCTTCACCTGTATAAATTCAGGTGTTTACTTCCAGCTCTGTATCATATATCATCCTGTGGCTGGAATTCAAATCTCATCTATGGCATTTACTGGCAATATGACATCGGAGAAGTTATTTACCTTCTTTTTATCTAAGATATGCAGGTATTCTGAAGGTCTAAGGCTGGGAGGGGCATTAGGGTGAAGTAGAAGTAGGGAGAGATACAAAGCTTCAGTAAGAATCCCTGCCTCCAAAATTTTTACATTCTAAGTCTTTAAAACTTATAGAAATGCTAGTTATTACTTTTTATTAAATAATCAAAAGAACAGTCATAGTTTCAACTGCATTTTCAACTTTGGGTATTGATGAATGAATCCTTATCTAGTCAATAATTAGCAGGTGGTAGGGTAATTTGCCAGATCTAAAGAAATAAAGTAGAAACTTAAAATCAAACCTATGCCATTGTGTAAAGAAAGATACACACTTTAGATATATAAACTGAGACCCAGAAAGAGTAATTTAATTTCTAAAGATCACACAGTTACTACAGAGCAAAAATGATAGACTGAATATTTTCTTGGAAGTTCTTTGCATGAAATGATTAAACGTCAAGCCCAAATGGAAGGATATTGTAGAAGCACCCTAGCTTCGGTTTCAGAAGCCTGATTTTGAGTCCAGGCTCTCCCTTACTTCCCTATTTGCACAAATCTGAACCTTAGTCTACAAATCTGTAAAATGGAGATAAGGCTACAGGGACTGCAGGCCTCACAGAGACTGTGTAAAGATAAGTTGAGATAATGGATTCCCAGGAAGATGTTTTGTGATCCATAAAGCCTTATGCAAATATAGGTTATTATTAGGATATTCTAGGTTTCTTCCATAGACAAGAGTAGAGGAATCGTTTCTATAAAATTACGTCTCTCAGGTCTTTTGATGAATAGCATAGCAATATTTGCTGTATTACTAAATCCACATGTGACAGCCTGAAATTACCAAGGTGATAAGGCCTAGTAAAATTATAGCCAGAGACTGGTCACTATGCTTGTGTTTGTTTTATCACACTATGTTTGCATATGCATTTTTGATTTGGTTTCTCCCTTTGTGAATAGTTTTCCCCAAAATACATTATGAAGAACTGTCCATGGTATTTTCCTTGGTAATGCATCTCTAGGGACATTGTTCTTGCCAAGAGAGAAACAATTTGAGATTCTTTCCAATAAGAGGAAACAAGATTACATTGAAATCTATGTCAGGAAAGGTTTGAGCTTTATTGACAAGGATGGTGTATCATTGTGTAAAATCCTTGCTAAATGTCTCTTGAGATAGACTAAAAATATATTAAATGCAAAGCAATGATGTGGAATAAGACCTCCATTTCTAGGGTATTACAAGGATTGCAATATTGTTTTCTATCAGTGTATTTTTCAACATCCAAAAAGACTATTTAGCAAAACTCAATAAAACTTTCAATAAGCACAAGGCAGCATAGGATAGCTGTTTAAATGAACCATTAAAAAAAAAACCTATAATGGACATATATAAAAAATGGAAAGGGGAACCCTTACAAAATATCCCAGTCCCTAATGCAAATTTTTCTCTTTCCAATACTTTCTTGACTTTTAAAAGTACCTATAAATTCCTATTTAGTACCCTCATAGATTTGAAAGGGATGTCAAAAATCTTCAAGACATTACACCTGTGCTGGAAGCTTGAATTCCCCTCTGCAACATCCCCCACAAGTAATCAACCAATATTTGACTAACACTTCTAGAGGCAGGGATCACAAAACTCAAAGAACAGTTATAGTGTTTTTTAAATATGTGTTATTTGAAAGTCCCTCTCATCATCCTGGTCCCTTCAGCATTCATTCAATAGAAAGTTATAAATTAAATCTTGTTTACAGAATATTTTGATAATTTCTGGAGAAGACACAAAGTTTAGGTAAGAAATGAAGTTTCTGTTCTGCTGTAGCATATGTCCTATTATCTTTTATATGCTTATGTATGCAAATGATTAATATCTATCTATCTATCTATCATCTATCTATCTGTCTATCTAGATATAGATACATCACCTATTTATTGCAATAAAATAGGCAGTCTAAGGGGGTCCAAGGGGAAGGATCTTTAGAGACCTGGAATCAGGGAAGGCTTTACAGAGAGTGAGGCATCTAAGTTGGGCTTTAATAGATGGGTAGAAGTTCAGAAGACAAAGAAGGAGAGAGATAATAACATTCTATGAATAGAGAAAAGAGTGTGTAAAAGCAGGGAGGTGGGAAATTTAGGAACTAGCTGTTGTCTATCAATTGAGGAATGGCTGAATTAACCATGTGTGTAATGAATGATTCATGTAATGAAATATTTTGCAGCAAACAATGCATATGAAGAACTAAGAGAAACATGGAGAGATGTATATGAACTGAAAAAAAAAGTTAAATACTCAGAATCAAAAAAGTATATACAACAAATAATGCAACATAACTCTTTCTCTCAGTAGAGGAGGAAAAAAACTAAAAAATATATAATTTTTAAAAATCTCTGCATATATTGTCAGAAGTAGTCACTCACTCTATCAAATGTTTTTTTTTCTTAATTTTTTTTTCTTTGTAACAAGGGAGGATACAATGGGAGTAGAGGGGGCAAGGAAATGGTTCTAGAAATGAGGATATGAAAACAAAAGGCATCAATAAAATGTATTTATAAGAAAGTTAAGGGGATTTTCAAAGGCTAGAAAATAGGCAGTCCATTTAGGTTGGGAAGCATAAAATACCGAAGGAGTTAAGTTTGGCAATTTAGGTTGCTTCCAGTTCTGGAAGATATTGAATGCTGGGCAACAGAATTGAAAAAGTAGAATGGGGAGAAGGAGAAGAAGAACAAGAACAAGAAAAAGAAAAAGAACCCTCAAGAAACCATTTGGGGTTTTCTTTGCAAAGATAACAGAGTTGTTTGTCATTTCCTTCTCCAGGTCATTTTACAGATAAGGAAACTGAGACAAATAAGGTTAAGTGACTTGCATACACCTAATACATGTCTGAGGCCTGATTTTAATTCAGGTCTTCTGAAAAACAGCAGCAGCAGCAGCAAGGACAACAGTAACAACATATTTGGGGGAATCTTGGCAGCTAGGTGAGACAGTGGATAGAGTGCCACGCCTGGAGTCAGGAAGACTCATTTTTCTGAATTCAAATCTGGCCTCAGACACTTACTAGCTGTGTGACCCTGGGCAAGTCACTTAATCCTGTTTGCCTCAGTTCCTCATTGTAAAATGAACTACAGAAAGCAATTGAGAATGATTCCTTTATCTTTGCCAATTAAACCTTAAATGGGGTCACAAAGAGTTGGCATGTCTGAATGAGAATAGATTTTGGATCTAGAAATCTGGAAGTCATCTGGCTGTTAGGTAGTATGGGACTTTCCACTGCAGTCTAGCTAATTAGATTGAGTTTTAAAGCATTTAAACTGGATTTATATGTGACGAAGCATGGGCATGGTATTTAATGCAATATGGTTGCCTTTTATTAAAACCCATTTGCTGTTTTCTTTTTCTAATGTGTTACAATTATGATAAATGACTTTAGATAGACCCTCCAAAGATGTCCTTTGTAATTAGCACATAATTTTGTCCAAAACACAAAATGAGCAACAGTGACAGTCCATCTAGCTTAAAATGTGATTTGATGATTGAATTTTACTCTGTGAAAAAGAAACAAATGCATATGTTAATGAAAGAAGATGTATTAGCATATGTGAACTGATCATTTATTTCAGTTCTTAGCTTGTAATCTGTGAACTTCTAAAATATTTTGATAACTGTATTTCAATATAGTTGGTTTTCTTTATGGTTCTAAATATTTCATTTTTAACACTACAAAAAAAAATCTGAGTCCATAGGTTTCACCAGTCTACCACAACAGTCAATGATATACACAAAAAGTTAAGAATCTCTTATGTATTTCTTGACTTGTCTTTTCCCCATTAGACTACGTATTTGTTGAAAGTGGGTACTGTTTTTAATGAGTGTATTTGTACTCCCAGTGCTTAGCACAGTGTCAGGCACATAGTAAGTGCTTAAAAAATGTTTGTGTTATTCATTCATGAATTCACTACATTTCACACACTCTCTATTACAGTTAAATGGGACTACAATCATTTCTCCAAGAACATTATATCTCCTTCCATTGTGCTTTATATATGTACCCCACTATTTCTGGATTACCCTTCTTCCTCACCTCTTCTTTATAAAATACCTACTATCTTTCAAAGCATAGCTTATGGGCTAGTTCCTGTATTAGGTATTTCCTGAAACCTTCTCCCTCCATTGTAATTAATGTCCTATCATGATATAATAATATCACATTATATCCATTTGCCTGTTTACCTGAAGCTTCCACTTGATAGAGTTGAAGCTATCTCAGGGCAATGGCTGATTCATTTTTGTCCTTATATCATAGCATCTAGCCCAGGGCCTTAGATTTACAAGTCACAGATTTAGATTTGGAGCTGGAAGGATCTGAGAAGACAATAAGTCTCACATCCCATTTTGCAAATGGGAATTTGAGACAGAGAGAATTTAAGTGATTTTCCTAGGTTCACAGAACTAATAAATGTAATGCAGATCCTTCTGAGTTTGAATCAGTCTCAAATGTACTATGCCATGCTACCCCTCTAAAAATGAGAAAACAGGCTCAAGGAGGCTAAATCACCTGTCTAAGATTTTATAGGTAAATTCCAAAGCCAGGTCTTGAATGCAGATCTGACTCCACAGTCAGTGCCTCTTCCCTCTGCCAGGAGTGGGGAGCCTGTGGCCTCGAAGCTGCTTTTGACCTTCTAAGTCCTCAAGTGCATCCCTTTGACTGAATTCAAATTTCATAGAACAAATCCTTTTATTGGGGATAAAATAACTAAATCTAATAATAAATAAATCCAAAAAAATTCAAGAAGATTTGTTCTGTGAAGTTTGGATTGAGTCAAAGGAACACACTTGAGCACCTAGAGGGCCACACGCAGCCTCAAGGTTGCGAGTTCCCCACCCCTGCCCTGTGCTATTCTGCCTTCCCTAGCATATACTGGATAATTATTCATTACTGGACTATTTTTATTTTCTGTAGTAAATAGATCTTTTCCTTTAAATAGCATCTAATGTTACTCCTACTACATTTTGCACTCTTTATAAAACATTCAAGTTATGATGATGATGATAATAATAATAATATCATATTTATGTTACTATATAAATATAATTATGGTTAGATATAATATAATATTAGAGCATATGTCACATTAAACACTATATTATAATTGGGTCATAATAAAATTATAGTATATCATAGAATATAATAATTAGCCAATATGATAAAATTATATTGTCATATAATTAGATAAATATAATAACTATAATTAGATAGTAATATGATAATAATAATTATTATTATCATCATTTTTATTATAGCATTTTGTACCAGTATTGGGTGTACCAAAAGTTTTAGTGCATGTAAAAACAATTATTGGCTAGTATTCTAAACCTTTCAAAATTGACAGAATCTTCCTGGGTTTATATTCTTCTACCATGGGTCTTACAAGCCCTGGGTTACTACCGCAGCATAATAAAGCATCAGGAGTGCAACTTAGTGCAGTTTAGTACATGGCAAAGGATAACTATGACAACAATTGGAGAATAGTGATTTCTGTGGTGTGGGTTCTTCCAGTACCAACATCGACTGGGAGTCATATATTCTTTAATTATCTGTCTTCTAGAGAAGCTGTGGCTGACAAAATGCTCAAATTACAACCAATTTAGTAATTCTTTTTCACATTTAGCCACCCTGGTGCTAAGATAGTAGATATATGATGTATTTCCTGCCTGTCCTCGAAGCAATTTCAGCTTGGTAGACCCTATAAAACTTTGTAGGCCTTGTCAAACTTAGGGCTACTTCAATTTCATGATGAAGATTGGGACTTTTGTGTAGAATTTGTAGTGCACAGAGCACTGGACTTGGAGTCAGGAAGACCTAATTTCAAAGCTCCTTACAGACATTCTGCATGATCCTAAGTAAGTATCTTAACCAGTCTTGGTCTCAGTTTCCTCATCCATGAAATGGAGATAATAATAGCACATTCCTCACAGAGTTATTGTGAGGACCAAATATTTTGCCATAGAGAAAGCACTACGAAAAAACTTAATTATTGGTGTTGTCCATTCATTCAGTGGTATCAGACTCTTCTATCCTCCACTATCACTTTAAGTCTATCCAAGATCATTTTCATTGCTTCCATGACATTATCTATCCATCTCATCCTCTGCCATTCCTTTCTCCTTCTGCCTTCAATATTTCCAACATCAGGGTCTTTTCCAATGCGTCCTGTCTTCTCATTATGTGTCCAAAGTATTTAAGCTTTAGTATTTGTCTTTCCAATGAGTAGTCTGAATTAATTTTTATAAGTAACAATTGATTTGCTCTCTTTGCAGTTCAAGAGACTCTCTAAAGTCTTCTCTAGCACCACAATTCCAAAGCATTGATTCTGAGGAGCTCAGCTTTCCTTATAGTTCAGCTCTTACATCCGTACATTATTACTGGGGGGAAAAAAAACACAGCTTTGACTGTATGGATCTTTGTTGGCAAAGTGATATTTCTGCTTTTTATTTGCTGTTTAGATTTGCCATAGCTTTGCCACCAAAGAACAAATGTCCATTAGTTTCATGGCTACAGTCACTGTCTGCAGTGATCTTTGAGCCCAAGAATATAAAACAGGAGTGATGGGACCAGTTGCCATGATCTTAGTTTTTATTAATGTTAAGATTTAAGCCAGATTTTGTTCTTGTTCAATTATTTCAATCATGTCGGACTCTTCTTGACCACATTTATGACTTTCTTGGCAATGATACTGATATGGCTTGTCATTTCCTTTTTCAGCTCATTTTACAGATGAGGAAACTGAGGTAAACAGGGTTAAGTGACTTGCCTAGGATGACACAGCTAGTAAGTATCTGAGGCTAGATTTGAACTCAGGAAGAGGAGTCTTCCTGGCTCCAGGCCCAACACTCTATCTGCTGTACCACTTGGCTGCCCTCAAGTCAGCTTTTACACTATCCTTAAAGTGCTACATACATTCTAGCTATTATTTTATTGGTTTTATTTTCTGCATATATCTCTATATTTATACACATCTATATAGAGAGTCAAGAATCCAACTAAATGGTCACTATGTGGCATGCTTTGCATAGGTCATACAAAGACAAGAATAAAGTTTCTGATCTCAAAGAGCTTCCGTTTACTTAATCTATATCTGTAGCTATATCTGTGTTTTCTGTCTTTATAGATACATATCTATAACTATCTTTAGCTATATCTACATTGATATAAAATGGAATGGATAAACACTTATTAAGTGCTCACTCTGTGCCAAGAATTGTGCTAAAAGCTCAGGATATATTCCCTCTTCTTATGAAGCTCAAGGCCATATGAAGATTACAATCTAAAGTTACAGCTACAGGTACAGCAGGTATAGGGAACTTCTAATAGAGAAGTTCCCCTACCAATGCAGACTGGAACCTTCTCTGAAACTCAAAGACAAGGTGCCACTTGTGACAGTCTTGAGAAGTTAAATGATTTGCCCAGAGTCACATAGCCAATTTGTGTCAGAGTAGAAATTGAACTCAAGTTGTCCTAGACCTGAGGCTGGCTGTCACCACTACGCTATGCTATCTCTGTAGTTATTTCACTAGTTATTTCAGTATTTTCACATATATATTCCTAGGGTTATAATTACATTTATGTATCTGCAAATTTATATCTGTATCTGTATCTATGGCCATATCTACTTCCATAGTTACAGCAGTAGCAATTTCTAGAAATATAAGACTTTTCTTTACCATACTATGAGTACTTCAATAGAAAATATGGCTCTGAAGTATGTATAGCTTAAACTAATATTATTTGCCTTTACGATCACAAGCCAACTGGGAAAAATTCACTGTGTATAATCTACAAATTGAATAAGGCATGAGTGGAATAATTGAAAAGTAGCTATAAGATGAGCATCAGTTTGGAGTGGATATCAACTCCTCTGTAGGTAGGAGACTCTATAGATTCATATATACTATGTACATGGTTACAGGCAGACACAAATTTTAAAAGGTGGTGCTGTGTTTATGTAGCCTGTTTTTCTCTCAGGGGCTTTCTTCAAATTGTAGGATTGATGGAATCTGAAATGATAGAAGGATTTAAGCCCTGATTATGCTTTTGAACCTCTAAGCCTTTGGCTGAGTCACTTTGGGTATCTTGATTTTTCTCAATTGTAGAGGTGAATAGTAATAGCAATATTGTTTTACGAACAACTTTGAGTGACTAGGTCATTTTGATTATTATAAATACCCAAATTAACTGTGAAGGACCTAAGAAGAAAGATGCTATCAACATCCAGAGGAATTATATATATATATATATATATACACACACACACACACATACATACATATATATACATACATACATATATATACATATACATATATATATACGTACATACATATATATACATATACATATATATACACATACACACACTATATATATATGTATATATAGTATATGTATATATGTACATATATAGTATGTGTATATATATGTATGTATATGTGTGTGTATGTATACACACTATATAAACACATTACACACACACACATACATACGTACACCCATATATACAAATGTAATACACACATGCACATTTGTGTATATATGCACATGTGTATGTGCATGCACATATGCATGTGGACAGAGATACAGATTTATGTCTATGTAATATGTACACATATGTGTACATGTACAACTATGTATATGTATATTCATGCATACATATTTGTGTCTAATGGTAGCCATCTATAGGATGGGTGGAAGAAAGAAAAAAAGGTGAAAAAAGAAATTTACATGATACCTTTATATATTTAAAAGGAATATATAAAAAGACTTGCAGTTTCACACGCAACAATATTTTTTTATTATACTATGTTATGGAAATGCTTGTTTTACTCCATAAATTCAAAAGAAAATTAAAAAAAGAAATGGATAAAGCACAATTCTGTGAGCAGCAGTTCAGGAAGGCCTAATTTGGGATATTGGTTTCTATTGATTGGACTCTATTGATGTCCTCCTGTGGCTTTTCAGATTTCCTCTGACACCATATTCATAACTGTCGTAAATAACTTTTAAATAGATTGGAAAAGGGCCCCACTTAAACCATGGCCATAGCTCAGGCATCCCATCAATTTGAGGGGAATGAGTTCTCCTGACCTATGTGGTACAATAAATTTGAATAGACTGTGGAAGAACTATAACCTCTGCCTTGCAGGATTTTACCTCTAACACAGGAGGTGTAACTTCTGTACCTAAAAATACATGAAATGCCTAGACTTTGAATTGTTTCCAGAATTGCTGACCACCTTTCTTGGCAATAATTGTAAACCACCTCCTAGGAAGTTTAATCAAACCATTACGTGCTATGAGGAAAAAAAAAACACACATACACACATTGAAATGAAAGTCAAAGGCTACTTGGTTACTACAGAAGAATACAGTTCTAGAAGACTTGAATCCCCATTCTGGTTTTACTGCTTACATATTATTTGATCTTGGACAAACCCCTTCACTTTTATAGACCACAGTTTCCCCATCTGTAATATAAAGTACTCAAACTAACTCCCTTAAAACCTTTCAAATGTGAAATTTTTATTAACTAGCCCTCAGTTTACTCATCTGTAGAATTATTTAATTTTAATTGCACTGTATTATTATATTATATAGTCCAATATAATGCCCATTCTAATTTTAAGAATTTATGTCCTATAATGTAACGGGTGCTATTGTTACAGTCTTCCCACTGATCTCACTGATCTCTCTCTATCTCTCTCTCTGTCTCTCTCTCTGTCTCTCTCTCTCTCTGTCTCTCTGTCTCTCTGTCTCTCTCTCTCTCTCACACACACACACACACACACACACAATCTATGGTATAATCAAATTAACTTGTTGTATTTAATCGTTTCTTACTATATTTCTAAATATATATGGGGTTATTTTATTTCTTTTCAGTTGTCTATTATAGAACACTTTCCAATTATTGTCCCAGTTATGACATCTCTGGAACCTCTTTTTTTTTTCAGTTTGGAAAGTTTCTTTTATAGGGAAGGCAAAAACCTTTCACAAAAGAATACCATTTATGATCTGAAACATTTAGATAAACTTATAGATATGTATATATACATCTCTATATACATATATACACACATTATATATATCATATATTTGTTGTTGTTCAGTTGTTCGGTCATATCTGACTCTTCATGACCTCATGGATCTTATCCCACTAATACTGTCCGTGGGGTTTCCCGGCAAGGATACTAGAGCCATTTTCCATTTGCTTTTTAAGTGGATTAAGACAGACATTAAGTGACTTGCCCCAGATCACATAGCTAGTAAGTGTCTGAGGCTGGATTTGAACATCTATATACATACTTGCATATATACACATGAATACATATACATACACTTATAAACATGCATGTATGTGTGTATTGCATAGATGTATTTATTTATATGCACACATGCATGTATCTGCTCTGGCAGTAAAATATAATATTCTTTTTCTAGTGTAGACATGTACAGTTGTACATATGTCTACTTTATATTCATACATATGAGACAGACAGATAGGCAGATAAGCAGATAGATAGACAGACAGACAGACAGACAGACAGATAGATAAGATAGATAGATAGATAGATAGATAGATAGATAGATAGATAGATAGATAGATAGATAGATAGATAGATAGATAGATAGCTATAGATAGATGTCCATACTAGCAAAAAGCTGCCAGGATACTTAATGAATTCTGCAGAGCAGCAGCCAATTAAAAGAATAAAGTCAAAATTTATTAATTACACTCCCTAAATAGTTACAAATTATTAGGAGAAAGATAATGAAAAATGCATGTTAACCTGATTTTGTAGCAGGGAAATAAAATAAAGAAGAGAAAATTGATGAATTAACATTTGGAAAGACAAGTAAATAACAGAAAATTAATATGCCACTATATAATTAAAGATTCCAGGCTAGAAGAAAAACCTTTTGGCTCTGAACCTGATCTATTAGTGACAGAATGCACAGAATAATTTTAGGCACTGCTTGCCCATGGAACTCTATGTGATGGCACTTCATAGTGTGTCGCATTGCACTTGTAGACAGACTCTATATGGTCCTGTGCTTAGGGGCTCTTGCACTGTTGTACCTCTGAACCTCCGTCTGCCTCCTACTTAGCCATCTCTCTCTTTTTCAGCTTTGTCTTCTCCAAAGTTATGCCTACAAAGCCTATAGAAATAATAGCCCTGATGATGGCCTCTATGCTATCTAAGGCTTTTGAATGTAAAGTTAAAAAAAAAAAAGAAAGAAAAAAGAAATATAACAAACAATGTAAGGACATAGTAAAGGGAGGCTCAGCTACTGTTTTTAAAACTATTTACTGTCCTTGTATAAGACACCTGAAATTTTGTTAAAGTGGTTACCTCAATCCTGATATCTTAGATAAACAGACTTCTTCAAAAATTTTGAAAGTATTTAATCTTCTTTTAGTATTTCCTTCTTGCCCTTGAACTGCATATGTTTTGTTATTTCAATAACAAATGCTGCCACTTGCAGGAAAATATACTTCCTCTACCCTTTGTTGTTGCTGATTCCCTCTTTCTACACCCTTCCCTCCCCTGTGAAATAAATTTCTTGTCCATTCAGTCTAAGCAGCTTTTTTTTCTTTTTAGCATGTTAATAAATTTCCTTTCATTTCATTTTGGCTCCTCATTTTATTTGATCTCCATTCATGTAGACCTACTAGTAGGTGAGAACCTCTCTGGGTTCTCAAGGAAGCCAGGCTGAGCTATGCCCCAACATTCTTCAGTTAAATTCAGAAAGACTCATGACAGGTTGCCTGCAACATGATGAGTAGCAATAAATGATGCTACTCATACATTGGATGGTGGAGTGTCCTTTTTAAAATGTCTGCAAGCCTTTTTAGTAATTGCCAGATAATAGCAGGTCTTGGAAAGGGACGATCTCCCTTGTTTTCAGTCATGACTCATTGGCAATATGTTTTTTCCCCTTGGTATACTCTTTCTCTTCTCCCCTCCTCTTTTTCTCCATCTCCCTCTCTTTTTCTCTCCCTGCATCCCTTTCTCCCTTTTCCTCTCTTTGTCTTTTTCTCCTCCTCCTCTTCTCTCTCAAAGGGAAACTCAATTTAGGACCTCGCCAACACAGAGTATTAAGTGTTGAACAATTTACAATCTTAGAGATTTGTCCACAATACTGAAAGATTAAGCATGTATCAGAGTATTGATGAATCTGCCATACTGAATAGATGTTATCTCTTACAGATGGGTACTAGTAGCAATAGTCATAGTTGTCATGGTTGTCGTCGTCGTAGTCTTAGTAGTAGATCAGTGATCTTCAGTACAAATAAACAATTATTCTTTTTTTGAATTTCCCAGTTTACATTTACATGAGATTTAAGTTCCATAACATACTCTATACATAATATCTAATGAATCTCACAATAAGTTGTAAAGAGGCACACTACAGAAATTTTCTCAATTTTTTTTTCATAAAAATAAACAAATTTGTAGAAGTCAAGTGATATCCCCATGATCACCTGCATCACAAGTGTCAGAGGCAGGATTTGAACCTAGGGCTCTACTGATTCTACAACCAGTCATCATGCCACAACATCATGCTGGACTAATCTACTTCCAAAAAAAAATGTCACAGATTGCAAAGTTACATTAAAAATGCATTAGAATAATTAGAAAATTAGACAACAACAACAACAACAACAACTAGAAAGTAGGTGAGGGGAAAACTTTTATAAGCACTTGGAATGAACTGATTATTCCATTTGGGCATTAATTTTTGTTAAGCTTCCCAGGAAAAGCAAAAAAAAAAAAAAGAAACACCTTGGTTTATGTAGTTCTCACTGTGGGCCAAAATAAAGTATAACTTCATGGACGGGCACATTTTCATCAAGGATGGAGATATGTAAATAAAGCGTGAAGGATGAATAGCCGCATATTAGTTTCCTCCTTATGAGCATTAGCCCACAAGGATTTTTCTATGAGACAATGTGCATTTCAAAGATAAGAACATGTTCAAGGTCGTATGGAAAGATTGATGAACTTTTGTTCAGAGCAAACTTCTGTCCTTTAAAAAAAAATTAGAAGTTTCTCCTAGGTATAAGGAGCTGACCTGGATTTTAAATTCCAGCAAATTCGATGAATCGTTTCTCTATATTTGTGTAGTTATGCGTGGTAAAAAAAAAAGCATGCATGTGTTAACAAATTGTGCATATTTATATATAAATGTTCATATATGTGTGTATGCCTACATGTACATGATGTATACACAAGTATTATATGTATATGTTGTATAACATATACAAATATGCACAAAAACACAAACTCATACATCTCATAAACTGATACTAAATGCGTCACTCATAGACAAAAACTCAGGTATATATAGGCATAATTCATTGAAGTGTTTGGAATACATGGACACAAAACAAAAACACACAATAGATGTTACAGTGTCCAACATATAGTGAATAATAAATATTCCATTCATCCATCTATCTACCTACCTGTCTGTCTATCTATCTATCTATCCATCAATCTATTGACTAGCCAACTAGCCAGCAATCTGGCTTTCTGTGTATTATCAATATCTATCTATATCTATCTATATACCATCTATCACCTGTCTTTGCATCTCCATGACACTAAATCCTGTAAGGACAGAGGATCTTCTCTTACTTATGCTTGGTATCTCCTCCCACACCTCTCACTCATCTACAAGTAGTTCAGGCTTACTATCAGTTGGATACCATTTCATGTGAGTATCAAGAAAGAATCTTAAGAGATCCTCTATTCCAAACCTGTCACTTTACTCAAAAATAACCGGAGTCTCAGAGAGGGGAAGTGATTTCCATAAAGTCATAGTAAAAATTAGTTCAGATTCACAACTAAAGGTTGTGCCCTCTTATTCCCAAGAGTTGATGTCACTCACTATATTATATTGCTTGGGATTCTCTGCTGACATCTTGCTATCAGAGAATAATCATTAAGTATAGTCTACATGATATTGTTCAATCTTATATGTATATGTATTTCATCCTTAGTAGGATCAAAAATGCACCATCAGCATAAAAGGTTTTGTTTTTATCTTTTTTTTTGGTCAAAATATCTAGTAAAGCATAAACAAATATAAAACAAATTGATCTGCGAAATGAAGAAATTCTATAATGGAGAAAGAACTTCAAAGTTAGACATAAAGAAAGCCAACAAAATTGCTCTGTAGGCACCTAAAGACTCATTGCAGTACAACATAAAATATGTGTCTGGGCTGGTCATTGGCCCAACGCCTTCCTTAAAACTAATTTTAAAGTTAGGTTATTAGAGTTTCCTCCTCTTTCCCCATAGACCTGTATTTCTATTCTTATAATTCCTCTAGATTTGTATTCATAGGAACTGACTTTTAATTCTGACTCTACATCTTAATATATGTGTGTCCTTGGGCTACTCATTCAACATTTTTGGTGCTCAATTTCCTAGTTAGCAGAAAGGAGTCCATTTTAATTCTTGATATCATGGCAAGGTGTAAGGAGTGTTCAAGGAGGACTAGTATCTCTAGAGTGAGCACTTGCTGAGCCATTTTCAGGGCTGTTCATCCATCTTTAGTGTCTACCTGGCACTCAATTCTCACCTGTCGCTCCAAGAAGCAATAGTATGTGCAGCAGGCACACCCTAGTAAACTCTCTCAGCAGGTGGGCTAAACCAGGTTGAGGGTAACTGATGGGCCTTAAACCCAGGGATCTCTAAGCATTGAAGACTTCCCCTGATAGAATGGGCAGATGAGAAGAATTTGTTCCAAGGGCCACGAAGGCGGCTGAAGGAACTACTTTGGAGCACTTAGAGAATGGACAGACATTGAAGATGGTAAGATCAGGCACTGCATCCTGGGCCATCACCAGTTGTCTTGACTTTTATCTTGCCATTGGACTTGTGATTACTGGAAGAAAGAGTGAGGCTGATAACTTTATGCAACTCTGTCTAACTAAAATCCAATTCAGGCATGGATCAAGACATGAGCCCATGATGTCATTGATCCTCTTTGAAAATAAAGGATAAACAACATGATGTAATGGCCTTTCTATACCATGGTGGAAATGAGATCTATCTCACAGGAATTAACTTTACAGATGATTCATTTGAGGTACAATAGAAAAGGCAAGCACCTTCTCTTTATGTTTCTAGTTTTGTTACTATGAATGAGTTGTTTCTTTTCTCTGAGCCTTCATTTTCTTGTCTATGCAATGGAACATTATACCTACTTCACAGTGTTTTAGGAATAGATTTAAAACATATATGGAGAGGGCGGAGCCAAGATGGCAGAGTGAAAGCAGTGACTTGCTTGAGCTCTCCCCCAAACCTCTACAAATACTCATAAAAAATGGCTCTAAACAAATTCTGAAGCAGCAGAACCCACAAAAAGACAGAGTGAAACAAATTTCCAGCCCAAGACAACCTGGATGATTGATCAGAAAGGTATATCGCTGGGAGTGCAGCACAGCACAGGGTGGGCACGCAGGCTGCAGTGAACCTGGAGCAGGCCTCAGAGGACTGAATCTCAGGCAGCTGTGAAGGTTTCCAGGCTCCTCAATCCACTAATGCCAAAGACAACTTAAAAGGTCAATGGGAAAAGTCTGTTTCTGTCGGAGCTGAGACAGGAAGGTGGGGTTTCAGCTCCATTCCCCAAGAGCTTGGCCCTGGGGTGGGGGTGGGGCAGCTGCTTCCCAAGCTTCTGGCCCACAGACTGAGAGGGAAAACAGTGGCTGATCAGAGAGGGACTGCAGGGATCTCTTTGCCAGTGCTGAGGCAGGAATCTCTTGCTTTGCCCCTGTTTGGATCTGGGTCACAGCTCTGGGCGGTGGTGCTGGGGTGAGGAGCAATGCTGGCGTGGTAGAGCTTGGAGTGGCTGTGGAGAGGAACCCTTCCTCACAGTTACAGGACAGAAAGGAATACTTGTGGTCACAGGCCAGGAAAGGAGTAAACACCTCGCCCCTTATCATACCACCTTGGAAGAACTGAAAATTTACAGGTCCCTACAAGTATCTCTGAAAATAGCTATGCAAACCCCTGAAGCTTGGGACAATACATTCTCCACATTGGAAGCAGACTCTTACCTTAACAAAGAGTTTAAAACTCAAGTAATTGGGATCATGGGCAAGCAGCACAAAAAGAGTCAGACCATAGAATCTTACTTTGGTGAAAAAGATCAAAATATACAACCAGAAGAAGACAACAAAGTCAAAGCTCCTACATCCAAAGCCTCCAAGAAAAATATGAATCAGTCCCAGGCCTTGGAAGAGCTCAAAAGGGATTTTGAGAAGCAAGTAAGGGAAGTAGAGGAAAAACTGAGAGTGATGCAAGAAAATCATGAAAAACAAGTCAGCAGCCTGCTAAAGGAGACCCAAAAAAATACTGAAGAAAATAACACCTTAAAAAATAGCCTAACCCAAATGGCAAAAGAGGTCCAAAAAGCCAATGAGGAGAATGCCCTAAAAAGCAAAATTAAATGGAAAAGGAAGTCCAAAAGCTTACTGAAGAAAACACTTCCTTAAAAATTAGAATAGAGCAATTGGAAGATAGTGACTTTATGAGAAATCACGACACAGTAGAGCAAATCCAAAAGAATGAAAAATTAGAAAACTGTGAAATATCTCATTGGAAAAACAACTGACCTGGAAAATAGATCCAGGAGAGAGAATTTAAAAATTATTGGACTATCTGAAAGCCATGATCAAAAAAAGAGCCTAGACATCATCTTTCAAGAAATTATCAAGGAAAACTGCCCTGATATAGTAGAACCAGAGGGCAAAATAGAAATTGAAAGAATCCACAGATCTCCTCCTGAAAGAGATCCCCAAAGGAAAACTCCTAGGAATATTATAGCCAAATTCCAGAGTTCCCAGGTCAAGGAGAAAATATTACAAGCTGCCAGAAGGAAACAATTCAAGTGTGGAAACACAATCAGGATAACACAAGATTTAGCAGCTTCTACATTAAAGGACTGCAGGGCATGGAATATAATATTCTGGAGGGCAAAGGAGATAGGATTACAACCAAGAATCACCTACCCAGCAAAACTGAGTATAATCCTTCAGGGGAAAAAATGGTCATTCAGTGAAATAGAGGACTTTCAAGCATTCTTGATGAAAAGACCAGAGCTGAATAGAAAATTTGACTTTCAAATACAGGACTCAAGTGGAACATGAAGAGGTAAACAGGAAAGAGAAATCATAAGAGACTTATTAAGATTGAACTGTTTACATTCCTGCATGGAAAGATGATATTTATAACTCATGAGACCTTTGTCAGTATTAGGGTAGTTGGAGGAAAAAATTATATGTATGTATATGTAGATAGATAGATAGAGGGCACAGGGTGAGTTGAAGATTAAGGGGTCATATCTGGAGAATAAAATTAAGGGATGAGAGAGGATTATACTTGGAGAAGAAAGGGAGAGGTAGAATGGGGTAAATTATCTCACAAAAAAAACAGAAAAGTCTCTTACAGTGGAGGGAAACAGGGGAAGGTGAGAGAATGAGTGAATCTTATTCTCATAGGATTTGGCTTAAGGAGGGAATAACAACACATTCAATTGGGTATGGAAATCTGTCTTACCCTACAGGAAAATAGGGGGAGAAGGGGACAAGAGAGCAGGGGGTGAGAGAGGAGGGCAGATTGGGAAAGGGGTAATCAGAAGTAAATACTTCTGAGGAGGGACAGGGTCAAAAGAAAGAATAGAATAAATGGGAGGGCAGGATAGGATTAAGGGAAATAGAGTTAGTTTTTCACAACATGTCTACTATGGAAGTGTTTTGCATAACTGCACATGTACAACTTATATTGAGTTGCTTGCCTTTTCAATGAGGGTGGGTGGGGAGGGAGGAAGGGAGAAAATTTGAAACCTAAAGTTTTAAAAATATATGTTTAAAAAAATGTTTTCACATGCTACTGGGAAATAAGAAATACAGGAAATGGGGTACAGAAGTCTATCCTGCCCTACAGGAAAATAGAAGGGAAAGGGGATAAGGGAAGGGGGGAGAGATAGAAGAGAGGACAGACTGGGGGAAGGGATATTCAGAATGCATGCCATCTTGGGGTGGCAGGAGGGGGGAGATGGAGTATAAATTTGGAATTCAAAACTTATGGGAGCAATTGTTGAAAGCTAAAAATAAATGAATTTATATTAAAAAATAAAAAAATAAAACATATATGGAGATTCATGCTTACAAAAACTTTCTCCTTCTCTTCCTTTTAACTTCCTCCTTCCTTCTCTTTTCTCTCCTCTTCCACCTCATTTTCACCTTCTCTATCTCCTCTTTTTACTCCCTCCTCTTCCAACTCCTTCTCCTCCATCTCCTTTCCCTCCTTTACCATCGCCTTCTTCTTCTTTGCTTTCAGTAGTAGGAACAGTAATAGTGGTATATAAGGAGCAATAATTGGAGTAGGAAATCCATGTAGTGTTCGAGTCTGAGAAATAGCAAGAGCAGTACTATCAGTGATAACAGCAACAGTAGTAATGGTAGTGTACCTTTTCTATAAAGTGAAGACTGCCTGTGAAGTGTTTAATGATGTGGATATGAACCTTGTATCTCCTAAAACAAAATGGAGAAACAAAGACATGGCATATCCTCACTGCCACTTTATAACATAAATATAACTGGCATGTTTCTTTACTTCAGGGTACCACTCTGTAAACATCTTAGAACATAAGAGCTCTGTGTTTACGTTATAAATGACCACAATAACTGCTTATTCTACACCACCATGCCTTCAAATCATATAATGGTGGGGCTTCCCACACTTTTTCACAGGAGAAAAGAGAAAAAAAAAGGCTTCCAATAATGGAAAACTTTATTGTGTCCCCGCTCATATAAAAAACAGTGAGAAAGGTTCCATAGAAATGGCTCCATTGCTTTTAAAGAGCCAGCATTTTTCATTCATAAGATTTTTGTATCATGAAAAAAGTCATATTTCTTCCAATTTCCTCAACAACAATTTTGAAATTGTCCTCCTCCTATGTCTGGTACATATCCCACATTAATTTATAACAATATGTATTAATTCAGGCCTAAACATCCTGAAAAGAATAAAAGACACATAGTTGGTTTTTTTTTGTCTTCTCTTTTGATTTTCTTATGTCCCACCGAGGTATGTTAAATTTGTCTAGACCACATTAAAGCCTCAGGCATCTCCAAATGCATTAGTTTAATACTTTGTCATCTCTTCTTTGCATGCTTAATGAAATAAAGATGATTTTACATTAAGACATACCACAACAAAGTATTTTCTGAAAAGAAAAAGATTGATTTTGCTGACCTCTATCAAGTACATGAAATTAATACTTCTGATCCTCCATGTGTTCACAGAACTCCCAGTGAAGCAAATCCCTGAAAATATTCCCAAAGGGAGACTAGTATGATATTCAGTATCAAAATGGTTTCCTTTCTAATATGTCAACCCTGGATACAATGCATATAAAACTTTCATTTCCATATGTGTATAGATTCATAGAATATTTTATTAGGAAGTTTAGAATGTGGAATAATGGGCAAAAGCACCCTTAGAACATAATGCACATTGTTTTAACAAGCTTGTAAAACCTTGCAAAAACATGAAACGGGGAAAGGGCGAACCAATGAGAAGGGCTCTAATCTTTTTGCTGTGTTGTAACAGTATAAAGCTTCCTCTCGCTTCTGTATTTGGAGCACTCCCTTCTGGGAGTTGTGCCTGGTTCTTGCAAGAACTGTAATAAATGAGTCTTCACTCAAAAAACAAACAAAAAAAAAGAATGTAATGTACAAAGTCATAGCTATTCAGGACTTTAGCACACAGAATTATAAACAAATATCCATTCTTAAAATGTGACAAAAGTCACACCAAACATGTAAAACAGTGAATGACTACAGTGAATTAATTATGTTATATTATCACTACTAATAATAATTATAACGATAATTTAGATGTCTAAAATAGCTAAAAATTCACAAAGTGCATTCCACCAAACAACTGTGAGAAGCATTTAGGGCAAACATCATCACCTCCATCCCCATTCCCATTTATAGATAAGAAAATAAAGGCTCAGAAAACATAAGTGGTCACTAAGTTGGCAGCTTTCTGACATGGTCCAGGAAGCCTGGTATCTTAATACTAGATTCATCTCTCTTTGACTGCAAGATATTACACATCAGAATTTATGCAGTGGTTTAAATTATTGCTAAGTGTTATAAAAGCCCAAGTATTTAATATGAACATCCTCTTGTGGAGGGGCAGCAGAAGAGAGTTTAAAAAAAAAAGACCAATCCAGGTGTAAGGAAGACCTTGGGGTCAACAAGTATTAAGTATGTGACCATAGAAAAGTCAATTGGTCTCTCAGAATCTTAGACAAATCTCTTAAACAGTAAATTACAATTTGTTATTCTGTACAGTAAAGGGGGTTTCTACAACTGGAGTTCCCTACTTTAATGAAAGCATAGGTTGACACTCCCCATTAAGCAAAGAATGGGACTCAGGTCAATCCATGGATATTTGGAAGATAACCCAAAGTACAATGAGTAGACATATGGAGTGTATAAGCCTGTTATAACTGCTATTAGCTCATATAACATATCTCAAAAGACAGCAATTGGGATGTGCATGACTGGCAAAGGAGAATATTGGGCTTCATAGAAGAATGAGAAACCACAGAAAGATCATTATTAATAGTAGTAGCAGATAGCATTATACAGCACTTCAGGGTTTGCAAAGCACATTACATATGTTATCACATTTGGTGAAGAAGCTCAAGTTCTCCATGAATACTTCTGGGGAAAAAAAAACTCAGGAGAAGGCTGGATGCTTATTCAGTGGAATGACATGAAAAGACATTTTCAGAAAGTATGAAAAGATGTATACTTTATGGAAAGACATACATTCATAAGAATCTCGCAGCCTCTCAAGTTTTGCAGGGATTTCAACATTCTTTGGACTTGTACCAAAGAAACTATTAAGCCATGAAAGTATTCAAGAATGGGGGTGGGGGGTAGGTCATAGGAACAAGTCTCTCCTAGCTTTTTTCCCTTCGAGTTAGAATATGAAGACAAGTTTGGGAAAACGAGTACAAGAGTTTCATTTTGTCTACTCCCCAAATTAGGAGAGATATGGGTGACTTCCTTAGGAATATTGGTCTAGAATGCTTTCCCTATCACCTCAACCTCCTCTCTTCCTTGGTTTTCTACACATCTCAGCTACAACTATTACCTTCTACAAGAGGCCTTTCCAACTTCCTCTTCATACTAGTGCCTTATTGCCTTCCTTCTGAGATTACTGTTCATCTATACTGTATATATCTTATATGTACATAGATGTCTGCATCTTCTCTCTCCATTAGAATGTAAGCTTCCGAGCAGTAGGAACTTTTTTTTTGTATATTTATTTTTTGCTTTTTCCTCCATTTTGTGTATTTTTAGCACTTAGCACAGTGCCTGCCATATAGCAGGTACTTAAAAAATTCTTGTTCACTGATCGTACTCAGTGGCTACATTCCAAAGCCCATTCCTCAACTGCCCTTGTTTTCTGATTGTTGGAGTTGTTTGCACACAGAGAGTACACAAGCTTTTGTTGAAGGAGGTAATAAATTGATCATAATGGGGTAGAATGAATTAGAAAAGGTTTTTTGGAGGAAACCAGGCAGTTTGTTTAAATTAGAAGGAATTAGCCTTTTTTAAAAAATTTGAGTCTGAAGAATAATAGTGAGACAAATTTTAGGTGAATATAAAAAATTCCTAATGGTAGTCATCCATCAATGGAAGGATCTGCCCAGAAAACAGCTAAAACTCACTGGGACTTTGAACTGGGGCACTGAAACTTAGAAAGTACTGAATGCAATTACATTCATTCCAGCTAAATAAAAAGAATGACGTTTAAGAGCACTTAATATGGGAAATACTTAAAATGAAATATATATCTACAAGTTTTCCACTCTTCCCAACTTGTATCTCAGATAAATTTTGGTCTCAGAAGAACTTCAGGTATCACAAGGTCTCTAAATTGCTTCTTTCCCCACATATCTCCATCTTTTCTACAAGAACAACAGGTAATGCTTCATCAAATGTTTTCTTCAAATGTAGACAAGTGATATTTATAGCATTTTATTAATCTATTTGTTTAGTAAAGAAAGGCCAAAAAGTAAAAAAAAAATATCTTAGACTGTCTTGATGTGGTCTTGCTGAAATTATTCTGGCTTTTTCTGACAAGTCTTCCTTGTCCAGTGTTCACTAACCATCTCTAGTCAGTTAGTCAGCTAGAATTTTTAAGCACCTATAATGTACCAAGCACTATGCTAAGAGCTGGGAAAAAAGCAAAGCAAAAGACATCCCCACTTCTCAAAGATCTCATAGTCTAAGGCAAGGATACAACACACAAAACCATGTACAAATAAGATACATACAGCATAAATTGGAGGTAACGAGTGGAGGGAATGTAGTAACATTTAGGTTATAAAAAAGGCTCAATGTAGAAGATGGGATCTTACCTGGACTTGAAAGATGACAGGAGGCACAGGTAAGGAGGAACAGAAAGACATGCATGGGGAATAATTAGAGAATATTCAGAAATGGAGTGCTTTATGCAAAGATTCAGATTCTTTGTGTTTGTGTCAGGGTATAAGGTGTAAGAAAACTGGAAAGTTATAAAGACCTTAGATTGCTAAACAGAGGATTTTTATATTTAAAACTGGAGGTCACAGGGAGTCATTGCAGTTGATCTAATAATGGGAATGATATGATCAGAGCTTTTTTTTCAGAAGATGATAGCTGAATGAAAGCTAGATGAGAATGGAGATATTTTTGAGGCAGGGGTCCAATCAGCAGATTACTGCAACAGTCTTAGCATAAGCTGATGACAGCCTGCACCAGGTTAGTGGAACTATCAGCAGAACATGTTACAAAGGTAAAATCAACAGGACTTAATAAAAACTTGTATATGGAGGATGAAAAAGATTAAGGATCCAGGATCACAACTAGGGTGCTTGGGCAGATAAGGGTTTCTTTGACAGTAAAAGGAAGTTTATAAGGCAGGAATGGTTGGGGGGGGAATCTATCTATCTATCTATCTATCTATCTATCATCTATCTATACATATATATGTGTGTGTGTATATATAGGTATATATCTATATATATACACACACACACACATACAGAGGAGAGAGAGAGAGAGAGAGAGAAGAGAGAGAGAGAGAGAGAGAGAGAGAGAGAGAGAGAAGAGAGAGAGTTAAGTTTTGGACATACTGAATTTTAAATTCTATAGGATGTCCAGCTTAAAATATCTAATAGGCATTTGGAAATGTGAATCTGGAGCTTAGGATAAAAGTTAGAGCCGCATATGGAGACCTGATAATCCTGAGCATAGAGATGTTCCATGGGAACTGGTGAGACCACCAAGTGAAATACAATAGACAGAGAAGAGGATCCAAAATAGAACCCTTTAATAATAACATTACAGATTTTTCCTAGGATTCAACATGATTTTCAGTTTCTAAAATTGTTTGTAGACTCTATCCTCCTAGCCCCCACATTTTAAAAATCAGTACAACTTACTCCAGTCATTAACTTTCCAGATTCTTTCAAATATCACAATAATTGCATTTTCCAATTACATATGTACTCAAAGATACATTTCACTTAGTCCAGGCTACTTGAATTCATTAAAGTACAGTTCATTGCTTGTCATCATTCATTCTTGAAGAGAACCAAAATGTCATCATTATAGCAGAGTCAATGTAGCATGTGTCCAACTGTGATTGATCAGACCAATACAAGCTTGGAATTCCTTACCACAGATCAGGCACAAATAGTACACACGAAAATTTGGAGTGCAAATGTGCCTAAATTTTAGTGTCTCACATTTTCTTTTGAGCTACTACAATTCTGTTTTGCTCAGAGAGCACAGCACCTTATTTGATGTGGGTAGGATGTGCTGGGCAATCCCCTTTGCCAGTGTCTGCCATGTTATGCAATCACTTCCAAAGTTCTTCAGAGAGACCTTGAGAGTGTCCTTGTATCACTTCTTCTCACCACTCTATAAGCACATGCCATGTATGAGTTCTCCTTTTATAAAATAATCTTTTAGGCGAATGTGCATTTGTCATTTGAACAACATGGCCAGCCCAACAAAGTTGTTCTCTCTGCAGTGGAGTTTAAATGCTTGGCAATTGAACTTGAGAAAGGGCCTCAGTGCCCGATATCTTATCCTGTTAGATGAACTTCAGAATCTTCCTAAGACAGTCCAAATGGAAGTGATTCAGTTTCCTGGTATGGCACTGGTAGGTTGTCTGGGTTTCATAGGCATACAACAATGAGGTCGTCACAAATGGATCTGTAGACCTTTAGTGTGGTAGATAGTCTAATATCTCTTTTCTCCCATTCTTCCCTTTGGAACTTCCCAAAACACTGGGCTGGCTCTAGCAATTTATGCATCAATTCCATATCTATATGTACATCTTTGGGAATTATACTGCCAAAGCTAGTGAACATATCCATAGCATTCACAATTTCTCCACTTGCTGAAACCAGTGGGTCCGTATATGGATGGTGCAGTGCTGGCTGGTGAATAACCTCCATTTTCTAATTATTAGGCCGCAATAAGAAAAGAATTTATGGATATTTTGTTCTATCTCAGCCTTAGAGACTGCATTGAGTGCACAGTCATCTGTGAGCAAAAAAATCACACACCAGCTCTCCCTTCGCTTCAGTCTTGGCTTATAATCTTTTCAAGTTAAATAATTTGCCATTAGTGCAGTAGCTGACCTTGATGCCATTTTCATCCTTGTTGAAGGTATGACAATACCACAGACATAATGCTACAAAAGCATAGGAGCAAGAACATAGCCCTGCTTCATTTCATTGGTGATTAGGAAAATATGAGAGCCTTGTCCATTATCCAGAACCTCTGCAAGCATGCTGTCATGAAACTGACATACATGGTGATGGACTTCTCCAGGTGACTAAATTTTTTCCATAATTTTCCACAAACCCTCACAACCAACAGTATTAAAGGCCTTGGTCAGATCAACAAATATTGTGTACAGACCTCTGTTCCACTCCTAAGATTTTTCCTGAAGTTGTCAGGTAGCAAACACCATAGTAACCATTCCTTCGCCTTTTCAGAAGCTACATTGGCTCTCAAGTAGATGGCCGTCTTCCAAGTGAAGGATCAGCCTATTAAGGAGGACTCTGGCAAGAATCTTGCCAGCATAGGAGCAGCTAGGTGGTGCAGTGGATAGAGCACTGACCCTGGATTCAGGAGGATCTGAGTTCAAATCTGGCCTCAGACATATAACACTTATTAGGTATGTGACCCTGGGCAAGTCACTTAACCCCATTGCCCAGCCAAAAATAAAATAATAAAACAAAAGAATCTTGCCAGCAAAGACTAGGTTAAAGACCTACTGTGATTATCACAGGACAATCTATTTTCTTTGCCTTCATCGATATGAGCAATGGAGACATCCTTGAATTCCTGGGAGATAACCTTCTCTTGCTATATAACCCAGAAAATTTCAGTCAGCTTTTATATGAGCAGTGAACCCCCCCCTTCTAATTCTCAGCTGGAATGGAATCAGCACCAGGTGCTTTGCCACATGAGAGGAGCCTAATGGCATTCAAAATCTCTTCTTGAGTTGAAAGTTCACCTAGAGGATTGGCTTCAACCTGAGGTGATCAGTGGCTTCAGCACTGATTGGTGATGGTCTGTTGAGAACACTATGGAAGTGTTCAGCTCATCTCTCTGAAAAGATCATGAGATGCACAAGTTTTCAGTAGTAATAGCTACTATTGCTATTTCCAACTCTGTTCCTCCCAGGACTACCTGCTATGTCTGGTCATCTGTGCCTATTCTTGCATTAAAGTTAACAAGAATTATAAGCTTGTCTCTTTTTTGGCGCACTGATGATGAGGGTATCCAGGTCTTGATAATTTTTTTCTTTGAACTCATCAGAATTGGTCATAGCAGAAGCATACACACTGATGATGGTGGTGTGGTACTTTCTTGCAAGTGGAAATCTCATCATCACAAACCTGTCTTCACTCCTTTTGATAGGCATATAAGCTTGTTGACTAGATTACTTTTGATTGCAAATCCTACAGCAGCTTCATGTGACTCCTCATCACTGCAGGCACTCCAGAAAAAAAAAATGTGTATTTAGCTCCAACTTTAGTAAGCTGGGCTTAATTTGCCAGCCTTATTTCCCTCAAGGCTGCATTTCAACATGATAACCTGCTGAGTTTCCTCGCAACAAGAGCTGTTTGTCTTTCAGGACTATTGGATTTCATGTTGTCCATAGCGTGTGAGCGTGTTCACATTCCATGTACCAATGGTGAATGGAATCATCTTCACAAAAACATATGTATATATATATATGTGTGTGTGTGTGTGTGTGTGTGTGTGTGTGTGTATACACACACACGCACGTATATGTATATATATATATAGTAAATATATATATATACATATATACATGTATACATATATGTGTATATGTGTGTATGTGTGTGTGTGTATTAAGGTAAACAGGCCAGGGATAGTTGAAGCAGGCAGATTTTTGTTTTGTTTTGTTTGGCTAGGCAATGGGATTAAGTGACTTGCCCAGGGTCACATAGCTAGTAAGTATTTTGTGTCTGAGGCCAGATTTGAACTCAGGTCCCCCTGAATCCAGGGCCGGTGCTCTACCCATTGTGCCATCTAGCTGCCCCTAAGGCAGGCAATTTTTAAGGTTACTTTTCTAATTCCTTCCTCAAACTAGAGGTAAGCAGTATAGTCCTTCAAAAAGGCTACTCAGATACCCCAGGGGGCTCCCAAATCCCACCACTGCATAAACCCAGTGAAAAAACAACCCTATGACCTGGGCTGCCTGTGTGCAGGGTTGTGGCTATAGCTCCTAGTGTATCCACACCTGCTCCTTCATCTCTTAACAGTTACTACAAGTCTTTTAGGTAGGTAAAAATGATAAAATGGTATGGGAATGTCTTTTGATTCACACATAAATTGGATTTAAGTGAGGCAAAATTGCAGGAATTTGTTGGTGCTACTGTCTCTTCTAGAGACATCAAAGTCCAGTGGCTAGACAAAAGTCAAGATATATGGAAATTTTTAAATCAAAGAGTTTCAACAAATGGTTAAGTCTCCCATGCCTACCATAAGATGCCTTTGTACCAAAATTATCGTCTGTTTTCTGAACTTAACTATTTTGTTTCTCTCCTGTTGGTCTGTAGTATTTGCCAATAACAAATTACTCCAGTGTTTCCCTCACTTTATCTTCATTCAGATGTTCACTATCATGCTTCCTTGCTTCTCCCTACCTTTTTTCTCGGATTTTCTTATATGAGTATACCTTTTAATATAGAATGCTGATCCCGACCAACTTTACTTTACTTGTTTCTTTTGAGTAAAATATGACCATGCAGAGACACATTGTAATCACGGGTTTAATCCCACCAAATCTCAGTAGTATAGGATTTCTAGATTATTTTACTTGGTACTTAAATTTTGTACTTTTGTTTGTGGAAGCTTGAAGCCATGTGATTTACTACTGATAGTTGCATGAATTTTATCTCCTGTGAATGCGTGAATTTCCCTACTACAGTTCTTTTCCCCCATACTTTTTAGCTATGAAACCTAGGTTTGTAAGTTTTCTCCCTTCCTTACTCCTGTTCAGGTTTAATTTGTGAGTACATTCTTACCACCTTTTCTTTGGTACTCTCCATTCTTATATAGGAGTGACTATTCATTTATATTGACTTAGTCCAGAAATCCACTGGATGTCTACTCAGGAATGTTTTAAGTCGGATATATCTAATGGACAGCTAACTGGAATATTAAGAACTCTTTCCACACAAAATTATTTTGACCGTAAGTACATATCTTTTCTGGGCAGCTAGGTAGCACAGTAGAGAGTGGTGGGATTGGAGTGAGGAAGACCTGAGTTCAAATCTGGCCTTAGTCACTTAATAACTGTGTGACCCTGGGCAAGTCAGTTAACCTAGTGTGCCTCAGATTTTTCATCTGTAAAATGAGCTAGAGAAGAAAAGGGCAAAGCACTCCATTATCTTTTCAAGAAAACCCCAAATGGGATCACAAAGAGTTTGACACCTGTAATGACTGAACAACAGAAACAAGATATTTTCATTTTTAACACTGGATTTTTACTGAAAAGTGGAATCTTGGTATGTATGTGATATCAACGTGTGAAATGATTCTGTTGGAAGAATTTATACGTGGGGAATATAAATGATTATGTGCATCTTGGGCACAGAAAATATTGAAATGAAATGCACATAGTTTAGAGAAAAAACATTGCATCCCAGAAACTGGGCCAGTGGGGATAAATAAGACAAAGAATAGGGCTGAGGAAGTAATAGCAGGAACTGTAAGAGTGAGCCAAGGGTGCAGACCCTTCCATGGATTGGCCCTGAAGTGAGTTAAGAGGTATATCTTTGGTTTAGGTTAGGAAGGACGTCCCATAGAAATGGATTTGGAGCAACAACACATGAGGAAGAGGAAAAAACGAGGGAATCTTAAATGAGGAGGGGTGAGCTAGGATTTGGGAATCATAATTATAATAACTGGCATTCTTAGAATATTCTAAGGTTTGCAAAGTATTTTACAGACAACTTATTTCAGCCTCAAAACTACATCATTTGGTAAATACCATTATGCGCATTTTACCAATGAGGAAATTGAGGTTGAAGAAAATCAAGTCACTTGTCAATAGTCACATAACTCATATGAGGTAGGATCAGAACCCAGGTCTCTCTTAATTCTGGGCCCATCAGTACTCCCTTTGGGGCAAGATTCCCTGTTGTTCCTAGCATGTGGCCATAACAGTCATTTTAAAATGAGGAAGAACAAGAGAGTGGTTTCTTCTTAACAATATAAGAAAACTGAACATTGCAAAGTCTATTCATTTACCTATATTGTCTGGCTTTTAATTAAAGGTGGTATTAATTACATTCCTATGCAAATGTGTACAGGTTATTTTGAAGGGGCTCATGTTATTTTCAATGTGTCAGAGTACATTTAACAGGATTTTGAATGTAGTTGGGGCATATTAATTACTAGGCAAATTCATTTCTTGAGTATTAATCTCAAATTATATATTTTACAGGAAAAATGATATTAATGTTTAGTTCAAAAGGAAAGATAGATAGTCAAACACTACCACACACACACACACACACACATTCTGAAATCTCCCTACTCTGGTCCTTACTAGGTAAATATAGGATTTTTTTCCCCTCAGTTACTCTTGTTCCTCATTGATTTTAATTGAGATAAGTAAAACACTAATTTAACAAAGTGATCATCGTCTTATCCGAAAAGAGACATAAATAACCTCCTAATCATCAACATTAGTGTGGTGATGATTTATATTTCCTCCATTAAATTCAACATGAGGAAATACAGAGTTAAAATAAATTCCTTTATGCTCAGTAACTTAATCCTCTTATACATGTCATTAAAATAAAGTATGGAAGGAAATATGTGACTCTATCAGAAATTGAGGTCAATTAGGGACTCATTATGAAGGAGCAGTGAAATTGATTTGTAACAGTATCTCTTCAGGCTGCCATTCTCCAGTGTTAATAATAAAATCTGAATTCTGACAAGGAGAGCCATTAAAGTACTTCATAGGAAGGGTCATTCATTACCTTCAAACTTATTATCTGGAATTTATTCCCTTCTACTACCAAGATTTGTCATGTCCAAGAGATTAATCATAGAGAATACAAACGAGTTAGCAGACATTCGTTATCATAAGCCACATTTTCTGTAGATTTATGTGTGGTATTATTGTTCTTTTAGCCTGTTAAATGAAGGGACTCAGGAAGGAGGTGGGCCGGCCATGTAATAAGAATGGCACAAAATAGGTGGACAGCTGGAATAATACATCAGTACTCCTATAATCCTACAACAATCAGAAGAAGTCTTCCCAATTATTGAATAGAACTTTTATGAGAATTCATGGAGAAATTTGAGTAAGCATTACTGAAGAAGAAGGCATGGCAAGGGTCTCTCCTGATGTTTGTGGGAATAGCAAATGTATGAATGAAATTACAAATCCTTCAAAATGTCAGAGCCAATCTTCAAACCTTAAGGCAAACTCTCTGAGAGTCAGATACTTACTTTATTTTTGGCAATTCTTTAAGGCATTGGTGCAATGTGTTTCTGCGGTTCCAATGACCTCTAAAATGGTCCTATAAAAACAGTGCACAGACATAGATGGATTGGTCTGTGGACATTTTCATCACCAGATCTGAAAAAGAGATCCCATGCAGCTAGAATTCCAGAGAAGAGTCAAAACAATGAGGTGAGTGAGTGTGGCATGAAAGGAATGACTGTATAAGGATAAACAAATATGTTTCTATCATATGATATGTTATGGTTTGGAAAGCATTTTCTCACGATATGTGCAAATATAATTCTCTTCATTTTAAATTCAATTCAATAAAAAAAGTGTTTATTCAGGACCTACTCTGTGAAGGTCCTGTACATGGAGACTGAGTGTCAAAGAGGTGGTGAGCTTATAGTAGACACACAAACTAGAAGTCACCAGAGTCAGGACTGAATCCCCAACACCAGGGCTCTAGGTCCTATGCTTTTCTCATGAAACCATGTTACCTTCCGTAGAACATAATCTAACCTGGCTATTTTATTTTGTGGGACTTTACTGAATCCACCCATCAATTAAATAGCTATGAAGAATCTAGTTTGTCATTCTCAGGTATTCCCCTTTCACATTACTCAATGAATGGAGAACAGAACTCAGTTAAAAGAACTGACAAGTTGAAGGCTCTCTTGTTATGTCCGCCAAGCAAAGAATGAATGAAGGAGCCATGGAAATTTGATCAAAATGTAAATGCTACAGAATTATGAAGATCATATGTTATTATCCCTGACGATATATTTAGTACCATGTGACCCACAGCCATGGAAGTCACAATCTCTGACCAAAGGGTTTGATATCTAAATTGTAATAAATGCATGCAGGGTGAAATGTGATCCATATTGAGTTGAGGAAATGGTTTCCTTAGAATTCTATTTAAGACTCCATACAAAGAGTTACACTTGAAAGTAAACTATTTTGTTTTTATATTGGACTTTGTGGGATCATAGTCAGTGACTATGTGACCCTGAAGTCAGTGACTTTCACACAAAGGAAGACTCTTTTCTCTCCATGTGACTTTGAATTCATTTCACTCTTTTCAGAAATATGTGCTATTAACACTGGCAGAGAAGATATTGGTGAGTGTGGCTAACTCATCTCAAGTCATCACTCCTAGAACAATAGCTCAAAATGTTTAGAATGATACATCAATATTTCTATAATCCTAGAACAATCAGAAGAAGGCTTCCCAATTGCTGAATAGAACTTTTATGAGAATTCATGGACAAATTTGAGTAAGCATTACTGAAGAAGAATGTTTAGAAACACTAAAGGGGTCCCACTGAGGGGTTTGGAGAGTGGGAAGCTTTTCTATGGGAAGGAATTCTGTGTGGAATAATGAAGAATCAAAAAGAGGACCACACATTTGTACCATTTCTTAATGTGTAAAAAGTGTTTTCTTTTCTGATAGGATTATTCTTGCTGGGCCATTTCAGTCATGTCTGACTCTCCATGATCCCATTTGGAGATTTCTGGCCAAGGCAAAGATACCAAAGTGACTTGCAATTTCCTTCTCCAGCTCATTTTTACAGGTGAAGAATGAGGCACTCAAGATTAAGTGATGCCCAGGGTCACACAGGTAGTAACTCTCTGAGGAAGATTTGAACTCAGGTCCTCTTGACTCTAGGGGCAGTGCTGTGTCCACTGTGACAACTAGCTGCCCCTCTCCTGATTATAGCCTTTTGAGACAGGTATTTCACATATTGCTATATGCATTTTAAAATGAGGAAACTGTAGGGGCAGCTAGGCAGTGCAGTGGATAGAGCACCAGCCCTGAAGTCAGGAGGACCTGATTTCAAATCTGGCCTCAGACCAAAATTTGACACTTACTGTGTGATCCTGGGCAAGTCACTTAACCCCAATTGTCTAAAGATAGATAGATAGACAGATAGATAGATAGATAGATAGATAGATAGATAGATAGATAGATAGACAGACAGACAGACAGACAGACAGACAGATAGATAGATAGATAGATAGATAGATAGATAGATAGATAGATAGATAGATAGATAGATAGATGATAGATAGATAGATACATAAATACATACATACATACATACATACATACATACATACATACATACATACATAAAATGACGAAACTGAGGCTCAAAGTAGTTAGGAAAATAGCCCATGATCATAAAACTCATTAGGGCAAGATATCAGGATGGGAATGTAAACTGAAAGAAGCAGTGTGGTACAAAGAGAAAAGAAAGTTCTGATGTTAATTAGAGGGCCTGGGCTTGAATTTTCAATCTTTTACTTAATACTTGTATGGTCTAGGCAAGTCAATTAACTTTTGATGAGACTTAGTTTCCTCATCTGTAAAAAAAATTGCTTAGAATAGACAACCTCATTCCTTTTTTATTTTAAAACCTTTGAACTTATAATTATGATATTATGATTGTAAGATCAGTGTTCTTTCCAACAAAAAAACTCCACCTAAAATGTTAGAATAATAAAATACTAAGCAGTTTGTTTTTGTTCATAGATAACAAGGAGCCCCTGGAATTTATTGAGCAGGGGAGAAACATCATAAGATCATCAGATCATCAAGGAATATTAGTTTTGAGCCTACGTGGAACAAAGATTAAAAAAAAAGAGACGTGAGTCAAGGAGGTGCGGTACAATTATACGAGCAAGAGGTTGTCAGTCAATAAGCTTTTATTAAACACTCACTATATGCCAGGCATTGTGCTAAGTGCCAAGGCTAGAGTAGTGGTTATGAATAGAAAGAGACAAGTACAGCAGAACAGCAGGAATAGAATAGAAGGAGATGAGTGATGTGAAAAATTATAAATATAAAATTGAAAGAGAATTATGAGAAAAATTATAGGTAATTTGTCTAGGAATGCATCTTCTTAAAAATATAAATTATTTTAATGCAGTGAATCTCTAATACTGTCCTCTGAGCTCAAAATATTGAGATTTACCCAGAGTGTTTATCCTATCAAAAGATAAATTGTGAGTTAAGGTTGTGGCGGTGGTAATCTCTAGGTATCAAGTTTGGTCATTTATATTAACCCTTGCATTTTACAGAAGAGGAAATAGTGGAGAGTAGAGAGTTGACTAAGGACACAAAGATGCTAAGTAGCAAAGTTGAAACTATTACCCAGTGTTGCTTCCCCGCTGTAGAACTGCCCTACAAATAGAGGGCCGAGGTGTGCCTCAAGGGTGTTCCCCTGACATCTTTAACTTTATTTTCAAACTATGTATTTGGTTTGAAGGAAACCTTTGACAATGGCTATGTGGGTGAATAAATCCCAACCAACACCAGTAAAAGAATAGGAGTGGGATGATGGAATGGGATGCCAACTCTACTGTGGGAGTTTAGGAAGTTTCACTCACTCAGTTGGTACTCAGTCTAAGTATTTGCTGGTGCTAGCATCCACAGCGGGAAATGCTATAAATTCCAAAAGCAGATGGCAACATTTTTTTTGGAGAAAACTAGCAATAAAACAAATAGTGAGTATGAGACATCTCTGAGCAGCTCAGAGAAACTGGATGACAAACCCAGAATAGCAGGAGTTTATAAATGGAAATTCAAGAGGAATGAACTGCATTCTTTCCTTTGAAAAATTTTCAAAATTAATGGATGAAGAGGAGAACATGATATATTTAGGCATTAGCAAAACATCTGATACTATGTCTGATGGTATTTTACTTGCAAATTTGTTTTAAATGAGCTTAGATGACAAGAAAATCAGTCAGATTAGAATTGAGGGAAGGTTATAAACAAAATGGAGCAAATACTAGTGCTAGTCTTATTTAACATTTTTATTAAAGATCTGGAATGGGGAATAAATGACATATTAATAGAATTGCCAAATGATAGCAAATTTGCAGGATTACAAAGTGTGAGGAAAAGAAAATTGACCAGAATTTAACAAGGATTCAAATATGCACAGAAAGAAAATGAGATGTAACCTTAAGGTTCAATAATGCTGGTGCCTCAGACACACTGGGAAATGTTAACAACAGTGCTCTGGGAAGAGCCCTGAACCAGAGGTCAGGAACAGTGAGATGTCTTCTCTACTCTGCTTCTACTCCCATGGTAACTTGGGCTTAATCTCTTAATCCAGCTGTTCCTCTGTGTCCTCACTCATGCAAGAAAAGCATTAGACTAAATCTTTAAGGTTCTTTCAAGTTCTACACAATATTCTATTTTATATATCTATCCATGACAGCGTCAGGAGAAAAGAAGAGTAGTTTGCTTAAGATCTTTTCTCTATCAGTTCAGAACCATAAATCTTTGCAGTATTCATGTTATGTTTGGAGCACAAAGATAAAAGTAGTATAAGTCATGTCTTTAAGGGGCTTACAATTTAATAAGGAATCAAAATACATTCATTCCATTCAGTTGAACAAACACTTATTCAGTGCTAATTCTGTGAAGGCAGGGTGATAAATGCTAGCTTTCAATAGATATATCCTTCAAGGATATTATACATTTCTGAGGGTGATATAATATATACACAAATAAAGACAACATTTTTAATTTAATAAAATCGATGCTTCACCTTTCTTTTCAGTATATTTTGGTAGTTCTTCATCCAGGTCATTTCTGCTAATCTTGGGTGTCCCCAAAGTTGTGCCCTGGGGCTAACTTCTGTTCTCCCTCTGTATTATTTCATTTGATGGTCTTATCAGCACCCACAGATTCAACATCATGGCAATGAAGATGATTCTCAGATTTATTTGTCTTGACCTCCAGTCTTACCTCTCCAACTACCAACTGGAATTCTCAAACCGAATGTGTTATAGACATCTTCAACTCAACATATCCAAATCTGAGTTCATTAATCTTCACCCTAACCCCCCAAATCCTTTCCTTATTCCTATATTTCTCATTACTATGGATGGTACCACAACTGTCTAAGTCACCTAGACTCTCAACCTAGGTGTCATCGTCAATTCCTCACTATCTCTCAACCCCTATACAAAATCAGTCCCCAAGTAATTTAATTCCTACCTTCATCATATTTCTTCTGTACACTTTCTTCTCTGCCCTCACACTTGTAATTCCCTGTTACAGACCCTCATCACCTCATACCTGGACTATTGCTATAGGCTACTAGTTGGTCCCCTCAGCAAGTCTCTCACCATTCTTGATCATCTTCCAGTTAGCTATGAAACTGATCTTCCAAAAGATAAGTCTCACAATGTTATATCATTTCCTTATTCCATTGGAAAAACTCCCATATTGTTTCCAGTATTTTTTAAAAAACTCTATTTTTCTTTTAAAATCCCACCATGACCTAGCCATGCTCCCACACACACTTACATTTTTAGTCTTCTTGTACTTCCCCATGTGCACACATCGACGTCTTGATCTAGTGACTCTGGATTGTTTGCTGTTTCTCCTACAAGATGGAAATGTCCTGACTCCAGGCATTTTCACTGTCTGTCCTTCATATGTGGAATAATCTCCCTTCTCATTTCCTCTTACTAGCTTCCCTGGCATTCTTAAAATTTCTTCAAAGTGTTCTGCCTCATGATTTTGCTTGAAGTCAATGTCTTTCCTTTGTTAATCATACATACATACATATACGCACACATATATGTATGCATGAATGTATTATGTATACATATATACACATGTATACATACATGTATCTATACATTTATATGTGTCTTGCTTATATAGATATAGATATATATTTGCATGTATTTGTCCCATTGAATTATGATCCCTTGAGTACAGAGACATTTTGCCCTTAGAAACAGTGGTGTTTGGCACATAATAGGCACTTCATAAATGCTAGTTGACTGACATGCTGTCTGGTGGGGACACGGACACTTTCTTATAATAATGTTTTTAAATATATAGGATTGCAGAGGAAATAAATTGCCTCGAAGAAAAGGGTGTAGTTTCCTCCTCCTATCAAGATTCAAAACCAGTTAAATCTATCCATGGACCCTTTTATTAGAGAGTTTCCTGGGGTGCCAATTTTGGTGTTTTTCCCAGAGTCTCATAGATAGTGTCAAAAACAGGACTTGAACTCAATTTTTCCCTACCCTAAAGCCGAACCAATATTATACTCTACTGCCTCTAGTATGATTACACATTTTCCCACCACCATTATTATAGAATCTAAGTGATTAACTTTAATTCTGATACAACTATTTATATGTTGACCAAGTATTATGTTATTAAATCCATCATCAAGTGGATATCCTTTGAGAGAAGAAATAATTATTAATTTAATCCTGTTTTAGTATTTGCCAGAGGTATCAAATGGGCAGTGTCCTTGTATAGCCTGCTCACCTTCAGAGAAGAGCTCTCCTATCTCCGCTCTGCTATGGTTCTGATTCTAATCAGCAGATTCCTTTATAGGCCTTTAAGCAAAAAAAAAAAAAGAATAAAAAAGAATGAAAAAAAGAGAAAAAATGCTGATGCAGGCCATAAAAATAAATGAAGCTTATTGCTTCGTGACATCTTTAGCACTTTCTGCTGCTTCCTGAATGAGCAGCAGTGGCAGACAATGGCTAGGAGATTGTGTGCAGGAGAATGAGAAAAATAAATGCCTCCTCAGGCACAGGCAGCAGGAACGGCTGTTAACATTCATTATCCAGGGTCTTGGCTGAACCAGAGATGATGTTATTAATTTGGAGAATGAACTAAAAGGTGCGAAGGACAGCTGATGTTGGCTCCTGTCCTCCTTGACCATCACTGTGAATATCAACCAAGGGGGGCGATGAAATAGGTTATAACTTTGATTCTTTGGTTTCTTGTTTATGAGACTGATGCTTACAGGCAGAAGTGTGTCAGCATTTATTCTTTTGTTCATTGGGTAAAATATAGATAGAGAACAGAGAAAGAGTTGGGGGTGGGGGGACAGAGACACATTCAACATCTTGTGTCAATCAGAGCTTATATTAACTTTAGCCAGAGGGGCTGGCCAACTTTCAGTGTTCAATATATTTAAAAGCATCATATATCTTGACTTGCACCTAACCTATTTAGTGGCGGGAGCATCAAAGGCAGGGGCCAAGAAGTTGATTGTGATTACTAGAAGCTTGTCTTAGTCAGTCCCTAAAGATCACGGTGATTGGAAATAGACAGTTTCTCATTTAGTACATAAATATTTTCAATTTTCACAATTTAAAGTGGAGGGTTGATGAGTCAGAGAAGTAAAGTTAGAAAAAGAACAAGAGTGAATACAGTTTTCTAATCCCTTAAGTGCATGTGAATTTAGGGTACCTTAAGAGAGACAGAACCAAGAGGAAAGAAATGATAGACCCATTGTACCCTATCCTATTTTAGCCATATCTGTCATAATGACTCCTATTCTGGGAGCTTTGCTTTAGAATAGAATAGGTCGAATAATATGGAGAGTGTATAGAGGAGGTAAACCACACTGACAAAAGGACTGGAGAAAATACTATACAAGTCCTAGGAAAGGCCATTGTCATAATCACTTATAAATGTTAGCCTTGGCAATATCTTAGATCACAAAATCTCAGAGTCAGAAAGGACCTTAATGAGCAGCTAATCCAAGCCATACATAAATAAGTATTCCAACCTATGGTATACTTGAGAGTGATAGCATAGCTTTTGTTTCTATATTATGAATATATTTGTTTATGTAATTACTGTCTAACTCTATAAGTTCATTCTACTTATAGTTAACTCTAATTTTTAATATTTGGCAAGACAGTTTTTTCTTATATCAAACAAAAATATATTTTTTGAGAGGATTTCCAACACTACTCCTACTTATCCCCTCCACCAAAGGTGGGTGGTGGTAGTGTGTGTGGGGGGCAAAATAACAAATTTAATTTCTTTTCAATATTACAGTTTTGAAATTATTGAAGACAAGTGTCATGCCCAACCCTCCCCCATGTTTTTTTCTTCTCAAGGTTAAGTATAGCTGGTTCCTTCAGGTGATCCTTATATATTTTTCTCAAATCTTTTTGTCGGTGTGGGCCTGATTAGTAAGCATCACACATGGTCCATGTTTCATGAGGAAAGGTGGTTCTGTGTTTTTTCTTTGTATCATTAGTGATTAGCATGGTACCTAGAACATTGTAGGTGACAGATAAATGCTTGTTACATGACTTATTGACTTGACAATGGGAAGATTTCAATACAGATAAAGAGGTTCATGGACAACACTTTGATATGAGAGAAATAACCTAGAAACCAGACAGGTTCAGGAATAGAAGTTTCTAGAAAATGTCAAAATCTAAGTGGAACAGTGTGGAGAAGGAGAGAAGAAGTCAAGGACAATGCAGGTTCTTAATCAAGGAGAGTTTGTACCTAACTATGAAATCCAATAAACCCTCTTCAAGTATCTAAGATGTTAAGTCATTCTCTTTGATGCTCTGGATAACAAGAAGAAAAAAATGTTGTTCTTGGCCTCAGAGAGTTTTAATTCTATTGAAGAAAATGTACTACATGGAATCATAAGCATAATACACTAAGGTGATGATGAATTGACTGCCTGATGCCATTTTCATCCCTTGAGAACTAAAGAGAGTTTTAGTTTAGATTAGAAATTAGCCAGTTTCTCAGGCTAACTAAAATATGAAATTAATCTTTTTGAAGCACCTGTCATGCATGAGTAAACTTGTACACACCCTAGCAACATCAAACCTGCATCACTATTTTGACCTTAGCTGATTTTGTTACAGAAGAGAAGTAACAGTTGTTGAGATCTGAGGCAATGATCCATATGGATCTCCAATCTTAATCCATTTCTGTAATATGAAGTATTCAGAAGAATACTAGATCATAGATCAGAAACCATCATTTTAGTTCTTGCTCTGCCTCTGAAACTAATCAGAAACCATGGGCCAATGACTTCATGTCAATGTCTTTGTTTTCTTATTTATAAAATGAGGGAAGTAATCTGAGGTGTTCTGTGGGGAACTTCAAATGACTTGTATAAGCCAGTTATTAAATTTTCAATGTGAGCATTTAGTCCTTGGAAATCAGCAAAGGCTACAAATAAGGGGCTTGATTTTTTTTTTAATTTCTAAACTTTAGAAAGTCATGAAGAAAATGTGAATGTTGCCAATTAAACTTAAAGGTTTGTCATGTGAACTTTTTTTTTAAAGAAATCTAATTGCTAAACACTGACTAGCACAAATCTGGTAATAATAATATTTGCACAGTATACCTCACAGGGCTACCACTGAGGAAAAAGTTTGGTCAACTTGAAATTGCTATATGAATGCCAATATTTTTTGCTACTGCTGCTATTATCTATTATTATTATTATTATTATTATTATTATTATTATTATTTGTCTCATTTTCACCATTATTGATGGGATTCAGTCCTGGGACAATTAGTGTCCTACCATTCTTTCATATTTGATTTTCTATGTTCTATTGCAAGGTAGATAAAGTAAGTGATTTTAAATTTAAATGGAAGTTCACAGATGAAAACTTATTTTCTTTATGCTTACTGAAAGCATCTTCAGCACAATTTCAGTAAAGAACAGTAGGGATGATATCTTATGATACTGCCTTGTGATTTTTGTATTCTTATCTAGTGAAAGCTTTTTTATTCTATGTCAAGTGTAGATTACAAGTATTCAATGTGCGCTCATTTAAATTTTTAAAAAATCCTACATATAAGGAGCTGACATTCTAATAGGGAGAGGCAGAGCATATCAGGAAATGCACCTGCACTGATATTTTGGTTTGAAAAGTTATAGGAATAGTTAAAAAGCTTTATACTAGCAATGGTGGTATTTTTTTTGGTCCGAGAAATCTTGAACATGGGGGAGAACAGTAACAAAAATATATGTCTTATACCAAGGTGGCTATTGAGGGGATGGCTGGGGAATAACGTGAACCATGTCTGGATCTAGCCTGATATAGTGAGCTACGTGATTCATTCAACAATTATATTAACAGGTCTCCAAGACAGAAGTTTCAGTCCTTGAGATTACGGTCTATGTAAAGTCTACACATAAAGGTGCCTGATGCAAAAATGTTGAGGAAGTAAAGCATGATTGGGGGTATCCTGAGATAGTGGATCATGTGTATTGTTTACCAATCAGGGCAATCAATTCACATGGAACGAGTTTTGAAAATGAAAGGATGAAGTTCTCCTGATAATGAGCTGAATGCCAAGGAGGTTGGTAGACAGGGAGTAGTTTAATTCAAAAATATACCTTTTAAATTTTCTTTTTAAAGTACTGGCTATACTTGGATTTAATATCCTAATGAATTTCTGAAGATCTTCAACAGTACTTTCCAGTCATTTTTTCCAGATTGGTGTTTAATGTCTATCCTTATAGGTATTTCTTGACAGATCCACCTTTCCTCATGTAGTTGTTACTTTGATAAAAGTTGAAAGATATTTTGCTACATGCAGATCCTGTAATATTTCCATACTTTTAATCAAATATTGTAGAGGAATTGCTCATTCATGGTAATCGTAGTAAATATCAGCTTTATTGAGTTGTCATTATTTTGTTTTTGTTTAGATTCCTGTCATCACACCCAAAAGAGACTTTTTGGAATTATATTCTAAGTATTCTTATTGCCTTTGCAAAATGATTTAATGTATTGATTCTTCTTGTGTCATTCTTTTCATTATGACGGAGAAAAGCTAGACATTGCATTAAGTGAAGATATTCAGTGATCTCAGGGTCTTCAACTTTTTCCAACTATATAACTTCCCAATTTCATATTTTCTTTTTCCCAACCCACATTTAGAAATGGACATCTCTTGCTTGTTTTTTTTTTAATTTCTTTTTATTTTGTTTGTTTTTGTTTTATTTTTCTTTGTTTTGTTTTGTAGGATTGCCTTGTACTGGTAAGCAATATGTTGTTGTGGGACTTGAAACTGAGGTCATCTTTGAGAAAAAAAAAGTTGTATGCATCTCTATAATAACTAGGAAGATTTGTTTCCAAATTTTGTCATGATTTAGTCCACATGAATAAAAATAAAATCATTCATGTCTTCAGTCCATTTTTTGTATCTTTGTGGTTTGTACATGTGTTACATGTACATGATTAGCCCCACCTGCACTGAAGCTTTTTTTTGGAGAACTGGGGTGCTGGTATTTCTAATTTCTTGTGATTCATCTTTCCTTCTTGTGGCATCAGAATATAAAGGAGCACCAATCATCCTTACATTTTCTCTATCGAGATAATCATCATGACAGTTTCGAGTATGACCAAAAGGTATTTTTCTCCATCCTATTTTTCAGATTCATATGTCTACTTTCTTCACATTGGCTGGGGAATAATTCAATGTCTATTTCTATAACCCAGAACAATAGGCAGTATTTCAGCATTTCTGCCAGATCTTGACAACTACCAGAGCCATCTCACACTTACAAAGCCTTCATCTTGCATAACCTTGCCAGACACTTCCTTATTTTGCTATTGATGAAATCATCATCATTATTATCATCATCATCATCATCACCACCACCACCATCACCAGCATCATAATTATTATTATTTTCAGTAATGCACTATTCTAAACCATGAAGCTATAACATTGTCCTATTTTCCATTTCTGTTACAATTGGAAAGAAGGAAGAGAAAATGAGTTTACTTTTTTTTTTGTGAAGAACCTTCATTCTTCCTTGGTTTTATACTACCTCATATGTCCTTTATGCATAAAAGAGGGGGAAATGCACATTATTTTTTTTTAAATGGTAACTTAGACTGAAAGAATTGTCTAATGATATTTGTGGTTGTACGTAGTAATGCTAGATGGACTGTATATACGGTGGAGTAGACAGATTTTTCTTGAATGTAAAACATAGCTCTCTAATCATTAAGTCTTTCTGACAATGGATGGTCTTTCTCTTGAGGCAGTGAGCTACTTGTTAATGAAAATATGCATGAAAATCTTTGAAAATCATTTCTCAGGGATGCTGGAGGAAAGCATCATCCATATAGTAGAAGGTAACCACAGATAACCACTAAGCTTCCTTTCCACCCTAAGATTAAATGAATCTGTGGCATGTCTTACATCATAATTACTTAGAAATCTAGTAGTCCATGAACCCTCATGTAACAGGAAAATGATCAGTAATTGCGTTATGTTTTATGCACATTTCTTTCCTGAAAAACTATGACTGATAACCTTTTCCACATTCTGAATAAAAGTGCATTAAAATGATGATTCAGAGTGGGGCAAGTATCTGAAGACATGACGTTGATGACAGTCTATTTGCCTCTAAGAAAGATGCAATTTATTCTTCCAGGGAACTTACCTAGTTGTGGACACACATCCAATGCCCTCAGTTTCCTTAGACAAAAGTTACTTATTCCATGGGAGAACTCTGTTTTTTCTGTGTTGTTTTTGTTTTGCATGATAATCAAAGGATGATTTTGAAAGAAGCTATCATTTTCTTAGGATGAATGGAAAGATGGGACGGTAAGTGGAACTACATTATAAGCCTTATTTTAGAAGCTACAAAGGAAAAATAATAGCAAAAGTCACTAAAATTTATATATCTTTTTAGCTGTTGAGGAAAGAAATCTCCCCAAATGGGTACTCTGTAAATCCTTTCAGGATACAATTACTGTATCTAGCCCCATGCTACAGCTGTTTGTATCACTTTACATTTAAAGGCAGAAGTCTATAAATCACAAGTTCCTTGAATTGCTAGACAGCCTGCTGCAGTCACAAAAGTACGGGTCTAAGACAAAAGGACAACTATAGCAAGCGTATGTAATAAGAACATATGACATTCTATCACATAGTCACATGGGTCCCTTTTTTCTTTATATTGGAAATATCATAGTATATATCACTTTGGTGAAGGAGCTTATGCTCCCTGTAGAATTATATATTAACTTGAATTGTTCCTGAAGAAAAGGGAACTGGTAGCTTTTAAAATAAGTCAGCTAGATGGTGCACCGGATATAGTGCCAGATCTGGAGTCAGGAATAGTCATCTTCCTGACTTCATATCCATCCTCAGACACTTACTAGCTGTGTGGCCCTGGTCAAGTCACTTAACCTTGATGACTTCAGTTTCTTTTTCTATAAAATGAGCTGGAAAGGGAAATGGCAAACCACTTCAGTATCTTTGCTAAAAAAAAAAAAAAATCCCAGAGGGGGTCATGATTTGGACACGACTGAACACCAGCAACAACATCCTTTAAAATATGCCATTTCTCTGTCACCTTGTCACAGGACCCTCTAAAGACAAAGAACTGGCTTCATCTGGAAATAGATATAAAGTTGTTTGGTCATGTCGTTTTGTTGCTCAGTGGTGGCACTTATAACTTACCAGTTATTCTAGCTATTTCTGTTTCTGTTTTCCTATTGTCCTAGCCTTTTACTTGGATTGCCAGAGCAGTGAAGTTAAAGGAACTGAATATGTTTAGACTGGGGAATAGGAGACTGAGGTGGGGGGAGTGAAGTAGAATAGCTGTCCTCAAGTACTTGAAATGCTATGATGTGAGAAAGGTTTTAGATTTATTCTATTTGCCACCAAAGCACAGAGCAAGGAGAACTGTGGTTGGGTAAAAGCTGAAAAGACACCAATTTAGGCTTGATATCAGTAAAAGCTTCCTCATAATTTAGGTTGTCCAGATGTGGAACGGGCTGCCCCAGTGGGTAGTGGGTTCTTCCTCATTTGTTGTCTTTAAGCACAGGTTGGATGATGACTTGTTAGGTAACAAGTAGAGGTGACTGTTTCCAAAGTAAAGGTTGGATTAGATGTCTTCTGAGTTTGCTTTTAATGCAGGAATTCTATTATTGTATGATTCTATGGCTTCACTTCTTCCTTCTGGCATAAGGAGTCTTCTTTTAGCATACCCTTTCATAGCTTTATTTTCCCCTACAGTATAATACCAGCTTTCATCTGTTGAACTTGTCATGTTGCTGAGGTCCTTGGATTAATGTCCATCAGTTCAGAAAGTATATCTTCCTGGTCCCCAGGATTATAAACTAACATCAGTTTGGGACAGGAGGAGGTTTATATTGGGGTTATTTCTTATGGGAAATATTATGTATATCCTTGGCTCTGCTTCCATCTTAATCTAGAGTCCTCCACACACATGCAAAGATTTGTTTTGGTTGAGGTAGTTCTTATGAGAAAGTCTAGGAATTTTCAGTTTGCACTCTTCTACTGTCACTAAAATCCTGGTATTGTACAAAACTGATCATGTAAGGGACTCTTCTCCTATGAGAACTTAGTGAAGGTTAGATCAGGGCATATGGCTGCTTTGAGACTGACACATTTCACAACTGACAACAAAGGCTAGCAGTTTCTCATTTCGCTCAGAAATGTACTTTAGTGGCCTGAATGGTTTTTAACACGATACCACAAAACCACAGAACATACAATAACAAAAGTAACCATTTATATAGTGCTTAAGCTTTTACACAATGCTTTCCAAATATTGTCTTATTTTATACTAACAACTGTGTGAGTTGAGTGCTGTGATTACATCTGATTTTTTTCCAGATGAAGAAGTTATAAGATAATTATACTTCACAAAAAGAAATGAAGTAACTTGCCCAGAGTCACAGAGCTGGTGAGTGGCTGAGGCTGAATTTGAACTCAGGTCTTCATTACTATAGTTTCAGAACACTATCCAATGAGCTATTTAGATACTAGAATGAAGAATATCAGAGCTGAAAGTTACCTTAAAACATAGAATGTTAGAGCCAAGGGGGAACCTCGAAGATTGTATAATTTGATCCACTAATTTTACTGATAAGGAAGGTGTATGGTATTCAGGACTTGAACCCAGGTCTTCAGGCACTATCATACCAGATGAAGGACACCAGAAGAGGTAGAACAAAAAGTAGAATGAATTGTCCACTACGAGAGTTGGCCAGAAATTGGATTGGATCCACTTTGTAAGATGTGCAGTTAAGTAAAATCATAGAATTTTAGAGCTGGATGAAACTTTAGAGATTATCTAACATAAATACCTCATTTGATGAATGGGGAAGGTGGGTTCCCAATGGGGCTAAGTGACTTACTTAAGGTCACATGGCTGTCTAATGGAAGTTGGTTTGATCAAAACATATAAAACAAAATGGAGTGAATTACGACAGTGAATAAAGTAACAGAATGTGAATCAGAAAGCCAGATAAAAGCCAAAAAAAGTGTACAAAAGGCAAAGAAGAAATGGCCACTAATGTTGCTTCTCTGTGTACCTGTTCTTTTGGAACTTACAAAGTGATTTCCTAAGGAAAAAAAGGAACCAAAAAAGAAAAACAAAACATGAGTTGAGAAATCAATATCAGGGGACACAATCATCAAATAATTCATCTAGAAGAAATGTAGGGTGGAAAGACAGCCCAGGACTTGTCACCAGAGAACCTGAGTTCAGTTCCAGGCTGTGCCTTTCACCACCTATATTCCATGGACACAGTCACTTTACTTCTCAGTTCCTCAGGTTCCACATCTGCAAAATACAAGCATTGAGTTAATCTTCAAGAGATCTTTAAGGTCACTTTCAACTACAAATGTATTGTTATCTATTTCACTGGCTACCATTCTGTTGATGTTTCTCCATACTTACTACACCTCATCCTCAAAGAGCCCCTTCACTTGGCCTATACTAAGAGCCTTTCCATCTTGGTAGAATGTATCAGATCTTAGGTTCCTCTATCTGAACCATCAAGAAATTGGGGTCATTTTCATGCCATCATGAGCAATTGGAATGAGGAAACTGAGGAATATGAGCAAGTAGGTGGCATGGTTAACAAAGAGCTGGTCTTAGAGACAGGAAGACCTGGGTTTGAATTATATCTCAGACATTTAACAAGTTTTGTGAGCCAAAGCAAGTCACTTAACCTCTATGAGCCTCAGTTTCCTCATGTGTAAGATAGGGGTAAAAGTAGCACCTGTCTCACAGGTCAAATGGGATAACATAAAATTTAAAAAATGTTCTTTAAAACTTAAATATAGATAGACACATACATAGAAACTAGCTATTAGTATTCTCATTAATATTCAAACATTAAATATCAGAGCTGGGATTTAAACCCAGGTTTCTCAACTGTAGAACAGCATTCTTCCTATTCTATCACATCACCTCTCACTGAGTTAGAGAGCCCTCAGCTCTTTACTGGGAGATACCAGCATACATCTGATAAAGCCAGAAGAAGAGAGAATTTCTAGGAATATCATCTTAGTATCAGTAATTATATAGTACTTTGACATTAAAAAATACTTCACAGACATTTAAGACAAGCAGAAAACATGTTAGAAAGGGAAAGAGAGGGAATGGACCTATGATTTCATAGGTATAAGAAGGCCCCTGGCAAAAACTAACAACAGCAAAAACAGCAACCAAAACAAACAACAAAAATTTCCCTCTACCACAAAGATGAGCATCTTCTTGAAACTTACAGACTCATAGAGTTGTCTAGAGCACTGGGGTCGAACTAAAATAGAACCTAAACCACTAAACCATACATAAAGATCCCTGTATCCATATACTGACTTAGAAAACCACATATTAACATTATCTATGTTCTATTATATGTTTATTTATTTTGTTAAATATTTCCTGCTTACATTTTCATTGGGTTCCAGCAGCATTGTAAGCAGCACCCAAAGGTTTAATACTTCTCCCCTAGAGAGTTGACAATTAAATGATCTGACTTGGTTCACACAGTCAATATGTCAGAGGTTCCCGCATAGACTATGTCAAAGAGCCAGAAGTCAGTTGCCGCATTTGAAGACTATCTCTAACTATGAATTTCTATCCACAAAACTACCTTTCATGCCAGAGATAAAGGAGATATCATCTTCTAAGTAAGGACATCAGTGCAGAAAGAGTAAATGACTTTCTCAAATTCACACACATAGGTAAAGGTCATATTTTTATAGTGTTGCAAGGTTTACAAAATCCATTCTTTTGTAGAATCTCATTTCCTTCAGGACAAGAGCTGCTTTGTTTCATCTTTGTGTCTCTGACAGCAAGCATGATAATATATTAAAATCTTTGTTGAATTGAGCAGCCCAGAAAAAGAAGGCATTATATGTATCATTTTCTCTATTAAAAATTAAAAAAAAAAAAAGATACTGGAGCTCAAAGAACTGAAGTGATTTGCCTAGGCTCACCTATCTAACATGTATCCAAGCCTGACTGAATCTCTTTCTGGACTTTGCTGATTTACCACTCCCCTATTTAATGCCTTTTATTCATGGGAGGTTCTGGTTTTCCATGAGTACAAGTATTTCAAATGCTAGCTTGCTAGGATTGGAGAGAGAGAGACAGAAACAGAGGGAGGAAGAGGGAGACAGAAACAGAGAGAGAAGCAAAGAGACAGAGACAGAGAGAGGGAGACAAAGAGATAGAGAGACTAAAAGAGATAGAAGCTAATTCTTACCCAGAATGTAGAGAGTAATTTCATTTCATTATTACATTAAATTAATCTCTGAGATGTAATGTCCTCAGACTTTGCTGAAATGACTATGTACTTGAGAGAGCCTTATTAGAAACTTTAGCAGTCAGGCCAAATGCTGTTCCTCACTTCAGTGAACACGAAGATATCAAGGAATTAGCTTCTCAAAGCCAACATCTGCATGCACCCAACAAAGCATGACCATTATCCTATAGCCTCTCTCAATCAGCCAACTTTAAAACAGGTGTTACAAAATGAATAGAAAAGGACCAATTGAAATTCAAATTAATCCAAACACCATTTATTAAATGCCTTTGTTTAGATTACTTTGCTAGACATTGGAAGAGATACAAAGTTTGGATAAACTATTGCTTTCTGAGTAAGTTTCTATAAAGAAAGGGGGTGTGGATTATAAGGGAGTTGAGACCCAAGGTAAAAGAGAATGTAATAAAAGCATCTAGCCACCCTTGTGAGGTCAAGTCCAAAGGACAAGAGAAAATACATTCTGTGGTACTGAGAATAATTGCTAATGTGTCTTCTGAGCCAAGTGATGTGATCTCTGAAAGGTAATGAAGAACCAGAAAGGTAACTCAGGATTGAAGAAGGGCAAATATGTACTGATTTTATTTAAAAAACAAAAAAGTAAGAGAATAGAGTCCATCAAATACATAGCAATGAAGCTGACTTTGATTCCTCAATTATATATGTGTGTGTATGTGTGTATATACGTGTGTGTGTGTATATATGTATATATATATATATATACATATATATACATGTATACATACATACACACACACACATATATATATATGAAATATATGATGAAAGTGCTGGCTAGTGTATCTCTAGAAAAGGAACTAGCAATCAGAAAGGGTAAGTCTAGCTTCACTAAGGTTAGGTTGTGGCAGAATCACCCTGCCTGGCTTCCTTTTTGACAGAGTTATTAGGATGATGGGTCAAAGAATGATGAATGTGTAGTTTCTTTAGATTTTAGTCAAGCATTTGACAAAATGCTCATGATATTTGTGTGGATAAGATAAAGAGATAAGGAATAAACAGGAATACATTGAAGTAGATTTAGAACTGGTTGAATAGCTGGAGTCAGAGAATAGTCATTTATGCTTAATGGCAGGTTAGGAGGTCTCCAGCGAAGTGCTCCTGAGAGCCCTTCTTGGACCTGTAGTGCTTACTGTTTTGTTATGTTTTGGATTCTTGTTGTTCTTGTTGTTTATCAATGACTGGGGTAAAGGCATGGTTGGCATACTGATCAAATTTGCAATTAGAGAAAGTTGGCTACCTCGATGTATGACAGGATCATTACTCCAGAAGACGCTGATAGTCTAAAAGATAAGGTGAAATCTAATGAGATACAAATTAATAAGAACAACATAGGGTTCAAAAATCAACTTCACAATTAAAAAATGCATGAAGGTATGGCTAGACAGGAGTTGGTTTCAAAAATAGCTAGAGGTTTTAGTGTACTAAATAAGTCATCACTGTGACAGCCAGAACTGTTAACATGATTTTAGACTGTCTTGTGTTCAGGACTAGTAACGCGATACTTCTACTGTCTTCTGTTCTGTTCACGTAGTATCTGGAACATTCTGTTCAGTTTTGGACCCCATATTTTAGGAATCTCATTGATGAATTAGAGAATAGGCAGATGTCAACTAGCAATTATTTATCCAAAAATATGATCAGCTGCTTTAGGAAGTAAGAGTTTCCCCCAGCCTGAAGGTCTTCAAGCAAATGCTAGGTAAACATTTGTTGAGTTTGGTGTAGAGGGGATTCTCATTAAACAGGATTGTATCAGATGGCTTCTAAGAACCTTTCTCCTATTATTCTTTATTATCATGGAGCTTACACTCTTGGAGGGAAATAAAGTATAAATACAGATAATTAAAATACAAACTATCATATAATATAGGTTTTAGGGAGTCACATAGGTTGTGAATAAGAGCTAGAATGTATGTAGCAATTTCAAGCTTGCAAATAGCTTACAAATATTTGATTTTATTTTAACAACAACACTATGAGGTAGGTATTATTATTTTTACAGATGAGAAAACTGAGGCAGGTAAAGGTCAAGTAACTTGCCCAGTGTTATAAGAGGGAGAGGAAGGAAATGGAAAAGATTAAGCAAAAGCACATAAGTGTGGAAAGAATGATTTGTTTGATAACAAAGTACACTTGAATTTAGGAGTGTATAGAGTTTATGGAACTGAGTGTTTACCCTTATTCCAATACATTAAAATGGAAATTGACAATGAATTGATTCACATAAAATATTCAAAGAACAGAGCCTCAGAGTACTATACAAATTTGTATAGGTAAAGGTGATTGGGGTGGGGGACAGGCAGGTTTGTACGGTTTATTTATTTATTTATTTTTTGCCTAGGCCTTACGATGTCATTTCCTATTTGGAATATCCCTCCATCGCTTAATTTTAACAGCTATTCTTCAACTTAGTCTTAGAGAATTATAAGAGGAACTGAGAAATTAAGTAAGTGAATTATGCAGGTTCATACAGCCTACCATGCCAGAGAAAAGATTTGAGTTTTAACCAGGTATTATTGATTATAAAACTGGCTTTCTAGCCACTAAGTCATGCTGCAATCCTCTCCTGAACTATGTTAATGCACTTAAAAACATCACAGTGTTTTTAACTTTGTAATTGTGCTGTAGATATCAGATTTATCACATTTTGAAAAAATACAATTATTTCCCTTAAAGACTTAAGCGACAATTTATATTTAGAAAAGACTTTTTACAAATTTAACTTCATCTGATCTTAGTGAATCAGATGATCTTAACCCTATGAGATTGATAGTAAGGTGAATATGGGTATTCCCATTTCACAGATGAGGAAACTGAGACTTTTATAGGTTAACAGCTTTGCTCAAATTTTACACACTAAATGCAGAACTGGAACTTGAAGCCAGGTTTTCTTCTTCCAATTCTATCACTCTTTACGTGATACCATATATTCCAAGCAAATTGTCCTATATTGCCTGATCCTCTGTCTCCCACTTTTGTGCTTTTGCATAGGCACTCTCTATTCCTGGAGTGCACTGTTTCCTTTCTATTGCCTTGAAAAGACTCAGTTAATAACCTAGGGAAATCCTTTCATGATCTTCTACATGTAAGTATTTTAAAATTCCCCCTCCAATTTCATATATACTTTTCTGTTTGGATACTGTGTTCCATTCATTCACCTTTTCCCTTGTGATATCTTTGAGAACTGTAACTATCATTTTGTTTTTGCATCTTGTATATCTAGAACTACTTTAACTTGAACATAGTGTTTAACAAACATTTGTTGGATCAGTTCAGATTGCCACCACACGGCTTCATGTACTAAGAAGCCTTCTTGGATATTAGGCAGTTCTTTGTAAAGCACATGAACATAATTTAAGATTCATGTAATTTTTTTTAAAGCATTTCAAAAGGAAAGGAACATTTGTTTTCCCCTGGGGGAGGTGGATTTCACCTTCTTCCTTTGATTTCAATAGTCACTGATGGTCATAACTAGGAGGTAGCAGTTGAGACCTGAAGCTGAGTCTTCTGTCTCCATATCTTTGACACTACATCACTTTTCAATCTTATTTTCCACCAAGGCAGGCTAATAGAACTTAGAAGAAAATCATTGCTGCCTCATTATCTGAATTCATCATGTTCCATTCTATCATAGACTACAAAACTGAACTTTGATTGGCTTTAATCCCCTTCAAAATCACCAAGCTCTAGCCTCCATCCCACCACTCAACCACCCATTGCATTCTTGTCTCTCAAATTTCTGATCTAAATCCATTGACCAAACTGTGTAGCTCATTATATGAAGAAGAGGCAGATAGATAGATGGATAGACATATAGATAGATAGATCAATCTTTCCCCTTTAGCTTGAGAGGTAATTGAAATCTATTCACTACCTACACCCAGATGTGACATTTTGGAAAAAGTACCCCCTGCCATATGTACAATATAATACACTGAATGGCTACTATATTAATGGCTTCCTGGGTTGAGGAAAAAAGCAAAAAAAAAAAAATTCCCACAGTCTGCAATCTAAACAGACTTGCTTTTCTCACACATGCAGACAAAAAGATGCCAACATTTCCTATAGAGGGTAGCAGGATTTCTAAAAACAATTCATTTAGAGGATAAGGAAAAAATATTAATAGTATTCTTACATAACCTAATTTAGGTCAATATTTTACTGCTGAGTTATCATGAGAGTTCAACTGAATGCTAGATTACAGATAGTAAGTGCATATTCAATGTAGATAGTAAGATCTGGAGAAGCTGTTAGGTTTCAATATATTTGCACCAACAAAATTTAAATACTTGTGTGTGTGTGTGCACGTGTGTGCATGCCTGTGTGTGTGTGTGAGAGAGACAGAGAGAGAGAGAGAGAGAGAGAGAGAGAGAGAGAGAGAGAGAGAGAGAGAGAGAGAGAGAGAGAGAGAGAGCTTTTTTCTAATCTTGGGGCCCAAGGCAGGGTGAGTATATCATGGAACAGCAAACTTGGAAGTAGCCTGATCTACTTTAAACCTCTCCCTCCCAACAATACTTGGTATTAGCAATTAGACAATTTTCTTTAATAATTTCCAGGAAATGGATTTCTCTCATAATGCAGTCTATTCTGTTGTCAGGTATTTTTGATTAGTAGGAAATTCATCCATATATTGAACTGAAAACAACCCTCCCAAACTAATTCTGTGGTACTAATCATGTCTTCTGGGACCCAGAAAAATTGGTCTAATTTCTCTTCCATATGACACTCCCATGATCAAGAAGTCTCAGTGGTAACCTATTGCCTTAAGGCTAATGTGAAATACAAACTTGTCTGTTATTTCTGGCCTTCACAGTTGGGTTCCAGTGTATTTGTCCAGGCTGATTATACTGTACATGACTGGAGCATTCTACATTCTGATGTAGTGTTTTCCTTGATGCCTAAAATGTTATACCTCTTTATAAGTGCTATGTGGAAATCTCCTTCCTTCAGGATTCAGCTCAGGAGGTGGGGATGGGTATTCTTCTTTCAAGAGTCATTTCTACAGTTGTTAATGCTCTTCAACACCAACCAAAATCAGTTTTCCTATATTTTGTATATATCATGTCAACATATTTTTCTGTCACAAAACATGCTAATCAATTAATGATCAACACACTAGTGTTTACTTATCTGTGACCATGTTGTAGTAACCCCAATACAGAAGCTTGCTCCTTGAGGGCAAGGACTTTCTCACTCTTGTTTTTGTATATTGGTATCTAGCACTGTTCCTTTCACTTACTAGTGTTGATTATTAATCAATTCATATATTTTATCATTAATTGATTGACAGCCCATCAGCCCATAAAGGATGACTTCCCCATGTTTCTTCAGCTGATTTTGTATGGCACAGTTTTCCCCACCCAGTAGTTTTTCCTTTCTTTCTGTGTTTTACCAGACTGATAAAGTTCTTAGTGAGATATAGTCATGTTAACATAAAACCTCAGATAGGGTCTGACCAGAGAAAAGTAGGTTGATCCTATAACCTTTCACTGTGGACACTGAATTTCTATTAATCTGCCTTAGATTGGTTACCTTTACTTTTTGTATCTGGTTCATTTCTTTACATCAAAATATAGTTTGGGAATTCAAAATATAGGTTTGGTTACCACTGTCCAGTGTGCCTTTTAAAGAAAGTATACAATAACTATCACTTCTAGAAATTTACAATCAAAAATAAGCAAACAACACTTTGGCCTGGACAAGAGCACAGTAGGACTGAAAGATCATAAAAATTAGAGCTGGAAGAAAAAGGGAGAGGGAAGGGCATAAGTACTTATTAAATGCTTACTATGTGCCAGTTACTGTGCCAAACACTGTGCAAATATTATCTAAGAAATTTAACCTCCAAATTTTATAAATGACTAAACTAAGTAAAAAATAGGTTAAGTGACCTGTCCAATATCACAAATAGCAGTCAAGCAATATGCATTAGTTATGTTTATAACTACATTCTAGAGGAAGAAGCACAAACTTTGCAAAGTTCAACATATGGATGAAGAATAGCACAGTCAACATGGAGGAAGGATAGTACATCATTCCACATATCAATAGCAATTGTTCAATGACTTTTAAAAATTCTATCAACAAATAGAAATTGTGTAGCTTCTTCTTGTTTGGAGTATTGTGACTGTGTCTAATCCCTGCCCTCAGGAGTTTCTAATCTAGTTAAACAAGGTATACCCAACATAAACACCAAATGTCTGCACGTGATTAGTATTTAACTTGGATTCCTGCTAGATGACATAGGTGGTAGAGTGTTGTGCTTGCATTTAGGGACACCTGAGTTTAAATCCTGCTTCAATACTATCTTTGTGATCTTGGACAAATCACTTAAATTCTTTATGTCTCTGTTTCCTCATCTGGAAAATGAAAGGCTTGAATCCATCAGCATCTAACATCATTTCTAGCTCTAGATCTATGATACTATAATTTAAATACCTCTTTAAAATAGTAATAGAATAGATGTCCTGGAATAGTATATCATTATTTGATATTTTCATACAAAATGGGTTCAGATTATTTCCGACTAAGCTAGAGTCAGGAAACCAAAGTTCCACCATGCTTTACCACTAACCAGCCATACCCAGACATGTTGGAAACCACCACTCCACTGGCCATAAACACTTGATAATCAAATATTTCAAAATCCAGAAGTTTCAGATGTCTGATAATGTATATCATTAGACTAGCTGATAACTTTGCCAAGTAACCAGACACAATCATGATTTATAGCATGCTGGACAGATCCCTGGACTCACGAACCAGTAGATGTGGGCTTTAGATCTAGCCTGGTTGTTTACTGACTTCAAACCAGCATAAATCTCTGCAACTCTCCAGACTTCAGTTTTCTTATCTATAAAACAGTATCAATAATACTCATACTACTTGTCTCTCTGTGAAGAAAGTACTGTATGGAACTTTAAGATATGTAAATTTTTTAAAATAAGTAACATAGAGATTATAATACCTACCTGTATGATGTCTTGGAATAAAGCACTACTGGATCTGGCATCAGGAAGCATTATCTGAATGACCTTTGGTAATTCATTTACTCTCTGTGTTGTTTTTTTTTTCCCATCTATTAAATCAGGGAGTACATTTAAGTGATTGCTATGGTCTTTTCAATTTTAAATGCTATGATGGATCTTACGAATCTTTGTATCTAAATACTCTTTTGAGAAAAGAATAAGATGATAGCTCATATCTACAAATATAAAAGTGGTTTGAAAACTGTAAAGCTTTATATAAATATAAAGGAATTTTAGTGATTTTCAGTAGTTCAGTAACAAAATTATGAAATAATTTATTAAAATTAAACTTCAAAGAAATGGGAGTGGCTATATTTTCCATAAAGGAGCATTCAGAATTCACCTTCACTGGATTATGTACTTAATTGATTCAGGTTGGATCTAGTGAGTAATTAGGTTTATTAACAGCCTGTCAATACAATTTTCCTTCTCCTGTCACTTTAAATCAGCTATAATAAACTCAAGTGGAGGGCAAAAAACTAGCACATTGCAGGCAGGGACTCTGAGGACAAAGAAACCTTTGTTGATGGACATGAGATAAATTACATGAAACAGATAAGAACTAAAGCCAAGTTCACAGTTCTTAAAGTTAGAAACCAGGCAGCTGATGACAGAGTGGACAGATTGCTTGGCCAATAGTCAAGATGACCTTAGTTCAAATTTGGCTACTGATACTTAATAGCTATGTGATTTTAAGCAAAACACCTTCATTTGACTAAATTTTCTTATCTATATGATGGGATTAATAACAGCATCTGTCTCTCAGGGTTATTGCAAGAATAAAATAATCTAATATTTCTAAGTCAGTGCAAAATTTGAAAGTGAGCTGTATATATTAGCTTAAAAATGTTAGGTGACACGACTCTTCACTGATTTAATTCCCTTAAGCACATATTCGATAAACCCCTATTATGTGCAAGACACTTTGCTAGAGCATGATTAGACAAAGACAGACATGAAATACTATCTGCCTTTGAGAAGCTTCCATTCCACTAGTAAATGAAAAGATTTGTTGAATTGTTGATTCTACGAAAGGAGAAAAACACAAATAACTATCCCCTCCCCACACTCAGTAACATTCTTGTTGTTGGAAAATGCTACAATACAGAACTGTATCTATCGTAGTTATCGTAGAAAATCCCTGCTTGGAAATCTCTTTCTCATGTCAGTCAATAAATCAGTTGCCTAACAAGTGTCTATTTAGTTTGTATTATGTTTCAGGTCCTTGCTATGCAAGGGAATCCTGGTGTTAAATCTCTCCAACCAGTTTTGGAAGCCAGTTTTTAAATGGGGTATTGCTGAGCTATGGCATGGTCCATAGTGGTGGGAGGACAAGAAACTATTCTATGTATATAAAGATCACTTGAAGGAAATAGGACTATTTAGTCTGAATAAAGACAACTGGAAGGGGGAGATGAGAACCTAATAGCTATTTTCATTATTTAAAAATTGTTTGTGAAGAAGAAGGATGGTGTTCTACTTGAGTCTAGATGGTATAACTAGGAATAAAGAGTGATGGCAGATTTTAGCTCAGCATAGGGATCGTCAAACATTTAGAGCAACCTCAGAGTAACATCTTTTATCATTATATCTCTTCCTATGCTTTATTACTCCCAGAACTTTTCTCCATACAACCCATGGCTTCCAATCCCTTTGCCTCTCATTAATTTTCTAGGCATTCACTCCTGCTCTGGCTACACTCTCCTCCTTCTCTAGCCATCCTTAGGAAACCATTTCTATGATCCACTACCCTTTCCTTTCAAACCTCTTTTTACTCTGCCCTCTTGTGGTTCATACCTTGCCAAACACCAATATTGGGTTACTCTTACCATCTGACTCACTGTAGCCTCATGCTATGGAATTGAGCTGAAGAATATCCCCAGACAAAGGATAACTGGATCTGTTACAAATTTATTTATTTGAGTCTCAACTAGGCTCTCAGTGCAGTTAGGTAATCCTTCTATTTTTTCTTAATTGTATATTTATCTCACTCACCACAGCAGGTGTTTCAGTTTTTCATCTTTCCTTAGGCCTCCCACATAATTCACTTATCCCATTATCTCAGCTCACAATTTACCAAAAATATTGAAGCTGTTTCTCACAAGTTCTCCCTTTCCTCCCTTTGTTTATTACCCATTGACCAAACTTTTTCCCTATTTCCATTACTCTAGATTCTAATGAAGATGTTGCCCTTCTCCTTCAAAAGTCATCCCATCTATATTTGCAGTTAACCCCCTGCCCTCCCATCTTCTCTATATATTACCCCTATTATCATCTCTCTTCTCTCCATGCTCCTCAATCTTTGTTTCTTGGTTCATTCTCTGTTACCTTTCACATGCCCACTCCACTGCCCAATATTAAAACAAATAAACAAACAAATAACAACCACAACAAAAACAAAGAAATTCTCTAGGTCCTACCATCCTATTAGTTATTATTCATATATTCCCTTCTGGCTTTCCATGACACCATTTTTTCGATTCTCCCACTGCCTCTCTAACAATTCCTTTTGAGTCTCCTTTTCTAGGTCTTCATCCATGTGATGGGTAGTAATGTGTATACTCCAAGGTTCTTTCTGTCCTGGGCCATCTTCTCTTCTCTATCCATACTCTCTCACTTTGTGATTTCATCAGCTTCCACCAATTCAGTCATTATCTCAATTCAAATGTCTCTCACATCTAAATGTCCAAGTCTCATCCCTGAGCTTTTGTTATATGTCACAAACTGCCATTGAATATTTCAAACTGGATATCCATGAACATTTAGGTTGAGAGTATCCCAAGTATACTCATTATCTTCTCTCTCAAGCCTTTTCTTCTTCTAAAATGCCCTATTACTGTTGAGGTCACCAAAATTCTTCCATTTGTCCAGGTTAATAACCTTGGTGCCATCCTTAACTCTTTACTCTATATATCCAGTCAGGTTCTGAATCCTGTCCTTCTTATCTCCACAAAATATGTCACATTATTCCCCTTTTCTCCATTTTGAGAGACACCATTCTTGTTCAAGCTGTTATAACTTTTTACCAGAACTATTAAAATGGACACTTAATTCATCTCTCAGCTCAAATAGCTCCCCATTCTAATCCATCCTCCACAAAACTAAATGTGATTTTCCTAAAGTATATATCTAATTATTTCTTACCACCCCAACCCAGTCAATAAATTCTAATGATCCTGTATTATCTTCAGTATAAAATATGAAGTTGTTTTTGGTTTAAAATCTCAACAGTCTAGAGCTAGTCCCTTGTTATTTTTCTAATCATTTTGCATTACACATTATATTTTCTAGCCATACTGACAGCATTATTCTTCCTCATCAATGATAGTCCATCTTCAGTTTTCATGCCTTTGTGCAATTTTCCACGCATGGAGGGTCCACCATATGTAGAATGCCCTTCCTCCTCACCTCTGTCTCTTAGAATTCCAAGCATTCTTTAAGACCTAGCCCATGTGCCACCTTCTGCAAAAGGCTTTTCTTGCCCCTCCCCTTCCCCTTAGTTACTATTGTCTTCTCTTTAGTATACTTTGTATACATGTAGTATATGCCTTTACATGTACATGTTTTCTTCCTTATTTGAAAATAAGCTCCTTCAGCCTAGGCACCATTTTCCTTTCTGTCTTTGCATCCTGAGGATTTAGCCCAGTGCCTGGCACAAAGTAAGTGTTTAATACATTCTGATTGATTGATCTCAAAAGAAAATAGGCAGCCTTGCCTAAGTAGTTAGCAAGCTCCCTATCACAGGAGGTATTCAAAGGATGGATGTGCATTTGCTAGATATATTGTAGGGATGACTAATGGACTGGATAAAGTTGCAACTCGAGGACCTCTGTGCTCCCTTTCAGCTCTCAGATTCAATGTTTTGGGGGTGAGGGGGTTTCATCTGAGTCACATTTCAGATTTAACAACTATTTTTCTTGTGATATGTTCAAAGTCAGTCCTTGTTTTGAAATACGGATAAAAATGAAAATAACTTGGGGGGGAATACACACACACCTATGTATGTGTATATATATGAGTGTGTGTGTATATATATGAGTGTGTGTGTATATATATATGTGTGTGTGTGTGTGTATGCATATATGTGTAGGTGTATATGTATATGTGTGTGTGTGTGTGTGTGTGTGTGTGTGTGTGTATTTTCCCCCATTCACTATCTCATTTGGTAACTATAGGATTCACTAATGTAGGTAGTGGTGATATCCCCACTTCACAGGTGAAGAAACTGAAGCTTTGAGAGGTTAAATGGCTTGCACAGCTGATAACCACAACTATAAAAATTTATTCTTCCTCCAAGTTCAGCTTTTCTTCCACGACGCCCCCCCCAACACACACTTTGTATTTCAAACAACCATAACAACAACCAAGAAAAGATAACTATCCTTAGGGATAAAACAAGAAAAAAAAATAACAGCAAAGGAGAAATATATACGTATTTCCTTCCTTTGCTAGGTTTTGCAACTATCACGTATATTTAACAATCTTGCCATCTAGGGACTTAATTATTATTATGCATGTTTTAGAGATGACTAAAATCAGAGAGATTAAGTGACTTGTCCAAAATCAAACAGCTAGGAAGTGCAGAGGCTAGGATTCATGCCCAGGACCCTGCTAATTCTTTTGAATCGTACCCATTTTTCAGTACCTGACTTTTTTCTTTTAAGTTAAATTTTAAGAAATCACTGGCTTTCAAATAACATACCAGTCAAAATGGGTTTTAAATAGTATCATTTCAAAGAGTGCATTGTTGAGTTCATAGAATTAAAATTTGTTAGTACTGATATGTAAATTAGACTAACTGACCAAAGTAAAGTGTTCTTTTTCTGGCTTGGATGGTCTTGTCTCCACATTAGCGTTTCAGAATCCTGCATAGATCATGAAAGTAATGAGAGTGCTGTGGGGGTCCCAGTTTTTTGTCAGTATTACAACTACAGATGGAGAATAAACTCTGCTAACGAGTGCTGTTGCTCATTCACACCAGAGGGAGGGCCAACATGCTCATCCATGTGATTTCATTGCCCTTTGAACAGGAAGGATGGCTTTCTGCCCAATATGCTAATTTCATCAGAAATGGCCAGGGTCGCCTAATGTGGTCTTACTTTTTCCTCAGCAGTGGGTGTTATAAAGCTACACAGGCAGCTTTGACACAAACAGCAAATATGATGCACATATCACCCAATGAAATCATTTAAGGGGAGATGGGTTTTTTTTAATTTGCGACTGAACAAATCCATCTATATACTCACACACATATAAACAGTTCCCTATTAAAATTAAAAATTGTTACATAAACAAAAGTTTTTAAATGATTGACATTCAATCAACCATTTTTCTGTTTTATATAAAATAAACATGGCTGATTTGACCACACATGTTCTCTCTATTCTCTGAGCAAGTATCTGAAACCTAATATGTCTAAGCCAGACGGTCCCTGGGAGAGACAATTTTGGTGCAGGAGGAAGAATGTAGGATTTGATGCCAGAGAACCTGGGTTTGAATGCCACCTTGGTCACTTCCCACTTTTATAATCTTAGGCAAAGCACATCCAATCAGATAACAGTATATTTCCCAAGAAAACCACAAAATGGAATAACGAAGATTTGAACATGACTGAAACAACTAAACTACAAAACAAGAACACACATCTAGTTGGTAGAATGAATAGAGCCCTGGACTCAGAGCCAAGAAGACCTGAGTTCAAATCCTACCTTACATATACACTGGTTGCGTTATCCCGGCAAATCAATTAACCTCTCTCATCTTCCATTTTCTCTCCTGTAAAATTGGGAGCATAATAATCTGTAAAACACAGGGCTGGTGCATGGATTACATGAAATAATACATGCAAAGCATTTTGAAAACCATTAATTGTTCTGTTAATGGTACTACTACCACCAAAACCACTTACATTTTTTATCTCTGTATGTATTTGGCTCCTTCTATATACAGTCAGTGAACATTATAAGGAATATTAGGGATAGACATTATCATAGAATAATAAAATATTTTGACTGGGAGGGGAGGATATTGTTCAGAGTTCATAAAGCCAACCCAGTTATCTTCTAGAATAAGAAATTAAAGAGTAGAAGGAGTAAATGATTTTTGTAAGGTTTCTTTTCATCCCCATAGTGGCTCTGTGAGGTAGGTAGTACAAGTATTTAAAGTAAGTAGGAAATTTGTGGCATTTAGGAGGACAATCAGATGGGACCTTTGAGGCCATCTCCTTCAACTCTCACCTTATAGATGGAACCACTGAAGCGCGGGGTGTAAATTGATATGTCCAAGATCACACAGGAAATACCAGAGGTGGCATTTGGAATGAGATCATCTCTTTGTAAAGACAGTGTGCTAGCTACTGTACCATCTGCCTTCTGCATGTAAGCCTCCCTCAGCAGCCCCATAACAAAGAAATTATCGTCCCCATTTGGGAGAGGAAGAAAATTAGGTGAAGAAAATTGTAGTGACCTACCCACAGTCACATAGCTAATATCATTGATGGGATCATTGGTCTTCCTGATTTAAAATCCATAATTCTATCTGGTATTCCACTTTTCCTCTTTCAGACCTCTGTTAGGCTTCCTTGTATAATATGCAGAGAATTAAGCTGGGAGACAGGAAGACTTTGGTTCAAATTATCATACAGCATAAATTTTCCTGTTCAAACTCATTGATCAGGACTGAGTCAACTTTCTCACCTGTTGGTGATGTATTCAAATAGAAGATTGCATTTTCTGAAAGACAACTGAAACTATTTTTGAAGGATGAATCTATAAAAATAAAATATATATATGTAATTTCCCCATCAACTCCTCCTTTTCCAAAACAAAATGTAATGCTTAATATAATGGATCACATGCTGGATATTGAGTCAGGGAGAACTAAGATCGAATCCCATCTCACATACTTTGTTGTTGTGTGACATTTGGTAAGTCATTGAATTTCCCTTGTCCTGTCTTCTGTAGTAACAACACCTATTTCATCAGGGCTGTTGTAAAAAATAAGTGTGTGTGTGTGTGTGTGTGTGTGTGTGTGTGTGTGTGTGTACACATGTGTATATTGTGTGTATGAAAGCCTTGCTGTATAAATGTTAACAATTAGCATCACCTTACTAGTAGTAGTAATATTACCATTTAGATTCCTAAAGGACTGTCTTGCCGGAAGATAAATTTTATATATGTGTGTATATGTGTTTGTGTTATACACAGGGGTAAAGCAGTAAGAAGCAAAGGTACAGATTTTTTTTAAATAAGCCAGTCTGCTAAGTGCAACAATTCAGATCAAACAACATTGGGAAAAATAAAATAAAATATAATAACAATAATAATAATAATAATAATAAACACTATGATAGTAAATGAAGCTTTTGATAAATTTCTATATCCCAAGGCACTCACTTTTTACAGTGAAATTCAATACTAATAGCTCAAATTTATATAGCATGTTGAGGTATCTAATCTTTCTTCACAATAACCCTGTGAGATAGGTAATGCTTCTATCATTTTCCACATTTTACAAACAAAAGAGGGAAATGGGATGAGAAATAAGAAGGAAGTTGCTGTACAGCACACAGTTAGTGAAAGACATATAATACTTAAACCAGGTTCGCTGAGTCCAGGCTCAATGCTCTATACCTTCCCTCTGGCTAAGAACAAAGATTTTATTTTTAATTTTTTTATAGTGAGGCAATCAGAGGGAAGTGACTTGCCCAGGGTCACACAGCTAGTAATTGTCATGTGTGTGACACCAGATTTGAACTCAGGTCCTCCTGACCCCAAGGCCAGAGCTCTAGCTACTCTGCCACCTAGCTGCCCCTAAGAACAGAGATTTCTTGAAACATCCCTATATGCAAAGTTGCATAATATGTAAACCATAATCCCAGTATTCAAGGAGATTGGAATATGGTAAGACAGGGGAACCATACATACAAGTAACTCCACCATAAAATACAACTCAAATCGTGCACTTTCTCGACAATTTTATTAAAGGGTACTTTATTTTTTTTTAAATGTTTGGATCAGTTCACAACTTCAGCAACACCGCATTAATGTTCCAATTTTCCCACATCTTCTCCAATGTTTATTATTTTCCTGTTTTGTCCCGTTAGCCAATCTGATAGGTTTGACGTGTACCTCAGAGTCATTTTGATTTGCATCTCTCTAATCAGTAGAGGTTTAGAACATTTTTTATATGACTATAGATAACTTTATAGATTCTGCCTCTTTTTGTTTTTTATAAAAATTGCCCTTATAGAACTGCTTGTTCATATCCTTTGACCATTTATCAACTGGGGAATGACTTGTATTCTTATAAATTTGACTTAGTCCTCTATATTTTAGAAATGAGGCCCTTATCAGAGACACTGGTTATGAAAATTATTTCCCAGTTTTTTGCTTTTTATGTGATATCAAATTTGGAAAACCAGACACATTTAGAGCATACCTGACCTCCAATGAAATACTTGTTCACTCCTCAGCATCCCTGAGCTTCTATAATGGATGGAATAGGGAAATGAGGTACAGAGGGAGCTGAGTGTGATACTATGCCCATTCTTTGGGCAATTTCTAAAGCAAGATCACGGATTCTTTCCTCTGATTCTGAAACCCAACGGCCTCCATGTTCTCTCATTTTACAAATGATAAAGCCAAAGTGATTTCTGGAGAGAGAGATCACCTTTAACCAGAATTTCTTCCATTGACTAGATAATACCCTAAATTTGCATAATCACAAAGAAAATAATTGTTTTTTTAATTATCCTTTTCTTTTTCTTGTTTATTTTTTTTAAAAAAAGTATTGATATCTTCTTTTTACAGAGAAAAAGGCATTTGTTAAAAACTTACTAGTGGTAGATAGGAGGTAGTTGATAGAGTCCTGAACCTGGATTCAGGAAGATTTGAGTTCAAGTCTGGCCTCAAACATTCACTAGCTATGTGACTCAGGGCAAGCCACTCGATCTCTATTTATCTCAGTTTCCTCAACTGTAAAATGGTTTGTTCTGAAGTTGAAATGAAATAATAAATGTAAAATGGGTAGTACAATGCCTAGCATGTAGTAGGTGCTTAATAAATGCCTATTTTCTTCCTGTTTACTATATGTCAGGCATTATGTCTAGCAAAAAAAAAAATCCAAACAACCAAAAACAAACAGTTCATAACACAAAGTAAATTCTAATTAAAGTAAAGTAATGAAAAGTAAATTACATTAAAAAAAATCTGGAAGAGGGAAAGGAAGGAGGGGCAAGCAGGGGCAAGGTTGAAGATGATGAGATAGACTATTCTAGAAAGTGATGAGTGGAGCTTGAGCAGTACTTAATCCTTAAGGGAAAACAATAGATGCTTTTTTTTTGCTTATTTGTTTATTTCATTCTTTTAAGAATATTGATTTCTTTTTTTATATATGACATGCTCATGTTGTAATGTCTCTTCCTCCTCACCATCCCAGAAATCCATTTTTTATCACAAAAAATAAAAAAGTAAGAGAGAGAGACAAAAATAATGAGCAAAGCTAATCAACATACCGAAATATTTTAGTAGCATTGGCCATGTTCAATACCCGTAGTCTCCCCAACCCTACAAAGAGGACAAGGAGCTTTACCATATCTTTTTTATAACTTGGGATAAAACTTGGTTATTAAAATTTCACAATATACAATTTTGATTGTTTTGTTGCTGCTGTTGCTTCTATTTATATTTCTGTAGTATGTATGTATGTATGTGTATATATATATATATATATATATATATTTACTAAATCTGTGTACTTAACTTTGCCTAAGTTCATATAAATCTTTTCATGATTCTTTGAATTTTTTATGTATATCACTTCTTATTCACATAAAAAGTGTTTATACATTCCATGGTTGAGGAACATTCCCTTTGTTTCCAGTTCTTAGCTATCACAAAATAAGTCAGTATAAATATTTTGGTGTCTATAAGAACTTTCATTTTGTCATTGACTTTTTTATGGTTTATGACTAGTAGTGTAATATATAGGTCAAAAGAGATCTCCACTTTACTCACAAGGAATTATTTTTGCCTTACTTGTCTTCTTTCTAATAATCTACTATTAGCTTCATTCTTACCCCCCAAATAGCAAGAAAGTAATGAAAAATTATAGTGAGCACAATCTTACTACTATTCAACATGTGGATAACACTTTATAAATATCATCTTAGCTGTCCAAGGTATAAAGTACTTATTCCAAGTATTATTATCATAATGGTCCATTGCCAGGAATTATATGAAGCTTCATAGAAAAATTAGATGGAGTAGAGGTGCAAAGGTCCCTTGTGTATCAAGTTTATTTCATAAAAGAAGCAATGTGACTTGAATGAAGACATCCGCAGTTTGAGTGAGTTGGCATAAGGGATACATTTGCTTTGTCTAGGAGGTGGGGCAGGTTATATGGAATCTGATCACAGTCACTTCTGATTCAATTTTAGACCAGAATGCAGAAGAACCCATAAGTATCAGGAAATGAGGGAGTCCATGGTAATAATTGGAAAGACTACCTCCAAGGATTTGATTAGACCAAGTTCCTATAACTTCTCTTGTCACTCCATATATCTGGGAAGCTCAAAGATGCTGAAGAAGAGAGAGTATTTCATAAGAATGCTCAGATATATATCTGATTGGTTTCCTACTTCATATATCATGAGCATGGAGGTGCTCATCAGTGAAGTTTGGTGGGAGATAGAAACTTAAAACATGGAAAGGTCCCTTCAAAGTCCATAGGAGGAAGGAGGTATTAGACAGGAGATAACATTGTGATTTGAATATCTACCAGTTCTTCCTAAAAAAGATGAGGGTTGAAAATCAAAATATTTGTTTGTTCATTTGTTTTTATGAATTACTTCATTTCCTTTTATTAGATAAAGACATTGAGGTTCAAAGAGGGTAATGATTTACCCAAAGTTATGTGGTTCTTAAGTGTTGGAGCCAGGACTTAAGCCCAGCAAAGTCTTCTGATCCCTTTGAATTCCTACTTTACTCCTTAGAAAAAGCATGCAAGCCACCACCCAGATTACTTGCAAGCATAACAGAGATCCTTTAGAATATGAAGACCTGGGGCAACTACGTGGCACAATGGATCAAGCAGTGCTTCTTAAACTATGGGTTGGGACCCCATATGGGGTCGTGAAAAATTTGGCAACAGTAAAAGGTTTCTAAATGCACAATGTCCAAAAATTAATTAAAAATCAAATATGTAATGAATCCAAGGTGTTTCTGGCAGTGCTTGCCCATGTTACATTACAAAACTTCATTGCAGCCTTGGTTCTGAACACAAAGCACATGCACTTTGCACTGCACATGCCATCATGCCTCACAACTCCAATGAATGCTTCCAAAATGTGAAAAGGGGTAGTGAGTGGGGGGAAAAAGAAGTTAAGAAGCCCTGGATAGAGCCCCAGCCCTGAAGTCAGGGGGACCTGAACTTAAATCTGGCCTCAGACACTTACTAACTCTGTGACCTTGGGCAAGTCACTTAACCTGATTCAGGAAGGAAGGAAGGAAGGAAGGAAGGAAGGAAGGAAGGAAGGAAGGAAGGAAGGAAGGAAGGAAGGAAGGAAGGAAGGAAGGAAGGAAGAAACAAAGAATATGAAGACATACTGAGAAGACATTGATCTAGTCCCCAGTTTAAATGTGGAAATAACCCCCAGCTGGTATCAGTGGTGGGGAACTCAACCCTATCCCATTATCTCAGTTCAATACTTTATATAAAACTTGTTAGGATGTGGAGTTGGAAGGGAGCTTAGAAATTGTATGGAATCCAAGTTCTACATTTAAGACTCATTTGCACCTGGTGCCATTGGTAAGAAGTAAAAGGAAGAAAGCAAGAAAACATGTATTTCTCTAGCTCCTACTATGTGCCACATACTTTATAAATAATATCTCATTTGATCCTTCAAACATCCTAGGAGTGACTTGAAATTATTAATCTTTTTTTTTCCAGTTGAGGAAACTAAGTCAGACAGAAGTTAAGTGACTTTCCCAGGGTCACACAGCTAATAAGCATTTGAGGCCATAGTTTAGCTCAAGACTTCCTAATCCCAGGCCCAGTACTCTATCCACTGTACCACCTAGTTTGGGCTCAAGTCAGGAGCTCTGATTCCAAATTGATAATCCTTTCTGCTACAGTGCATTATTTCTGCAAGGAGAATAAAGAAGAATATAAGTGTGTGCATTTTATTTTTGTTTTTTCTTTGTGAATTGTTAGTTTCTTTATATAGGTCTTTCCATAATTTTTGCATTCTTCATATTCATCAGTTCTTACTGTGCAGCAGTATTGTATTATATTCATATATCATTTTTATCATAGTTCCATCTATCATCCTCATTGTCATCCTTGACTCCTCTCTCTTGCTCACTCCTAATATCCACTCAATTGCCGAATCTTGTAATTTATTTTTCCCTAACATCTCTCTATACATCTCTTCTCTCCATTCTCAGTAACCACCCTAGTTCACTATTTCAAATTTCAATCAATTTTCATCTGGTCTAGTGCATAACTTTTTAAATAGTCTCCATTGGTGGACATTAGAAAGATTAGGGCTGGATAAGTAGATTTGGGAATCATCAGCATAGAAGTGATCATTGAAGCCATGAAAACTGATAAGATTGTCAAGTGAAATAATTCAGAAGATGAAAAGAAGAGGGCCCATGATGGATCCTTTATGTGTCACCTACAGTTAGGACAATTACTCGCTGGCTAATGTCCCTGCCACGAATCTCTCTCTAATCAAGTCAATCCTACAAACTCAGCTGTCAAAATAATTTCCAAAAGCTGAAGTCTGATCATATTACCCCTTTTAAAACAAAATATTTATTAAGTATTAAAATGAAGTATTTATTAAAACAAAATAAAATATGAGAGTGTGTGTGTGGCATTTAGAGCGTTTTGTAACCTGTCTCCCCTCTAACTTTGCATACTTTACTCATAACTCTAAACCACCTACACACACATACACACACACAAACACACACACTCACTCACACACACACATACACACACACACACACACACACACACACACACACACACACACTATGATCCAGTAACACTGGCCTTATTTCTGTTCCTCTAAGAAGGCACTCCACCTTACAGTGCAAATTATTTTCACTGACTGTCCCCCATGACTGGAATTCTCACCTTCCTCATTCTTGTCTTATGTCTTCTTTCAAGTCCTAACCAAAATCCTGTATTCTACAGGATCTCTTTCCTAACACTTCTTACTTCTAATGCATTCCCTCTGTAGATTTTTTAAAATTTATCCTAACATAGCTTGATATTTACTTGTTGTTTCCACAACTATACTGAACTCTTTGAGAGCAGAGACTATCTTTTACATTTCTCTGTATCCCCAATGCTTAGCACAGTGCCTGGAACATAGTAGATGTTTAATAAGTGTTCGTTGATTGCTGATTGAACAAATGTTTGAGTGAATGAATAAATGAATGAATATCTTCTATAAATTATAGAAAATTGAAGCAAATGCATTTTTATTAGAAACATTTTATATTTTTAAATAAATAAATTTTAGGCACAAATAGTGTCTTTCATTTCTATGCTACATTGCTATTTATGCAACTCTTCTCACAATTCTCATTTCACAGATGAAAAAGCTAAACTCAGAGAAGACAAATGTTTTCCCAAGGTCACACAGCTAAGATGTGATATATGAAATCTGTATCTTACTAAGTAACATTGCATAATGACCTATATTCAGAAAGAATTTTAATAGATGTTAAATTGAATGAGTGATGTTTTAAAACCAGGGCTTGAGCCACGGTTTTATAATTCTGAGTTCAATTTTCTTTCCAAAACCAAGCTTACTAAAATGGAGCTATACATGTACAAACTATTGTCATAGTGTGCATTCATATAAACATTATGCATTAATTTAACTGAAGGGCAATCAAGAGTCTATGGCCATCCAGGAACTAGGCATACTATGATAGGGAGAGATACATTCTTTGTGCTTAAGGGGTGGAGGGAAATAAATGATCCCTTGGCAGTTCATTGAATGTTAAATTACACAATATATTCAGCTCTCTAATAGATGTTAGCATACATTCCCTAGCTCTCCTTCTTGTGCTCAAATGTAATAGTGTCCCCAGAGACTTACTAAAATCTACTCTTGAAATGAATGGCTTCAGATCATATTGGCAACTCTGAAATATTCTGAATGGTTCAGGTAAAGACTCTAGATATGCCAGGATTTGGTTCATAAATAATCCTATAAATTATCTCCTGATCATATTCAAGGACCCTCCTCACCAGCAATCTTCTCTCAAGCTCCAAATCCACTTTCATTGTCCATTTGTTTTGTAAATGGAAGTGTGAAGACTTCCCCTGAGTAGCCCTAGCACAAATCCTCATTAAAGAAGATGTTTGGGGGCAGCTAGGTGGTGCAGTGGATAGAGCACCAGCCCTGGATTTAGGAGGACCTGAGTTCAAAACCGGCCTCAGACATATAACACTTACTAGTTGTGTGACCCTGGGCAAGTCACTTAACCCCCATTGCCCAAGCAAAAAAAAAAAAAAGATATTTATACTTCATGTCTAACATCCAACACCGAAGTCAAGTCACTTAACCTAGAGGGGTGGCAGAAAAAGCAAGAATTTTCAAAGCAAAAATCCTGTCCTTTAAGTGATTAATTTTCTTCTGGAATCTTGCTCAAAATATTGATTTTGGATGGGTATTTAGTAAACAGGCTTTGTGGTTTGTCCTTCATTCTT